>NC_134854.1:105722723-106346473 GCF_049852395.1 Peromyscus maniculatus bairdii
CAAAAGTATTTAGACACACCTGCAAGGTCCTATAAGCTTGCTGTTAAAACAGAATTGAATAGTTACTGTCTGTGGGGTTTTAAGCTTTACAGAAGTATGGCTTTATGTAGTGAGGCTGTACTTGAATTCTTCTTTTTTTTTTTTTTTTGGTTTTTTGAGACAGGGTTTCTCTGTGTAGCTTTGCGCCTTTCCTGGAACTCACTTGGTAGCCCAGGCTGGCCTCGAACTCACAGAGATCCACCTGGCTCTGCCTCCCGAGTGCTGGGATTAAAGGCGTGAGCCACCACCGCCCGGCGAATTCTTCTTTTTAATTGAAGAGGAATTTTGTTTTTCTGAGACTTGTATTTATGTGTCCAGGACATTACAGTTAATAAAAATTTTATTAGGCTGCTTGTTGATGCCGAGCAGCATTTGAGACTGTTGAGCAAATCTTCTTCGGCCATAGAAATGTGCTAACCTCTCCAGGACATTCACCCCTCAATTCTTTGCTGACAGTACACAAGTTATCATATAGCCTGCATGGGAGTGTGATCTCCGAGGCTATTTTCAGCTCACCCTCTGGCTTACTTTCTAACCTTGGGAAAATCACTCCCAGGCCCGGTGCCACCAACCTGCCATCTGCAAATCAGGGCTGGTTAGTGACCTTCCTCTGGCCGAGTCAGTGGAGTCATGACTTCTGGAGGTTGGTGATTAAGAACTTAAAGATGCTCCCTGACAGTGCCATCTGCACACTTATTCTTTTGAACTTTTCTCACAGACCAGCCTTCTTGAAGGGTTGATGCTTTTACTCTAGTGCCACTTCTTCAGAAGACACAATGTGGTGAGGGTAATAAACTTGACCATCCTAGCCTCTCTCAAAGTAAAGGGGGTGGGTGGGAATGAAATTTTTCACCTCACGTCTTCACTTCCGTTTCTCTCTGTCTTTATCTAGGGTGCACTTGGACTCATTACTTACACTGGATTTTGAGTTTTGTGGATTTATTCCTGTGTTGTCAGTCAATGGCTAGAGATCAATATTGCCCAAAACAAATAAGATGTTAAAGTCATATATTTAAGACTGGTGATCTTAAAAGACATCTATATTATGCCATTTTCTTATCTTCATGTAATACGAGTTTCAGCTACAACATCTCATCGTGCAGTCTAACCGAATTCATCCCAAACATCCAACCTGGGTATCGACATCCTTTTCCATGATTACCAATACTTTTTATTTTAAAAAGACTTATTTAGGTGTGTGTATATATGCTACATGTATATGGGTGTCTGAGGAGGCCAGAAAAAGTCATCAGATGCCCTGGAGCTGGAGTTAGAGCTAGTTGTGAGCTGCCAGATATGGGTACACTTTTAAATGCTGAGCCATCTCTCCAACCCCCAATTACTAATAATTAATGGGAGTCTCCTTTTTTTGTTGGGGGAGGGCCGAGTCTCATGAAGCCTATGCTATCCCAAAACTCACTATGCAGCCAAGAATGACCCTGAACTTTTGATCCTCTTGCCTCTACCTCCCAAATGATGAGCTTACAAGGGTGCACCATACCCCCAATGAGGATCATTGTCTTCCATCTTTTCTGCCTGAGCCTGTTTCCATGTGAGGTGTCTTTTTCTTGTTCCAGTGGCTTCAACTTCAGTTTCTCCTGTGTTTTCAAAAGGAAAATCCATTTATACAAAGCTTCACTGGAGTTTTAAGGTTAAGGAAGATAACTTTAGATTCCATTTCCCCATTCTATCCCCAATGATTTCCCATGAGTCCCTCAGTCGACCCACACCCAGACTCCTCATTGTCCTTGTGTCTCCAATCCCCTTCTTACTGGAACAAAGGTAACTCTTCTCTAAAGTTTTCATGCAGGTAAGTTTTTTCATATATTGCTAGGATTTCCCATACCCATACTGACGGAGTTTCATTTTATTCCCCAAATGGCTTAACAAGGGATTTTCCCAAAGATAGTTTTTACCCATAAGAGGAATACTGCTATCATGTTACTAAAATTTCCCCCTCATTATATGAAAGTGTACACTTGTCTACATTTCCAATTTTTTTTTTTTTTTTTTGTTTTTTGAGACAAGGTTTCTCTGTGTAGCTCTGGCTGTCCTGGAACTCCCTCTGTAGGTCAGGCTGGCCTTGAACTCACAAAGATCCACCTGCCTCCACCTCCCAAGTGCTGGGATTAAAGGAGTGTGCCACCACTGCACTGCCCAAACCAATTTTTACATGTTTATTATTTTATGTATATTTCTTCATTAATAATGTAGTCCATGCCAGCTACTTTAATACATATCTTCTCAATTATTAGATATGCAGAGTGTTTCTAGTTTTAGCTTGTTTTGCATTATGAATAATGTTGCTATATGCATTGTGTGAAAATAGATTTCTTTCATTTGGATTATTTTGAGTAGGTGTATTCCCAAATATAGATCAGGTGAGTAATTTCATAGATCTTGTACTTTGCTACAGCAGTCTCAAAATGGTTATTCTGCTAAATAATTGTACCAGTATGTGTTTATCCATTTTTCTTAGCTTCATCAATGGTCTTTCTTATATTGTCCAGTTAGCATTGCAGCAAGGTTAAAAACTTTCTCCAAAGTTGACCTCTCTGGGGTTTTCTTCTGTAAATTCTTTGGTCCAGACCTTGACTCTTGTCCAGAGAATCTGACTGTTAATTTTGCTTAGAACAATACAGTTCTTCCAGTGAAATACTTAATTAAACAAATTTTAGTATGTTTTGAGTTGTGCAACTATCACCACAGTCAATCTTAGAACAATTAATTTATCATTTCCCCTCAGAAAGCAAAAACCAAAGCAAACCAAACAAAAACCCAACCCGCCACCCCCATAATCTAGTTTTAATCCTTCCTAGTTCCCCCTTTTCTGGTCTTAAACAACCGCTAATGTTTGTTTTTATAGTTGGGTCTATTTTGAGCCTTCTTTTTTTTTTTTTTTTTTTTTTTTTTTTTTGGTTTTTCGAGACAGGGTTTCTCTGTGTAGCTTTGCGCCTTTCCTGGAACTCTCTTTGGAGATCAGGGTGGCCTTGAACTCACAGAGATTTGCCTGCCTCTGCCTCTCGAGTGCTGGGATTAAAGGCGTGCACCACCACTGCCGGGTTTATTTTGAGCCTTCTTATAAGTAGAATAATACAATATGTGATTCTTACTGAATGACTTAGCACAATGTCCTTGAGGTTCATACATGTTGTAGCACATCAGTATTTCAGTCCTTGCTATTATTGAACAATATTCCACCATGTAGACATATTTTATTATCCATGTACTAGTTGATGGGTGTGTGAACCATCATCACTTTTTGTCCATAATACTAATATGACTATTCAGCTTTTGTGGGGGCTTGTGTTGCCTTTATTGTGTATATACGTAAGAGTGTAAATGCTGGGTCATCTGGTAACTCTGTAACTGTACTAGTAATGACTACAGTGTCTTGCAAAATAGCTATCCCATTTTACATTTTTACCATCAGTATATACCAGTTTGTATCAGTTCCAATTTATTCACATATATGCTGTATTAACTGGCTAGAACTATCAAAACAAAATACCACAGACTGAGTGGCTTAAACACAAGAACTTTATTTTCTCACAGGTCTAGAGGGTAGAAATTCAAGATGGTTGTCAGCAGATGATAAGGTTTCATTTGTTTGAATGATGGTCTCCCTATATACCTCACACTCATGGCAATCTTTCTGTCTCAGCCTCTCTAGAGATGGGATTACAGGTGTGCACCACTGTGCCACCCCTCACATCACATGGCCTTCTCTTTGTGTGCACATATGCCCAGCTCTTCCTCCTCTCATAAGGACAGCTGTTGTATTGGGTTGGGAGTCTGCCTTTATGATGTCATTTACCTTAATTACCTCTCTTAATACCTTTTCTCAAATGCAGTCACATGACGGGGGTTAAAGCTTCAATATCTAATGTTAGAGGATACAATTCAGTCCATAATGCTTGACACTTGTTACAATATTTTCTAAATTAAATACGCTATGACATTGTTATCTTTTTATTATATATTATGTATATTTAAAATGATATACTTCGCACTGTGGGCGATAGAGTTTTGATTTGCATTTCTTGATGGCTACTGTTTTGATTTTTCTTTGTTACTGTGGGAAAGAACCTGACTAACAATTCAGAAGAGGAAAGGTTTGTTCGGGGTCAGGGTTTCAGGAGCTTCAGTCCATGGTTCCTGTACTTCATGTGCTGGGGCAGCACACCACGGCAGCACACCACGGCAGCAGGGGATTCTTCACCTCACGTGACTGGGAAGCAGAAAAGAGGTAGGAAGGGGTTAGGGGAAGACAGCTTTCTAGAACATCCTCAGGAACCCAGTGCTTCTAACTAGGTACCCACTTACACCGTTCTACCACTTCCTGATTGGTCAGCCTGTGAATCTGGCAGTGCTTTATGTCTATTGATGAAGGCAGGCCCTCACGGGTCAAACACTTCTCCAATCTCCCCACTTCTGAAACACTGTTCAATACTTGAGGACCTATAGGGCACATATCATACCCAAACCATTAGCAGCTACTAATGTTAAGCATATTTTATGTGCTTATTGGCATTTGTATATCTTCTCTAGAGGATTATCCGTTCATATCCTTTGCTCTGTTTATTTTTTTGCCCTGTCACTTATTATTTCTATTACAGGTAATATGTACTATTGATTATTGGGGCATTAACCACAGGATACTTTTTCTGAATCTTGAGAGTAGTGCTAGACTTTTTAAAAAAATAATATTATAATTAATTCATTGAGAATTTCATACATGCATCGAATGTATTCTGATCATATTCACTTCAAACTTCTCCTAACTCCTCCCAGATCTTTGTGTCCTATTTTTTTTTTAAATAAGCATGACAGACTTTCTAAGAAAAGTTAAAAACAAAAAAACTCTAAAAACATTATAAAATCAATTAGTATGAGTAGGTGAAAATGAAAACAGTCATTTGCCAAAATATAGTAAATTAAGCCAAAAAATAAGATGGGTAAAAGATAGGTAATTTATTCGCAATGACCTAATTTTTACATATATATGTATGTATATAAATCTACAATTTTTAAAAGGCCAACTAAAAAGAAAAATAAGCAAAGTAATAAGCATGAGCAGACGGACAAGTTTATTATACAGATATTATACTGCATAAAGAGATCCATTGTGGGCTGGGACAGCTCACGGTAAAATGCTTGCCATGTGAACAGGAGGACCTGGATCAAAAAGACCCGAATTTGATCCAGAGCACCCATGGATGACATGGTGGCTCAGACTTGTAATCCTAGTGCTGGGGTCAGGGCAGAGACAGGAGGACCTCTGGGGCTTGCTGGGCAGCCAGGCTAGCTGAATCAGCAAGATCCAGGTCTGGTGAGAGAACTTGGGTCAAAAAATTAGGTGGTCGGTTTCAGAGGGATGATTCCCAAGGTTGACATGGAGCCTCCACACATCTGCATGCACATACACAAGAATCTACACACATGTGTACCCTCCCATAAAAATAAAATTAAATAATAAACACCCAAAGATATGTGGACCGGTGAGATGCCTAGGTGGGAAAAGGCACCTGCTACCAAGCCTCACAACCTGAGTTCAGCATGGTGGAAGGTTAAAAACTGACCCCAGCAAGTTGATCTCTACACAAATGCTGTGGTACCTGTGCACATGTGCATGTGTGTGCGGAAACACACAAGTAGATAAGTTTCATTAAAAGATTAAAAGATGTGATGAATCAGACACCGTCATACATTGATTTGTGTATGTTTGTGTTAGATCTCTTTTTCCGGAGACAAAGAGGGGAAGGTTTATTTGGTTCATGACAGAACTTCAATTCATGTTCACTTGCTCTGGTGGCCTTAGGCTCTGTGGTGAGAAAGGCAGCCATGGCCGAAGCAGTTCCAGTATACCTTTGGAGGGTGGGGCTGTCACGACCTCCTACTTCTGAGAGGGCACTGTGATGGAAAGTTCCTAATGTCACCTGCTGGAAGCCAGGGGACATTTACAATCTTCAGCCATACCGAACTAAAAAAGAAAAATAAGCCAAAGCAATGAGCGGACAGAAAGTTGGTATACTACATAAAGACATGATTGCGGGCACGTACATGCAAGCAAACACTCACACATAGAAAAACAAATACATCTTTTAAAAATAATAAATGCCCGACAAAACCAAGTTATGGAGGAACTTATTTTGATTCGCAGTTTGAAGGTCATGGTGGAGGTCAAGGCATCCAGAGCATGAGGTCACATTTCACCCTCTCTCGGGAAGCAGAGCCATGAAAGCTAGTGTTCGGTTCCATTTCTCCTTTTCAGTCCAGGACCCCGGGCCCTTGGGACACTGTTGTCCACAGTCAGGATGGGTCGCATCCCCTCCGCTTACCTAGTCTAGAAACTCCCTCCCAGATGTGCCCAGAGGTTGGTCTCCTGGGTGATTCTAGATCCTGCCCAGTGTGAACCATCACGCAGTCAAGACCTATTTGTCGAAAAAGGGAAGCGCCCTCCAGGTCAGAAGCCTGTCTCTTAATACAGATCTTCTTTCTCTGCTAGTCAGCTCCAGCCTGAAATTCCGTGCGGTTTTCCTGAGCCCTGGGCGACTTGGGAGACCCGCCGGCCAGGCCCCGCCCCAGGCTTCCCGCGCTCGGTGCCCATTGGCTGCCTTGTTGGTAGGCGGACCCCTGCCCGGAGCTCAACGCCCGAGGACGCGGCCGAGGCGAGGGAGGTGAGGGAGGCGCTGGGAACTGCGCTGACTGAGATGCCCGGGGCCGGCGTTCCAGCAGCGACGCCGAGCCCCTCGTCCGGGGCCGCCGAGGCGCTGCAGGTGTCGGACTCCCTGAGGCGGTGAGCGCTCCCCTTGTCCCCGGTGCCCCTCGTCGCCTGCGCTAGGGCTTCAGGGGACGGGCCGCCCGGTCCCCTGTAACTGTCAGTCACTGCTTGGCTGCAGCGCCAGCGCTGGGTGTGTGGGAGGTGGCTGTCCGTCAGTTAAAAGCTCGGGACGTCAAGGCCAGCGCCCTTGGCGACGCCACCCGCTGTGCTGCACCGGCCCTTGGCCCCCGGCGCGGCCACACTCCCTGGCCAGTCCGGACCGGCTCAGCGCGAAGCCCTGGGTTCTGTGAAGAAGGCGCGCACATGACAGAGGAAGGGAGGTGGGGTCGAGAGCACGGGTGGAGGGGTGGCCGTGCAGCGTCGGTGCAGCGAGATGGCTGGGATGAGCTCGGCTTTGAAAAGCTTGCTCTAAAAAAAAAAAAAGACACTTGCATAACTTGCCGTGGCTCATCCCAAAATAGTTTTTGATGTCAAGACTGTAGACGTTCGAATGCAAGACCGACACATTCCCCTCGAAAAGAGAAACTTTCGAGCTTTCTTATTTGGTTAGTAACAGGCTTCTGTCATCAAAGAAAGTTCTGGGGGCTTGCTGTGGAATCTCGGTGGTGGAGCGCTTGCCTGGTCCGCAAAGCTCCTTGAATTTCATCCTCAGCACTTTAAACGCCCCCCCCCCCCCCCCCGCACACACACACACAAAATATTGAATGGGAAAAATCAAAGGAGCCATGCACAATATTTGGGGCGTTCATGAAAGGCTGTTTTTGTCTTTCCACTTGTGTTATTTCCCCCACTGCCACTCACCCAGGGTTGAATTCTAAGAGTGTTTGAGAGCGCCCCCTCCCCGACCAGCGGAGGGAAAGTGGGAGGCACCTGGTAGCTGGAGTAGCTGACCCTCGGCTCAGCATAGCAGAGGCAGCAGGTCTGCTAATCAGGGCAGCGACTGGCGTGTCCCTTGAGTCACAAGGGACACTGCTTGCATGCGGGCGTTGGGGGCACTAAAGGGAAGCGTCGGCTCCTGTGGTTTACCCTTCTGGCTGGGATCGCCTTTGATTTTCTGGATGGAGCTGGCTGAATGAACGCTTGGAGTGATGAACTGCGTTGCTCATACTTAATCCAACTGACTTGTAGTACCCTCTTGCGCTCTCCCAGACTTTGAGGGTTTTGTGTGAGTTCTTGGAAATGGAGAGAATGACAGGCATTGTGGAGAAAGGGATGCTTTCGTGTTGTGTCATCCTTGGCACCAGTTTTTTGAGTCACGTTCTGGTGACGTTGTTTCAGTCTGTTTTGCCCTTTCTCAGGCCCCCCGGGTTGGTTTGAGTGAAGAAAAGGAGAGACTGTTCTTATCCAGTAAGGACCAGAGAAGCCCACTGCTGGCATTAGGTGGTTTTTTGTTTGTTTGTTTGTTTGTGCTGTAACTTAATCTGAAGTCTTCAAAGGATGAGAGTAGTATGGGCGTTTAAAATGAGTGCGTATTGGAGATTGTGGAATACTACAGTTATTGTTCTTATCGGGGGAGCTGGAATGTACAAACACTAGTTTTATTCAGTAAGTAGGAAAAAACTTAAGTACTTTGAATGCACCCTTTCAAAACCAATCTTGCTGTAGCAGAATTTACTTGCAAAATTGACATGCTCCTTCCCGGTGGTTCGAATGGGAATGGCCCCATAGCCTCACATGTTTGCATGCTTAGTCTCCAGTTGGTGGATTGTTTAGGAAGGATTAGAAGGATGTGGCTTTATTGGAGGTGTATTGCCACTGGGAATGGGCTGTGAGTTTTCAAAAGCCCACACAAGGCCCAGTCTCTTTATCTGTGCCTGCTGCCTGCTGACCAGGATATAAAGCTCTCATCTGCTGCCTTAGCACCATGCCTGTTTGTTGCCCACCGTGATGATAATGGACTAACTTTGTAACTATAAGCAAGCCCACAATTAAATGCTTTCTTTTTTAAGTTGTTTTGGTAATGGTGTCTCTTCACAGCAACAGAACAATAACTAAGACCCCTCTTGATTTATATTTTCTTTCTGTTCAACTAGCTTTCTTATAGGCTTAAAGATCGTGTTTTGCTGTCCCTACTTGTCAAGATTTTTAGTGTCTTACTATTTAAATTAGGCATATTTTAGAAAGGGAGGTTATAAAATGTAGTATGTTCTTACCTTTGCTTCTGAGAATGGTTTATAGTGATCAGGAAAGCTTAGTAATGTTTTACGAGAATAGAATGACTTAAAGAATATAGGACTGAAGAGATGGCTCAGAAGTTCAGGGCACTTGTTGTTGCTCTTGGGGAAAACTTGATTTTGGTTCCCAGCATCCACATGATAGCTTAAAACCATCCATAACTCCAGTTCCAGGGGAGCTGATGCTCTTTTCTGGCTTCTACAGTTACTAGGCAGGCACATGGTACACATACATACACTCATACAAAACACACATATAAAATAAGTAAACCTAAATATATTTTTAAAACTTTTAGCTGGGTGTGGTGGCACATGCCTTTAATCCCAGTACTCAAGAGGCAGAGGCAGGTGGATCTCTGAGTTTGAGGCCAGCCTGGTCTACAGAGTGAGTTTCAGGACAGCCAGGGCTACACAGAGAAACCCTATCTCAAAAAAAAAAAAATGCAAAAAGTCACTGGGCAGTGGCAGCTCATGCCTTTAATTCCAGCACTTGTGAGGCAGAGGCAGGAGGATCTCTGTGAGTTCAAGGCCAACCTAGTCTACATAGTGTGTTCCAGGACAGCCAAAATTACATATTAATACTGTTTTTCAATACTGAAGAGTTGGTTCGGTGGTTAAGAGCACTAGCGGCTCTTCCAGAAGACCTGGGTTCAATTTCTAGCATCTACACAGCAGTTAACAAAGATCTGTAACTCCAGCTCCAGGGGATCCAACACTCTCACACCAATGTATATAAAATTTTTAAAAATCAAATTTGTAAAAAAGAATATATTAAGTTGGATGTTTTTAAAACATGTGCTATGATTTGTAGAATGACAGAGTATGCTGTATCTCATCCAAAATAATTTTAAATGTCAGGGTAATCACTGGAATGCAACATTTACACTTTTGTTTACCAAATAGTAAGTTTGAGCTCTCATATTTTTGGTAATGTATTATCTTTCATTAAAGAGATATTTCAAAAATACAAAAAACTAAAAATACCTGGTTGCTCTAGTTCCTAACTCTTCCTATGATAAACACTCTGACCAAAAATAACTTGGGGAGGAAAGTGTTCATTTGGCTTACAACCCCAGGTCATTGAAGAAAGGCAGAGCAGGAGTTCAGGGCAGGAACTATGGAGGAACCATGATGGCTGTCTTGCTTTCTATCTTGCTCAAAGGCTCATGAGTAGTTAGCCTTCTCATATAATCCACCTGCCTAGGGATGATTCCACCCTTAGTGGGCTGGACCCTCCTACATCAATTAATAATCCAGACATTCCTTCACAGACATGCCCACTGACCAATCTGATCTAGGCAGTTCCTCAGTTGAGGCACTCCAGTCAGATGACTGTAAGCTGTGTCACTCTGACAACCAAAGCTAACTAGGACACTAATGCTTTCAGTACTCAATTTTGAAGGATCATTATTATTTTTACAGTTGCCTTCAGCTTGCTTTCACCCACAGCTACATGCTCAGCTTTCAATTGTGGAATGCTAATCGTATGGAATATGCAATTTTAGGGGTGAGTGGGTGGAAAGCCTGATAGGTTGTATTAAGATTTCAATTTTTCTCCATTGAAATGTTAGTACCACTAGAGACTCGGTGTTTGGTTAAATGAGAAGCTTATTCAGATTTTCTATTATTATGACTAGGTAACTATGATTAGCTTTAGAGTCAAATGATAAACTGATACTGCTTCTTTTGTTCATTTAACTTTCCATCATTCTTTGAATTTCCCCTTCAGATGTTTTAATGCCATCAAATAGGCCAGAAAATGCAGGACTATCAGTTTTCATTTTTTTTTTTTTTTTTTTTGGGTTTTCGAGACAGGGTTTCTCTGCGTAGCTTTGCGCCTTTCCTGGAGCTCACTTGGTAGCCCAGGCTGGCCTCGAACTCACAGAGATCCGCCTGGCTCTGCCTCCCGAGTGCTGGGATTAAAGGCGTGCACCACCATCGCCCGGCCAATCAGTTTTCATTTTTTAAAAGAGTCTCCCATCTTTACACTCTTTCAAGACAAATATATTTAAAGAGATAAGAAAATAGATTTGCACAGTAGAGAAGTATGTAAAGAAACCATCAGAGCAAGAGTTCTAGGAAATCAAAACAGAATTCTGAATGAAAAGACTAGAAAATAATGTTGTCTAGGTTTGAAACATAGCCATAGTTCTGTGTGTTATTTATTTATTTATTTAGGTGGGGGAGTTTTTCGAAACAGGGTTTCTCTGTGTAGTTTTGGTGCTTGTCCAGGATCTCACTCTGTAGACCAGGCTGGCCTTGAACTCATAGAGATCCTCCTGGCTCTGCCTCCCGAGTGCTGGGATTAAAGGCGTGCGCCGCCGCCGCCGCCGCCGCCGCCGCCGCCGCCGCCGCCGCCGCCGCCGCCGCCGCCACCTGGCTGTGTCTTTCTTCTTAAACATCTTTTTTTTTTTTTTTTAAATGTGTATGCGTGTTTTATCTGCATTCCTATAAATGTACCACATACATGCAGTGTTTGCAGAAGCCGGAAGAGGGCATCAGGTCTCCTGGAATGGAGTTACAGACCATTGTGAGCTGTGAGTTGGTGCTGAGAACTGGGCTTGGTTTTCTGTAAGGACAGCGAGTATTTTTAACTTCTGAACTGTCTCTACTGCCCGAGTCCTGGGTTGTTCTTGTCATTGTTCCTGGTATGATTCCTTTGTTGTTAGATTCTGGGGTTTTGTTGTTGTTGTTTGTTTTGTTTTAAACAGGGTTTCACTGTGACTTCCTGGCTACCTGGAATTCACTCTGTAGTCCAGACTGGCCTCAAACTCACAGAGATCCACTTGATACTGCCTCCTGAGTGCTGGCATTAAAGGCATGTGTCATCATGTTTGGATAGTTTACTCATTTGTTTGTTTTTGTTGTTGTTTATTTATTTATTATTATTTTGTGTGTATTTGTGCACACATATATGAAGGTCAGAGAATAACTTTTGGAGTCAATTCTCTTCTGATCTCAGACTGTCAGGGTTGTGTGACAAATACTGAGCTGTCTCACTATTCCAACTTCACTAATTTTGGTGAAGCATTTAGTCCAGTTACTTTCTAAGAAAAGATAGGTTTTTCTTAGTCCTTGCATGTCTTAAAAATGTTTGTATGTATGCATGTGTGTGAGAATGCACATGTGTATGCAGGTGAATGTGTTTGTAGAGGCCTTAAGTTGACTTCTGTGTTGTTTCTTAGGAACTGTTCACCTTGCTTTCTGCGACAGGGTCTCCCATTAGAACTTGGGGCCCATTGATTAGATAAGCTTGCCAATATATACCAGGGATTTGCCTATTCTTGTCTCCCCAGAGGTCTTACAGTACCTCCTTTTTAAAGGGTTATGTTGTTGGTTGTCTTTGCTCTTTTAGTGGGTCCACCACCCAGCTCCCAAATAAATCACACATGGAGGCTTATTCTTATTTATAAATGCCAGACCTTAGCTTGGCTTGTTTCTTGCCAGCTTTCCTTAACTTAAATTATCTCATCTACCTTTGCCTCTGGGCTTTATTTGTTCTCTTACTTCTTTAAATCTTACTCTTACTCCATGGCTTGTTGTGTAGCTGGATGGCTAGTCCCTGGAGTCTTCCTCCTTCTCTGGCCACTTCTTTTATCTTCTTCCTCCAAGATTTCTCCTTCTATATATTCTCCCTGCCTGTCAGCCGTGCCTATCCTTTCTCCTGCCTTGCTATTGGCCATTTAGTTCTTTATTAGACCATCAGGTGTTTTAGACTGGCAAAGTATCACAGCTTCAGAGTTAAACAAATGCAACATAAACAAAAGTGACATACTTTAAAAAATTAATCTCCCAACATTTCCTCATTTTTTTTAAACAAAAATGAAAGGTTTTAATTTTAACATAGTGAGACTGTATACAATAAGAACAATTATCAAATAAGGATTACATTCACAATGCACTGAATTCCAATTCATCTGTGTGTGGTAAATTTAAAGAAAATATTCCATAATCTATCCTATCTTTGTATCTTATACCTAATTTACTTTCTATCATGTCTAAGGAAAACTGCAACTATAATTATCTAGTCTTCAGCTCCATCAAAGGTCCCAGAAGGATATAATATTAAAGTAAACAAAAATTGCATTGTAGCCAGGTGGCGGTGGTGCACGCCTTTAATCCCCCACTCAGGAGGCAGAGCCAGGTGGATCTCTGTGAGTTCAAGGCCAGCCTGGTCTACAGAGCAAGATCCTGGACTGGCACCAAAACTCGAGGAGAAACCCTGTCTCAGAAAAACAAACAAACAAACAAACAAACAAACAAACAAACAAAATTGCATTGTAAACAACTTCCAAAAACTCTAGAAATGACAGAGACATCTGACTGCCTGGACAGTCACTCAAAGTTCCTCTGCAACATTGGGGCATCCATTTTTAGCCTACAGTCCCAAAATATCTGGCAAACTTTTCAGTGAAGCAGGAAATTTGAAGGACTCTCCTACCTTGTTTTGGCAAAGTAGTCACTTTCCCGTGTGTCCTGCAGAATATCTGACTGACTCTTCTGTGAAGCAGGAATTTTGAAAGGCTGTCCTGCCCTGTTTTGGGAAAGTTCAGCAGTCCTTTTCCTGTGTGTTCTGCATGTCCAGTCTGCACAGTACATTATCAGCAGTCAAAGGCAAGAACAGTTTCTTTACCTGGTGGCTAACCTTGCCACAATGAAAGCAAACTCCATAAGGAATTTCTTCATTGCCCATCATCTTCTTTGAAGTAAATTGGTGCTGCCAGGAGCAGATATGTCTCATTGTCATGAAAAACTTTAAGTTAACAAAACAATTTAAATGCCATATTCTATAAGTCTTTGAAGTATTTGAAGACCGTCTATCTAAAATATATCTGTTTAACCTAGAAAACATACCTAACATACCTACAAATTTGTTATAAATGACTAACTACTGATCTATGTTTCTTGATTGCCCTATATAGTTTAGAATAATAGCTTTCAAAATCTAGAACTTTACCTTACATTTTTAAATGAACTGCATAGGTACAAGCAAGAGTAGAAACATATATACAGTGTAACAAAAATAACTTTTTTTTTTCTGAGACAGGGTTTCTCTGTGTAGTTTTGGTGCCTGTCCTCTATCTCGCGTTGTAGACTAAGTGGCCTCGAACTCACAGAGATCCACCTGGCTCTGTCTCCTGAGTGCTGGGATTAAAGGCGTGTGCCACCACCGCCTGGCCAAAAATAACTTTAAATTTGTATCGTATGCTATATTCTATTAAATGATAACAAACATCCATAACCCACGAAATAATCAAAGCCTCCCACACCCCTTTTAGAAATGTGGACATAGTGTTCTCCAAACTGCTTCCTGCTGTCTGTGGATGAAGTATCTTTAGGATCCCTGAGAAAATTTAAGGTATTGTCAAGTTCTTGGAAAACCAGCTATAATTTTTGTTGATAGATAGATATCACCTGTCAAAATCCAGGAGGCTTACCTGATCAAACCTGATCCATATTAACAATGAATGAATCCACAACTTCTTGTCTCCTGTGGGAACAAAACTCCAAAGCATTTTTTAATTTCCATTTGACAAATACATTTTTTGACTTCCATTTTAAAGTTATGGTAGCAATAAAGTATCTAGGTTGTCTCAATCCTGCAGTCCTGCTCACAATCCCGTGTCTCCTAGCAGCTGCCTTTTGCTTCTCAACAATCAAAAAATTCAAAATCAACATAATAACATACAGGATCCAGACACCCTGTGTATTTTCCATCTCTATGTGACTTATTCTTTATTATTTTACTTCTATCTTTAAAGACTTTATTATTTTTAAACTATTTCTTTCTATGATTGTGTCTGCCCTTTTTCTTTCTTTCTTAAGCCTACACACATTGTTAAACATATTGTAACCTGTTTAGAGGTTTTTCCATCTGGACCACCTCTTTTATTGCATATCTTCAGCCTTTTGTTTGTTTGTTTGTTTTGTTTTGTTTTCCGAGACAGAGTTTCTCTGTGTAGCTTGGTGCCTGTCCTGGATCTTGCTCTGTAGACCAGGCTGGCCTCGAACTCACAGAGATCTGCCTAGCTCTGCCTCCCAAGTGCTGGGATTAAAGGCATGCACCACCACTGCCTGGCATCTTCAGCCTTTTTTGATCATGTGACCAAACCTTTAAACTGTTAAGCTACACTTGAATCCTCCACAAATGCAGCTCCTCAGATGGTTCAGCCAGCTTCTCAGGTTGTGAAAGTCAAGCCTAAAACTCTTGGCCAGGTCAGAGGTAGGTGACCAAGTAGTTGACTATATTCAACCTTCCTAGCTGTGGAAGCCTGTATTTGCTGCCCCATAGGTCTTAACTTAGCTTGCCATTTCTATTTAGCCATGCCCTGCTGGCTAAACAGCAATGACTCTTAAAGGAGCTATGTCCTTTTTCTTTTCAGCTTTCTCAGGCCCTAGGGATATTCAAACAACACAATGGTATGCCAAAATGTTATTGAGTTTTCTTTTACTCTAGCTTCACATTGGATGCCAAAATGATGTTGTTTGTTTTTGTTCTTTTAGTGGGCCCACCACTCAGCTCCCAAATAAATCATACATGGAGGCTTATTCTTACTTATAAATGCCTGGCCTTAGCTTGCTTTCCTTAAATTATCTCACCTACCTTTTGCCTCTGGACTTTTCCTGTTCTCTTCTGTAAATCTTTTTTTTTTTTTTTATGGTTTTTTAAGACAGGGTTTCTCACTTCTGTAAATCTTACTCTTACTCCATGATTTGTTGTGTAGCTGGGTGGCTAGCTCCTGGAGTCTTTCTTTTTCTCTGGCTACTTCTTCTCTCCTCCCAGATTTCTCCTTCTATATATTCTCCCTGCCTGCCAGCCCTACCTATCCTTTCTCCTGCCTTGCTATTGGTCATTCAGTTCTTTATTAGACCATCAGGTGTTTTAGACAGGCAAAGTATCACAGCTTCAGAGTTTAACAAATGCAACATAAGCAAAAGTAACACAACTTAAAATAATATTCCCCAACAGGATTCTGGAGAATAAAATTCAGGTCCTCATGTTTGCTTAGTGTACTAGTTTGAATTTAATTGGGCCCCATAATCTCATAGGGAGTAGCACTATTAGGAGGTATGGCTTTGTTGGAGTAGGTATGGCCTTGTTGGAGAAAGTGTGTCACTGTTTGGGGGTGAGCTTTGAGGTCTCTTTTGCTCAAGCTTCCCTTAGTGTGACACTTAGACCAGTTTCTGTTGCCTGCAAGATGTAGGACTCTCAGCTACCTCTCCAGCACCATGTCTGCCTGTATGTCACCATACTCCCTGCCATAGTAATAATGAACTGAACCCTGAAACTGTAAGCAAGCCACCACAATTAAATGTTTTCTTTGTAAGAGTTGCCGTGGTCATGGTGTCTCTTCACAGCAATAGGAACCTAACTAAGATGCATAGCAAGTCATTTTCAGTTTACAAGTTACAGTCCATCTTTAAAGAGGGCCAAGGTAGGATCTCAAGGCAGGAGATGAAGCAGAGACAAGAGGAATGCAACTTACTGGCATACTTCCAGTCCCATCTTCAGATACTTTCTCTCTCTGTCTTTTTCTTTCTTTCTTTCTTTCTTTCTTTCTTTCTTTCTTTCTTTCTTTCTTTCTTTCTTTCTTTCTTTCTTTCTTTCTTTCTCTCTCTCTCTCTCTCTCCTTCCTTCCTTCCTTCCTTCCTTCCTTCCTTCCTTCCTTCCTTCCTTCCTTCCTTCCTTCCTTCTTTCTTTCTTTCTTTCTTTCTTTCTCTCTCTTTTGTTCTTTCTTTCCTTCTTTCTTTCCTTCCTTCCTTCCTTCCTTCCTTCCTTCCTTCCTTCCCTTCCTTCCTTCCTTCCTCTCTCTGATTTTTTCTTTTTTTTTTTCCCTTTGTTTTTTCGAGACAGGGTTTCTCTGTGTAGCTTTGCGCCTTTCCTGTATCTCGCTCTGTAGACCAGGCTGGCCTCGAACTCACAGAGATCTGCCTGGCTCTGCCTCCCAAGTACTGGAATTAAAGGCGTGCACCACCACCACCGCCTGTAGATACTTTCTTATACAGCCTAGACCCACCTGGCTAGAGATGGAACCATTGGTAGTTGGCTCAGCTCTCCTACATAAATCAGCAATAAAAAAATACCCCACAGACCATCTGATAGAGGCAATTCTTCAACTGAGGTTCCCTTTTCCTATCTCCACAACCTTTAAAAATGTTTTTTATTCTATCTTTATACTTGAATTATGGTTTGGTTGAACCCAAGTCTAGATTTTCTTCAGAATGTTTAAGATTTAATTCCACTGTGTCTGCTGTTGATATTGCTGTTTAAAAATCTGATATTTGTGGGTTTTGTTCCTTTATCAATGGGTTGTATTTCCTTTTCAACAAGTATTTAGTATCTTCTTTTTGGGTTTATAAAATTGTGTAAGTATGAAGTCACGATATGTTTTGTTTTGTTTTGTTTTATTCACTGTGCTCTGTACTTGATGGTATCCTTTCAACTCTGAGATCCCCTTTTTCCTAGTTAGTTTGATTGTCAACTTGATGCACTGGGAAGAAATAAGCCCTTTCCTCACCATGTTGGTTTTGTTCTGTGTTTTATCATAGACTGGATAGCAAACTAGAACATTGTTTTTTCCTGTACTTTGCTAAAATCCATATAATATCTGCCTTTCCATTTATTCTGGCCTTTTATTTTTAAGTTGAATTTTTAACCTATTGGATCAATATTTAAAATTTTTTATTCTTCCAGTTTTTTTTATCTTTTAATATTTATTGTTTTCCAGATTCTCCAGGCTATTTTTAAAAATGCTATCATTGTCCTTGTAATATTTTCATTTTGATCATTGTAGTCTTAATTTGTAGAACTCTTTTATATTTTGTGGTTGCTTTTTTTTTTTATAGCATCTTGTGTTTATTTTAGGGGTAGAATATTTTCTGTGCCCTTAAAGATACTATATTTTGCTGGGCAATGGTAGCTTATGCCTTTAATCCTAGCACTTGGGGAGGTAGATGCAGAGGCAGGTGGATCTCTGAGTTCGAGGCCAACCTGGCCTACAAAGCTAGTTCCAGGACAGCCATGGATACACAGAGAAACCCTTTCTGGTAAAAAAAAGTACTATATATTTTTTTTTTGTTTTTATATTTTTGGTTGTGAGCCTAGCCTTTAACGGCTGAGCCATCTCTCCAGCCCTTTTTTTTTTTTTTTTTTAATTTTTCTTTATTTCTTTTATTTTTTTGTTTTTAATTTTTCTTTTATTTCTTTCTGTCATTTGAAGTCCATTTTACTCTTAGAATTTTCAGGGTGTTTTTGTGGGGGAGAAGCTTCCAGTTCTCTGAGTGCAAGATACCATATTGGAAGCAGGTCCACTGAAGGGAATATGCTAAGAGTCCCCATGACCATCCTGGTGTTCAGATTCATAAGAGGACTTGTGGGACTCTAAACTCTTTCCCAGCTAATATGTTTAACAGTAAAAGAATGTGGAGAAAATGTGGCAAAAGGAAAAGATTCATGGAGTGAAGCCTTAAAAAACAAAGCACAAGTTTTCAAAAGTCCTTCAATGCAGTTCCACCGGATATGACTATAGGTGTGACAAGCAGTCTGCCTAAAGTTTATATTGGGGGCTGCAGTGTGGTGTAGGTACCTGTAGTAGGTATCTGGATTCTGGACTCCCAGAAAGCAGGTATTTCACACAAACCATATTATTTATACTGTTTAGGTACACTGAGCCAACCTCTCTTTGGGAATGGAAACCTTCCAGAAATCCGAGTTTCAAGATATCAGCCAACAGCTGACCTTCAAGCATTTTTTTTCTTGAGACAGGGTTTCTCTGTGTAAATAGTCCTGCTGTTCTGGAACTCATTTTGTAGACCAGGCTGGCCTTGAACTCATAGATCCATCTGGCTCTGGCTCTTTAATGTTGGGATTAAAGGCGTGTATCACCATAGCCCAGCTCAAGCATCCTTTCTAAAGGTTGAAGTGTTAAGCCTGCCATGTGAGGGACCATGTGCAGTGTTCCAGACACATTTGAACATTCTTTGCCTCAGTTTACCTTTGATGAATGGCTTGAAGCCCAATGGTGTTTCATTTACATTACAGCCCATCTAAATACTGATGCTATTTCTAAGAAGGAACATTCATAATGAGTGACATATCTATATGAACCATTTTTCTCACTTCTAGTAAACAAATGTTTGAGCAAACATTTCAATAAGAAATAATATAAATCATTTTTATGTACATTGCAAATGGTTCCCAGAAGTAAAAATCATGGCCTTAACTTTATTCTCAAAATGGTAGGATTTAAGAATGAATTCCAAAGCAGGCTCTCTGATTGTACATCTCATGAAAATGAACCAGCATTCTCAATAATAATATGTGAGTGCAATCTATACATTGCATGTAACTTTACAAGTAAAGGCACCAAAAAAGTAAATACTTGATCACCGAAGCACGTCTTAGTTACTTTTCTGTTACTGTGACAAAATAACCTGACAAAAGCAGTTTAGGATTGAAAGAGTTTTTGGCTTATACTTCTAGAGGGGATGTAGCCTACCATGGCAGGAAGGCAAAGGTGGGGCCACCGTGGCAGGAACAGAAAGCCAGCTATTGTATCCACACTCGGGAAGCAGAAAAACAGCAGAAAATTGGGCTGGGTTATAAAACCTCAAGCTCCCCGCCCCTGTAATGTACCTCCTCCAGCAAGCCCCTACCTCCCAAAGGTTCTGTAATCTTCCCAAACAGCACCAACAACTGGTACTCAAATATAGGAACCTATATGTGACATTCCTCATTCAAATCCCCAACAGAGCAGCAGAATTCTACTTGGCTAAACTTGCATCTTTGTTTGAAAAAGTATCTGTGTTAGCAGTTCTTTTCTCAAATAAAACTTGGGTAAAGAAACAAACAAACGTGTGTGTGTGTGTGTGTGTGTGTGTGTGTGTGTGTGTGTATCACAGTAAGGTTTCTGCTCAGTTCTTTCCTCCCCCCTTAGTTTGAGACACAATCTCTCTTCTGCTGTTGTATTGCTTTCTCTAAGCTAGTTGGACTTCAGGCTCTAGCTTTTGCTGCCTCTAACTCCTACTTTATTGTAAAAATGCTGGAATTATCAATGCATTGCATGTGGCACACTGGGATCAAATTCAGGCAGTTAGATTTACATAGCAAGAGCTTTCACCCATTGAACCATCTACCTGGCTGAAACACCATTTTAAAAATGTCACTCTTAGTTCCTTACCCCAGTGCTGCATTCTCTGTTATACATTGTATGATGTACAATTGTATACAGTGTAATGTGGTGGTATTGGGTTCCCCAAAATATTGTGCACGCTAATAAACTTATCTGGGGTCAGGGACAGAACAACCACAATATTAAACATGAAGATATGCAGTGGTAGCACACACCTTTAACCCTAGCATTCCAGGGGCAGAAATCCATGTGTTTAAGGATACAGCCAGGCATGGTGACTCACACCTTTAATCCCAGGGAGTGGTGGTAGAAAGCAGAAAGGTATATAAGGCATGAGTACCAGAAACTAGAAGCATTTTGCCTGGTTAAGCATTTGGCTGTTTAAGCTTTCAGGCTTTGAAGCAGCACAGTTCAGCTGAGAGCCATTCGGATATGAGGACTCAGAGGCTTCCAGTCTGAGGAAACAAGACCAGCTGAGAAGTTGACCAGGTGAGGTAGCTGTGGCTTGTTCTGTCTCTCTGATCTTCCAGTGTTCACTCCAATAACTGGCCTCAAGTTTGATTTTATTAATAAGAACTTTTAAGATTCCTGCTACAGTGTAACTCTACATAAGTTCACATTGACACCTTGATACAAGGGAAATTATGTCAGGTTTTTTGTTTTAGATCAAGGATATCAGGAGCTATTCCTGGTTTCTATTTTGCTTTTTTGAGACAGAATCTCACATTGTATTCCTGGCTGGCCTGGAATTCACAGCTCAGGCTGGCCTTGTACAACAGGTGACCCTCTTGTCACAGACTCCTCAGTGCTGGGATTATAGAATTGAGCCACTACACCCAGTCTGGATATTAATTTTAACTTTTTTCAATTTTAGATTTTAGGACTGATAATAACTGCTTGGTTCTCTGACATGTCTGAACCATCTGTCATGATTTTAGGCATCAGGTTTTCTTTTATCTTGGTCACTTCAGTCATATGGTTTACTGCTGTGGCTCCTGTGGATGTTTTTATGTTATGACTCTCATCATCGATGGAAGGCATAACAGAATCTTAGCTATATTCTTGGATAAGATGTCTTAGTTTGCTAAAGTTTTATTGCTAAAACTTCATGACCAAAAGCAACCTGGGGAGGAGAGGATTTATTTGGCTTACAGGTTACAGTCCATCATCAGGAGAAGTCAAGGCAGGAACTCAGGCAGGAACCTGGAGGCAGAAACTGAAGCACCACGAAGGAACACTGCTTGTTGGCTTTCTCTGCATGGCTTGCTCAGCCTGCATTCGTATACACCCCAGGACCACCTGCCCAGGGTTGGCACTGCCTACAGTGGGCTGGGCCCTTCTACATCAGTCATCAATCAAGAAAATGCCCCACAAGCTTGCCTGCAGGCCAATCTGATGGAGATATTTCTCAATTGAGGTTTCCTCTTCTCAGATTACTGTAGGTTGTGCCAAATTGACATAAAACTAACCAATGCAGATGCCTATGACAATGTCGTGATCACGTAATTTTAATTACTATTACATTTCTGCCTTTTTTTCTAAATTTTGGCAGTAAACCTATTTTCTTGTGGTAAATTATTTCATCGTGGTGGTTTTAGTAAATAGACTTGAAAATGTCCATTTGTTTCAAAATTTTACATATTTATTGGTCTGGTATCATATACCATGGGATACTACTTCATGCAATCGCTATCAAAATTCAATGATGGCAGGGTAGGTGGCACACACCTTTAATCCCAGTACTTGGGAGACAGAGGCAGGTAGATCCCTATGAGTTTGGGTAAGCCACGTCTACATAGTGTCATCCAGGTCATCCTTGACTACAGGGTGAGACCCTGTCTCAAAAACAATAACAAACAAAAGAATCCAATGATAGTTCAGTAGAAATAGGAATAAAAAATCCATCTAAAATTCATATGGAATCATAAAGAATCCTGCACAGTTAAAAGAATTTTAAAGAACAAAGCTAAAGGATTCACACTTTGCTGATTTCAAAACTTATTATAAAATTATAGTAATTAAAACTGTGAAATTAGGATAAAAATAGTCATAAATGAAACTATTGTGAATTGCTGGTGGAAATGTAAACAACTAACTTCCTAAAACAAGGTAAGCTGGGTGTGGAAACACACACCTGTAATGTCAAAAACTCAGCAGGTGGAGGCAGGAGGATAGCAAGTTCAAAACCAGTCTAGACCAAAAACCAAGACTGTCTCTAAAACCAAATAGAATCAAGTGAAATGGATTTTTTTTTTTTTGAGACAGAGTTTCACTGTGTAGCTTTGGAGCCTGTCCTGGATCTCTATCTGTAGCCCAGGCTGGCCTTGAACTCACAGAAATCCACCTGCCTCTGCTTCCAGAGTGCTGGGATTAAAGGTGTGCTTCACCACTGCCTAGCTGTGAAATGGATTTTTTTTAAAGACAGGGTTTCTCTGTGTAGTTTTTGTACCTGTCCTGGATCTCACTCGCTAGACCAGGCTGGCCTTGAATTCACAGAGATCCACCTGGCTCTGCCTCTCAATTGCTGGGATTAAAGGCATACACCACTGCTGCCCGGCTGAAATGGATTTTTTAAAAAAGAAAATATGATGGTTACTAAAAAACTAAGCATAGGATCACCACATGATCTAGCAGTTTCTCTTCTAATGAGACCCTGTCTCCAGCAAACAGAAAAAGAGGAGGAATGTAAATTGCACCATACTTACCTGATCCCAGAGAAAGATCAAACAGGAACAAGGAAAAGGCCGAATATATCAACTGTGGTAATTCACTATCTACAGATTAAGATTTAGAAAAAAACTTTCCAATTTGCTCCTCTTCATTTTCTTGGAATAGTTTGAGATCTTTACAGGGAGGGAGTTTTTCTTTTCTTTTTTTTTTTTCTCTGTGGTCAACAGTTTACCAGACTCTTTTTCAGTCTACGTTTTTATGTCAAGACAACACACAGTGAGCAATTGAGAAGGCAGAACTGTTGTTGCATCCGAGCCAGGGGGAGGGTAGCACTGCCAGGGGGAGGGAGACAAGGCAGCTTCTCACCGGCTGCAGACATCTGTCTCTGAGCCAGAATGTCAGTGCTGCAGCACCAAAATGAGTGTTATTTAAAAAAAAAAATACAACAGCCTTGGCTGATCTCTTCATGTCCAAACACACCCTAGCAAAATGTACTCCGAAGCTCTAACAAAAAAAAAAATGTTTCATTGAAGATTCTTCAAGAGATAAGAAAAATGAGAAAGCAGTTTTCATGGTATATGCTAACAGGCAAATAAATATGTAAAATGGTGAAGCAAATAGGTTTTGATAAGGATTGCATTAAATTTGTAGCCTGCTTGGAGTAATATGTGGTGGTATTGTGTTCCCCAAAATATTGTGCATCCTAATAAACTTATCTGGGGTCAGAGAACAGGACAGCCACTAGATACAGATGCCAGAAAATGGTGGCACACACGCCTTTAATCCTATCACTTGGGAGGCAGCGATCCATCTGGATTTCTGTGAGTTTAAAGCCACATTGGAAACAGCCAGGCATGGTGACTCATGCCTTCAATCCCAGGAAGTGAGCCTTTAATCCCAGGAAGTGATGGCAGGGAGCAAAAAGGTAATAAGGTGTGAGGACCAGGAACTAGCCTGGTTAAGCTTTTAGGCTGTGGAGAAGCAGTTCAGCTGAGATCCATTTAGATAAGGACTCAGAGGCTTCCAGTCTGAGGAAACGGGATCAGCTGAGAAACTGGTGAGGTGAGAGGTGGCTGTGGCTTGTTCTGTTTCTCTGATCATTCAGCCTTCACCCCAATACCTTGCTCCGGTTTTCATTTTATAAGACCCTTTAAGATCCTGCTACAGTAGTATTACTATTACAATATTAAATCTTCTAATCCACAAACTTGGCATTTCTTTCCTTTTATTTGTGTCTTTGATTTCTTTCAACAGAGTTTTGTGATTTTTCAGTGTACAACTCTTTTTTGTCTTCATTGCTGAAGTTTATACCTACAAGTATTCTTTCTGATGCTGCTATAAAGTCTTGTTTTCTTTCCTTTTGGCTTTCTTTGTTTTTTGAGACAGGGTTTCCCTGTATAGCCCTGACTATCCTGGAATTCGCTCTGTAGACCCAGCTGGCCTCAAACTCAGAGATCCACTTGCCTCTGACCTCCTGAGTTCATGAGCCACCAAGCAGAGCTTCAAAGCATTGTTTTCTTAATTCTTTTCAAATTCCTTATTCTTAGTGTATAGCAATACAGATGATTTTGTGTGTTGATGTTTTTAAATCTTGCAAGATTAGTGAATTTATTAGGTCCATAGGTGAGTATGTGTGCTGGCAGTGGGGGAGGGTGTAGAGGGTTGAAGGGGCGTGGTCGTTAGGATTTTTCTATATGCTATCCTATCATTTATGAATAGAAATGCTTTTACTTTTTATTTATAATTTGGATGCTTTTTAACTATTTTTCTTGTGTATTACTCTGGCTAGAACTTCACCTACCATGTCAAATAGAAGTGGCAGAGGTGAGCATACTTTTCTTGTTCCTATCTTACATCTTTGGGTGACATATTAGCTATGAGCTTTTCAACTATGGCCTTCATTATGTTGAGGCACTTTGCTTTTATTCCTAGCTTTGTTGAGCATTTTTATCTTGAAAAGATGAAAATTTTAATCAAGTATGATTTTTTTTGCATTGAGATAAGATATTTTTCCTTTGAAGTTATAAAGTTAGCACTTCTGTGATTAGAAAAGCTAGAAAAAGAATACACAAAATTTAAATTCATGCCTGAATGAAACAATGGAAAGAGAGAACTCTTTCCCAACTTGTTAAGATGAATCCACAAAAAAATTCTACAGCTAATGTCATACTGAATGGTAAAATACTGGATGTTTGTTGTGTGTGTGTGTGTGTGTGTGTGTGTGTGTGTACGTGTACATGTGCGTGTGTGCATAAGTGCTCACGCAGGTATATGAGAAGGCTAGAGAACAGCCTTGGGTATCATTTTCAGAACACAGGCTACCCCTAGAAACAGTATCTGTCATTGAGAGAAGGCTCACAAATTAGGCTATACTGGCTGGCCATGAGCTCCAGTGATCCTTTTGGCTTCCCCATTGCTGGAATTATAAGCATACAACCACACATGGCTATTTAGGGTAGGTTCTGGGGATTGAACAATGGTCCTCATGCTTGCAAGAAAGTGCTTTACTAATTAGACTGTCTCTCCAGCCTGGATGCTTTTCCTATGAGATCACAACCAAGAATGGTGTAGAAGGTTACCATGTTCTTTGCATGACTCCAGGGATATACCTGACTGGTGTGGTGAGGGAATGAAGAAAAGACAGACAGATGGACACGTGTGTACACTGAATATCTGGGATTGGGTGATGGGCTCTGATGGAGAAAGTGAAATACCTTGGAAGCTCGGCATGTTTATTATATAGAGTTTAACAGAAACATGAGGTTATTGAACACAATTGGACAAGGAGATGAGGCTGTTACACACTGATAGACAAGGAGGCAGGGTTTATGGTATATAGCTGTATCAAGGAGCCAGGTTTAGCTAATCTAGGTAGGAGAGCAATCTTCAGGCTGTAAATATCCTAGGGTAGGAGAAGCTATAGTGGACATTTTCTGCACACACTGTCAACTGGTCAACTAGCCCATGGTCCCCTGAGGAAGGCTTTGCCATCCCTCTGAGCCCTCGGCAATGGGGTACTTGATATGGCCTGCCAACAGAAAACATTCACTGAGGACTTAATTCATCAGGGCTTCCTCCAGTCTCTATAGAAAGTTCTTACCTATGCAATAAGACCTATGCAAAAGAGAATGGAAGACAAAAGTAAATCAGAAAAGAAAATATGTCCAGGTAGTAAGACAACACAATTGCTTTAGTAGGAAATGTCAAGAATCTACAATAGCCGGGCGGTGGTGGCACTCGGGAGGCAGAGGCAGGCGGATCTTTGTGAGTTCGAGGCCGGCCTGGTCTACAGAGTGAGTCCCAGGACAGCTGGGGCTACACAGAGAAACCCTGTCTCAGAAAAAAAACACAACACAAAACAGAACAAAGTGTGTACATGAGAGGAGAGGGAAGGGATAAATGTTGTAATTAAAATATAGTCTCAAGCTTGGTGGTGGTGGCTCATGCCTTTAGAGAGGCAGAGGCAGGCATGTCTCTGAGTTTGAGGCCAGCCTGGTCTACAGGGCAAATTCTAGTACAGCCAGGGCTACACAGTGAAACCCTGTCTCGAAAAACAAAAACAAACAAACAAAAAAACCCCTCAAAAACAAGAAAAATGTGTATGTTGTGGCATATACCTGTAATCTCAGCACTCAGAAGGCTGTGGCTGTTATCACTTCAAGGCCAACCCGGTCTATACAGCAAGTTCCAGGCTAGCCAGAGCTACATAATAAGACATTATAAAAAATAATCTTTTTTTTCTAAAAAAAAAAATGTTCTAATGTAACACACTGCTGGATTAGGGCAGGTCTACTCAGGATAAATTCCATATAAAAAACATCTTCAGGCAAGGTGGATTTTTCTTCAAGAGTAGAGTGTGATCTGCTCTAGTAGAGGATCCAAGTTCATTTCCGAGCAAGTGGCTCACAACTGCATGTAACCTCAGTTCCTATGGGTGTATTGCCCTCTCCGGCCTCTATGGGCACCTGCACAAACGCACATATGCACTTATGCGCACACACACAGACACGCACAGACACAGACACACACACAGACACACACACAGACACATACACACAGACATACACACAGACACACACACACAGACACACACAGACACACACACAGACATACACACAGACACACACACACAGACACACACAGACACACACACAGACACACACACAGACACACACACAGACACACACACAGACACACAGACACACACACAGACACACACACACAGACACACACACAGACACACACAGACACACACAGACACACACACAGACACACACACACACAGACACACACACACACACACACACACCTCTAATCTTAAAAAACAAGACTGTCCTCAGATAGTAACAGAAAAGTCACACAGACTTCCTCTAGGAAGGAACCTGGAGTAGCCAGTCCTGGCCTGGTCTTTCAATAATAGACTGGGATGTGTCCAGTTTTTGTCACTTTGCTTTTAAAACGATGTAGATACATTCACATACCAATAGAATACCAATAGACCACAATTTATCTGAAAAACAGGTAAAACACCAGTCTTAACAATTGGGTTTGATTTTTTTTTCCTGGAGCCTACCTGAGATGAAGTTTTCAGTACAATACTTCAAAGGTCCACAAGATGGCGATAGAACCCTAAAATATTTTTAAAAACTAGCTTTGGAAAAGATCTGAGGAAAGTAAAAGTTTAAGAATGTCCCTTGCAGAATTTATGGATTGGTTCCAATGCTTGCTCTGGCTAGTTTTTGCAAGGCTTTGTTTCAATAAATAACACTGCTAAAGAGCAGTGTTTCTGAGTGAATTTGATGTCTGTCTCTTGGGTTCTAGCAGGTATCAGTATTGTGTCCTTAGCTCTTTGCTCTCTCTACATCTCTTTTATGACCTCTAGTTCCTGATCCCTGCCAACAAAACTTCAGAACATAGGGCTGGAGAATGGATCAGCAGTTAAGAATGCTTATTTGCTCTTTGCAGCTCCGGAGAATCCAACCCCATCTTCTGGACTCCTTGGGTTCCTGCATGCATGTGTTGCACATAAACTCATGTAGACATGTAAGGAAGGGCATATGAGAGGGTTTTGAGGAAAGAAAAGGAAGGGAAATGATATAATTATAATCTCAATCAATAAATAATTTTTTAGATTTAATCTTAAAAAAAAAACCTTCATAAACCAAGGAAGGCAGTATAATGCAGTGGGTAAGGGAGTGGACTCCAGAGGCTCCTTGTTCGTATTGAAATATAGCCTATAAGCTACTGTGTGGTATTCAGCAAATCACTCCCTTTGGTGTCTAGTTCTTCTCTCTGTAAAGTGGAAATAATAGTGCCCCTTATACTGGATTATTCTCAGGATTAGGTGAGTGAAAAAGTGTGAATGCACCTAGAACAACCCTCAAATCTTGAAATGTAAAATTTTGTGGAATTAAAATTTATTTTTTTTCTATTCATGTATGAAGTTACCTCAACTGATTTGTTAACCAGATGAATGAACTTCTGAAGATTTTCTGTGATTAAAAAAAAAAAGGTCTAGCCAGGTGGTGGTAGTGCACGCCTTTAATCCCAGCACTTGGGAGGCAGAGGAAGGTGTATCTCTGTGAGTTTGAGGCCACCCTGGACTACAGAGTGAGTTCCAGGATATCCAGGACTGTTATATAGAGAAACCTTGTCTTGGAAAAACAAAACAAAACAGAAGTCTAGAGCTGGGTGTAATGGTGCATGCCTTTAATTCCAGCACGTGGGAGACAGAGGCAGGCAGATCTCTGTTGAATTTGAGGCTAGCTTGGTCTCTATAGCAAGTTCTAGGCCAGGTCTACATGGTGAGATCCTGTCGTAAGAAAAAAAAGCCTAGGGCTAGTGAGATGGCTCAGTGAGTTGAGTAAGGCACTTGGAGCCAAGCCTGACAATAACCTGAGTTCAGTCCCTCGGACCTACATGGTGGAAGGAGAGAACGCACTCCCTCAAATCGTCCTCTGACGCTATGACACCTTTTCTTTAGATGAAAAAAAAAATTAAGTTTAGGGGATTGAGGAAATAGCTTAGTAAAGTGCTTGCTCTGCAAATATGAGGATATGAGTTTGATCCTGGGTCCATCTAAAAAGGCTGGGTGTGGTGGGTGTACATTTACAAGCCCAACACTAGGAGAAAGAGACAGGCAGATCCTTGGGACTTGATAGCTGTCATAGCATAATTGGTGAGCTCCAGGCCAATGGAAGACTCTGTCTCAAAAGACAGGGTGGAGTACCCTTGAGGACGACATGCCTAAGACTGACCTCTGGCCAGTGCACACATACCAACAGACACACATAAGTCCGAGCTGGGTGTGGTGACACCCAGAGGCTGAGACAGGAATGGTTGTAATTTTTTTGTTTTTGTTTTGTTTTTTGAGACAGGGTTTCTCTGTGTAGCTTTGGCACCTTTCCTGGAACTCACTCTGTAGCCCAGGCTGGCCTCAGACTCAGAGATCCTCCTGCCTCTGCCTCCTGCGTGCTGGGATTAAAGGCGTGCGCCACCGCTGCCTGGCAATTTTAATTTTTTTTTTAATTTTATTTTATGTGTATGAGTGTTTGCCTATGTACCATACATAGCTTGTGCCCATGGAAGCCAGAAGAGGGTGTTTGATACCATGGAACTGGAGTTACAAATGACTGTGAACAGCCGTGTGGTTTCTGGGAACAGAACCTGGATCCCCCTCTGCACAAGCAGCGAGTGCTCTTAGCCACTGAACCACTTCTCTTGCCCCTCACTGTGATTGTTTAAAAGTCAGCATTGTGTTATTCCTGATGTCTATGCACTTAGAGGTTCTAACTAGAACTCATTCCGTTAGACTGCACCCTGGTAGTATGTGAATATATCATCTATGTTGCCGTAACTCTGTCCTAGAAAAATGGTATTAAATCAAGAAAGCCTTTAACTTTGTCGTTAAAAGCAGTGTTGTTAAGAACACTTTGTGTCTTTTTTGAAAATAAACTTTACTCTTTGATAGTTTTATACATGTATACAATGCATTTGACCACACTCAACTCCCCCCACCCCCTTCTTTTTTTTTTTTTTTTTTTTTTTTTTTTTTTTTTTTTTTTTTAGAAAGGGTTTATCTGTGTAGCCCTGGCTGTCCTGGAACTTGCTCTGTAGACTATTCGGCCTTGAACTAAGAAATCCACCTGCCTCTGCCTCCTGAGTGTGTGCTATCACTGTCTGGCACACCCGTTTTTAACTCTCCCTTCTATTCCCCCTCCCATCAACCCCTACCACTCCCTCCCACTTTCATGTCTTTGGGGGATTTTTGTTGTTGGTTGTTTGCTTGTTTGTTTTGAGGCAGGGTTTCACAGTGTAATCCTGGGTGGCCTGGAACTCACAAAGATCTGCTTGCCTCTGTGTGCCGCCACACCTGGTGTGCACACAGATAGTTTTACGTCAACTTGACACAAGCTAAAGTCATCTGAGAAGGAACCTCAGTTAAGGAAATGCCTCCATAATATGGACCTGGAAGCAAGCCTGGAAGGCATATTCTTTTCTTGTTTAAAATTTTATCTATTTTACCTCCAGACTGCAGCCTCCCCTCCCTCTTCTCCTTCCACTCCCTCCCCACATCTTGCCCCTGACTCTCCCCCCAACCTCAATCCATCCCTCCTCCTTATCCACTCAGAAAGGGGCAGGCCTCCCATGGGCTTCAGCAAAGCATGGCATATCAAGTTGCCATAAGACCAAGCACCTCCCTCTGTATTCAGGCCGGGCAAGGCAATCCAGCATGAGGAATAGGTTCCCAAGAGCCAATCAAAGCACTCAGGACAGCCCTGCTCCCATTGCCAGGAGTCTCACATATGGACCAAGCAACACACTGTCACATATATGCAGAGGGCCTAGGTTGGTCCCATGCAGACCTCCTGGTTGTTAGTTCAGATTCTGTGAGTTCCCATTAGCCAGGCCAGCCATTTCTGTGGGTTTTCCTGTGATGTCCCTGAACCCCTGGCTCCTACAATCCCTCCTTTCTCTTCTTCAGCAGGACTCCCCAAGCTCTGGCCAATTTTTGGCCTTAGGTATCTGAATTCATCTCAATCAGTCACTGGATCAAGGCTCACCGATAACAACCGGGGTAATCACCAATCTGATCACAGGGGATGGCCAGTTCAGGCTATGCATTCACTACTTTGAGAGTCTTAGCTGGGGAGATTCTTGTAGATTCCTGGGAGTTTCCCTTGCATCAGGCTTCTAGCTGACCCCGAAAGGGCTCCTTTCCAATCCTCTCTCAGCACTCTCCCCGTCCATCCACCCAGGGAGATCCATGTGTCCAGCCTTGGGCCCTTCTTGTTACTTAGCCTCTATGGGGGCTGTGGATTGTAGCATGGTTATCCTTTACTTTACAGCTGATATCCACTTATGAGTACATACCATGTTTGTCTTTCTGGGTCTGGGTTACCTCATTCAGGATGATATTTTTTAGTTCCATCCGTTTGCCAGAAAAATTCATGATGTCATTGTTTTTAACAGCTGAGTAATACTCCATTATGTAAATGTATCACATTTTCTTTATTTATATTTTGGTTGAGGGGCATCTAGGTGGTTTCCAGGTTCTGGCTATTACAAATAAAGCTGCTATGAACATAGTTAAATGAGTGTCCTTGTAGTTTGGTGGAGCATCCTTTGGGGTATATGCCCAAGAGTGGTATAGCTGGGTCTTGAGGTAGATCGATTCCCAGTTTTCTGAGAAATTGCCATTTTGATTTCCAAAGTGGCTGTGTACAAGTTTACACTCATACCAGCAATTTTTCCCCTTGCTCCACATCCTCTCCAGTATAAGCTTAGTGTTTTTGATCTTAGTCATTCTGACATGTGTAAAATGGAATCTCAGAGTTGTTTTAATTTACATTTCCCTGATAGCTAAGGATGTTGAACATTTCTTTAAGTGTCTCTCTGCCTTTTGAGATTCTTCTGTTGAGAATTCTGTTTAGGTTTGTACCCTATTTTTTAATTGGATTATTTAGTTTATGTTTAGTTTCTTGAGTTCTTTATATATTTTGGAGACTAGCCCTCTGTTGGATGTGATGTTGGTGAAGATCTTTTCCCATTCTGTAAGCTTCTGTTTTGTCTTATTGACCATGTCCTTTGCCTTACAGAAGCTTTTCAGTTTCATGAGGTCCCATTTATTAATTGTTGATCTTAGTGACTGTGTTACTGGTGTTCTAGTCAGGAAGTTGTCTCCTGTGCCAATGTGTTCAAGGCTAGGCCCCATTTTCTCTTCTATCAGGTTCAGTGTATCTGATTTTATGTTGAGGTCTCTTTGATGCACTTGGACTTGAGTTTTGTGCATGGCGATAGATATGGATCTATTTGTAATCTTTTATATGCTGACATCCAGTTACACCAGCACCATTTGTTGAAGATGCTTTCTTTTCTCCATTGTATAGTTTTAGCTTCTTGGTAAAAAATCAAGTGTCCAGCCGGGCAGTGGTGGCGCACGCCTTTAATCCCAGCACTCGGGAGGCAGAGCCAGGAGGATCTCTGTGAGTTCGAGGCCAGCCTGGACTACCAAGTGAGTCCCAGGAGAGGCGCAAAGCTACACAGAGAAACCCTGTCTCGAAAAACCAAAAAAAAAAAAAAAAAAAAAAAAAATCAAGTGTCCATAGATGTGTGGATTTACATCTGGGTCTTTGATTTGATTCAATTGATCAATGTGTCTTTTTTTTTATACTAATAGCATTTTGTTTTTATTACTGTAGCTCTGTAGTAGAGCTTGAAATCAGGGATGGTAATACCTCTGGAAGTTCTTTTATTGTATAGGATTGTTTTAGCTATGCTGGGTTTTTTGTTTTTCCATATGAAGTTGAGTATGTTCTTTCAAGGTCTGTAAAGAATTGTGTTGGAATTTTTATGGGGATTGGGTTGAATCTGTAGATTGCTTTTGGTAAGATTGCCATTTTTATTATGTTAATCCTACTGATCCATGAGCATGGGGAAGCTGTCCATCTTCTGATACCTTCTCCAATTTCTTTCTTCAAAGACTTGAAGTTCTTGTCATACAGATCTTTCACTTGCTTGGTTAGAGTTACCCCAAGATATTTTCTATTGTTTGTGGCTATTGTGAAGGGTGGTGTTCCCCTGATTTCTTTCTCTGTCCCTTTATCATTTGTATATAGGAAGGCTACTGATTCTTTTTTTTTTCAGTTAATCTTGTATCCAGCCACTTCACTAAAGGTGTTTATTACCTGAAGGAGTTCCCTGGTAGAAGTTTTGGGATCACTTATGTATACTATCATATCACCTGCAAATAATGAAAGTTTGACTTCTTCCTTTCCAGTTGGTATTGCCTTGATTTCCTTTACTTGTCTTACTGCTCTAGCTAGAACTTTGAATACTATATTGAATAGATATATAGAGAGTGGACAGCCTTGTCTTATTTTAGTGGAATTGCTTTGAATTTATCTCCATTTAATTTGATGTTGGCTATCAGCTTGCTATATATTGCTTTTATTATATTTCGGTATGTTTGTTGTATCCCTGATCTCTCTAAGACTTTTTATCAAGAAGGGGTGTTGGATTTTGTCAAATGCTTTTTAAGTATTTAGTGAGATGATGATGTATTTTTTTCTTTCAGTTTGTTTATATGGTGGATTAGATTGATCAATTTTTATATGTTGAACCATTCCTTGCATCTCTGGAATGAAGCCCATGTGCTTGATGGGGGAGGGCCCAGCCTATTGTGGGTAGTGCCATCCTTGGGCTGGTGGTACTAAGTTCCATACAAAGGCAGGCTGAGTAAGCCTCTAGGAACAAGCCTTAAGCAGCACCTCCCCCCATGGCCTCTGTGTCAGCTCCTGCCTCCAGGTTCCTGACTGAGTGCCTGTCTTGATTTCCTTCAATGATGAACAGTGATACGGAAGGGTAAGCCAAATAAATGCTTTTCTCCCCAAGTTACTTTTTGGTCATGTGTTTTGTTGAAGAAATAGAAATCCTACCTAAGACACCCGGCCCCTTTGTTTTTGTTTTTGTGACCCATTGAGTGTTCTACCAGGGCTGCTGCTATGAATATTTATTTGTACCTGTGTCCTGAGACATGCTGAAGAAATTTTCTAGAAGACCTACCTAGGACAGTCATGCTGGAAAGACAAGGTGTTTTGTAAGGGGACTGTTGCACTGTACCTTCCTACCAATGGTGTACAAGAGTTGTTGTTACCGGTTCCTCACCAGCGTCTGCTCTTTGACTTTTACTTGGTTTGTGCAGTGTGGTCTCTCTGCTTCAGTCATTCTGGCTTCTTGAATTTTCCTTCTGACCTTTGTACTTACTCTTTTCTTCTGCCTAGAGTGTCTTGTCCTAATTTGTTTTCTGTTGCTGTGATAAAACACCAACCAAAAGCAACTTGGGGAGAAAAGGGTTTATTTATGTGAAGCAGGGTGGTGGTGGTGGTGGTGGTGGTGGCGGCGGCGGCGGCGGCAGTGCATACCTTTAATCCCAGGACTCTGGAGGCAGAGGCAGGCAGATCTCTGTGAGTTCGAGGCCAGCCTGGTCTACAGAGCGAGTTCCAAGACATCCAGGACTACACGTCTTGAAAAACCAAAGAAAAAAAGAAAAGAAAAAAAAAGGAAAGGGCTTATGGGGCTGACACTTCCCAATCACAGTCCATCATTGAGGGAAGCTAAGGCAGAAACTCAGGCAGGGCAGGAACCTGAAGGCAGGAGCTGAAGCAGAGGCCTGGAGCAGTGCTGCTTACTGGCTTGCTTTTCCATGACTTGTTGTTTGCTTTCTATATGACCCAGAGCCACCTGGCCAGGGCTAGCACCCCTTCCACATCAAACATCTGTCAAGGAAATGTTCCACAGGCTTACTTACAGGCCAAACTAGTGGAGACATTTTTCAGGTGAGGTTCCCTCTTTTCAGGTGACCTTAGCTTTGATGAAAATTAACGAGCATAGATCTGTACCCTGTGATCCCTTTTGTGCTCTCTCTCACCTCCTCAGGTTGTCTGTGAGTCCTTCCTTGTCCAACCCCTTAAAACTCCATGCTCCTGCCCCATTTCCTCCACCCTATGCTTAGTGCTTTTTCTGCAGTGTGCTTTTACCACAGGGGAAGCTGTGGGAAATGGGGAGTTTGCAGGTCCAGCCCACTGCTATACCTGGAACTTACAGCAAGTAGGATGCCCTTAGCAGAGTGCAGTGATCCTTCATTGACTTAATTGATTGTCATTGAGATTTTGTCTGCTTTTCTTGATTCTTAATGCGGCAGGTTGTATTTTTATTGGCCATTTTTATTTCTTTGGGTGTGAAGTGCCTACTCAAATACTTTGTCCATTTTTCTATTGGGGTGCTTCATGCTTTCTTATTGATTTGTATGTGTTCTTTATAAATTCATATTATCCTTTGTGGCATAACATACAGCTTTCATTACATTTTTATATGTTTTAATAAATAGTTTTACTTCTAAATTGTCAATTTTACTAACATCCCTTGAAGCTTGTCTTGAGTATTATATAAGAAATTGTTGGGGCTGGAGAGATGGCTTAGCAGTTAAGAGCAACTTGCAGGATTTGGTTCTCTTCTTCCACCTTTGAATCCCAGCTCAGACTCTTAGGCTTGGTAGCAAGTTCTTTTACCCACTGAGCCATCTTGCTGGCTGTGATTTAATCTTATATTAAGATACTTCATTAAATTATATTATCAATTCTAGTTCCACATCTGTAGATTGAAGTTTTCTACATAGATGGTCAAGTCGTCTGCAGAATGATGATCCTATTTCTGATCTTTATACCTTTTTATTTCCTTCTTGTCTTATTTCATTAGGTGGGATCACCCACAAACTGTAAAACATCAGCAACCACAAAAGCAGAGACAATAGGTGTAGTAGGCTGAATAGTGTCTGAATTCGTGTCTTCTAGAACTTAAGAATGTAATCTTGATTCCTAATTTTCTGAGAAACCGCCATACTGATTTCCACAGTGGTTGTACAAGTTTACATTCCCACCAACAGTGAAGGAGTGTTCCCTTTGCTCCACATCCTCTCCAACATTGACTGTCATTGGTGTTTTTGATCGTAGCCATTCTGACAGGTGTAAGGTGGTATCTCAGAGTCATTTTGATTTGCATTTCTCTGATGGTTAAGGATGTTGAGCATTTCTTTAAATGTCTTTCAGCCATTTGTAGTTCTTGTTTTGTGAATTCTCTGTTTAGCTCTTTAGCCCATTTTTTTAATTGGACTGTTCAGTACTTTAATGTCTAGTTTCTTGAGTTCTTTATATACTGTGGAGATCAATCCTCTGTCAGATGTGGGGTTGGTGAAGATCTTTTCCCATTCTGTTGGCTGTCTTTTTGTCTTATTGACTGTGTCTTTTGCCCTGCAAAAGCTTCTCAGTTTCGAGAGGTCCTATTTATTAATTGTTGTGCTCAGGGTCTATGCTGTTGGTGTCTTATTTAGGAAATGGTCTCCAGTGCCAATGTGTTCAAGAGTGCTTCCTACTTTCTTTTCTATTAAGTTTAGTGTAACTGGATTTATGTTCAGGTCTTTGATCCACTTGGACTTGAGTTTTGTTCATAGGACGACTGTGGCTTATAATAAATTTCAGTTTTACTCAGTTATTGAAAAAAAATAGCCAAATGAATGGAAACATATGAACTATGAACCAAAGGCTGAAGGGCCCCCAGCTGGATCAGGCTCTCTGAATAGGTGAGACAGTTGATTGGCTTCATCAGTTGGGAGGCAACTAGGCAGTGGGACCAAGTCCTGTGCTCATTGCATGAGTTGGCTGTTTGAAACCTGGAGCTTATGCAGGGACACTTGGCTCAGTCTGGGAGGAAGGGACTGGACCTGCCTGGACTGAGTCTACCAGGTTGATTGCAGTCCTCAGGGGAGGATTTGCCCTGGAGGAGGTGGGAATGGGGGGTGGGCTGGGGGGGAAGGGAAGGGGGTGGGAGGGGGGAGAATAGGGGAACCCGTGGCTGATATGTAGAACTGAATGGTATTGTAAAATAAAATAAAATAAAATAAAATAAAATAAAATAAAATAAAATGTAATCTCACTTGGAACCAGCATCTGGAGCAGTTATTACTAAGAGTCAAGCTGAGATTGTACTTGACCAAGTGGGTGTGAAATGTGCTGAAGGCCTCCAGATAAGAGATGGAAAGCTGTAGATGTTGATGCCTGATGAGTTACTTTTATGTAGAGATGTAGTTATGTGGTTATGGCCAGGTATAGGGGCACATACTTGTTGTAATTCATCTATCATTACTCAGTCACAGAGGTAGTAACATCACTGTAAAGTTAAGACCAGCCTGAGCAAATATCAAATCCTGGATCAGTCAGGGATATAGAGTGAGACTGTGTTTCAGTGGAACAGATCAAAACAAAAAATAGTTCTGGAATATTAATTATATATATAGGAAACAGTAGTTAAATTATGGGCTGTCTCTGTAGGTCCAACAAGCTTGAACTAGAATTGTAACCATATACATAAATTGAAGTGGCTCATATTAAAGTTATAATTTTACATGGAAAAAATAATGCATTATGCTTTTCTAATTTTGTGAATTATTTTCTTATATATAGCCAGTACATATTAAGATAGGGACGAAGGCTAGAAACACATTTACATTTAGCATACCTGAGAGATTTTGTTTTGAAAGAATTCTTGGGTGACTCTGGCAAACTTCAGCCATAACTTGAGGGTTCTTATTTGCTATGCTTTATATGTTTCCAATAAAATTTAAAGTCTAGCCAGGTTGAGTGGCATATGCCTGTGATGCCTACTTTTGGGAGGCTGAGGTGAACAGAACATTTGAGTTCACAAGTTCAAAACCAGCATGGGCAAGGTATTGAGATTCTCTCTCTCTCTCTTTCTCTCTCTCTCTCTCTTAATCTAAGAACTGTAGGCTTCACTTCATACAAGTTGGAAATTTTTTTTAAAAAACTTTGATTTTGCCACAAGGTAAAAATATGACCAGTACAAAGAATGAGGAAGTAGAAACAAAAAGAATGTAGGAAAAATCCCCTCAGTCTTCCCCCCATTAACACCAGACATTTTATATGGACTTTGGAATATATAATTACATTTGTATGGCTTTTGTTTGAAAATGAGAAAATAACATACACATTTTAAACTTCATTAGTTATCTTACACATCTAAAATGTTAATAGTTTATTAGATAGATATAAAACAGTTGTGTGGTTTGTCTTCTATTGTTTCTGCAAATCAACCCTTTTTTCATTGTTATTAAGTATTGCTTGAGCACTGTACTTTGGCCTCTATATCTCCTCAGTATTTTCTCCCTGAGTATTTTCATTGTTGGCTTATAGCCAACAATGACTTACAAACTGACAGCTCTAGCTTCCAAGTTTCTTGTGAGCCCTGGACTGTATATGAAATGAGTTATATTACGTTTGCACTTCCTGTGTCAACGGCATTTCAGATTCTCTACCTAAGCGTGATAGAGTTAATGAATCTTCCCCCCAACCTAACAGTCTATGAGTGTGGCCTATCAAATGAAAAGGCACAACTCTCTGCCCACTAAGTAAGCCATAAGCTGAGGAACCACCTTTGATACTTCCTTCACTCTTCCCTGCAGATAGTGTGCTACCAAAACCAGACTGCATTTCTTCCTAATGGCTCATTAGTCCTTTTCTTAGTGTCCTCACTGCCAACATCCCAGTCTGTGCTTTTGTCTTTGGTCAGACCAGTTTCTCTCCTTGCATCCAGTCAGGTACCCCTTCTTAAAACATCTCTATAGGTGTGCCTGAAAGTATCTGTGGAAAAGGACCATATTTAAAAAAATCCAGTTCAGACAAATGTATTCATGCTAGTATGTATCTATGCACTTGTATGTATGTGAGTGCATATGATAAATGTGAAGGCTAGAGAGCAACTTTCACTGCTATTCCTTGGGAATTGTCTACCGTAGTTTTTGAGACAGAGTCTCTCTCATTGTCCTGTGGCTTGCAAGTTTAGGCTAGGCTGGCAAACTAGATCCTCTTGTCTTTGCCTTTACAGTTCTGAGCACTGGAATTCAAGCCTATGCTACCATACCTAGCTTTTATTTTTTTTTTTTTTAAGGTGCTGGAGATTGAACTCAAGTCAGGCTTGAACAGCAAGCACTACAGAACTATCTCCCCAGTTCACAGACCAATATTTTTAGGAAATACAGTAAAAATAGTTTTCTAGAAAAACCCAGACACAAAACTTCTTTGTCAAGGGATATAAAAGTTTTTGAGCCAGTGGTGGTGGTGCATGCCTTTAATCCCAGCACTCGGGAGTCAGGTCAGGATCTCTATGAGTTTGAGGCCAGCCTGGTCTACAAAATGAGTTCCAGGACAGCCATGGACACCTGTCTCAAAAAAAACCAAAAAAACAAAAACAAGTTTCTGAGTACTTGCTTCTTGGTGTTTGCACTCAGCCTAATATGTACGAAGGTAGACACTGATTTCTTTGTCTGGTGCACCCTCAGTGCTTTGCCTTTGGCCCTGTATATAGGCCCAAGGGTTTGTGCAGTGACACTACTGCCAATCTGGCCATGTAAACAACTAGTTGTCTTCATTTTTTAGGCTCAATTCCTAGCCACAGAATTACTGCATCAGGCCAGAGAGATTTCCAGAAGGTTCTGTTATACTAAACTGCCCTCTAGAATAAGTGCACCCCAAGTCGGTAGTGAATTTGAGTGCCACTTCTGTCTCTTTGAAATTGGCTGTCTCTGTTTGTGTTCTGAATGGCTTCAGTTTTGCTCCAGGTCTCAGGGCACTGTTAAGTCAAAAGGAGCAGTCTACTCATCTTCCATTCCTAATGTGCATCCTGTAAACCTGTTCATTATCGAATTGTATTTACCTTTGTCTAACTTGAACAGGAGGGACCTGGCTCTTAATTTAGCTTGGCAGAAATCTTAACTTTTAGAGCCAAGCAAAGCTAGAGACTGACTCAGGTTCATGTTACTCTATGGGCACTATAGACATGCTCTGCAGACTCTGGTCGTACCTGCTGCTTTCACGCAGATGACTTGAACTGAAGATTGTGGTTTCCTGCAAGAGTTAAATGTCTGGTTTTTTTTTTTTAACTCATTGGGGGCCTGCCATCCAGCTCCCAAATAAATACACAGAGACTTATTCTTACTTATGAATGTCCAATCTTAGCTTGGTTTGTTTTTAGCCAGCTTTTCTAACTTAAATTATCCCATTTCTCTTTAACTATGTTTTGCTTCTGGGCTTTTTACCTTTCTTTATTCTCTATATCTTTCTTTTCTTCTTACTCTGTGGTTGAATGTGTGTCTGGCCCCTGCCATCCTCCCTCTTCTCGAGCCTAAATTTCTCCTCCTATTTATTCTCTCTGCCTGGCATCCCTACCTATCCCTCTCCTGCCTAGCTACTGGCCATTTGGTTCTTTATTAGACCAATCAGGGGTTTAGGCAGGCAAATAACACAGCTTTATAGAGTTAAATAAATGTGACATAAAAGATTGCACCACATCTTTGCATCATTAAACAAATATTCCACAGAATAAATGAATGTAACACATCTTAAACTAATATTCCACAACACAGAATACTTTTGATTATGTCACAGAAGATACTGATATAAACAAAGACATATATCATCTCCCATCAGTAATTCTAGAAGTAGGGTGAGCTTCAGACTAGTAAAGATCTGCAATGGCTCAATAATATTATTAGGTTCGTTCTTCTTTTTTCTTCCTGCTAGTCTCAGTGGAAGCTTCATAATGAGGTTGTCTGCTTGTGACTGCAAATTAGCTATGGCTATAAAGATATATAGCCAGTGTTACAGGAGACAGAATCTTCTTTAGTGATGTCTTAGGATTTTTGCATTTCAACTCAAGCCAGTTTAAGCAAAATGGGAATTGTTTGACACATGAATAGGCAAAGACATGGGGAGTATGGCTTTTGGCATATGCTGTGGAACACTGTCCTCTGGCCATGACCATCACCCTCTTGAACTGTCAGCTCCTGTGATTGCCAAAGGAGACCTACACAGGACTGGGCTTTTTAGTTGTCTGTCATTGGAGGTGTTCACAGGCTATGCACTTCCCCAAGGATTTATAGACAGTTACTAGGATAGGTTCAGCTGTATTACTACTTTGTCTCAAACCTTTCACAGCTAAAGCCCTTAAAATAGCCGGTGTTATAACCGTCATGTCCTTACTAATATCCATATTCACTTGTATTCATGTGTTGAAGTCCCCAACTCTAATGCTCTTTAGAAAGTTGCTGCAGTTGGAGATTGATCTTTCTAAAAAAGTGTTTAAAGTTAAATGAGATATTAAAGATGGAACTCTAAACCAATATTATTGGTGACCTTGTGAGAAGAGGAAGAGGTACTAGGGATGCTGTGTACTGAGAAGAGGCCATGTGAGAACATAGTGAGAACCAAGGCCAGAAGCCTCAGAGGAATGAAACCCATTGATCTTGGACCTACCACCTCTAAAACTAAGATACAGTCATGCATTGCTTAATGATAGGAATGCATTCTGAAAAATGTATCTTTAGGTGATTTTATAACTGCAAAAAACAGAGTACAGTTGCACAAACTTAAACAGTAAGTGCCCTCCTTATTCATGGGAAATGCTAAATGCAGGACTGCTGCTGGTATGTCCTGGCATGCTGTCAGACAGTAAGCTTTTTTTTATAACTTAGGTGCATTCTAAACAATGGTCAAGAATGGTTGTACATGCCTGAAATCCCAACACATGGGAGGCTAAGACTAGAGGATTATGAATTTGAGGCCAGTCTGAACTACAAATGAAACACAGTCTCAACAAAACAATACAAAACAACCCAGAAATACAATAATATCAACAAACATAGTAGAGTTTATCAAATATATCAAATGATGATAGTCACTTGTTATCATTGTTACTCATTATGTGCTGTACATAAGTTTACATACTATACTTCTTTATGGCTGGCAGAGTCATAGGTTGTATACACCAGCACTGCTATAAACACAAGGAATCCTTGATGTCACTATAATTACTGTGGTAGTTTGAATAAGAATGGCTTCCGTAGACTCAGATTTGAATGCTTGTGAGTGGTACTATTAGGAGATGTGGCCTTGTTGCAGTAGGTGTGTCTTTGTTGGAGGAAGTGTGTCACTGGGGATGGTCTTTGAGCTTTCAGATGCTTAAGTCAGACCTAGTGCCTCTCTTTTCCTGCTACCTGCTGATCCAGATATGGAATTATCAGCTCCTTCTTCAGCACGATGTCTGCCTGTGTGCTGCCATGCTTCCCCCTGTGATGATAATGGACTAAACCTCTGAACTGTAAGCCAGCCCCAGTTAAATGTTTCCTTTATAAGAGTTGCTGTGGTCATGGTGTCTCTTCGCAACAATAGAAACCCTAACTAAGACAACTACCTTGCTGCTAGGAGATAGGAAGTTTTCAGTTCTAATGCCACAATCATGGCTCACTCTTGACTAAAAGTTGTTTTGTAGCCAGGTGGTGGTGGCACATGCCTTTAATCCCAGCACTTGGAAGGCAGAAGCAGGTGGATCTCTGTGACTTTGAGGCCAGCCTTGTCTACAAAGTGAGTTCCAAGACAGGCTCCAAAAGCGATACAGAGAAACCCTGTCTTGAAAAAAAAAAAAACAAACAACAACAAAAAAGTTGTTTTGTGGCTCATGATTCTGATCCTGCTAAGCCACCCAGTCTGTGGTACTTTGTTATGGCATCCCTGGCATATTCATACAGTTCCTCTTCACCCATCTCCTATGTCCCCTCTTACTCAAGCTGGGACTGGGACTGGCCCCCAAATGTACCAAGCTGGCTTTCCTCTCAGAGCTTTCTTGTTTGATGTTTTTCCTCTCAGATGTCTATTCTGTGTATTCACACCCCTTAATAAGCTCTCTGCTCAAATGTCTCTTCTTCAGCAATGAATTCCTTGACCATCAGTTGACAGCCTATAGCGTCTTTCGTCTTAGTTTTGGGATCTTGTTTTGGTTTTCTGCACAACATTTCTTTGACATATACCTGTTAATTGTTTATCTTCTTGTGCAAGGCTACCTGTGCCCTGAGTGCAGGACTTGGTATTGCCTTTTGATTTGCCACTGACTCCTTGACACCAAGAATAGCTCAACAACAATCCCCACAGTGACAATTAGTTCTGTGATCCGTTATGAAATGGTTAGTCAGGTGCTGCCCCAAAATAGCCATGGAGGTGAGGCCCAGGAAACAAAATTTGCTAGATGTATAAGTAAGTCTTGGAGACAGGAAATATTACATGTGTGGAGATAAGCACTTAGGTCAATCCTGAGGTAGACAGGGCAGGGGTGAAGGGAGAGCCTAAGGTGAGGAATGTGGGGTAAGCAGCTTAGGATTGGCTCCTAGCTATATAGATAATTCTTGATTGCCTAGTTTCTGACCCCAGGGTGATTGATCTAGGCTGAGGAATATGACCTCCTGGAGAGTTAGGACCCATGAAGGAGGATGGTACTGGGTTAGTAGTATGCTTTTTAAAGCTTGTTTCTATGAATTTACTAGTCCTAGGTAGTTCTAGGAGATATAATTTCTCCTTATCCAAGATTTTTAGGATGTCACAATTTATAATATAAAGGAAACTTCATGTTATGTACATAAATATGTATAATCCATATTTATTAGGTCAATAAATGAATGACCAAATTGACTATTCAGTAAAACTAGAACTAAATAGTTTTGTGGTTTTTGTGTGGAGATGAGAATTTACTTGAGTCAGGTCATTCCTTCCATTATGTGGTTCCAGGGATCAAATTCTTCAGGTTTGGCACCAGGTGCCTTTACTAGCCAACCATCTCACTGGCCCTTGTTTGTTTATTTTTTTAGTTATTTATTTATTTTTCATCCTGACTACAGTTTCCTTTCCCTCCACTCCTCTTACAGCCCCCTCCCCTCCTCCCCATCTACTTCTTTTTTGTTTCTCTTCAGAAAAGGGCAGGCCTCCCATGGATATCAGCCAAACATGGCATATCAAGTTGCAGTGAGCCTAGACACCTCCTTTCCTATGAATTCTGGATGAGGCAACCCTGCAGGAAGTAAGGGTCCCCAAAGCAGGCAACAGAGTCAGAGATGGCCCCTGCTCCTACTGTTATAATTTCCACAAGAAGAGTAGCCTGTAGCATATGGGCAGAAGGTCTAGGTCAGTCCCATATATGCTCCCTAATTGGTAGTTCAGTCTCTGTGAGCCTCTGTGAGCCCAGGTTAGTTGATTCTGTGGGCTCTCTTGTGGTGTCCTTGACCCCACTGGCTCCTACAATCCTCCCCACTTCAGTAGGATTCCCTGAGCTCCTCCTAATGTTTGGCTGTGGGTATGCATCTGTTTCCATCAGTTGCTGGATGAAGCCTCTCTGATGATAATTGGGATAGGCACCAATCTATGAGTATAGCAGAATATAACTGAGAATCATTTCTTTTTCTTTCTTTCTTCCCCCCTCCCTTTTTTTGAGACAGCGTTTCTCTGTGTAGTTTTGGTGCCTGTCCTGGATCTTGCTCTGTAGACCAGGCTAGCCTCAAACTCACAGAGATCCACCTGCCTCTGCTTCCCAAGTGCTGAGATTAAAGGCATGCACCACCACTGCCTGGCCATTAAGAATCATTTCATCAACTTTTTTTTTTGTTTTTTGCCAGTTCGTTTGGTTCTATCCTTGGTCTCTGGGCTACCCAGCCTCTGGGTCCTGGCCCTCCAGGCATTGTCAGGTGTGGGCTCCCTCTCATGGTATGGGTCTCAAGCTGGACCAGTCATTGGTTGGCCACTCCCACAATTTCTGTATCACCATTACCCCAGTACATCTTGTAGGCAGGACAAATTATAGGTTTAAGGTTGTGTGGCTGGGTTGGGGTACTGATACTTCCACTGGAAGTCTTGCCTGGTTACAGTAGATGACTGGATTAGGCTCTATATTCCTCCATTGGCTAGGAGTCTTAGCTAGGGTCACCCTCATAGATTCCTGGAAATTTCCATTGCACTAAGTTTCTAACTCATCCCAGAGATGCCCCCTGATTCCAGTTGTCTTTCACAGTACTCTCTCCCTTCATCCTTCCCTGACTTGATCCCTTCTGTTCCTATCCCCACCTCACTCTCATCCAGATACCTCCCCCATGTCCACCTGGGATGTCTATTCTATTTTATCTTCATAGTGAGATTCATGCATCCCCCATTGAGACCTTCTTGTTACTTAGCTTCTCTGGGTTTGTTAATTGTAGCATGGTAATCCTTTATTAAACAGCTAATATCTGCTTATAAATAAGTACATATCATGTTTGTCTTTCTGGGTCTGGGTTACCTCACTCAGGATGATCATTTCTAGTTTCATTCATTTGCCAGAAAATTTCATGTCATTGTTTTTAACAGCTGAGTAATACTCCATTGTGTAAATGTACCACATTTTCTCCATTCTTCAGTTGAGGGACATCTAGGTTGTTTCCAGGTTCTGGCTATTACAAATAAAGCTGCTATGAACACAGTTGTAGGATGAATTGATAAACAGTCTTATTAATAATAAAAAAAAAGATATTGAGGTAAAAGCCAAGAGATCAGAGGAACAGAACAATCCATGGCCACAAGTTCTTACCCTAGGAAATCCTCAGCTCAAGAGAGCCACTTCCTGTATACTCATGCCTGTATCCTTTCTGTCCCTGCCATCTCACTTCCTCTCTCTGCCCAGCTACATCACTTCCTCTTTCTGCCTAGCTCTGTCACTTCCTGTCTGTCTGTACAGACCTCCAGACCTCCATGGTTAGTGCTGGGATTAAAGGCATGTGCCACCATGCCTGGCTCTGTTCCAGTGTGGCCCTGAACTCAGAGATCCAGATGAATCTCTGCCTCCCGAATACTAGGATTAAGGGCATGTGCTACCACTGCCTGACATCTATGTTTAATATAGTGGCTGGCTTTTTCTCCTGTTCCTCAGATAACCTTTATTGGGGTGTACAAATAAAATATCAGCACATTTTCCCTTTTTTTGTCAAAAATAAAAGAATTTATAACTAATATAAGAAAAACTATATACAATAAGTACAATAACTATATAAAATATATACAGGCAATAAATACATCAACAATGTCTAGTCTATTTGCATTTGACAAATTCAGAGAAAATATTCCATTATCTATCCTATTTTGGTAAAGCCAAAGGATTGTATCTAATTTACCTTCTATCCTAACTTGTATTACCAACCAAAAACTGTCTTTTATGTTTTCCAAACTTTATATCTCTTAGTGAGTTTCTTTTCTGAATTTCTTAACAGGGAAAACTGTAACTATAACTATCTAATCTTCAACTCCCCCAGAGACCCAGAAGGAAATAATATTACCTAGTTAAACAGGAAGTGCAAACAAGCGACTTCCAAAAAAATGTGAGTTATGACAGAAACAGCTAGCTTCCTGGACAGTCATCTGACACTTCTCTGCAATGTTGGGGCATCCTCTTTGGCCAACAGGCTTATCATATCTGACAGACTCATCTGTGAAGCAGGATTTTCTAAAGAGCCTTCCTACCTTGTCTTGGCAAGGATTGGCAGTCCTTTGTTTTGTGTCCTGCTTGTCCATTTTAGATAGCATACTGTCAGCAGTCGATGCAAAGGCACTTTCTTACCCAGTGGCTAACTTTTGCCACAATTAAAGTGAACTCCAAACAGAGTTTCTTCAATGCCCATCATCTTCTCTGAAGTAGATTGGTACTGCCAGGAGCAGACATGTCTCATAGTCAAAAAAAGAAAAAAAATCTATGTCATTAAAACATATTAAATGCCTTATTTTGTAGGTCTCTAAAGTGTTTGAAGATGACCTATCTAAAATATATTTCTGTTTGACTTTGAAAACATACCTAATATAACTACAAGTTTGATTGTAATGACTAATTACTAATTTATATTTCTTTATATCCTAATTAGCTGATAATAATAACTTTCAAGGACTAGCAAATTGTATTACATTGTTAAATGAACTATATAAATACAATACCTTGAAGAAGATTAGTAATATATGCACAGAATTTTCTAGCAAAATCAATCTCAAATTCATATCAGTGTACAAAATTGATATACAATACATAGTTGAGCAAGTGTCCTTGTGGTATGGTAGAGCATCCTTTGGGTATGTGCCCAAGAGTGGTATAGCTGGGTCTTGAGGTAGATCAATTCCCAATTTTCTAAGAAACTGCCGTATTGATCTCCAAAACAGCTACACAAGTTTCACTCCCATGAGAAATGGAAGAGTATTCCTCTTGCTCCACATCCTCTCCAGCATGAGTTGTCACTTGTGGGTTTTTGTTTGTTTGTTTGTTTTTCGAGACAAGGTTTCTCTGTGTAACAGCTCTAGTGTCCTGGAACTCACTTTGTAGATCAAGCTGACCTCAAATTCACAGAGATTAGCCTGCCTCTGCCTCCCAAGTACTGGGATCAAAGGCATGCACCACCACCATCCAGCATCACTTGTATGTTTTATCTTAGCTATTCTGACATGTGTAAGATGGAATCCCAGAGTTGTTTTGATTTGCATTTCCCTGATGGTTAAGAAAGTTGAACATTTCTTTAAGTGTTTCTCTGCCATTTGAGATTCTTCTGTTGAGAATTCTCTGGTTAGATCTCATTTTTAAATTAGATTATTTGGTTTGTTTATGTCTAGTTTCTTGAGTTCTTTATATATTTTGGAAATTAAGCCTCTGTCATATGTGGGGTTGGTGAAGATCTTTTCCCATTCTGTAAGCTTCTGTTTTGTCCTATTGATGGTGTCCTTTGCCTTACAGAGGCTTTTCAGTTTCATGAGGTCCCATTTATTAATTGTTGATCTTAGTATCTGTGCTGTTGGTGTTCTGTTCAGGAAGTTGTCTCCTGTGTCAATGCATTCAAGGCTATTTCCCACTTTCTCTTGTATCAGGTTCAGTGTATCTGGTTTTATGTTGAGATCTCTTTGATCCACTTGGATTTGAGGTGCAGGGTTATAGATATGGATCTATTTGCATTCTTCTACATGCTGACATCCAGTTATGCCAACATCATTTGTTGAAGATGCTTTCTTTTTTCCAATGTATAATATTGCCTCCTTTGTAAAAAAAAGCTGGTGTCCATAGGTGTGTGAGTTTACATCTGGGTCTTTGATTTGATTCCATTGATCAATGTGTCTATTCTAATAACATTTTATTTTTATATTACTATAGTTCTGTAGTAGAGCTTGAAGTCAGGGATGGTGATACCTTCAGAAGATTTTATTGTACAGGATTGTTTTTTGTTTTTCCATATGAAGTTGAGTATGTTCTTTCAAGGTCTGTAAAGAATTGTGTTGGAATTTTTATGGGGATTGGGTTGAATCTGTAGATTGCTTTTGGTAAGATGGCCATTTTTACTATGTTAATCCTACTGATCCATGAGCATGAGGAAGCTGTCCATCTTCTGATACCTTCTCCAATTTCTTTCTTCAAAGACTTGAAGTTTTTGTCATACAGATTTTTCACTTGCTTGGTTAGAGTTACCCCAAGATATTTTCTATTGTTTGTGGTTATTGTGAAGGGAGTCGTTTCCCTGATTTTCTGTGTATAGGAGGACTATTGTTTTGTTTTTGTTTTTGTTTTTGTTTTAGTTAATCTTATATCCAGCCACTTCACTTCACCACTACAGGTGTTTATCACCTGTAGGAGTTCCCTGGTAGAAGTTTTGGGGTCACTTATGTATACTATCATATCATCTGCAAATAATGCTTCTTTGACTTCTTCCTTTTCAATTTGTATCCCCTTGGTCTCCTTTGATTGTCTTATTGCTCTAGCTAAAACTTCAAGTACTGTATTGAATAGATATCGAGAGAGTGGACAGCCTTGTCTTATCCCTGATTTTAGTGGAATTGCTTTAATTTTCTCTCCATTTAATTTGATGTTGGCTGTTGTTTGCTGTATATTGCCTGTATTATGTTTAGGTATGTTCCTTGTATCCCTGATCTCTCCAAGACTTTTTATCATGAAGGGGTATTGGATTTTGTGAAAGGCTTTTTCAGCATTAATGAGATGATTGTGTGTGTGTGTGTGTGTGTGTGTGTGTGTGTGTGTGTGTGTGTTTCTTTCAGTTTGTTTATATGGTATATATCATTGACAGATTTTCATATGTTGAACCATCCCCTGCAACTCTGGGATGAAGCATACTTGATCATGGTGGATGATCTTTGTTATATGTTCATGGATTCTGTGTTTGAGTATTTCGTTGAGTATTTTTGCATCAATATTCATGAGGGAAATTGATCTGTAATTCTTTCTTTGCTGAGTTTTTATGTGATTTGGGTATCAGGCTGATTGTGGCCTCATAAAATGAATTTGGCAATGTTCGTTCTGTTTCTATTTTGTGGAATAATTTGAAGAGTATTAGCTCTTCTTTGAAAGTCTGGTGAAATTCTTCACTAAAACCATATGGCTCTGGGCTATTTTTGGTTGGGAGACTTTTAATGACTGCTTCTATTTCACTGGGGATTATAGGTCTATTTAAATTTTTATCTGATCTTGATTTAGCTTAGGTAAGTGGTATATCAAGAAATTTGTCCATTTCTTTTAGATTTTCCAATTTTTTGGAGTACTGGTTTTTAAAGTATGACTTTATGATTCTTTGGACTTCCTTGCCATCTGTTATTATGGCCCCCTTTTCCTTTGTGATTTATTAATTTGGATATTTTCTCTCTGCCCTTTAGTTAGTTTGGGTAAAGGTTTGTCTATCGTATTGATTTTTCTCAAAGAATTAACTCTTTGATTCATTGATTCTTTGAATTGTTCTCTTTGCTTCTATTTTATTCATTTAAGCCCTGAGTTTGATTATTTCCTGCCATCTACTCCCTTTAGGCGTGTTTGCTTCTTTTTGTTCTAGAGCTTTCAGGTATGCTATTAAATTGCTAGTATGAGATCTCTCTAATTTCTTTATAAAGGCACTTAGTGGTCGGGCTGTGGTGGCGCACGCCTTTAATCCCAGCACTTGGGAGGCAGAGGCAGGTGGATCTCTGTGAGTTCCAGGCCAGCCTGGGCTACAGAGTGAGTTCCAGGACAGGCTCCAAAGCTACACAGAGAAACCCTGTCTCAAAAAACCAAAAAAAAAAAAAAAAAAAAAAAAAAGGTACTTAGTGCTATGACTTTTCCTCTTAGCGCTGCTTTCATTGTGTCTCATAAGTTTGGGTATGTTGTACATTCATTTTCATTGAATTCTAGGAAGTCTTTAGTTTCTTTACTTCTTCCTTGGTCTAGTAGAAACTCAGTAAAGAGTTGTTTAATTTTCATCATTTGTAGGCTTATTTGATGTTTCTGTTGTTGTTGAAATCCAGCTTTAATCCATGGTGGTTGGATAGGATTCAGGGGGGTTATGCCTATTTTCTTGTATCTGTTGAGACTTTCTTTGTGACTGAGTAAATTGTCAATTTTGGAGAAGGTTTCATGAAGTGCTGAGAAAAAGGTATATTCTTTTGTGTTTGGATGAAATGTTTTGTAGATATCTGTTAGGTTCATTTGAGTCAGAATGTCTGTTAGTTCCATTATTTCTCTGTTTAGTTTCTGTCTGGATAATTTGTCCATTGGTGAGAGTGGGTATTGAAGTCTCCCACTATTAATGTGTGGAGTTTGATGTGTGATTTAAGCTTTAGTAATTTTTTTTTTTTTTTAGAAATGTGGGTGTGCTTGCATTTGGGGCATAGATGTTCAGAACTGAGACTTCATCTTGGTGGATTTTTCCTTTGATGTGTATGAAGTATTCTTTTCTTTGATGAGTATGAAGTTTACTTTCTCATCTATTTTGATTAATTTTTGTTGGAATTCTATTTTGTTAAATATTGGAATAGCTATACTTAGTTAAATATTGGAGTTGAATAGCTTCTTTCTTGGGTCCATTTGCTTGGAAAATCTTTTTCCAACCCTTACTCTGAGGTCATGTCTATCCTTGATGTTGAGGTGTGTTTCTTATATGCAGTGGATGGATGGATCATGTTATTGCATCCATTCTTTTAGCCTGTGACTTTCTATTGGGAATTTATTGTCTTCTTATTGAGAATATTGATATTGAGAGATGTTAGTGACCAATGATTGTTTATTCCTGTTATTTTGATATTGTTTGTGGTAGTGGTAGTCGTAGTGGTAGTGTGTGCGTGTGTGTGTGTGTGTGTGTGTGTGTGTGTGTGTGTTCGCGTGCGTGCGTGCGCGCTCACGCGCACGTGTGGTTCCCTTGTTTTGGTTTTGCTGATAAGAAATTATTTATTTTCTATATTTTCTTGAGTTTAGTTAACCTCTTTGGCTTGGAGTTTTCCTTCTAGTTTCTTTTGTAAGGCTGTATTTGTGGATAGATATTGTGGGGTGGTATTGTGTTCCCCAATATATTGTGTATCCTAATAAACTTATCTGGGGTTAGAGAACAGAACAGCTACTTGACAGACACAGAGGCCAGAAAATGGTGGCACTCACACCTTTAATCCTAACATTCCAGAGGCAGAAATCCGTCTGGATCTCTGTGAGTTCAAGGCCACACTGGAAACAGCCAGGCATAGTGATACAACCTTTAATCCCAGAAGTGATAGCAGAAAGCAGAAAGGTATTTAAGGTATGAGGATAAGTTTATTTTGTTAGATGGATGTTTTTCCCTTGGCTTCTGTTTCCCCTCTGGTCTTCTCGATTGGGGGGACTGGGGTTCTAGACCAAGGAGTCTTCAGGTACAGTAGTGTGTCTCCACTGAGTTTTTTGCCTCCTGTGGGACCTCTGATGTTTCAGGTGCCAACATTGTCTCTAGGGTTCCAAGGACCTGTGGGACTTCTGTGGTTCTGAGTACCAACTTGGTCTCTGATGTCCCTAGTACCAGTGTGACCTCTAGTAAAGCAGAAGTCTTCTGCCTAAGGTGTGGGCTGGAATATTGAGCCCAGGGGAGGGCTATTTATTTTAAAGGGAAGATATGAGTCAATTATGGGGAAAGGATGGTTTGCTCTTAACACTTGAAATTCTTGTGATTGACTTAGTCCTTTGTAAGAAAATGAAGCCAGATCTTATCTCAAAAATGTTATATTGATTAAATATTTACATATAGACAGGAAAATTTTGATGGTGTTCTACTTTGCAGTCTGTTGCTGTGGTCAAACATCATGACCAAAAGAACTTGGGTTAGAAAGCATTTATTAAGTTTACCCTTCCAGGTTACAATTCATCACTGAGAGATGTCAAAGCAGGAACTTGGAGGCATGAACTTGGAGAAAGGAACCATGGAATAACAGTGCTTGCTGGCTTGCTCTCTAGCTTGCTCATGGCTTAGTTAGCTTTCTTTCATTGTCCAGGACCACCTGCCCAGGGATGATACTGTCCATAGTGGGCACGGCTCTTCCTCCTACATCAATTATAATAAAGACACTTTGTACCAAGCTTTTTCTTTTGGGACACCAACCAGTTCCCAAATCATGACACAGAGACTTATTAGTAGTTTTGAATGCTCAGCCTAGCTCAGGCATGTTTCTGGCTAGTTCTTTTAACTTAAATTAACCTGTTTTTCTTTATCTATCTTTTTTTCTTTTGTCTTTATATATATATATATATATATACATATATATATAATTTTACAATACCATTCAGTTCTACATATCAGCCTCGGGTTCCCCTATTCTCCCCCCTCCCACACCCTCCCCTTACCCCCAGCCTACCCCCCATTCCCACCTCCTCCAGGACAAGTCCTCCCCTGAGGACTGCGATCAACCTGGTAGACTCAGTCCAGGCAGGTCTGGTCAAACAGCCAACTCATGCAATGAGCACAGGACTTGGTCCCACTGCCTAGTTGCCTCCCAAACTGATCAAGCCAATCAACTGTCTCACCTATTCAGAGGGCCTGATCCAGCTGGGGGCCCCTCAGCTTTTGGTTCATAGTTCATGTGTTTCCATTCATTTGGCTATTTTTTTCAATAATTGAGTAAAACGGAAATTTATTATAAGCCACAGTCGTCCTAGGGACCTCCATGCTATATATATAGCCTCTATGGGTCTATGGGTTGTGGTCTGATTGTTCTTTATTTTATATCTAGAATCCACTTATGAGTGAGTACATACCATGACTGTCTTTCTGGGCATAACCCCTTTCTTGTATCCTTGGATCTAAAACCAGAACTATGTGGTTGTGGCTGATACTGCCATGTTCTTCTGCTATACTGGGGCTAGAACTTGGCTCCCTCTTTCAATTACATTTGCCTCAGTTTTCTGTTGTTGATGGTTTCCTTACCAGCTTAAGATTTCTTTTAATTCCTTTTCACAAGCTGGAAGTTTAGCTGAGCAGGGTCTTGTCCTGAGGTTACCACTTCCTTTATTCCATTTAGCATTAGGCTTTTCTTTAAACTTTTTATCTCCTTGAGCACTGGACTTAGCTCCGTTATACTTCCTGGTACTTCTTTTTACCTCAAATTGTACATTTGTATTTCTCTTTGTCCTGCTTGCTTCTTTTCATTATGGATCTGAATAAGAATGATTCCTAATAACCACATGACACAGTCAAGACTAGGCTGTTTTGAGATTTCCCCTGCCAATATCATTAATTCAAAACTCTTCAGTTTAGCCTCAGGCAGATTTTTAGGACACTGGTGAAAAGCCACATTATTTAGCAAAATATTACAAGAATTGTCTCTAGGCCACTTACTAATATTCTTTCCCTCTGAAACTTCTTGAGCTGGTCTCACACAGTTCAAATTGCCCTCTGCACTGTTTCACATGATGCTACTAGTATAGCCCATTAAGTTCTGCTTAAAGTGTCTAACCACTTTTCTTCTTCAAAATCCCAAACTCTTCCATATTCACCCAACAAAAAGCATGGTCAAACTTGTCTAAGCAATCCTCCAGTCCCTAGTACCAACTTCAGTTTTAATCACTGTGCTATTGCTGTGAAAAGACACCATGCAAGGCATTTAACTGGGGGACTTGCTTACAGTTTCGAGGTTTAGTCCATTATATGATGGAAGGGAGCATGGAGGCATACAGGCAGTGGCTGGAACAGTAGCAGAGAGGCACATCCTGTTCCATAGGCAGAGAGAGGGAGAGCAAGACATGCTCCTGTGGTGTGGGCTTCACACCTCTTAATCCTTCTCAAATAGTGCCACTCCCTGATGACTAAGCATTTAAATATATGAGCCTTTGGAGCCATTCTTATTCAAACCACCACATAAAGAATAGAGTGAGGCTTCTTAGACTACAAAGAAAACTCAGAAGTCATGAAGGAAAAATGAGAGATTTGATGGCATGAAAATTTAAAGTTTATAATGGCAGAGAGAGAGTACATTAAAGAAGCTAAACTAAATGCAACATTTAACAAAAGACAAATATTCTTTGGAAAGTAGCTATACATACCTCTATACCATCAACACACCTTGGAAGGTAAATATTCTTTGTATATATTACTTTCTGGCCTAGAAAGACAGCTCAGTGGTTAAGAGTGTATTCTGCTGCTCTTCCAGAAGACTCAAGTTCAGTTCCCAGTGCCCATATCAGATGTCTAACAACTACCTATAATGAGAGCTCCAGAAAGATTTGATGCCTCTAGCCTCCTCAGGCATCTGCACGCATGTGTACAATACCTCCCACCCCAGATCCACACACACATACAAAATTAATACTAAAAATTATTTTTTTTCAAGACAGGATTTCTCTGTGTAACAGCTCTGACTGTCCTGGAACTCTCTTTGTAGACCAGGCTGGCCTCGAACTCACAGAGTATGCCTTCTTCTGCCTCCTGAGTTCTGGGATTAAAGGTGTGCAGCACCATGCCTAACAAAAATTAGGTTTTCTTTCTTTCTTTTTTCTTTTTTTTTTTTTGTTCTTTTTGAGACAGGGTTTCTCTGTGTAGCTGTGCACCTTTCCTGGATCTCACTCTGTAGACCAGGCTGGCCTTGAACTTACAGAGATCCACCTGGCTCTGCCTCCCAAGTACTAGGATTAAAGGCGTGTACCACCACCGCCCAGCAGTTTTCTTTTTTAAAAAGAATTATCTTCTGCTAAGAGACAGTTAAGTCACTAGATATGAGAAAAGGGTATTTAAGAAGTTCTTAATTGTTTATTTGTTTGAGGCAGTGTCTTATTACCCTATTACTCAGACTGGCCACAAACTCATTGTGTACCCGAGACTGGCCTTTGACTCTAGATCCTACTATCTCAGCCTCCTTCTGAGTTGGAGTTCTGGTGTGTACCACCACACCTGGCTGAAAATAGAAGTTTTTAAATGAGGAAATGACCATGACTAGTAGATACGAAATGATGCTCTATAATTACACACAGACACGTACACACTTTTGCATCATATATATATATTTACCTCTCAGTCATTTGTTCTTTCCACATACATTTACTGATTTTTCTATTGTCTTGGAATAAAGTGAGGAAAACACAAATACCCCAGACTTCATGGGGCTTGCATTCTACTGGAGAAAGATCTATAAATAAGAAATAAAAAAAATAATGATAGGGGGCTGTTAAGAGCCCTGGCTGCTCTTGTAGTGGACCCTGATTAGGTTGCCAGCATCTACATGGTGGGTTACAACCATCTGTAACTACAGTTTCAGTGGATCTGACCCTCTTCTGGCCTCTGATCTGGGATTAAAGGGGTTCACCACCATGCCCGCTTCCTATGCTTGTTTTAGTATGAATTTGTGGTCTGTAAAACAGATATGAGAGCCTCAAAGTAGATAGTATGACTGTGTATTACCTAGTTGGCAAAGGTTGAATTTTACCTTTTTTTTTTCTTGCAATGACTGTTTGCCATGGCATTATTGAGTCAACTTGAGAAGACCGGGCATTGAAGAAACAGATTAAGAAATTTTTCTTTACCCAATATTTTTCATGGGCAAAATCAAGATTATAGATATTTACCACCCAGGTAGTTTTGTTGTTGTTTTTGTTTGAATTGTGAAATTACATAAAAGGATTTCCAGTGTTAGGCTTTTAGTTTAGTAAGCTTTCATTCCATTCTAATTTTCCATTGTAAAAAATGGGAGATAAGTTCGAGTGTTGGGGCTCATTCCTTTAATCCCAACACAATCCCAGTGAAATCTATGTTGAGTTTGAAACCATTCTAGTCTATATAGGGAGTTCGAGACCAGCTAGGGCTGCAAAGTGAGACCTAAATCTCAAAAAAAGGTAAGAGATAAAGGCTGGGAATGCTTACCATATTTCAATCATTATGCTAATAAGTGCGACGTGAATGTTACTTTGTGATACTGAGGGAATGGTGATCAGGGAAGACTTCTGGGATAGAGAGACCAACGTGGTTTGCCAGGGAGGGCTAAGACCTGAGTGATAGTACCCAGACCGCTATAGCTGCAGGGCAGGCGATCGCCCCCTTGTGGCAGAGGGCGGCCCTGCCGCTGACAAGCGTCTCCGGCGAACGCGGAGCCCGTGGCACGCAGGCGCGGTGAGTGGACAAGGGCGCTAGGCGAAGGTGCGCATGCGTGGAGCCCTATGGAGGCGGTAGCTGCTTCGTCGTCGTGACTGGAGGCCGAGTGCTAAACTGTGGGGAACGGATGGGATCCAGCTGTTAGTCGGTAGGCATAGGTAGGACCTCTGCCTTGCGGGGAGCCGTGGGCTGGAAGGCAGAGGCCCTGCGCGCAGGCCCGAGCCATTCCTGTGCGGTCGCGGTCGACTATTGTATGTGTCGCAGCGGCTGCGCACAAAATGGCGGCGGCGGGGGCGGGAGGAGCCGAGGGACCCTCGGGTGGGCCCGGGCCGTGGCCTGTGCCCCTCGCCCCTCGCCGACCGCGCCGTCGCGCCGCAGTGCCGCTGGGCGCAGCCGCCTGACGCCGCCGCCCTGCGGAGGAGCGGGCGGCGCCCTCGGGGAGGTCCGGCCGCCCCTTCCTCTGCGCCGCGGTTCTGCCGCTCCTCAGGCCTGACAGCGAGCCGGGCTGGGGAGGCCGCCGCGCGCCAGAGCGCCTTTCGGATCCCCCCGTGGGCCGCGTGCGCCCTTTGCCCCGCTGGAAGAGCGTCCTTGCAGGGAGCTGGGGTGGGGGCGTGCGGGCTGTTGCGGGCCAAGCGCCCCAGTGAGCCCCGAAGCCGAGAATGTCGGCCCTGGGATGTCGTAAATGGCGGTGACAATTGCACATCCTTAGAGGAGTCGTGAACCCCCCGCACGTCAGGGGTAGCTGCCTGTGTTGGTGTGGTTCCTAGCTTGGGCCTGTTTTGTTCCAGAGAAGATGTCTATGCCACTGCCTCATCCCCGAGGATGTTTCAGACGTCCTTTGTTGTTGGAAGTAATCGCCTATGAGGGAGTCTCAGTGTTACAAAATCTTGGAGCTAGACAATGATTGTAGCCTCGAGCTATTTAGTATTAAAATTACCCTTTGGCGGTTTGGGAATTTGGGAAGGAATACTCATTGTGAAAAGTTGTGAATAAAAAAGCTTGTCACCAGAACCCACCCGACCACGCGGATTCATCTTTTCTAATCAGGTTTGAAATTGTGCAGACATACAAAAAATCTCCATCACCTCGTCATTTTGTATGAAGGGTTAACTCGTTTTTCAAGGAAGTGGTGTTTACTGCTTCAGTTTAGAAGCTTAAAATGACAAACTGGAAAAAAATTTAAAGGAAAATTAATATAAGGACATTAACATAGAGAAATAAACTTGTTTATTATGTTTCTTCAAAATGTTGTTAATGATTATACACTTCAGATTTAGTGGGCTTATATTACATTCTGCTTTATAAAATTTGACTTTTATATTTCCATATTCTGTAATGAATACTTTCAGATATGTGGAATACAAAATGTAATACACTAAAATATACTATGCCATTCCCCACCTTGTCATTTGTGTTGAAACCGATGAGTAAAGATAAAACAGTTGAAAGAAATCACAAAAAAACTCCTTCATTTATTTTGATTAACTGGTCTTTAAAATGTATTCATTTGACACACATGTATTACCTTGTATATTAATTATATTTTAGTTTTTGCATTTGTTATGGAGTGTGCTTATACTATACATTCTAGTTCTAAAAAAGGTTCTCCACGGTCACCACTTTCTGGATGTCTTAAGAGTTGTTTTTTAAGGATCTCTTCGAAATTTTAATTTTTATGTAATAGACAAAAATGACGAGTTTAGTGTACAGTAGGTTTTGGAATCAGAAGTTATGAATTCGAATCCATTTTTCTCTTACTATTATGTGTGAGACTTTAGTTGTTTTAGTCTTTCTGAACTTTTGTTCTCTTATTTGTAAAGTAACACTACTTGCTGCTTGGGATTTCTTTTTGTATGTATGATCACTGAGATGTTGTATGGAATTCTCCTATACATAGATGTTTCTTAATGAATTTCACTTGTACTTTAAAATTTAGCATGACTAAGTAACAGCTTCTGATAGAAAATTGCAGCCTGTAGATACTGCCTTTTAACTAAAAAAGGAATTTAGATTAAATTAATAGAATTGAAAATTATCAAACTTGAAAATGTTTTGAATCTATAAAGTTTATACATTCCTTTTATTTCACTTACCAGAATCTACTGTAATAGTTTGTTGATTATTTATTTACAAGATCTTGTGAGGTAGCACCGACTAGCCTAGAACTCACTAGATCACCTAGATCAGGGTGGCCTTGGACTTGGAGGCAGAGTCAAGATGATAACTCCAAGTGCTGGGATTACTGGCATGAGCCTGCTTTGTAATAATTAAACAATTGTGTTACTCTTTGTGTCTAAGTAGCGGGTATGTATTGGATACTCCAGTATTGAATACATGAACTCAGCTTATGGGTGTCAGAGCCTGGGTGGGCTCTCATGCTTAATTCACTGTGCCTTCCCATTGATTAAAGTTTGACTAAGTCTGTCCAGTTTCTTATTGAAAGCTATATATATTAAGATACAGTACTTCTAATATATAGGTACCCAGTAACACAGTTTTGGTTGTTTTTCAAGGAAACAGGAGCTAATGAATATTGAAATGTGATAGTTTAGAGATCAGCAAAAGAAAAAAAGTTGCTCTGACTAAAGTTAATAAGCCCTCATTTATATTCAACTTTTTAAAATTGTTTTTATTGTTCTAACTTTCTTCCATTTGAAATTTGTGGTTGAAAGTGAAAATGGAAGGAAAATATATAGAAAAATCAAGAGAATTGTGGAAAGAATAATGAGAGGTGAGGTGTAGAATTAAAACCCATAGTTATATGGGTTCCATGAGAATCAAGAATAATAAGTTGGGATTGACAAGTATGAGGAGCATAGGATAGCTCCAAGGTACATATGTGATCTTAGTGATTATCCTGGGGCATATATATTTTGATTATTTTTCAGACCTTAGAAACCAAACTCTGCTTCTTGTTTCAGTCCAGCATTAATTCTTTATATTTAAATTTTCACAGTTTTCCTTTTACTAAACTTTTAAATTGTCTCTGCTTAATGAAAATTGCCCCCCCCTTTTTTTTTGTTTGTTTGTTTGAATTTTACTTTTGTATTTTAAAACAGGATCCTGCTGTGTAGCTCAGACTGGCTTCAAATTCTAGGTCCTCCTGCTTCAGCCTCTCAAATGTTTGTTTACAAATGCCTGCCACTAGATTAATTGGTTTATTACATAAAAATTAAGCATCACAAGTAAAAGGAATTTTATGACTTATTCATGTAACTATCATCCAGCTTCAGTAATTGTTAGCAAATGGTCAGTCTTGTCAAATTTCTACTCTACCCTATTTTAAGCAAGTCTTATTTGTTCCTTTGTTTTTGGTTTTTTGAGACAAGGTTTCTTTGTGTAGTTTGGAACCTGTCCTGGATCTCTCTCTGCAGACCAGGCTGGCCTTGAACTCACAGAGCTCTTCCTGCCTCTGCCTCCCAAATGCTGTGATTAAAGGTGTGGGCCATCACAGCCCAGCTTTTTTTGTTTATTTTGTCCCATCCGTGTCCTGCCCCACCCCCTCTCCCTGAGCTGAGGACCGAACCCAGGGCCTTTGAGACAGAGTCTCTATAACTCTGGCTGGCCTGTAACTCTATAGACTAAGCTGGCCTTGAACTCACAGAGGTCCACCTGCCTCTGCCTCTTTGCTGGGATTAAAGGCGTGAACAACCACATCTGGGTCAAGTAAGTCTAATATCAGTTCTAGCAACTCACTTCAAATTTTTTTCTAAAATATTTAGGTAGAAAATTGTTTATATAAAGTTGTTAGTAACTATTACTAATAAATGTTTATTTGTTAATAATAATTTCTTAATAGCCATTCAGACAGTATTGGAATTTTTCCTCTACCACATATGCAGCTAATCAGTTGTTTGAAGTCAGGATCCAAATAAGATTTGTAACTGGAGCAGTTTGTAATTGCTTGATATTTCTCTCTCTCTCTCTCTCTCTCTCTCTCTCTCTCTCTCTCTCTCTCCCTCTCTCCCTCTCTCCCTCTCTCCCTCTCTCCCTCTCTCCCTCTCTCCCTCTCTCTCCCTCTCTCTCCCTCTCTCTCCCTCTCTCTCCCTCTCTTTTTTTTTTTTTTTGGTTTTTCGAGACAGGGTTTCTCAGTGTAGTTTTGCGCCTTTCCTGGAACTCACTTTGTAGACTAGGCTGGCCTCGAACTCACAGAGATCCTCCTGCCTCTGCCTCTTGAGTGCTGGGATTAAAGGCGTGCGCCACCACCATCTGGCTTTTGATATGTCTCTTAAGTCTATTTATAAGTTCCTCAGCTACTTTTTATTTATCTAAGGAACACTGTTACTGTCCCTCCCCCCCCCCCCCACAGGGTTTTTCTGTGTAGTTTTGGTGCCTGTCCTGGATCTCGCTCTGTAGACCAGGCTGGCCTCAGATCTGCCTTGCTCTGTCTCCCGAGTACTGGGATTAAAGCTGTGTGCCACCACCGCCCCGCTAGGAACACTGTTTCTTATCCATTAAATAATAGATAAGTAATGCCTTGCCTCATCAACATTTGAATCTGTGCATTTTGATGTAACTTCAAATACATACTTAGTGGGTAAATTGTTTGCTGCCAAGCCTGACAACCTATTTGGCCCCCAGAACTCACATGTTAGAGATAACTCATTTCTCCAAGTTGTCCTCAGATCTCCACTCAGCATGACACCCACATACGCACATCTCCAAATGAATAAAATGTGTTTTAAAATTACTCAGGAACTGCTAGATCTTAATTTAGGAGTTATTGAGAGAAAGATAGGAGTGTACAACTAGTGTTTGTAATACAGTGTTTTCAGGAGTTGCCTGTATCTTAGTAAAACTTAATAAAAGAACACCTATCTGATTAAAAGCATGTTGTTTACTAACCTAGTGCTGAGTACCTGTTGCATGCCAGTAGTAATTGAACTTCACATCATATTCTTGAGGGTTTTTAAATTTTATTTCTGTATATGAATGTTTTGCCTGAATGTATGTTTGTGCACCATGTGTTTGCAGTCCCTGAGTTTACAGGGCCCAGAAGAAAGCATTGGATCCCCTGGAATTGGAGGTACTGACAGTTGTGAGCCATCATGTAGGTGCTGGGAACCAAACCTGGGTCTTCTACAAGAACAGCAAGGGCTCCTACTTGCTGAGCCGTCCTTTTTTTTTTTTTAATTTACATTTCAAATTACACTCTGCTTTCTTAGTGTCATGTTGTTAGTAACAGCAGAATCAGAATGAAAACACTGAATTTATGGTCAAAGTTCTTTTGTTTGTTTTGATAGAGTCTAAGTTTTTAGACATTTTTTTCTGTGCTGCCTCTCTAAAGTTAGTTGATAATATTAAGTTTTACTTACGGGAGTGAACCAATTTTGTATGAAATCAGTCATTGGCATTCCTCCTAGCCTGGGTGGGTATGTTTCAATCAGTGGACATTTCCCCAAAGATTAGATTATTATGGATTTTGTAATTGGCTGACTAACAGTCAGCAGTTAGGGAGAGTACATGATGTAGAAAAAGAAGGGCCAAATAAAAATTTGCAGCTAATACTCTTTATTATATTTTCCTGCCTCTTATTTTGTTTGTAATCTTTTTCACCTAGGATACAATTAAGAAGTTATATAGTTCAATGGTGGACGTAAGATGTTGGATCATTAATTTTGAGTGAATTTAAGCTCCGAGTGACATGAAAATAAATTGCTTCTCTTCTCTCTATTTGACAGTTTTGTACATTGTGCTCCTTTATCTCTAAATACTTAGCTGTGTATCATAGGGATAAGATGTTTTATAGTACAGTTCTAATGTCCATAAATTTAACTCATATCATTCTTTAGTCTGTAATATGTTTTGTTGCTTCACCCATTAGTATTCTTTGCAGATTTTTTTCCTCCTTAAAGATACAATTGGTCTAGGGCTAGATACTGTGTGTAATTGTCATGTCTCTTTTACACTTGCTTAATCTGGAATGTTTTCATAGACCATTTCTCATTTTGGGTTGGTCTGGTGTTCTTGATTAAACATGGTGAAGACACAAACCAGAGTTTCCTCCTCCCTCTACTCCTCCCATTCCCTCCCACCACCTCCTTATACCCGCCTCCCCCAGTCCACTCCTCCTCCCTCTCCATTCAGATGGGGTAAGGTCTCCCTTTGGGATCCTAAAAGCATTAGTTACATATTCTTGCTTTAACATATTGTAATCTACTTTAGGGAGATGGAAACAATTTTGGCCCATATCCTACATGAGAGAAGCATATAACCACAAGGTTGGACAAGGGTGCATTTGCATCTCAGAAGCAACTGGAGCTGGGCATCCAAATCTTAAGTGTTGTTTACCCTTTGCTACTACTTCCCTGTATTGTGGAGGCTTTGTATTTTAGTGCTTGTGCTTTCTCAGGTGATAAATACAGTTCTCAGCAGCATTTGAGTTTTATAAACATTCACCTCTTTTTTTTGTAATTATGACCAAGTAATCCCAAAGATGATTTCTTTATTCCAGCTTGGATCAGATCAGGTAGTTTTTCTTGAGCTAATCCACACATTTGTGTGTGTGTGTGTGTGTGTGTGTGTGTGTGTGTGTGTGTGTATGTGTGTATGTGTATGTGTGTATGGAGATCAGAGAACAGCCTTGGATGTTCTTCAGTTGCTGCCTTTGTGTATCCTGTTTTATCACTCTGCACTTTATTCCTGTAAAGTGGGGTCTTGCTGAACCTAGAATTCCATTGATGCTCTTGTCTCTATACCCTTGCAGCACTGAGATGCCCCACTTTTGTGTAAGTGTGGGGGATTTGAACTCAGGTGTTTGTTCAGTGTAATAATCCCTCTTAACATGGTTGAGTCATCTCCCCAGCCCAATATTTTTATTTTTTGGAGACCTTGTCTTACTGATTGGCCAATGAGTCCCCAAAGATTTGCTTGTTTGTGTCCCCTGTGCATGACTACACCTAGTTTTGAGAACCAAGTCCAGGTCCTTGTACTTACTGATCCATCATCTTCTCAGTCCTAATATACTATGTTTATTAAAGATGGCAAGGTAGATGAGACTATCTGCCTGTGTTCAGGAGAGGTTTTTTTTTTTTTTTTGTTTTTTGTTTTTTTCGAGACAGGGTTTCTCTGTGTAGCTTTGCGCCTTTCCTGGAGCTCACTTGGTAGCCCAGGCTGGCCTCGAACTCACAGAGATCCGCCCGGGTCTGCCTCCCGAGTGCTGGGATTAAAGGCGTGCGCCACCACGCCCGGCTAGGAAAGTATCTTTTATAGTCAAATGAGTGCTTTGCTGTGGAGATGCATTTATTTATTTATAATACATATTCCTGAAAATAAAGTTATCTGATTATTTTACTTATTTTTTCAAAAAGCTATTTTCCTGGGAATAACTATTAGATTACTGCTATTTGGGGTTTTTAATATGTGATTGTACAGTGATTTGTCCCTACATTCCATGATAGCAATTGACCTTTGGTTTAAAATCTTTTAAGGATCGGTGTGTGTGTGTGTGTGTGTGTGTGTGTGTGTGTGTGTGTGTGTGTGTGTGTGTGCGCGCGCACACGCACACAGAAAAGCAATCAGATCCTCTGAAGGTGGAGTTATAGTTGTTTGTGAGCTGCCTCACATGGGTGCTGGGAACCAAACCTGGGTCCTTAAGAAGAGCAGCAAGTGCTCTTAACTGCTGAGCCATCTCTTCCAGCACGCATTTTGGTTTTTATCTGAAGCCATGATATCCATCTGTCTTTTCAAGTAGCAGGAAAGTCAGTGCTACTTTTAATGATGTCAAGTAGTGCTTCTGATTGTGTTTGCTTGACCATTTTCTTAAAAGTGACACATTTTGGCAGTTTGGCATCTAACATGATATTTACCTAAACCACACTTGTGACACTTAAATTGTGACTGTGCCTCTTTTGTGAGATACAACAGAACAGAACTAATGACAGTAATGAGTTGGCTCACTGGATCTGTCTGGATGGTAGAAGAGATCAACAGGCGGAAGAAAGCACAGAACGCATGTTATTTTTGTGATTAAACAATTGGACTGTTGTTTTAACCGACTATTGTCATAGCTGTGTTCCCAGGTGCCAAAGTGAATCGATTTATTTTGTAATTGTGTTCTAACAGAACAGCATAAAGTAAGATGGGGGAATAGACCTAGAAAAAGAATGTTAAAATAGTATTTTCCTTTTGTGATGAGTTCGTAGCAAACTTTTCTTGGGGTGTTGTTTAGGGTATTTTTTTCTTTTTTCTTGCTTTTGGTGAAAGGTAAAGAACATTTTTTTAATAATTAGATAAAAAGCTATATATGGTTGATATATTGTGCACCCCAATAAACTTATCTAGGGATCAGAGACCAGAACAGCCACTATATTAAACATAGAGGTTAGGCAGTGGTAGCACACACCTTTAATCCTAGCATTCCAGAGGCAGAGAACGGTCTGGATCTCTGAGTTCAAAGCAACACTGGAAACAGCCAGGCATGGTGGCACACGCCTTTAATCCCAGGAAGTGATGGCAGGAAGCAGAAAGTTACATAAGGCGTGAGGACCAGGAACTAGAGCTGGTTAAGCTTTTAGGCTTTGAGCAGCAGTTCAGTTGAGATTCATTCAGATGAGGACACAGGCTTCCAGTTTGAGGAAACGAGACCAGCTGAGGAATTGGCAAGGTGAGGTGGCTGTGGCTTGTTCTGTTTCTCTGATCATTTAGCGTTCACCCCAATACCTAGCTCTGGGTTTGTTTTTATTAATAAGACCTTTTAAGATTCATGCTACAGCTATAAAATAAATTTATGTATTTGAGATACAGCATGAAAAGAACAGTGAAGGGGGGGTAATGTAGGTTCTGTTTATATGGTTACTTCCTAGCCGTGTTCTGAGGCTTAATCTGTAAACTGATGACCTTTGCTTTCAGTGATTTTTGTTTATCTCAGGTAAGATGAGTATTAAACAACATTGTAGAACATGATATTCTATAAAGTCTCAAGTGTAAGGTTTTAAAAAATTAATATATTAATATGTATGTGTATGTATATATGTGGACACACGTGTCACATCATACAGGTGGAGGCCAGAAGCCAGCTTTGTAGAGTTAGTTTTCTCTACTTCCACTGTTATGTGGATTCTGAGGATCAAACTCAGGTAACCAGGTTTGTGTGACAAACACCTTTACCCACTGAGCCATCTCACTGGGGTTTGATATAAATTCTTTCATAATCAATTCAGTGGAGACATCATGATCTGGCTGGCTAACTTTTGGTGATTGGTCTAGATTCTAAGAAATTTTAGATTTATTGATACTTAAAAAGAAAATAAGGTCCCCTTCTTTCTGAAAGATATCATTAAAATAATAGGCAGTTCTTGATTTTCCTTGGAAGTGGACATTTTGGAAATACTTCATGGGATCTAATGACAGTATCTTTTTAATCTGTCAAGCTATTCATACTTGTGCCAAGAAACCAATTTCTGCTATTGGTTTCTTCTTCTTCTCCACCTCCTCCTGTCCCTCCTCTTCTTCCTCCTTCCTCCCTCCTCCTCCTCCTCCTCCTCTTTTTCCTTCTTCCTTTATTCTTTGTCTTCTTCTTTTGTGTATATGTTTGTGGGCGGGTGTTCCACAAGGTCTGTGTGGAGGTCAGAGGATAACATTCAAGAGTTGCGCTCTCCTTCCACCCTGTAGGTTCCAAGGATTAAACAAGTTGTGAGGCTTGGCAGCAAGTGCCTTAATCACTGAGCTGTCTCACTGACATTGTTAGTAGTTTCTAAAAGAATTTTGTTTTATGATTGATTATACTGAAGCTTTGTTTCACTTTTAAATGTTTCTGTTTTTAAAGGACAATGAAAAGAATTTAAGATTGCTTTTCATCAAAATAAAATAATTGAAATGATTTGCCATGTAATATTCTGTTATGAAAAGTATTAAATAGAGATTAAAATGTCAATTGAAAGCATCAAATAGACTGAGAATACTCGGTAGCTGGTTGTGGCAGCTCTTAACTAGCATGCTTGATACTCTGGATGTTTGTCCCTAGAATAACTTCAGAATTATACTTTGTTGGCTGGAGAGATGGCTTAGTGGTTAAGGGCACTTGTTGCTCTTGAGAGGTCTTGAAAAATACAGTTTATAAAACGGCTGGTATCTGTGTTCTATAACTGTATCATATCACTGTAAGGCCAGGGTGCTAGGTACTTTAGAGAATACATAGGGATTTCCTCTTAGAGAACTCAAGTGTAGTTCTCTTCAACTCAAAATTGTTCATAGTTCCATACAGTAATTAGATGGTTGATAAATCTGTACCATTTGTGTTTTACTTGGGGGAAGAAACAGTATTTGAAAGAATTAGTGTTTCTCATCTAAGAGCAGTCTTCATCAACTGGAGAAAATGATGTAGGAAGAGTTAGAATAGAGGCTGGAGAGATGACTCAGCCAGCAAAGTGCTTGTAGAGGAAGCATGAGGACCTGTGCTTAATCCACAGCACCCAGGTACAGCAGTATACATTTATAAAATCCAGAGCTGGGGAGGCAGAAACAGGAGGATTCCTGTGGCTCACTGGCAAAGCCACAATGGTGAGTTCCAGGTTCAGTGAGAGACCTTTCTTGAAAAATAAGGTTGCAGGGTCTGTCATCTAGCACTCGTGAGACTGAACACGGGTCTCTTAAGTTTGAGGCCAGCCAGAGCTATACAGTGAGTCCCTGCCTCAAAGAAGATTGAGTTAGATGGAGAATGATTGAGGACAACCTCCATACACACATGAACATACACACACATGCCACCCTCAAAAAAAATTGAAAACTGCTTACCCGAGCGGTGCTTATTTTTTAAGGAGCACAAACAAAGTTGTTCTTAGAAGTGAGTCTACTATGACAAAGGTAAGCTAGTTTAATGATTTGAGGTTTCTGGAGTTTGTTAACAAATAGCATTTTAAAAATAGTGAATTTAGATTTGCTGTTGGTGAATTGCCTCAGCAATTTTTATTTTTGTGTTTCATTCTAACTTGAAATCTGAGGGCTGGGGAGATAATCTCAATAGGTAAAGCACTTCCTACACAAGCATGAAGATCTCAGTTCAGATCTCCAGAACTCATGGAAAGTTGGGTGTGATATCCAGCTTCTGTAATCTCAGAATTCTTATAGGGAGGTGGGAAGGAGAGACAGTGTTATCCCCAGAAGGTCTTGAGCCAGCCAGCCTGACATATGCAACAGTTAACAGCAAGAGACCCTATCTCAAACAAGATAGAAGGCACCAACAACTAAGATTGTCCTCTGACTTCCACATATGTGATGTGGCGGGCACATCCCCACACGCATCCACACAAACACATGCATAGATTGGTGCATACAGAGCTTTAAAAAACTAATTTTTAAAATTACATTAATTAAATTACATTAATGATGACTTTGAATGTGATCTTTTAAATACTTGAACAAACATTTGAGGTTCTTCTGAATAGGGTTTTATATACTTGGGAGAAAAGTCTTTCAGTGAACACAGAGCTTCACTTGAAGCTGCATTTTTGGGAAGAGCATGCATTTTATTAGCACAAAACACAAACTAGAGATACCAAAAGTGGTTCAAGAAATAAGAAAGGATCTTGAGACTCACTTGATCTTAGTGGTCAAGGAAAATTTGATGGAAGCTGATCATGCAGAATATGTATAAAATCAAATAAGTTCACCATCTGGGACGAGTAGGTTGCTTTAATGGGAAGAGAAAGGAATAAATGCCTGGTAAATTACAAAGATAGAGATTGGCTAGATTGTTGGACATTATACATACAAAAATTAAAATGGATGGGATCATTCTAGGTGTTTGAACAGGAATAATGTAAAAATGTTCTTTTACAAAAGTTAAAGAAATGGAGTGTGAGGGTGATTTAATTTAGCTCAGTGGTGGAGCGCTAATTAGGTCTCAGCTCTGGAAAAAAATGTTGACAATTTGAAAAATGGTTGGATTTGAAGAGAGAGAATGTTAACCAAATAAATGATAAGAGTTTTACCCAAATATATTTTCATCTTACTAACAAGCATAAATAAAGCATGAGGACTTACTTGAGTTTAATTCCCAGAACCTAATAAAAGTATCGGGTCTGGAGAGGTGATTGAGGCTTTCCCAGCACTCATGTGACACAGCTCACAAACACCTATAATTAGTTCAGGGGGATCAGATGCCTCTAGTTTCCTCAGGCACTCATACTTATATATATGTAATTAAACACATGAATATATTTAAAGATAAATGAAAGTAAATCTAACTATATGGGATAACTATATGGGGGAGAGAAGTCACCCACTGTGGCTGCTGACTGTGGTTCTGAGTGATAGCTAAATAAAGTATAGGGCTTCTCCCTGAAGTTGGTTAGACTGGGTAGTGTAGCAATGTGAGGACTTGGTCAGTAACCACTTTTAGCAAATTTAATGTCTGAGACCTGCAGGATAGTGTTATTCACATCTGCTAGTAGTTGTGAGCATGGATTGTGGGGCTAAATTAAATCTGAATTTGATTTGAATGCAAATCCAGCATCATATAATCTGTGTTACTTAATCTCTCAGTGTAAATCTATGCATATCTCTGGGAGTTGTGAGAACTAAATGAGTAAATCCATGTAAAGTGCTTAGAACAGTAACTAACACATGGACATTGTCTATAAAGTTAACCATTGTTACCATGTATTTTTCTGTATTCTCAACAATGGAAAGATCAGAGCAACTGGTTTTGTTACATATTGTGTGTTATAAAGAGTTCCATGCCATTGCACCTCCTTTGTTAGACTTTATAATTAGATTCTTGGTGACACAATTTTACTTTACCAGAAACAACTGTTTAATAACAGGAATATAAGTATGGTTTAATTGCCATGTGGAATTTAGTAGATGTGAAGGCTGATTTCAAGGAAGAATGTGTCTTACAAAAATGGGTCTAAATAAAACTTTAAAGTTAACAGTTCTTTCATTGTTCTTATATCTAATCACACACATATTGAGTATGTGTGCATTTCTAAGAATTTTAATGCCTTCATCTTTTTTTTTTTCAGTATAAAACCACAAAATAAATCCTCAGTCTTTTTCAAGATTATGTAAAAGGACTTGTGAGTTGCATCTCAGCACCTAGGACAGCACCCAGTACTGCACACCATGCACAGCAATATACCTCTGGCTTGAGGTTTGGGGTTTGTGTTCTGGATTCGGAAAAGAAGAGAAAGTTTTAGGGGACATTTTAAACTTTGTAAGCCCTTATTCTTAAAGTATATGCAATGCAAAGTGGTATCATGACTTTATTTCAAAATGTTTTACTCTGGCTGTAGAACCCACTTCATGAAGTAGTTTGAGTTAAAATGATCTAATATTTGTGTTTTAACTTTCAGCTTTGTGTTATTCTTGGAAAATTTCGCACCACTTGTGAATTCCTTGAGCCTGGGCATTGCAAACCCACTTCTGTTGGGCCCATCTCCTTTGCACTTTGCTCAGATTAAGACTCAGTTGGCGCTTCAGCAGCTGAATGCCGTTGCCTCACATGGTTCAACACCACCTTACACTTTATTAAATCAGGCATTCTTGAAAGTAGCCATGTCGAGACCCAGGTTTAATCCTCGAGGGACCTTTCCACTTCAAAGGCCGAGAGCACCTAATCCTCCTGGGATGAGGCCTCCAGGACCATTTATAAGGCCTGGATCTATGGGTCTTCCAAGATTTTACCCAGCAGGGAGAGCCCGTGGAATTCCACACAGATTTCCTGGCCATGAAACTTATCAGAACGTGGGACCACAGAGAATGAATGTTCAGGTAACTCAACATCGAACTGATCCAAGATTAACCAAAGAAAAAATGGATTTTCCTGAAGGACAACAAAAGAAGGGGAAACCTCATGGTAGTCGGTGGGATGATGAGCCTCATATAACTCCACCAGTTGAAGTGAAACAGAGTTCTGTAACCCAGGTTACAGAGCAGAGTCCTAAAGTACAGAGCCGTTATACAAAGGAGAGTGCCTCAAGTATCTTAGCAAGTTTTGGATTATCAAATGAAGACCTAGAAGAACTTAGTCGCTATCCCGATGAACAGCTAACTCCTGAAAATATGCCATTAATATTGAGGGATATAAGAATGCGAAAAATGGGGCGCCGATTACCTAATTTACCTTCTCACAGCAGAAATAAGGAAACACTTGGTAAAGAAGCAGTTTCAAGTAATGTGATTGATTATGGGCATGCAAGCAAATATGGCTATACAGAAGATCCCCTTGAAGTACGTATTTATGATCCTGAAATCCCAACTGATGAGGTCAAGAATGAATTTCGGTCGCAGCAGAACATTTCTGCAACTGTTCCCTCTTCAAATGTGATGTGTAATTCTGTGTTTCCTGTTGAAGATGTGTTTCGTCAGATGGACTTCCCTGGTGAGTCCTCCAGTCAGTCTTTTTTCCCAGTTGAGAGTGGAACCAAGCTGTCAGGCATACATATTTCAGGACAGTCAGTCCTTGAACCTGTAAAATCCGTCAGTCAGTCCACTAGCCAAACAGTTAGCCAGACAATGAGCCAGTCTCTTATTCCTCCATCTGTGACCCAGCCATCCTTTTCATCTGAATTAATTTCAGCTTTAAGCCAGCAAGAGCGGATCCCACATAAGCCTGTGATCAGTTCAGCTGATGCACATGTTGGACCTAGAGGAAATAAAAAGAGTTACCAATCAGAAACTGACTTGCCCATTCGGTCTCCCTTTGGGATTGTGAAAGCTTCATGGCTACCAAAGTTTACACAAGCTGGTACCCAGAAAATGAAGAGACTGCCTACCCCTTCTATGATGAATGATTATTATGCAGCGTCTCCAAGAATATTTCCACATTTGTGTTCTCTGTGTAACGTAGAATGTAGTCATTTGAAGGTGAGTGTTTTTAAGATTGCTGTACAATGATGCTCAGCGCCCACGTTTTCTCTAAATTCTGTTATGTATGCTGCTGTTAACAAAGCATTAAGTCAGTGACCAATTAATTTTGATTGCAACCTTGGCACCTACTTGTAATCGTAAGTAACCTAAGTACTGAAATGAATGGCTTTCTGCATTTGTGTTACTTGACATACTATATAGTGTGCCATTATTTTGAACTTTTAGTTATCTGACTTATATGGTATCAAATTTATATAATAAATTGTACACTTATAACAATGCTACATGAGAAAGTATGTTTAAGATTTATTAGAATAAAAATATTAAAACTCATTTGTAATATACACTTTCAAAGGACAGTATATGTTAGCCTTGTGTATATCTGTTCTAAGCTAAAGATCTTAATGTTGCTTTAAGTGTTTCTGATTTTTGTATGGACCAGTAATTTTTCTTGAGAAGGCACTTTCAAAATTATTTCATAGCAGAATGATTCAGGATGTAGTGATGATTATGGAATCAGCCGTGAGCTCAGAAAATAGAGTAAAAAGCTGGAAATTCAGAGAAGAAAGTTCAAAATATATGCTTAAGGTACCTTTAGTATAGACAGTATAGTATAGACAGAAGGAAAATTTTGCATAGGTCCTGAGGAATAGTATTATGTAGTATATGCTGTTTGATAGTAACCACTGGCAAATCTGAATCACTCCCCCCCTTTTTTTTTACATACATGTATAGGAACCACTGGTTCTTCTGTTTACTAATGTAGTTTATACATATAGATGGTAGTGAGAAGGGAATGCACTTTAAAAAGCTTTAATTTAAAGCTTTAGCCTTGAATTGGCTGGGGGCTTGAAGAGGCTTGCTTACTTATGTGTAGGTTTTCATTCTCTTGCTATTTTTTTCTCCTGCAAATATTGCCATTTTATTGTTTCTGTATTCATTTATCAGGGTTCAGTCAATAATCTAAAACCTGAATTGAATGCTCTTGTCTTCAAGTTAATTCTAGCAAAAGAAAACATCATTCTGGGCTAGAAAGTGTAGTTCAGTGGTAAAGCACATGTTTAGCGCATACCAGGCCCTGGTTTCAATAAGAAAGCAGCAATCTATCCATAGACAAATCTGCTGGATTTTAATACAGCAGTAGTTGCCTTATTCCACCAAAGGGGATAGAGTTGTCTGTCACTCAGAAAAATCTCAGAGTAATTCATTCATAGCACTTTGTAATCTGTAAATAGCCCTAGACTGTTGGGTGCTCTTTGTTATTGTAATGGGGCATAATACTAACATTTCCACTTATTTTGAACTTTTTTCTTTGGTTTTTCGAGACAGGGTTTCTTTGTGTAGCTTTGGAGCCTGTCCTGGAACTCAAAGAGATCCGCCTGCCTCTGTCTCCCGAGTGATGGGATTAAAGGTGTGCACAACCACCACCCAGCTTATTTTGAACTTTTAATCAGTCATAATGAGTTGAAGAAAATATATCTTAACTTATGATGTTTTTATTTTGTATTGTAGAAAAGGTATCTATCCATTATGTATTTACTGATTTAGTTTTGTATGTGATTCTACAGTAGATGTTGGGGCAGAAATAAAGAACTATATAAAATTTGTTTTGTAAAGCAGCTTATACAGTCTCATTTTTTATAGGAGGATGTTTTAAAAGTTAGAAACAAGCAGATGGTGGTGGCACACACCTTTAGTCTCAGCACTAGGGAGGCAGAGGTAGGTGGATCTCTGAGTTTGAGGCCAGCCTAGTCTACAGGGTGAGTTCCAGGATAGCTATGGCTATATTGAGAAACTCTGTCTCAAAATGATATTTAACCATTTGTTCATAACATTGGGGAAAGATATTTATTATTTCTATGTTGATTTCAGATTTGTAGCAGTCAGGCCAGCATTACAGTGCCTGTAGATTGTCTAGCAGTTGGTTTGAGAACACTTTTACAGTCTAGTTACATAAGGCCGATGGAGTGACAGTTATCAGATGCTCTGTTTGTTTGGGAAAGAGTGTTTTGGAAGAGAAGTCTTTGTGGAGTAGTTTGAAGACATTTTTAAATGATGAGAAAGGTTTAATATGCCTTTCTAAAGAAGAAAATTAGCATTCCAGATGGGAAGAGCAACATGTAGAGAGGCAAAGGTTCTTAGAGAAGCCTTATGGTAGGAGGCAGTGAAGAACATACTAGAAATAAACAAATATGCAAGGCATTGAAAAGCTATTCTCAATTTAGATTTGAGGTGGAAAACATTGAGGAGCTAATTAAATTTTTTGGTATGTGAAAGTGACACATTGAAAGTGTTTTAGGAAGATTTAAACATAGATAAATAGGAGAAAGGGAGATTGGTTAGGTCATTTAACTGGAAGCTTCCATAGTCATTCAAGTGTAACGTGGAGAAACCTGGGTTAAGGTAAAATAAAATTTTGAGAGCAAAGAAAAATCATTTAGTCATTCATTAAAACAGCACTCTTTTTTTGGACTGTGGAGATGGCCCAGTAAATAAAAGCACTTGCCACATAAGTGTGAGGACCTGAGTTCAAATCCTCAGGATCAAAGCTTGTCAAAGCCTGGTCAAATGGCATGAGCATCTGCAGCAATCCTAGCAGTCCTATTGGGAGATGGGTAGATAGAAACCAGAAAATCTCTAGAAGCTTACAGGCCAGCTAGCCTGTATATACAGTGAGAAAATAACAGAGAACCTGTCTCAAAATAGAAGGTGATGACTGACCTCCAAGGTTGTCCTCTTACATCCACAAGTTTGTTATGGCCACTGAGTTAACATTTAATGTGCATATATGCACGTGCTTTGCGAATATATATATATATATATATATATATACATGTATATATATGTGTGTGTGTATATATATACATACATACATGTATCTATATATATTTCCTTGCTTCCAGTCTTAACAGTCAGGGTAATAGATTGGGGCTCAGCTAATTAAAGAATTCATCACTGCTCGATGGACAATGATGGCATGTGAATGTGGATTTAGATGTACAAGTTGCCTCTTGTTTCAGTGATATATTTTATTGCCTTGTGTAGATGTGTATATTTGTGATATTAGAAATATGTAGCCAGTACTTGTGATTTCTAATTTCAGGCTTTTTCCTACTAAGTAACTCCTACAACATCTTTGCTTTCTACATTTGAGTCTTTAAAACTATAGCCTGAGGTGTACTTTGAGAATGCAGTAATGAATGTAAGGTGTGCTTCCTCACAAACTGGGGTTCAGGTTTTAAAGAGATTTGACTTAATTTTCTATGTCCTTCTGATTGAAATAACTTGATTCAAGTAAATCCCCCAACTTATCTACTCCTTTATATATTTTGTGTGTTTGTGAGTGTGGGTACACATGTGTCCACAGTGAGTTTGTCTAGGTCAGAATATTGTGAGAATCAGGCTTTTTCCTTCCATCATGTGGGTCCAGGTATGGACTGAACTCTGGTCATTGGGCAACAAACATTTTTTTTTTTTTTTTTTTTTAAGCCAGTCAGAAAATAAAGAGCAAGCTTTGATAGGAGTTGGTGTTTCATAGCTTGATTCAGAGCCAGCCCAAATCTAGTTCTTGGAGCATCTTTGCTACTTAGGTAATTATTTTTCTGATAGAGGCAGTGCTGCTTTTGAGCAGCTATCTAGGTACTATAAAGTCTAGAAATTGGGGTTGCATAGGTACATTTACTGAGCTAGTGTATCAAGAAGGATGCCTATTGGAAGACAGTATGCATGTGTAAATTGAATTAGAAAAAGTGCCTTAAGTAAGCAGGGCATTGACCACCTTCAGCTTATATAGGTGTTACAAAGAAGCATATCCATTACTATCATTTCTTCATACGTGTTTCAAGAAAAGCTGAAAATCAGATTTGGGGGTGCAATCTGGATTTATAAATATAAATGTTGGCAACTTACTCAAATAAAACATTTTATGGTGCAAATAAATCATGCCTAATTTCCTGCCTGCCAGTGTGTCTGTTTGGTAAAAACAATACCTAATTTATATCAAAGACATGGGTTGAGCACTACTACAGACTCTTGATTGCTGATTTCTTTTAGCTTTTTATTTGTAGCACTAAGGCTATGCAGACATTATGTTTTTACAGTTTAATGAAAACCTTTAGTCTGTCAAAACTTACATGCACAGTGTTGGAAGTAGCTTGGCTTTCAGGTCTTGCCAAGGTAGAATTCAGAATTAATGTCAACTGTAGTTTAATTGTGGAAGCTTTGTTTTTAGGGGTGATTTAAATTAAAATGTTTTAAAAGTGGAAACAAAAGTTTTTCTCAGAAGTTTTAAAATACAGAGCTATTTAGTAAGGGTTGGTTTTTTTTTTTTCCTTTCTACTTTTTTCCTCTCCAAATGCTAGAGGAACAATAAAACACTGAGTTATAGACATGTTTCGCCTTGAAGACTATTATGTTAAAACTGTATTATCTGTTCTTCCTTCCCCTCTTCTAATCAAATATATCTTCTAGGAGGTATATTTATTGTTATAGATTGTAATTTTAGGACATTTATTTGTAAACAAAGTGTATAGGAAAGCATTTTGTTGATTGTAAAGCTGTATGTGTAAGGGATACTGTGTCTTTGAAATTGTGTTACTTTCCTTTAAATCTTGAAAATAAATTAGATTTGATCAGTGACAGTTTTTACTATTTTACTAATCTTTTCCCCAATATAGTGAGTGTCTTGTTTGGAATGCCACTAGCTTTTGAGGTCATATGTTTTGGTGGTCATTGTCATTTGCTTGACCTTCAGAGGAATAAGTCATCAAGATGCTGTCTTTTGAAGGCACCATCTCAGATATACTACTTGATAGAATTTTTGGTGTTCTTTGAAATGTTGCTTTTATATTTGAGATGTTATTTTCAAATTTATGCTTTTCTTCAAGTCTAAATATATGTATGCATTTCAAGATGAATGTTCATGGCTATAATTAAAAAATTTTGTACTTAAATATCATTTCAATGGGATTAACATGATGTGGGGTTAAAATGCATTTGCTTGGAGGACTTTAATTTTTATTTGTGAAAATTATGTTATATCTAAATATTATAGTTAGATTTGTTAAATTTTCAAATACCCCTTTGTCATTTAAAAAAAAAACCCTAATTCATTAGTCAACATGAGGATTGTTTTAATTTCAGCCTTCTCTTTTTTTACAATAGGACTGGATTCAGCATCAAAATACTTCCACCCATATTGAGAGCTGTCGGCAATTACGTCAACAGTAAGAACATTTTCTTCCCTTTTTTTTTATAGGCAGCAGAGTTAGAAAATAGCTAATGATCACATATAACTATTAAGTATTTTCAGTGTGATAATTTGTGGGGGTTTTTTTTTTGGTTTTTTTTTTTTTTTTTTTTAAGATTTATTTATTATGTATACAGCATGTATGACTGCAGGCCAGAAGAGGGCACCAGATCTCATTACAGATGGTTGTGAGCCACCATGTGGTTGCTGGGAATTGAACTCAGGACCTCTGGAAGAGCAGTCAGTGCTCTTAACCTCTGAGCCATCTCTCCAGCCCCCAGTGTGATAATTTGTTAAAAATACTTTTAAAAACTATTGCTAATTTAAAATAATAATCCTAGAGAGGTGTATGTTTAATTTTCTAAAAGGAGAGCGCTGTGTGATCCTTCTCTGTCTCCTTCCTACTTAATCCCCAGTAGGTAATTACAAAAATTTTTTGATTGATTTTCCTTGCTTATTTGCCTTTCCCAGATTGGTTGAGAACAGATATTATTCTTTTCCATTATCTCGCCCATTTTTCAAAGGTTAAATAATTAAAAACTAGCACAGACCATATGCCAGTATTTAATTTCCAGTAAAAATCTTTTTCTCTGCCTTAGAACCTGTTCTCAGAATAAAACTTAAGGGGAGTTGATAGTTATCGTCCCCTCCCACCCCACCCCCCACCCTCCATTATTTTGAGACAGGATTTCTCTGTGTAACAGCCCTGGCTGTCCTGGAACTCACTTTGTAGACCAGGCTGGCCTCAAATTCACAGAGATCCACCTGCCTCTGCTTCCTGAGTCCTGGGGTTAAAGGCAGGTGTCACCACTGCCAGCTTCTTTTTCCTTCTTTGAGGTATCTGGAAGGGTTTTTGTGATGGTCATAGAAATGGAATTTATAATTCTAACCATCTTACCCTGCCCTTAGAATAACAAAGTTAAATTGTTTCCCTAACATTGTTAAATAGTACTATTCACCAGCCTGATTCAGGACTCTTCCAGTATAAAGTTATAATCCTAACTCAAAATATGTTTAACTCTTTTGAAGAATTTTTAGATTGTTTACTTATTTTATGTGTATGAGTGTTTTGTCTGCATGTATGCTTATGTACCATGAGAATGCCTGGTTACTTAAGAGGACAGAAGAGTATTAAATCCCCTGGAACTGGAATTATGGATGGTTGTGAGCCACTGTGTGGGTGCTGGCAACTGAACCCAAGTTGTCTATAAAAGCAACAATTGCCTTTACTACTGAACCATCTCTCCAGCCTCCACAGTTATTTTTAGAGAAAGAGAATTAGTTCATATGACTGGGAAATTACAGAGAGTGGCTCTAATTTCAAGAACAGCTGAATTTTACATCAAATAAAACTGAGTGTCAAGAATATTTTCATTTTTTGGCTTTGCTCTGACTTTAAGAAAACTCAGCTACATAGGAGATAGTTCTAATAGTTACGAACTTCAGTGATTTATAGAACTAGTATTTTCAGGAACTGTTCTATGTTTTGTTTTGTTTGAGGTTTGTTTTTGTTTTTGGTTGGGGTCTGATGTTGCCCAGGATGGTCTTGAACTCATCCTGATCTTCCTGCCTCAGCCTCTTAAAAGTTCTGGGATTATTGCCGGGCAGTGGTGGCACATGCCTTTAATCCCAGCACTCAGGAGGGAGAGCCAGGTGGATCCCTGTGAGTTTGAGGCCAGCCTGGTCTACAGAGTGAGATCTAGGACAGGCACCAAAATTACTCGGAGAAACGCTGTCTCAAAAAAAAGTTCTAGGATTACATTCCCCAGCCCCCTTTCCCCAATAACTTGTTCAAAGACTCATTATCTTTGTCTAAACTGGTCTTACAGTGGTTGTGATAGTAAGATACACTACTTTAGTGGCATGTGCCCACTACTCCTTCTTTTGAGGGTAAGAGAATGGGTACATGAATCATGTAGACATAAGAGTAGAGTCTGGGATTGGTCACCTCCATGGGAGGTAAATATAGGAAAGTAATTTATTGCTAGAATTGAATATGCCTTCCTACCACTATAAACAGAATATCCCTCCTAATGAGTGATTTATTTGCAGTAATAGTATTCATGGTGATCTAGCTACATGAAATTTACTAGAACAAATAGCATGTGTGCATTTTATTTTGTTTGTTTTCTCATGCCTCTTCCCTGTGTATATGCCTTTTAAAGTGTTCTGTGTGATAGCTTTCCTCTTGTGCACAGAGAACCTTGATTTTAAACTGCTTTTCAAGCTTTCTTCTTTTAATGCTTTTTAAAAAACATTTATTTTATTTATTTTGTATTTATTTTACTTATTATACTCTATCTGCATGTTTGCCTACATGCAAGAAGAGGGCATTAGATCTCATTATAGATGGTTGTGAGCCACCATGTGGTTGCTGGGAATTGAACTCAGGACCTCTGGAAGATCAAGACCTCTGGAAGAGCAGTCAGTGTTCTTAACCTCGGAGCCATCTCTCCAGCTCCCATAAAAGAACCTTTGTTTGTTTGTTTCTTGTTTTGTTTTTTGAGACAGGGTTTCTCTGTGTAGCCCTAGCTGTTGTCCTGGGACTCATTATGTAGACTAGACCACGCTGGCCTTGAACTCACAGAGATCTAAGTGCCTCTGCCTCCTGAGTGCTAGGATTAAAGGCCACCATGCCCAGCCCTCTTTTGTTTCTTTATCCCACTCTTTACCTTATTCAGGTAAGGTAATTCAGTAATATTTTTCATGATTTCTTCTCCACCACAAAAAGTTACCAACTTAAATAAATTGACATCTTCATTCTTTTTTTTCCTAAGCTGCATTGTGTTCTATTATGTGTATATGCTGTTTGTAGTTTGTATTGATAAATATTTAGTGTCCTTAGTCTTTAAGGCTTATGTTTTCTTCCTCTTTGTCTTCTTTAGTTTTCTCTGGATTATATAGCACAGGAGTAGCTGGTCAACCTGAGGAAAAAAGATATATTGTACTAGGATTTTAGTATTAAACACAGCTATAACGTATTATATACTGGACATACTGAATGCTTTAAAATATATGCTTGACTTAATCTTAAAATCATCCGAGGTACATAAACATGATTATTTCTGATTTCATCCATGAGGAAATGGAGATACAGGGATACATTTTCCCTACTATTATACAAAGAATAATTAATACAATTAGCTCATCTTGCTCGTGGCCCTTTGCTCTTATTCTTAGTATTTTAATATGAAAAAATTTCTAGCCACAGAAAAGTTGATGGGAGATATTATATTAGTTTTTTTTATATTCACCAGTTGTTAACATTTAGTCCATTTATTTAACATTTGTTTTCTAAGAATGAGGAAGATTTTCCATAGCCACAACACACCCCGTTTAAATGATTGACAGTAAGTCCATAATACCTTCTTTTATACAAGCCCACTCCCAGTGTCACACCTCCTCCAACAAGGCCACTTCTTCTCCAACACTCACATTTCCCGATCTTTCCCAAACAGTTCTACTAACTGGGGACCAAACATTCAAACACATGTGCTGATGTGGTCCATTTTCATTCAAACCACCACACAGGGCTTCTTACTCCTTGGAAGCCGTGTAGGCCATGAAGTCTACCACCCTGTTGTCATAGCCACGTTTGTTGTCATGCCAGGAAATTAGCTTGGCACAGTTGTTAAGAGCAATGCCAGCTCCAACATCAAAGGTGGAAGAGTGGGTATTGCTGCTGAATTTGTAGTAGACAACCTGGTCCTCAGTATAGCCCATGATGCCCTTTAGTGGGCCCTTCAGTGCCTGCTTTACCATCTTTATGTTATCATACTGGCAGCTTTCTCCAGGTGACATGTCAGATCCATCAGGGGATAAGAACTTGAAAGGCTATTCCAGTGAACTTTCGTTCAGCTCTGGGAAGACCTTGCCACAACCTTGGCAATGCTGGTGGATGTAGGAATGATGTTCTGGCTATCATGCCACAGCTTCCCAGAGGGACCGTCCACAGTCTTCTGGGTGGCAGCGATGGCATAAACTGTGGTCACAAGTCCCTCAACATTGCCAACATGATCTTAGATAACCTTGGCCAGGGGCTTAGCAGTTGGTGGGGTAGGAGGCATTGCTGACGTCTTGGGTGAGTTGTCATACAAGTCATACAAGTAGTTCATGTCCATCACAAACATGGCATCAACTAAAGGGGCAGAAATGGTCACCCTTTTGACTCTACCCTGCAAGTGGACCTTCTCCACAGTGGTAAAGACACCAGTACTCTATAACATACTTGGCACTAGCATCACCCCTTTTGATGTTGGTGGGATCTCACTTCTAGAAAGTGGAGGTGGCCTTCCCATTGATGACAAGTTTCCCAGTCTCAGCCTTGACTGTACTATGAAACTTGCAGTGGGTAGAGTCATCCTGGAATGTGTAGAGCATGTAGTTGAGGTCAATGAAGGGTCATTGATGGCAACAATATCAACTTTGTCAAATTTGAAGGTAGCCCTGGGGACCAGTCATCCAGTACAGCTAAATGTTCCCTCTAACCTCTGCCATTGTGTCTTAGGGACGAGGCTGTCCCTGCATGAGAAGATTCAACTGTCTCTGGAATGGGGAGAGGAGCAAAGAGTCCATTTTGTACCTTTTATCTTGCTGCTGAGATTGAAATTTGAATGTTAGTAATTTAATATAATCAATATGTCCAATTACTAATAGGTTATAGATTGGTAAGTTTGAGGGTGAAGATGCAGTATTTTTTAGTCTTCTTTGATATTCCTGTTCCCACTACCTCTTTTTCTCTCTTGATTCTTTATTCTTACATTGCTTTTTCTTTTTCTGTTTAAGTGTTAGCAAGCATAAGATTCTATTCTCAGACCCCATGTTTATACATCTACCCTGTGTTACTTTCATTCATAAGGGTATAGCTGTGTCTTTTTTATGTTTAATTTCTAATACCTCAGTCTTTATCTTTCCCCATAATTCCAGATATTCATGTATAAATGTTCTTGGAACATTCCCTTATTATCCTTGTTTTAGAAATGTTCATGAGGGGGCCAGCAAGATGGTTTTGTTGGCATGCAAGCCTGATTACCTGAACTCAGTCCCTGGAGACCAAGTAAAGGTGGAAAGGAACAAACAGAACTGATCTCCATATGTGTGCCATAGCATACACAGCTGCACACATACAATAATAATTAATTTTCTAATTGAAGAAATAAATGTTCATGAACTCCCATTGCTTATTTTTCGTGCAAGCTTATAACTTGATTTCAGGGCCCTCCCTAGTTTGTTTCTTTCTCTAATACAGCGGTTCCCAGTCTGTGGGCCGCAATTCCTTTGGAGCTTGAATGACCCTTTCACAGGGGTCACCTAAGATCATTGGAAAACACAGATATTTACAAGTAGCAAAATTATAATTATGAAATGGCAATGAATTTTATGGTTGGGGGGTCATTACAACACAAGGAACTGTATTAAAGGGCCTTTTTTTATTTAAAAAAATTTTTTTCTTTCCTTTTACATACAAACCCCTGTTCCACCTCCCTCCCCTTCTCCTGCTCCACCCCCCATCTACCCCCATCCCACCTCTACCCCATCCTCATCAAGGGTAAGGCCTCCCTTGGGTAGTCAACACAGGCTGGCATACTACTTTGGGGCTGAACCTAGCTCCTCCTTCTTGCATCAAGACTGAGTAATGTATTGCACCATAGGGAATGGACTCTAAACAACCAGTTTGTGTACCTGGTCTCATTGTCAGGGGACCCACAAACACATCAAGCCATACAACTTTCACCTACATTCAGAGGGCCTAGTTTGGTCCCATTCAGGCTCCCCAGCTGTCAGTCCAGAGTCTATGAGCTCCCACTAGCTTGGGTCAGCTATTTCTGTGTTTTTTCCCATCATGATTCACACACACACACACACACACACACACACACACACACACACACACACACACACACACACACACACACACACGAGCTCCTACTAGCTTGGGTCAGCTATTTCTGTGTTTTTTCCCATCATGATTCTGACACACACACACACCTTGCTCTTATAATCCTTCCTCTCTCTCTTCAACTGAACTCCAGGATCTTGGCAGGTGCTTGGCTGTGGGTCTCTGCATCTGCTTCCATCAGTCATTGGATATAGGTTCTGTGATGACAATCAGGGTAGACACCAATTTGAGCACAGGGGAAGGTTAGTTCAAGTACCCTCTCCACCATTGCTATGAGTCTTAGCTGGGGACAATCTTGTGAGTTCCTGAGGTTTTCCCTATCTGCAGATTTCTTCCCATCCTCTTAATGGTACACTTTGTAAAGATATCTCTTTCACAGGATCTTAACAATAGGAAGGTTGAGAACCACTGTTTTAAAGGAACCATTCTAGATTGTTTCCTTTTTATTATGCCCACCATTACTTCTGTGCTGCAGCAACCAGTGTCTGGAGTAGGACCACTTGGGGTTTACCTCCAGGTTCTTTGTTCTACCATGCTAGCTGTAATCAAGTCCAGGCCTGTTAACAGATTTTCTTTTTCTTTTTGAGATAGGTTCTCACCAAGTAGCCCTGGCCAGCCTGGAACTTGGTTTATATAAACCAAGATTGTCTTGGACCCACAGAGATAATGTTTGCCTCTGCCTCTCCAGTGCCAAGATCATCAATACATTTTTAAAAGACTACCTAAAAAACAATCTTTTCTTTCAATTCCTCTTTCTTACATATATTTTTTGAAGTGCTGCTGGATATAACTTAGAAGAGTATGATACAATGTTGTGTTCTGTGTGTCCCAACAGGAAGTGTGAAAATGATACATTCCCTGGAGGTTTGTTTTTAAATTATGTATATGCATATGCATCTGTGTATGGCTACATGCATATGAGTGTAGGTGCCTACAAGGCCAGAAACATCAGATCCTTCTGAAAGACTTGGAGGTGGCTGTGAGCCACCTGATGTTGATGCTTCTCTTCAAGAGCAGGATGCCACCTTAACTTTGACAAGACTTCTTTTCAGCCTTCCTCTAGAATTTTGTAAAATGGTTAAGATAGTTCTTTCTTTGTCTTCCCCACTATGGGGTGGGGGCACAATGAGGGAGTGCATGTGTGCGTATAGGCTTGTATTGGCCACAGGTTAAATTGGATGTTGATCCTTAGGAGCCTTCCACATTCTTTTTTGAGACAGGATCTCTTACTGAGACATGGAGCTCATAATTAGGTTGGGCTGGTTGACTTGTGAGCACAAGGTATCTGCATATCTCTACATCCTCAGCATTGAGATTACAAGCACACAGCTTGTAATGCCCAGCTTTTTACAGGAGTTTGGAGTTTGAACTCTGGTCCTCTATCTTGTGCAGCAAGTTCTTTACAGACTGAGCTAGCTTCTGAGCCACTGTTTCATGTAGACCTGTGATTCTCAACTTCCTAATGTTGTGGACCCTTTAATACAGTTCCTCGTGTTGTGGTGATCCCCAACCACAAAATTATTTTGTTGCTTCATAACTATAATTTTACTACTGTTATGAATTGTAATGTAAATATCTGATAGGTGACCCCTGTGTAAGGGTCATTCAAACTCAAAGAGGTCTCATCCCACAGGTTGAGAAATGGTAATATATGGGTACCTTTATTCCCAGCACTCTGGAGGCAGAGACAAATCTCTGAGTTCGAGGCCAGCCTGGTCTGTAGAGCAAGTTCCAGGACAGCCAAGGCTTCAGAGAAATCCTATCCAAAAAAAAAAAAAAAAAAGGAGAAGGAGGAAAGAGAAATGCCAATATAGATGAAGATAATCTTGAACTCTATTCTTTTTCTACTTCCTAAGTGCTGGGAAACCAGGCATGAACTACCATGCCTAGCATCTATCTTCTCTACTCTTTGTTTATCTCTACCTAGACTAATATTTTATACCCTAAAATCTTTTGTGTTTACTATTTGACTTTTAAACAAAAATGAGGTCTTGGTTAATGTTTTTCTGATTTATTTACTAGCGTGATACCTTGATCAGATAGTGAATTAGGCATAAAAATGTTATTCTCAAAAAAAATTTTCATATTTCAACTTAAAAAATTTTTGGGGGGAGCCAGGGATTTTCTGTGTAGCCCTGGCTGTCCTGCAACTCACTGTAGACAGGGCTAGCCTCGAGCTTAACAGAGATCAGCCTGCCTCTGCCTCTGCCTCCCGAGTACTGGGATTAAAGATGTTTCCTGCCACCACCTGGTCATATTTCAACTTCTTAAATTATATAAACTTAAGTTTGAGCAGTTCTGACACATTTCAGGTAAAGATTAATTGATTATTAATTAAATGATTAATTTTATTAAATGATGTAAAAGATTATTATTACTTGAACTGTCATTAATAATAGTGTTTATTTTTCAAATAGATACCCTGATTGGAACCCTGAGATTCTCCCATCCAGAAGGTAATATTTTTTTAATAGTATTAATTATTACAACTTTATTTCTTTTAAAAAGTAAACAGTAAATTTTTTTAAAGTTATTTTTTGGAATTGTCTTGTTTTTATCATGTTTGATTTTGGCTTTCATTGTAGACAGAATCCTAGCTAGCTTGGAACTCTGTATATAGACCAGGCTGGTCTTGAACTCAGGGAGATCCACCTACCTCTGCCTCTCAAATGCTAGGGCTAAAGACATACGCACCACCACACCCTGCTATTGTGTTTATTTTTAAACAGTTGGGAAATGCAAAAATTGATGGGTCTTTTTTATTCCAGCTTAAATGTGCTTTCTTCTATGGACCTTCACTTTCTTTAGTCTTAATATTTTGTTCTGATCCTATTGTCATTTTGTGTTTGTAGGCGCCTAATTATAAATATATAAATAACTTGAATGCTGAGAATTGTCTTACTTAGTTCTGAGTTCCTTTAGGATCTGCACACAGATGTACAGAAGTCAGTGAAATAAGTTTGGATTACATAATCTTTCAGGGAAAATTCATTGTAAAACAGTTTATATAAATAATTTCCAGCTGGGTATTGGTAACACACGCCTTTAATCCCAGCACTTGGGAGACAGAGGCAACAGATCTCTATGAGTCTACAGAGCTAGTTCCAGGACAGCCAGGATTATATGAAGAAATTCTGCCTTGAAAAACAAACAAACAAAGTTTCTTTATATAACTTAAAATATTTGCAAAGTAACTGATACAGAGAGAAATCTAGGAAGTGGATAAAAATACTCTAAGGTAAACTAGAAAGAAGAGAGTTTAAAGCAAATTGAAGGTTAATCATCTGTTCAGATTACTTTTTCTGTACTCATAAAGGTAGATACACTTTTTCATTTATTTATTGTGTGTGTGTGTATATTCATTCATATGCATATGTGTATGTGCCATGGTGTTTGTGGATGTCAGAGAACAACTTTCCAGAGTTTGTTTTCTGTAACCTTGTAGGTTCTGGGGTTCAAACTCAGGCTGTCTGCTTGCAAAGCACCTCTACCCACTGAGCTGTTTTCCTACCCAGTAGCTTGTTTTAAATAAACTACTACTGAGTCAGGCAGGCATGGTCGTTCACACCTATAAGCCCAACATTTAGGAGACTGTGATTGAGAATTGCCACAAGTTCAGAGTTATCTTGGGCTGCATACTCAGAGCCTGTCTCTAAAACAAAAGCAGACAAAAAAAATAAATAAATAAAAGTAAAAAAATACAATGAAAGGTCTGGGGAGATTGCTCAGTGGTTATGAACACTTACTGTTCTTGTCAAGGACCATAGTTCAGTTCCTAGCACTCATGAGAGGTGGCTCACAATGTATAATTCCAGCTCTAAAGGATCTGATATCTCCTTGGGCACCTGGACACAGATGAACACTTGTGCACACTCACAAATAATAAGTAATAAAAATAAATGTGTGTTTAAAAGGCTACTTCTGTTATTTAATATAGTTGAAATTTAATTGAATTGCTGAATCTTGTTTCTGTTTTCTACTCTGCAGAAATGAGAGCAATAGGAAAGAAAATGAAACCCCAAGAAGACGTTCTCATTCTCATTCCCCCAGTCCGAGGCATTCTAGGAGATCAAGCTCAAGTCACAGATTCCGTCGATCTCGAAGTCCAGCTCGTTATTCCTACAGACCAAGGAGTCGAAGTCCGAGAATATGCCATCGTGTCATTTCTAAATACAGGTCCAGATCCAGATCCCGTTCTCCATATAGAAGTCGAAATCTCACTAGAAGAAGCCCAAAGTCCTACCGATCAGTTAGCTCTGAAAGGACATCAAGAAGATCAGTGAGATCAGGTACACTAATGATCCTGATGCCATCACTTTGTTTGCAGTTTTGGAAATGAACTGTTGTATTTTATTAAATTTTAAAGTTGCCGTATGAAATTGAACTCACACTTGAGAGTTGACAAGAGTATGGAAGTTTAGTTCATCTGCATCCATTTTAAAAATCAAGGACCAAGTAGAGCGGTGGCCTTTAATCCCAGTACTTGGGAGACAGAAGCAGGTGGATCTCTGTGAATTCAAGGCCAGCCTGGTCTACAGAGCAAGTTCCAGAACAGCTAGGACTACACAGAGAAACTCAAAACCAAAAATAAATAAATAATAAAAAACAAGGACCTAGGATAAGCCAGGTGATACACTCCTGTAATTCTAGCAAATTGGGAGGCTAAGATGGAGGATCGAGATTTCAAAGTTATTCTCAGCTACATACAGTAAGTTTGAGGCCAATCTCATATTTTGAATAATTACCTCTTAATTATTTAATAATGGTTTAATGACCTTTCTAAAAACTCATTTATTAAAATACACACACACACACACACACACACACACACACACACACACACACACACACACACACGTATACACATAACCCATAATGAAGGAAATCATTTTTCATGTTAAGGTAGTACCTTGAACATGTCTTCAGTTATATTCAATATATTTTAAGAAATTGAATGGAAATAAGTAAAAAGTGTAAGCTGGCTAATCTCAGTATAATTCAAAACCCTAAGTCTCCCATGGGGTTCCACAAGGTCTTTTCAGTGTTGTGTGAGGTCTTTTCCTTTACCAAGAACATATCTGTGTTCTGGTCGATTTTTCTTGTACTTTGAACCATTGTTCATCCACCATACATAATGGGTACAGAAGCAGGGATTTATAAAAAAGTAGGCATTTATACATTTATAAAAAAGTTCAGTGATGGGGTGGAGAGATGGCTCAGAGGTTAAGAACACTGACTGCTCTTCCAGCTTCCAGAGGTCCTGAGTTCAATTCCCAGCACCCACATGGTGGCTCATAGCCATCTGTAATGAGATCTGGTGCCCTCTTCTGTGTACATAGTAAATAAATAAATCTAAATTTAAAAAAAAAAAAAGTTCAGTGTTAACATATTTGGAAAAATGTGGAACGATACTACTCATCTTTTGATAAGTAATTAAATTTTATAAAAATATATTAATATACAAGTTTATTATTAAATGATTTAGTAGTTTTAAAATTCTATTTTAACTTCTGATGTGTTAAATAAAAAGAATATAACAAAAGATAAACTCTGGCTTCCTGAGTTTGTCAAGGGACTTTACAACCAAAACTTTGAGGACTATTGACCTAAGGAAAAGTCACTAAACAAAGACACTGCTGTGTATAGAGCTTGAAGAATGAGCAGTTGAAGACTGAGATCTGTGTGTGTGTCCACATGTGTGCATGTGTGTGTGTACCTGTGTGCAAGCATGTATATAGTATGTGTGCTCCCTATTAAGCTTGAGAATGGCTCTGAAATCTTACTTATGTTACTTAGTGTCTTGAAATGGTTAACTTCCTTTAAAAAAAAAAAAGACATTTACTAGATTATAAGGTTTTATGAACATTGTCTTGTAGCATAATCTCTCATTAAATAAATATTTGCTTAATAAATGCTTGAATAAATAGTATACACTTAGAAATAAAATCCAAAGAAATGAGAAAGCAGGATTGGGTTGTTGTAAGAATGCTACATGCTTTTTAGTTCTTTTTAATTTGTACATATGTATATGTGTATTTTTTAACCAGATAGAAAAAAGGCATTAGAAGATGGAGGACAACGTTCTGTACATGGGACAGAAGTTAATAAACAGAAAAGCACTGAAGCAGTTGATAAAGGACTCTTACCAGCCCAAAAGCCTAAACTTTCCAGTGGATCAAAGCCATCAGTAAAATCTGTAAGCTCTGTAAAGAGTGACTCAAATTTAGGAGAAAATGCTGCTCACAAGTCTAAGAATCTTGAAGATGACACCTTACCAGAAGGTAAACAGGTGTCTGGTAAAGGTGCTTTTGTCCAGCGGAAGGTCAGTAATTCTTTTGTGGATTAGTGCAAGTGTTTCTGCATTTGTTACTATGCCAAGCAAAAAATAAAATTGGATCATTGGAGTCACATTTCCAATAAATTTGAAATCGTTATTTGTTAATTACTTTGATGTTAGATCAGTTTTTTTCTTATGAATAATAATAATAAAAAGCCTAATAATTCAGTCTTTTAATTTAGGAATGCCAGGTGTTTAGTGTTTGATATACCCCAAAAAGTTGTAGTCAGGGTAGTGACCTGCTCCTTTAGTGTAGAGAAGCAGGCTTAGGCAGTAGGCTTCTTACATATGCTGTCTCAGAACAAAGCATATGCTGTGATGGTGAAGGTTTTCGTTAGCTTTGGAAGCTGCGTGGCTGGTGAAATGAATGTAACCAGCACTAATGAGTCTTAATTTTATCAGCTAGAAATGTGAGAGTTGATAGTTTTCTATCTATACTTTCTGTATAGCAGTGTAATTTGTTTTTTAGTTCTGAATTATTTTGACTATAACTACTTGTTACTATACTGAGATGCTGTTTTATTGTATATTTTGTTGAGTTATTGTTAATTAACATCTCCTAAACTATTATTAGAATAATTCTAATAGGCCTAATATTTGTCTGGTATTGTAATATGTACTTTTGATTATATATATATTTATTTCCTTATATATATTTCCTTTATTTTATGGTTTTTTTTTTTGTTTGTTTCTTTGTTTGTTTTGAGACAGAGTCTCATTATGTAGCTTTGACTGTTTTGGAACTCACCATATAGACCAGGCTGTTCTGGACTCACAGAGATCTGCCTGCCTCTGCCTCCTGAGTGCTGAGATTAAAAACATATGCCACTCTGCCTTGTTTCTTATTTCATTTTTAAAAAGAAACATTGAACAATAAACACTTTTATTGTGAGTTAACAGATGATGACTTATTTACCTTTCTGGGCTTTGATCTTCCTCAGAAAGAACTTGAGTTCCTTGTCCTCTAGCTCATAGTCATCTACTCTGCGACGCTGCCCCAATCTTGGCAGTGCAGGCAAGAAGCTTTTTTCTTTTAAAAGACAGTATCTTGCTATAATGCCCAGGTTGGTCTTAAACTTTGATAATCCTCTTACCTCATCCTCCCAAGTGTTGGCATTAGAAGTGTGCAGCACCACACCTGGCATATATGGGTCCTTAAAAGTACTATTCCCAGCCCTTGAATTACTGGAATGTAGAATGAACAAAGCTGTAATATCTGTAAGAGATCCATAAAGATAATAAGATGAGTAGTAGAGATTATATGTGGAGTTACAATCACTGTACCTTGTGTGTACATGTTTTCTTTCATTCCAGATTCGGTCTCGGAAAGATCAGTCTTTGACTTCCAATTCAATTCTTCTTGTGTCTGAACTTCCAGAGGATGGCTTTACTGAAGAAGAGATTAAAAAAGCATTTCAGCCATTTGGAAACATTAGTGATGTCCTTCTTGTTCCTTGTAGAAATGAGGTGAGTCATATAGTCATTTGTGAAAGTTCAGGCTGACTTGTTGCTCTTGTGGTGTTGATGTTGGTATCTTAGCTGCTTGTCCTGTGTATGTCCTTGTTCACTGACAGTTAACATAAATGTTCCACAGTATTTGCATTGACAGAATGGAAAGCTTCCAGGAATGAACGAGGTTCCAGGGAATAGACATTTTTATACAATAAAGGGCCAGATAATAATTATTTAAGGTTTTGTAGGCTGGTCATAGGGTCCCAGGTATTTTGCCATTGTGTTAGAGAAGGTAGGTATGGATATGTAAATGAGAAAACATTCTAAAAATTGTAAAAATAAACAGGAATTTGGACACACAAGTTATATGAAATAAATTATTTCCTTTGTACAGTTAGTATTATTTACATGTATGCTATACTCCTAATAAAGTTTGTGAATTGTGGACCAACTCTAGACTAACTCAGAGTAACAGACTATTGTGAGTTAAGGAAAAGGGAAGACATGGTAATTGCTTTTAAGCAAAAGCCTTTAAAATTTTGGGGCTTGGGGTTGGGGATTTAGCTCAGTGATAGAGTGCTTGCTGGGCTCTGGGTTTGGTCCTCAGCTCAAAATGTCCAACCTTTGCTCATGCAATTCTAATTAAATGCCATGGGCCACAAACAAAGAAGTGAAGAAGACTTGCTAGGGAGAAGAAGGGGTTTGGTGAAGGGAGGGCATAAGAAACGATTCTGGTGATCATTTCAGATGTGATACCTAGAGATCAAAACCAAGTCTCATTTCACTAGATAAAACTTTCACCAACTGACAATATTTCTTAGAGATTTCTATAGAAACTAAAAGCCTGTAATTGATTCCACATTTCTTTAAGTTTTTAAAAATACATCTTTATGCATATGGGTGTTTTGTCTACATGTAGTCTGTACACCACATGTGTGCATGGTATCTGCAGCAGGTGCTGGAATTTGAGCCCAGATCCTCTGGAAGAGCATCCAGTGCTCTTAACTGCTGAGCCATCTCTCCAGCCCCATTCCTCATTTCTTATTACTTAGGATTATTTGCTCACTATGGATGAATCTTAAGTAAAAATAACTTAACGTTTCTTTGGTAGTTCCCAACCCCAGTGGGGGGGTTGGGATGTGTATTTTTAAAAACTTGTTAAAAAACAAAAAATCAAACTTAAAGCAAACTTAAAGATCTTGGCCACCCTCCTGTTCAGTTAGCCATGCCTTCCCATTTCTTCCTATTCTAGGAGCCTGCATCCCTTATCTTGGTAATAGTGTAGAAGTTATATAAAGTTAAATGTGTATTGTATGTGAAACATCCTTAATATCAAATTATAGGTTAACAAAACAAAACAAAAAAAACCCAGTTCTTGAGATAGAGATAACCTCATAGTTTTATGTTCTACAGAGAAGCATTAAGTCCATTTTAAAATGCAGAGCCATAAGCCAGGTGAGGTGGCGTATGGGAGGTGGGGACAGGAGGGTCAAAATTTGAAGGGCAGTCTTGGCTACATAGCAGTTCAAGACTAGCCTGGATGAGACCCTATCTTAAACATTTTTGAATATAAATAAAATGGATCTTTTAAACATAGATTTTGTTTCATACACAAGAAATTTTATTTTAGGCTTACTTGGAGATGGAGCTTAAAAAAGCAGTTACTACAATCATGAAGCACATTGAAACAACGCCTATTGAAATAAAAGGAAAAACTGTGAAAGTATGTGTTCCAGGAAAGAAAAAAATACAGGTAAATTGAACATAAATGTTTTTTGTTACTTAACTTTTTAAATATTTTGGACATGTATAGAATATACATAAATCTTAGTCCAAAAGATTAAAAACTTTTTATCTGTATGCATATGTACCGCCACAACTAGTATAATATTAAGTGATCGAGCAACAGACTAAGGCAAGATAGTACCAGATTAACAAACCTTAAACTGCTGGGTTGCAAAGTAAAAATCATATTGACAACATTGTAGAAGTCCCCATGACTGGTTTGTTTCAATTTTTAAACCTTCTCTTCTGCCTAGAGGTAATCCTTGGTTTCTGAAACCATAATTATGCTTACAAGTTTTGAACTTTACATCAGTAAAATCTGTTCTTCTGTTCTCTGGTGCCCTTTGTTTCTTTAGAAATATTAGTGTTAGTGTTCAGTTTTCCTAGACTATTTTCTGTGCTTCAAATGTTCATAATTAATATCTATAGAATTACTTAGAAATTTCCAGGAGGTATTGCTTTGGTTATATATGTTTTTGTAATTTAGCTTTTTATTTGCTATGGAATGCCTTCTTTAGAGATTCATTAGCACATACTTCTCAGTTAGTAGTAATTTAACCTTAAAAGTAATTGAGGCTTTCCTCATTCTTTGATGACTTCTGTGTTGTGTTGTGTGATTATAATGATTATCTTGCCAGGTCCTTTTAGATAGATACTTAATTATTCCTTTTTTTCCCCCATTTCCAAAAGCAAGACGTTGGTTAATTCCTTATGACTTTTATAGGCCATCCTTTTGTATTTATGATTTGTACATGCCAAAACATTTGTTTGGGTGAAGGATGTAGGTATTAATGCATCACCTGTAGAGTAACTGCAGTCATTTACACCTTTGTGATTTATGAGAACGGTATACTTGTAGCACCATCTTAATCTCTTCAATTAAAAAAATCTAGTAGGTAAAACATGCTGTATTATTTTTACAAATATTAGCTATCTAAGTTAACTTCTCTATTGAATTTCTTGTATTTTTTTCGATTTTTCTATTCATATTTGTGTTGATTTTCTGGAGAAAAGATTGTCAAAATATAGAGCCCAGGTTGACTTCAAATTCCTATCCCTGTGCTTCAGCTTCCCTGGTGCAGTTACAAGCAGGAGCCACCACATGCAGCTTTCTATGGTGAGCTGCTGTATGGGTGCTGGTCATTGAACCTAGGTCCTCTAAAAAGCAGCCAGGACTCTTAACCATTAAGCCATCTGTCCAACCCCAAGTTTTATACTGTAAATTTAAATTTTATTTATTGTTTTGTGTGGCTGATGTGCCTATAGATGGTACACATACGGTCTTTTCACTTTGGAATCTGGGGATCAAACTCAAGTTGTCAGTTTTGTTCAACAAGCTTTGTCCCAATAAACAATCTTGTTGACCCAAAGTAGTTGGGATATGTAATATAAACTCCTTAAGAGTCCATTATCTGTGGCCCTTTATTTTGGATTTCATTTTCTGTAGTTTCAGTTACCCAGGATCAACTGTAGTATAAAAGTAGTAAGTGGGAAATTCTGAAATAGATATTCCATATGTTTTAAGTTCAGTATTGGGAAGTCCACAACTGTCTGGCTTTATCCTGGTAAGATGTGAAGAACCCTTCTGTCAAGCATATGCATGATGTATATACTGTTGGCCCTTCAATTACTCAGTACTGGTCTCTGTTTTTATATTGACTGTTGAGAACTCATGGTGCTTTTGTTTTTTTAGATTATAATATAATACAATTACATAATTTCTCCCTTCCCTTTCCTTCCTCCAAACTCTCCCATATACCACACCTTGCTCTCTCAAATTCATAGACACTTTTTTCATTCATTGCAGTTACATACATACATACGTACATACACACATATACATATACACATATACATATATATATACACATACATATACGTGATACACACACACACACATATATATTCCTAAATATAATATGCTCAGTCTGTATATATACTGTTTCTCATATGTTTCAGGGCTGACCATTTGATATTGGATAACCAGTTGGTGTACTCTTTCCAGAGAAGTCTGCTTCATCCACTCTCAGCATTCCTTGGTTGCCTGTAGTTCTTTGTGGTTAAGGCCTCATGAGCTTTCTCCTGTCTACTTGAGCATATCTATTGGTGTCACCTATATTTAGGTAGTCACTTTTGTGAGACTCTGGATATAGCTTCTGACATTACTATGAGACATAATCTCACAGCAAATTCCCTGTTCTTCTGACTCTTAACAATTTTTCCTTATATTTCCTCTTCTGAAATGTTCTCTGAGCCTTAGGTGGGGGAATGTTTTGTAGATGTATCCGGGGGAATGTTTTGTAGATGTATCCATTGAGACTGGGCTCCATAACTCTGCATTTTGATTGGTTCTGGTTTTCTGTAATGGTCTTGTCTGTTGCAAAAGTTTCCTTCATGAGGAGTGATGGCTATACTTATCTGTGGGTATAAGGACAAATGTTTAGATTGTTGTTAGGGATATGTGGGTGTAGAAAAGTAGTCTTTACTAACAGTAGTTGGCTAGGTTTCCAGTACTAGGCATGGTTTCCACCTTGTTGAGTGGATCTTAAGTCCAGTTAGAGAGCGGATGGTTGCTGTCAAGGTCTGCATGCCACCATTGCACCCTTAGGGTTATTGTGCCAGGCTGTTCATTGTTGTAATTCATAAGCATCATAGCTGCGTGGGTAGGATTGGTTGCTTCCCTCCTTTGGAAGCTTGTATGGCACCATCTGGTACTTTTTGAGATAGAATTTCATTATGTAGCTCTGGTGAGTGCCCTTGTAGACCAAGCTTGCCTCCAACTCACTGAGATTGACTTGCCTCTGCCCCTCTGTGACTCCACACCTCAGCCTCCTCAGTGCTGGGATTAAAGGCATACACTACCCTCCCAAATGTTCATGGTACTTTTATTCAAGTAATTCTTACTTTATTCAGGTATGGCCTTAGTGTATATGTTGGCAGTCTGTATATGCCAAAGAAGCCATGAAATACTTCCTGGAAGTGAAAAAGACAGTATGATATTTTGAGAGACCACATCATATAACTTTAATTGCAGTGTATTATGTTCTATTACCACCATTAATCTCTTATTCTACTTAATTTATGCATTCAGATATAAATATATATCTATATCTATACATATATATAGTGAAAAATTGTATATGGTTTCGTACTGTGCATAGTTTCATCTACTAGAGTTCTGGGAGTGCATTGCACATGAAAAGGCGAGACTACAGAACTGATTTTTTCCTTGAGTTTGAACATTTTTAAGAGTAGGAACAGCAAGTTCAGTCTCATTTTATGTTGTTGAAAGAATATGGGTATAGAAAGGGAGGGCAGAATCAGAGGCCCTTCTGAAGCTGTTGTAATTACCAAAACATGATCACAAAATTAAAGGAAATTTAAGTAGAAAAGGGTAATGAGCATTTATTTATACTCCAGAGTACAGAGATTTTTGAATGTTTTCATTGTTGAACTCTATACATTTTCTGTATTGTGTAAACTGCCTTTTTTAGTTGGGGGAAAGCTAATTTTTTGTTCTGAATAATATTTCCTTCTTAGAATAAAGAAATGAAGAAGAAACCTTCAGATTCCAAGAAGTCATTTGCATCTGCTTTAAAGTAAGTGAATCTGTATTTTCATATAAAAAAATTAATGTGTATTTGTGCTAAGAAATTTTAATTTTTAAGACTACATTTTTAACCACCATGATTATAAAATTGTACATGAATTTAAATTTTCTCAAACACTTCAGTTTTAGAAATGTATGGAACGTAGAACTATTTTTCAGTGGTTCTGATTTTTTTTTTCTTTAAAATAGAAAAGAGACAGATGCTTCAAAAACCATTAAAACTGTTACTTCAGCCTCTTTTGGTAAGTTGCAAACTCTGTGTGTGTGTGTGTGTGTGTGTGTGTGTGAGTGAGAGAGAGAGAGAGAGAGAGAGAGAGAGAGAGAGAGAGAGAGAGCACGAGCGAGCGAGCGAGCACGACAGACAGACACCCTCATGGTCCCTGCTTTTTACGTTTTGAGGCAGAATCTCTTGTTGCTTGCTATTTGTGTATTCCAGTTTAGCTGACCCTTGAGCTTCTAAGGATTCTCCTGTCTCTTCCAGCTTGCCTGAGGCATCCTTGGATTACACATGAATGTTTATTGCATCCAACTTTACATAGGCCCTGGTATCTGAACTCGGGTCCTTGTGTTTGTAAGGCAAACACTTATCCACCAAGCGCCCCCCAGACCAAGTTAACTTTTCAAACTCATTCAAATGAATGTATTTTGTCAGTTTACTTGAAACTTCTTGTAAAATGGTGATAGGAAAACATTATTTTTTGAGCCTTTAATAGAGGGACCCAAATACTGTTCCTTTTGGTTTGTTTTGTTTATATGAGACAGGATCTCTCTACATAGCCTAGGCTGACCTCAAACTTACAGAGGTCTTCCTTCCTCTGACTTCCTAGTGTTGTGATTAAAGGTATGTGCCACCACACCTATCTTACAGGAGACTTTTAAATGTGAAAATTTATGTATTTGTCCATAATTAAAGAAAAAATGAATCAGACTCATTCTCATGCTGAAAGATGGTTTCTCTTGCTCCAGGATAGGCTGGTAACTTTGTTAGTGTGGAAATAGAGCCCACCCAACTCTCAATCAATATTAATGGAACTATTTGTACAGCCTTTGAAGGAAAGTTTAATATTATTAAATTTTATTGAATGAAAGAAGGGAGAAAAATTGAGTTGTTTGCTTTATTATGCATATGTGAATACATACGCGTATTCTTATGGCTCTTCTGCAAACCTTAGGTCTCATCCCCAGGAATGCTTTCCTCTTCCTTTTAGGCTCACCAGTTAACCTAATTCCCAGTGATTCTTCTGTCTCTGCCTTCCCAGGGCTGGGATCAATACTCAGAATTGTATATGATTTTTGGGAATCTAAGGTCCTCATTGTTTACAAAGCAAGTACATTACCAACTGAATCTCCCCCCCCTCCCCCCCACACACACTAAAAGTGTGCATTTTGACTTATCTAAGGATTTTTCTAAGTAATAACTCTTAGGACAGAAAGGATTGGAGGTTGCAATGTGCTTTGAAAATTATTCCAAGGTTAGCTCTTACCTAAATTTGAAAATTGTTTGTAATGTGTTATTGAAATACATTTTTCTCATTATTTTAGCCAAAACTGGACGAATAAAGCCATCTACATTCAAAGTGAACAGATTTACAGGTATGCTATTTTTATATTGCCCATTTGTTTCTTGTAGTGCTGAGGATTGAATGCACAACCTTGTGAGTTCTTTGGCAAGTGCTCTACTATTGAAGTGCACTGCCTGTTCAGTAGTGTATTTTATTAGGATTCTAGTTACTAATTAAATTGCTGAAGAATTAATTGGCTTGTATTTCATGTGATAAAGTGTGTATTAAATATTTGTGTTAATCTTTGAGATTATAGTCATTTAGTAGTTTTCAGAATGAGATCTAATACCCAGTGCTCTAATATTATCAAAGAATAATAATTTAACTGAAGGAGTATTTCTGAGAATGAATATCATAGCTATTTCCCTCCTCTTTCATTGAAGACTTACTGTCTTTTACATAGTAGTCCATATAATTGCACATGTAGTTTTTATAAGCTATAGTTGTTTTTTTGTTTGTTTGTTTGTTTTGTTGTTCAAAACAGCATCCCATGTATCCCAAATGGGTGCTGAACTTGCCATGTGGTCAAGGCTGGCCTTGAATCCTGGTACTCCTGCCTCAGCCTCCTGAGTGCTAGAATTACAGGTGTGCACCACCATGCCTGACTCACTGTAGTGGTTTTTTAAATGATTAAGATTTTTTTCACTTTACCCTGGTGTATTCCCCTTTTCTCCTTTCCCCTCCTGTTTCTGCTAAATATAGGTTATGACAAGAGATCTTCAGGGTAGAGAGTAGTATATTGAATTATCTTCTCTATGGTAAAAAGGAAAATACCATTGTAGTTGATAGATTTGGAATTTTCATGTAGTATTCTGAGGCTATCTTCTAAGATGGTCATACATCTTTAGGAAACTGAAATTTCATTTATTTAACAAATAGTTTGATTAAAGTTTATGGGAGTCACAAATGGAGATTGCTGTGCTGGGAACTAAAGCAGCTAGCCATACCTTAACTGCTGTAGGAATTCTTCCCTTAAATTTCTAGCATCCTTATATAAGTTGTAATATGAACTGCTTATGATAATAACAGAGATACTATAAGAAATCTCTTAACTGGTCAGTTTATTTCAGAATAGCAAACTTGTTCATTACTAAGAATTAACTAGTTAAGAGCCAGATTCTAGGAATTGGTGCAGTAGTTGCCTATTATGGGCAGGGATACATTCATATTTTCCAAGACATACAGTAAATGTCTGAAATTGCAGATAATACTGAACCCTTATATATATTATATTATACATATAATATATTCATACATGTATATATAGTATATAATATATTCATATATGTATAATCATATATACATATACCTACAATTAAGATTTTGAGACAGGGTCTTACTGTATATCCCAGGATGGCTTAGACTCCTAAGAAGACCAAGCTGGCCTCAAACTCAAGAGATCAGCCTTCCTCTGGCCTTTTGAGTGCTGGGATTAAAGGGGTATGCCACACCTGGCTGTGATAAAGTTTAATTTAAAATTAGCCACAGTAAGTTATATGAAGTAGTCTCTTATACTCTTGATTTTTTGTTTGTTTTTTTGTTTTGTTTTCTGAGACAAGGTTTCTCTGTGTATCTTTGGAGCCTGTCCTGAAACTCTCTGTAGACCCAGGCTAGCCTTGAATTTACAAAGATCTGCCTGCCTCTGCCTCCTGAGCGCTGGGATTAAAGGTGTGCACTACTACAGCCCGGCATTGGCTTTTGTTTTCATTTTTGTTTTAAAGAAAGCAGTTTATACCTTCTTACATGGATGTATGAGTTATGAGGATCCCTGTGAGACTTCAAAGGTGTAACAGAGATGGCTATTGATGACTAATGGGAATATAGCATGCATGGTCTGCACATGCTGGACTGTCTGAAGCTGAACAGCTCGGGAGTCCATCCCATTTCTTAGACTGATCCCCAATTTAAAATTCAGAAAGTGCATTTTTCTTAAATTTTTTTATTTAATACTGGCTTGTTGAACAGTTGGCAGTTCATTGTGAGTAATTAAAACTTTGTATAGCAAAACTGCAGCTATTGAGAGGGCACTTGTATTGTTCTTTTGTCTGTCTATGAGTATAATGGGTGAGTATAGATTATTTCTGTTTTTATGGATGTTAGGGGCTCTTTTTATATGATTTATTTTAAAAGAATAGCTGTACTCTTATAATGTCTCTTTTACGAAGTTGTAACAATTACCAGCCTTGTGGCAGGGGTTGTGGGGAAGTACATAGAATTAAGTAATGCCCAAGCTTTAACTTGTATAAACTTCGATCTAAGAATAATCTAATTCTGGGCTGTTTTCTCTTTACTTTCTTGCTGCCTATAATTTTTATTAAATTTGTTCTTTGACAATTTTATACATGAATAAAATGAATTACATTTACCTTCTCTCATTTCCCTCCTACCCCTGTTGACGTGTCTGCCTATTCTGTACAAGTCCTGTCTTTTTTGTGATTTTCCAAGACAGGGTTTCTCTACACATAACTCTGGCTGTCCTTGAACTCGCTCTATAGATCAGGCTGGCCTCAAACTCAGAGATCCACCTGCCTCTGCCTTCTGAGTACTGGGATCAAAGGCGTGTACTACCACCACCTAAGTTCTTTCATAAGTGTCATGTGTTTTCTTTTGTTTTAGTTTGTCCTGTCCTTTGGAGCCTGATGATTGAATCCACCAATAACCATTAGTTCAGCAAGGAGTGATAGGGCCCTTTGAATCCCTCTCTGATTTATGACTAATGATTGACTGGCCCAGTGTTGTGCAGGCCCAGTAGAGACAACCTCAGCTGCTGTGGTAGAGTGTTTACAGTGGCCGTCTCATGCCCTAAAGACAGCATTTCACAGCCCATCTCCCTGTCTTTTGGCTCTTACATTCTTTGCATATCTTCTCCAATTTTTTATGAGCTTTAGATGGAGTGGTGTTAAAAATTTCACTATTGCTTATTCTTATCACCTAGTATAGCCATGAATCTCTGCATTTACTACCATCCTTTGCAAAGATTAGCTTTTCTGATGAAGGCTGAGAGTAGCATTTGTCTATATTAGTATTTAGAAAGTAGTTTGGGGCCATGTTAGCTACACAATATTTAATTTTACTTTAGGCCCTAAAACCATCTCAGCCATGAGTTTTTGCCCTGGTTTACAGTACCAGGTGTGAGTTCCTCCTGTGGAGAGTGCCTCAGATTCAGAGAACCGTTGGGTTACTCTCATAATAATCTTGCCACTTTTGTAGCAGTAGGTACATCTTGGCTGCCAAAATTACATTATAGTTTGTTGGTGTCACACCTGGTTAAGACTGTTGATATCTTTCTTCTGCAAGAGCCATTCAGAGTACCTTCTGAGACTGGAGAAGCTAGCCAGGAGGGAGAAACTTTCCAGCTCAGTTCTAGCTTGAGTTCTCTATTTCTTGTAATGAAGATGAGTGGCAACTTCAGCTATAGCATCTTACCATCTAGTTATGGTGGGCAACCAAGAGGAACCAGCAAGAGACTATATTGTTTGACAACTTTTGGACCCTTATCCCACATACAGCATTAGGATTTTTTTTTTTAAAAAAATAATAGATATACTAGGACATTAAGAGCAGACTTTCTGTGGCCTTCATGTGTTCTTAAATAGATTTCAGTCAAGTGTGATCCAAGGACTCATACATTGAGAGACTCTACATAATTGCTTTTGAAACCAGTGAACACATGGGATTGCTTGTATTTCAGCTTCTAGTTGATTCATACATACAGAGAAATATTTAACTTAAATCCTACTTTCTAGTAATCGATACCTCTCCCCCAAAGAAATTATCATTGCTAGATGTCCCAAAATATTTTATGTGACGTTTTATGTTTTGAATAAAATGTTATTCTTGTATTGTTTTTAATAAGGTAATTTGGAGATTGATACTATTTAAGTAAAACAGTTTTGACTATAGCTTTTGTGATTTAGGGAAATCAGCGGGTTCTGTAAAATCTGTGGTTACGGTAGCTGCAAAAGGTAAAGCTTTTATCAAAACAGGTAAGACAACTGAGGGAGAGAGGCTTATTAAATTTATTTTACAAATTTAAAGAATACATTATTGAAAGCAAGTTTAGAATTCAATAATTTCTAGTATCTGGTAACTAATCTTGAAACATTTAGTAGATTCTTCAGTATTTAAAATTTACAATATAGGATTTTTATTTGTTGCTACTTTGGTCTTTAAGAATAAATGCCATTAAAGATACATTTCTGTATCAATATGTATTTCTGTACCAATATATTATGGCTATACAGTATACACACACACACACACACACACACACACAAAACTATGTAACTGCATGGTCTAACAGTAATATACTCATAGGTTGCTCTATCATTGTCCCTTTAACTGGTTTAATCCTTCCTCTTCTTTCTTGTTACAACTGTCATTTTACTCCCTTTCACAGCTTAAACAGTGTATCTGATATTTGTTACTTCAAAACAGATTCACTTCCCTGATAAAGAAATGAAATGCTATTTAACATAAATGTTGTACATTGAAAATAGCATGGCCCTATTAACAGTTTAATTCCAAGGAACCTTTGTTGAAATTTCAAAATATGTATTTTTAATTCTGTATTTCCCATGAGAATTAAACTTGGGACTAATTGAAAGGCAACTAAAACATGTCTTGACTTAAATTTGCTTTTAATATTACTTGTAAAAAATTGAAAATAAATAATACATGTAATAAATTGCTATTCAGATTAGGTTGAGCTATTTTTTCTGATATATTAATATAAAATATGCTAAATGAGTAGACCCTTAATCTTAGAATAATTGTTTAATTCTACTTTTAAAAGCAAAATCTGGAAAGAAGTCTCTAGAAGCTAGAAAGTCTGGGATTATCAAAAACAAAGACTCCAATAAACTCGTCACTGTACCAGGTAACAATGTACTATCACTCAGTGGTTTATTTATTTATTTATTTATTTTTGGATCCTCTTGGTTTATATTTGAGATATATTTTGAAATCTTTCTGTAAAATTCCCAAAGGGAGACCTGAGAGATGGCTCAGTTGTTAAATAGTTGTTGGGTATACAAGCATGAAAACCTATATTTGGCTCCCACGCAACCCACACAAAAGCCGGGCATAGCACGCACCTGTAATCCCAGTGCTGGGTTGGGCAGTAGGGGGACAGACAACACAGGCTGATCCTGGAGCTCATTAGCCAACCATCCTAGCTGAATGGATACTCTAGTGTCAGTGAGACCCTATCTCAAAAATACAAGGTTTGAAAGCAATGGAGGTAGACAGTAGATGTTGATCTCTGGCTTCCATATACTCGACACAAGCACCTGCATGCATGCATACACAGAACCACACAGCCTCACAGGAAATATTTTGTTTTCCAAAGAGGTTTTACTTAGATCAACATGAAAGAACCTAAAGTGATTAAAATTCTAGCTTAAATTCTAGTTTAGATTCATTTGTTTGATTATATTAGTGTTTTCTTAGAAAATTAAAGTAGTCTGTTTTGTGCAGGAAACTCTGAAATCAAGACTAGTATGGAAGACAAAGCCACTGGAAAGAGTGCTGAAGAAACTACTTCAGGTAGGCCAATAGAAATTTCATTTTGTGCTGTACATTTAAAATTAAAAGAAAGTAAGTATTTTTAAGAAAAGTATTTGTGGTTATATGTTTGTATATGTGTTGATTTTTCTAATACTAGGGTCAAATTAAATATATTACAATTCAGATTCACACTGTCTCTGTATCATTCTTAAGTTTTACTCTTGAGGAATAACTGAAATGTTTTATTTAAAAACTGTTATCACTGGACAGCAAGGTCCTCTAAATCAACTGAGCAAAGCTCATATGGACTCACAGAGACTGAAGTAGCAAGCACAGGGCTTGCATGGGTCTGTACCATGTAGTCTGTGTATATTATGACTTTCAGTTCAGTTTTTTTTTTTTTTTTTTTAATAAACCTCCTGAGTGGGTAGACTTGGTATTGTGCCCCTTTTTGAGCTCTTTTCCTTCTGTTGATTGCCTTGTCCAAACTTCAATGTGATGTTTTTGTTTTATCTTAATGTATTCTTTTTTGTAACGTTTTGTTATCTCTTAGAAGCCTGTTCTTTCCTAATGAGAGACAGAAAGGGGGTAGTTGTGGATCGGAGGGGTGGTGGGGAGGAACTAGGAGTAGAGGGAGTGGAAACTGTAATCAGGATATATTACATGAGAAAAGAGTCTATTTTCAGTAAAATGGGACAAAAAGCTTATACCACTTCTGTACTGTTTCTCAGCTATTTGTCATAGACATGTTCATATTAACTTATTTAATTTAATATGGAATAAAGTAGAATCTTGAGGATCACATGAACTTTTAAAAATTGTGTTTTCATTATTTTTTGACATTAAGGTACTTTGGAGGTCACAGAAAATGAACCAGTGAGCAAGGTCAGTTTTTGTATTTTATTTACATAAAATTCTCTTAGCAACTGTATTTCACTTTTTGGCCTGGTAAAAATTCTTAGTCATTTTCAATTCTTTAGATATGTTGGTTAAAATAAACTTGAATAAATGTGTGTTTATGAAGATGGCTGTCCTCTGAGTTCATGTTAAGGCAAAATGGATTTGGAGTAGATAACAGCTTGTTGGAACTGAAAGAACTAGAACTTATGCACATTGGGAATTTGTTTTGTTTCATTGGAGGATTTTTGTTTAGATGGGCTTTCTTCGTATTGTAGTCTGAACTTGAGCATGCTATGTTACAAGGAGTGACCTTGAACTTTAATTTCCCTGCTTCAACTTGGTTAGTGTGTGGATTACTAGAGTGTCACCACACCCAGTTTATACATTGTTGGGGATAAAACCTCAGGGTTTTGTACATGTTTTGCAAGCGTTCCACCAACTGAGCTACATCTATAATTTCTAATAATCTTTTGTGAATTTTTTTTTATCTAGCCTTGAGAAAAGTAATATATTGAATACCATGGCTTTTTTGTTTGTGCTGCATTTTTTGAGAAACAAGTAGGCCTTCTGATTTATAGGAAGGACATAAAATTCACTGTTCTTATATGTTTAAGAGTATACTAAGCCGGGCGGTGGTGGCGCACGCCTTTAATCCCAGCACTCGGGAGGCAGAGGCAGGCGGATCTCTGTGAGTTCGAGGCCAGCCTGGACTACCAAGTGAGTCCCAGGAAAGGCGCAAAGCTACACAGAGAAACCCTGTCTTGAAAAACCAAAAAAAAAAAAAAAAAGAGTATACTAAAATCTCATCATTTTATTGGTTAGAGTTTGAGATTGCTCACATGCTATGCCTAAATTCACTTTTGCCTAATAATCCACTCATTAATAAATCACTAAATAGTATGTCTTACTTTAGGAAAAGTATTTTTAGGCACTGATATAGTAGTGTCAGTGTAGTACAGCATTCTAATAAAGCTATTTAGGAATTATATACCAATGCACCTGAGAGACCTGTTGTTGTTAGTCACTTGCTTTTCAAAGCTATGACTTTTGGCAAGTTTTCTTTTCTTTTTGTCTCTAAAATCAAAATAGGCCAAGTTTATCATAGAGGCTTTTCAAATTTTCCCTATGTCTACAAAAGGAAAAGCTAGCTTAATGAAAGAATAAGTTTAGAGAATAAGTATATTGGGGCACAATAAAACAGAAAAGTACTTATGGTATAAGGATCTTAAAGAGAGTAGATAAACTTAAAAAATATTGCCTAAGAGTGGTAGTTGTTCAGGAAGATGAGAAGACACACTGCTTTGGGTGTTAAATGTACGCGCATATCACATTGCAAGGCACAGGCATAGTAATGGTAAACGAAAGAAGGAGCTGTTGTCAGAGATATGAATGAACGTCAGTTTTAAAACAGTAAATCAAAAGGAGACTGATAGACCTGGACTAGATGACAGATATTAGTAAATTTGTATATTCTAAAGATGTCTTAGTTACTCTTCCATTGATGTGAATGAGACATTATGACCAAGGCAGCTTATAAAAGAAAGTATTTAATTGGGGCCATGCTTACAATTTCAGAGGGTTAGTCTATGACTATCATGATGGGGAAAATGGTAGTTTTCAGGCAGGCATGGCCCTGGCCATAGGCAGAGAAAGTGAGACTGGATCTGGAGTGAACCGTTCCAACAAGATCACACCTCCTCCAACAAAGGCTAAACCTCTTAATCCTTCTCAAACAGTTCTACTAACTGGGGAATCAAACACTCAAACATATAGGCCTGTAGGGCCTTTCTCATTCAATCCACCAGAAAGGGCATTTAATTTGAGGTTCTACTAGTCTCCTGATTTATCTGCCTTTCCTCAAGTAGTAAATGCAAATTAAATACTAATCACTGTCTTGTTTTGAAGGAAATGGAGGAAATGAGTGTGGTCTTTATTTCTAATTTGCCTAATAAAGGATATTCTACAGAAGAAATTTACAACTTAGCAAAACCATTTGGCGGTTTGAAGGATATTTTGATTTTATCATCTCATAAAAAGGTAAGAATTATGATGACTATTTATTTATAAGCACATTTTGACAAAAACATTGAATTTTTAAATATAGTAAAAATTTAAGGGACTATCTCTAAACTCGTTTAAGCTAACAGATTTTTAAAATCTTTATAATATGCTATTTTTGTTTTGTGTTTTTGAAACTTAGGCTAACTACAAGCTACAAACTCAAACTCATGATCCCTCTGTCCTAGCCTGGCTTTATAATCAATCAGTCAGCCTGTCTCTCTCCCTCTCCCTCTCCCTCCCCCTCCCCTCTTTCACATATCTGTCTGTGGGGGGTGTGGGGGTGGAATTGAACTTAGGGCTAGGCATACACACTTTACTGCTAAGCTATATCCCTAGCCCAACTAAAGGATTTTTAAAATGAAAAGGCACAGATATCATCTACTTCAGTATTTTTCATAATTGTGTGTGTGTGTGTGTGTGTGTGTGTGTGTGTGTGTGTGTGTGTGTGTGTGTGTGTAAGATTTATTTATTTGGGAGGCTGGGGTGATGACCTAGCAATTAAGAGTATTGGTTGTTCTTTCAGAGGACCTGGGTTTGATACCCAGCACCCGTAAGACAGCTTATAACCATCTATAGCTACAGTCCTAGGGAATTTGATACCATCTTCTGATCTCCAAGGACACTGAAAGCACATGTCACACAAATATACATGCAGACAGAATACTCATACACACAAATAATAATTTAAATTTTTAAAAGATGTATTTATTTTTATGTGTGCATGGTTGACATTAGTTTGATGGTTGACATTAGTTTGAGTCTAGAAAGTGGTTAGTTCTCATTAAATATCACTGCTAGAACAACAAAAAGATTAATAAATCCTAATAAAGGTCTGGAGAGATGGTTCAGTGGTTAAGATCATTTAACTGTTCTTACAGAGGAAGGATCTAGGTTCAGTTCCCAGCACTCACTGGGCAGTTCACAACCACCTGTCCATTCCCAAAAGATCCACTATCCTTTGCTAGCCTACATGGATTCCTGCATTTACATGGTGCACATAAACTTATACAAGTACACATTATACATATAGATAAATAAAATCTTTTTTTTAAGTATTGTTTTTAAAATAGCTCAGCAAAATTTCTTGTTAATAAACAACTTGTATGAGGTATTGTAATAACCTTAAAGAAGGGGAGTTTTCTGGAAAAAAAAATTTAATCTAAAAAATATTACTCTTTGGACAGTATTACTCTGTGTCTTATGACAGTCAATTTTTACAGTCACTTAATTTTTAAGAATCGTGGGGAAAATGGAGCAGGATCATCAGCCAGTGTGCTTACTGAACAAAGGGGAGAGTAAAGGTTGAGTTATGTGCAGTTTCAAATTAAGTAGAATAGAGACTGAATTATACACACTTTTAAAAGATGCCAAGGACAGTGTATGGGAGTACATCTTTTCTTTTTTCGTTTTATATAATTTTATATCTTTATTTTTATTGTATGATGTTTTGCCATCACATATATCTGTTTGCCACATGTGTGCCTGGTCCCTATGGAGGTCAGAAAAATGCATCAGATATCTGGAACAGAGTTAGAAGAGGCTGTGAGCCACTGCATGGGTGCTGGGAGTCAAATCTGGGTCTTCTGTAAGAGCAGCCTGTACTCTTAAGCACTGACCATAGCACTGATTTTTAAATGGGAATATTTGTAATTTAAAGGAAGATTAAAAATAGAAAACGATGCAATTTTTTTTTTTTTTTTTTTCCCCTCAAGACAAGGTTTCTTTCTGTAGACCAGGCTGGCCTCGAACTCACAGACATTTGGCTGCCTCTGCCTCTTGAGGACTGGGATTAAAGGTATGTGCCACCATCGTCCTGAAAACAATGCATTCTTTAATGTTAAAAATTTTCATATGATAATAGAGTGAAATTGGAAATTTTGAGCTTTTAAAAACAATTCAAATTGAGTTTATATTGTAATGCCAAAACATGTAATAAATACAGATGTAATATGTACAAAGTCTAAGGCAGTAAACCAAGATTATCTGCCCAGATTTGTTCATTATTGAGTAGAATTATTAAATACTTGGATATACAATACTTCTCTAAAATTATATTGGAAAATACCAGACTCTGCTAATAGTAGTCTTCCCTTACCCATGAAAATTGCCTTTTCAAGACCCAGTGGATGTTTGAAATTAGATGGTATTGAACCTTAGCTATTCTGTATTCTTCACATTTCATGCATATACAGATTTCATGTCTCTTCCTTGATAATGAAGCATTTCTATCACATACTTTGTAACTTTGGCAAAGCTGGCACAAATTTGTTTTCTTAACTTTACAATCTCAAGGATTTGAGATTCTTACCATAATTCTTTTACCAAACTCAGCATATGATTATTTTTCCTTTTTTTTAGTTGCATTTATGTATTTGTGTGTATATATGTGAATGTGCACATGGTACAGTGTTCGAATGCAAGTCAGTTGACAACTTGGACACCATGTGGGTCCCAGAGATTGAACTCTAGTGGTTAGGCTTGGCCACCAGGGCCTTTACCCACTGAGTACACATACAGGCCCTCTGCGTGTTATGCTGATCACTTTTGCCTTTTCATTTACAGGAAGCATATGTAAGGATTTTTCCTTGGCATTTATGATTGCTAGCATCACTGTTATTGTACTTTATGACCATAATATAAAATAAAGGTACCTGAACACAGGTGCTGCATTTGACCAGTTGATAACAAATTGTCATTGACCGACTAGACTCACTAGATAAAGGACTCATGGATGTCCCAGACAGAGTAATTGGAAATACCATTATACCACTAAGAATGATAAGTGATTTAAATCTAAGGAATTATTTATTTAAATGTCTTATTAAATCTTAAAAAAAAATAATAAAATGTCTGCTAATGCTAAGTACTGTTGTGGATATGATAAGTAAGACTTTCTGCATTGAATTTAGTGCCTGATTGCAATTCTGGTGCCTCAAGATCGAGACAAGACTATCTAGGGTCCAGAATAAGACCCTATTTCAAAAATAAATAAACAAAAAACCTTTTCAATGTTAGCTTTAGAATGTGTTTTGGTTCTCATTATAATATTGCCTATCTTTTCACTTATTTCTTGGTGTTACATTAGTCTTAGCCTATGGATTTTGCTGTTTCTACGACTTGGTTTTCTTATTAAGTCATTTGACTCTGAAGATTCAAGTCTTTTCAGGAAGATTTTTTTTTTTTTCATTTTTATTTTTAAAGGCATATATAGAAATAAACAAAAAATCTGCAGATTCTATGGTAAAATTTTACACCTGCTTCCCAATATCCATGGATGGAAATCAGCTCTCCATAAGTATGGCTCCTGAGGATGTGGACATAAAAGATGAGGTAAATAATCAGCTTACACCATCATTTTTCCTAGATCTAACTAAATTTTTAAGATCAAATTTACTATGTTTTTTTTGTTGTTGTTCTTAACTAGTTTTCTTTCTAGGGTCACATAGTATTTTTAGACCATAAACGTGTCCTCTCCTTTTAGTGACCACTCAGCCCACTGTTTGAGAGGAAATCCTTTTTGGGGGAAAACAAAAAAATTTCTTGACTGCTGCTCTCTGACCAACAATCAAAACAGAATACTGGCAGTTGTCTTTAATTTTTCCTCATTTGTCACACTTGGTCACTCAGTAACGCTTTTCTATTTTAAATATATCAAGCTTCATCCATGTTCCTCATTGTTTAATCTCAGCCAAAGTAATATAGAGTAGCTCTTTAATGTTATTGTCAGGTTTGCTTCCTTCAAGTACTTTAACCACAAAGCCACGAGACTAACATGAAATTCAAATCTGTTAAGATTCAGCTTCAACTGATGCAAAAACATTTCAGGGTCTGTAGGACCTAAAAGGAGACAGTAGAATCTCATAGAAGCTAGGGGAAATGCAAATTTAGGAAAGCCTTTTCCTGATAATCATCGTAACATGCTAGTATTAGTGGGGATTATTATACATGTCAGTAGTATTAAAGAAAAAGTTTAAGAACCATAGTTTCATTAGACAAAGGCCAAATTACTTTTCTTTATACATAACCTTCTTTTAAACTATCTTTTGCTAATTTCACCATTCTTTTCTTGTGCTGCTTTTGACCTTTTTATGATAGTAACAAATTACTACACTGGTCTTTATTTTCCTGCAGTGAACCTAGGGGAATAAGAAGAATTAAGTTAGATAGATAGGGTGAGACTTAAATAACATCTTCAGAGAGAGGGGAGAAAATTTTTAAAGGAGTAAAACTTTAGCTGCCTGATTTATGAAATACTTAATAATGCATATCTGTGTAGTTCATTGCATAACAAACTGTTACCAAGTTAAGTGTTAGTATATGAATGAGACAGAGCCTTCACCTTTTACCTTTGAATGTTTGACTTTTTAGGAAGCTCTCTTTACAACCTTGATTAAAGAAAGTGACCCAGAGGTGAGTTTCACATTTAAATGCTTTTGTTTGCTGATTTAATTGAAAATTTGTTTTATTTTTCTTTTGAGAATTAAAGAAAATTCTAGTAGCAATTTTAATACTGAGTTGACTAAGATTATCAGATGGCTCTTCTTGGTAAAAATGAAAAGGGTCTCACAGTCCTTGATATGAACTAATTTTTTATACATTGAAGTGCATATTTGTAGCCACATAGGTGATGTTCCATTTGAGAATTTTTCTTTAATAAACATAGAAATACATGTCCAATTTTATTATATTTTATTCATTGCTCAGATGTAAAATAAAGACCTTACTATTGGTCTGGAAGGTTAGCTCAATGATAAAGGGCTTCCCTGGCACACATGAGACTCTGGTTTCAATTCCCCCACACCCCTCCCCACTCCACCCTAGTCCTAGGGGTGGGAATACCACTGTTTTCTTCCATATAGTCTTTTTCTTATTCTTGGAAGAAGCATCACCTAGCTTCTATAATATTCAGTTACTGCTAATCAGTGATTTATGATTTGATGTTTAACTTTTTCCCCCCTACTTTGTCTCAAAAAAAAAAAATACCAACAAAACACAGGCAAATACTGATAAAATTTACAACCGATTTGTACATCTTGACAATTTACCTGAAGACGGACTTCAGTGTGTGCTTTGTGTTGGACATCAGTTTGGAAAAGTGGATCGCTATGTGTTCATAAGTAACAAAAACAAGGTAATTGAACCCTGTATACTTATAGTCTGTAGCTTCTAACTTGGCATTTGTGTTGAAGCATCTTTAAACATTATTCAACCACTAAGCATAAGTATAACAGACTAGGACAGTTTCTTTTGGACTGTGATTTAAAAATAGGTGAAAAAAAGAGATAGCCTCTCTCTTTAGTTTAAGAAGAAATAAGATTCACAGAGAGAACAAGGTAATACAGTGCGAAGAGCATTGTCTTACCAGGAAGACATACATATAGTCTATGACCATAGCAAAGCTGTTTTACCCCTATAAAATGAAAGGTATGGTTTTTTAATATATATTTAAAGTCGCCTTCTAACTGAAACACAGATTTAGATCTGTTTATCAACTTTATTTCATGATTTGCCTTCTGTACTTAAAATTACAGTAAGGTAATTACAGTGGGTATCAGCCACCTGATGTGGGTACTGGGAACTGAACTCGAGTTTTCCAGGAGTGCAGCAACTGTTGAGCCATCTCTACAGCCCCTACACTATAGTTCTGTTTTAAAGAAAGAAAGGGGCCGGGCAGTGGTGGCGCACACCTTTAATCCCAGCACTCGGGAGGCAGAGCCAGGCGGATCTCTGTGAGTTCGAGGCCAGCCTGGGCTACCAAGTGAGCTCCAGAAAAGGCGCAAAGCTACACAGAGAACCCCTGTCTCGGAAAACCAAAAAAAAAAAGAAAGAAAAGGTTTTAAAATAACCTTTTGTTTTGCCTAGCCTTTGTAAGGTATTAAATTATAAATTTACCATTTTAACTTTAGGTGTCAGTTTAGTGGCATTAAGCATATTTGAATTGTATTTGCTGTTTTGCAATTGACTTATTTTACTTGGCGTATGTTCTAGGTTTATTGATGCAACATATATCAGAATGTCATTTTAATGGCTAAACAGCATTCTGTTGTGTGCTTAGACTATGTTTTTAAAATTCATTCATCAGTTGGTAGACAGGTCTCTTTTTTTAATGGATGTGCCTAATATTTCTTGGAATGTAAGTGAATAAATAAATGTTTGGGTCCCCGATTTCAGTTCTTCTGGGTATACAGTAAAAAGTGGAATTGCTAGGTAACATCCTAATTCTACTTATAATTTTTAAATTCATGCTTTAAAAAAATATTTTTAAAGGTGATTCTTCAGTTAGAAAGTCCTGAATCTGCTCTGTCAATGTACAGTTTTCTGAAACAAAATCCACAAAGCATAGGTGATTATGTTTTGACCTGTACTTTATCTCCAAAGATGGACTCAGAGGTATGTGGTTTTTGTTTGTTTGTTAACGTGTTTGTTTGTTATTTTAGAAGATCAAAAGGGTGGGGCTAGAGAGATGGTTTAGCAGTTAAGAGCATTGGCTGTTCTTGAAGAGGACCCCAGGTTGGTTCTAGCACCCATGTAGTGGCTTACAGCCATTTGTAAGTCAAGTTACAGGGATCTAGTGCCACCTTTTGACATCCTTGGGCACTAGGCAGACACATGGTATAAACACATACATTCAGGCGAAGTACTCATGCATAAAATAAATAAATCTATAAAAAAATTTTTAAGAAAATCAGCATAAAGGACATTTTCTGAAAACTGAAGATACATTATGAATGCAATTTAAGGGTAAGCTTAGATAGTAGTCAAACTTCTTCTGAATTTAGATTTTTTTATATTGATAATTTTAAAAATTGTCTGACCCTCTTACAGTTTTGATGATTATGGAAGCAGAGTACATGAGATAAATTGGTAATTTTGAAATATATAACTATTTTCGGGTACTAACATGTGAAGAGATTTCTTATAAACCGGGCAGTGGAGGCACATGCCTTTAATCCCAGTACTTGGGAGGCAAAGGCAGGTGGATCTCTTGAATTTTTGAGGCCTGCCTGGTGTGCAGAGTGTGTTCCAGGACAGCCAGGGCTACACAGAGAAACCCTGTCTTTTAAAAAACAAAACAAAGAGAGAGACTTTGTATGTCTTCTGTGATCATCTCTGGGAAACAGGTACTGTTTTGATCCATTGTTGCTTCCTGGAAGGAAACATTTTTGTTTGTTCATATTTTTTTTTATTCTATATATAAGTGTATTGCATAAGAAAGCAAAATATACATGTTCTTGGTTTACATAGGTGTACAGTAGAATACATGTAGAAAAACAATAGTATTATTAATTTTTGAAAGAAATTCATATTTGTGTTTTTCTAATTGTTCCATTGTGTTTCAGTAGCAGGGGGTAAACAGTTGAACCTTACATTTAGTACCTATATTTTTTGCTAATCTTTCCAAATTCTTGAATTAACTGAGGAAAGATTTGTGTGTGTGTGTGTGTGTGTGTGTGTGTGTGTGTGTGTGTGTGTGTGTGTAATACATCAAGCAATAAAATACCAGATGGTAAAAAGGTGCTGTGAAGACAAGTAAATCAAGATAAAAAGAATTACAAAGTCAGATATAGTGATGCATGCCTATAGTTCCAACACTTAGTAGTATTGTGAGTTCAAGATTATCCTAGGTTACACGAAACCCTGCCTCAACCTATCCAACTTCTTACATAAAAAGAGACATAAATAGGGAATTGTGTGTATTAAAATGGTAAGTTAAAATACCCTGCAGAAAAGTCATTTGGAAGACTTGAAAAAAAATAGGGAGGCAAGCTGTATAAATATATGAAGAAGATGTTTTTACTCAGAAGAGCAAGCAAAGGTCTTAGGGGTATATATTCAGTCACTGAAGAATTTCTGGACCACCAACCTAGCTTGGTAAAGGCACTTTACCCCTAAGCCTGACCACCTGAATTCAATTCCTGGGACACATTCCCATGCAGGTTGTTCTCTTACCTCCACTCACGTGCATACACAAAAAACAAACTTTTAAAAGAAGAATTTCTAATAGGCATCAATAATCCTAGTTTGAAAATCATTCTGTGATTTTTTTTAAATCTAAAAGCTATTGGTTTTGATCTAATGTTTTTAATTAATTTTTTTGAGACATTCTTAAGATGTGTTTTGATCACGTTTACTTCCAGTTGCTCCCCTTAACATCTTCCAGATTCAGTCTTACCTTCCCTGCAAGCCTTTTTTTTTTTTTTTTAATATTAGCTTTAATTTTTAAAATAACTCACTGAATCTTTCATTTTGATGTTCTATAACATTGCTTTTTTGGAGAGCGTGGGTTCAGATAATATTTAAAAGCATTATTGCTGTAGCATTTCTAGGGTGTGTGTGTGTGTGTCTGTGTATATATGTATTTATATATGTATGTCCATGTAAAGGCCAGAGGTAGATATTGGATGTCTTCCTCAATCGCTTTTCTGCCTTCTGTTTTGACACAGTTTGTTTCACTGAGCTAGAACTTACTGATTGAGTCAAACTGTCCAGCAAGACCCAGGAAGTCTTACTGTCTCTACCCCCCAGCACTAATATTATGAGCATGCTACTGCTCCCAGTTTTTTTAATGGATGCCGGGAGTCTGAACTTAACATCTTTGTGCTTGCACCATGAGCACGTAACAACTTAGCCATCTTCTCAGCCCCACTTCTGCATGTTTAAGTAGGAAATGTTTGTATTGTTTAGTCTTAAGTTACCCAGGCTGGTCTTGATTGAGTTCCTGAATTCATGGGGTCTACTGCTCTAGCCTTCCAAGTAGCTAGGATTATGAGCTGCTACACCATGCCCAACTTAGTGGGATGCTTTATAAAAACTTTTCCTTATAAATACAAGTCTTTTTTTTTTTTTTTTTTGGTTTTTCGAGACAGGGTTTCCCTGTATAGCTTTGCGCCTTTCCTGGAACTCACTTGGTAGCCCAGGCTGGCCTCGAACTCACAGAGATCCGCCTGGCTCTGCCTCCCGAGTGCTGGGATTAAAGGCGTGCGCCACCACCGCCCGGCATAAATACAAGTCTTTAAAAGCAAATCTACAAGGAAGATGTTTATGTCATGTTTATTGTTTTTTATTCTATGCAAAAGATGTTATTTTCAGGCTTTCAAAATTCACAAAATTTCTCGTTTCTATCAATATATCATTACTTGGTCATTTGACTTACTCTATGTAACAGTTTTTAATGAGAAAATTTTTCCTGGAACATAATAGTTATGTCCAGAAAACTAACACTAACTCTTTTTATTTTTAAGAAGCAGCCTGCCCCCTTTCCCTCCTTTTTTTATTTTTGTTACCTAAATTTTACTTGAAAATATTGAGTTAGTGGATTCAGTGGTGCAAATCCACTAGAATAACCTCTAATAAATGTGAATTATATTGTAGGCTCAAACAGAGAATGATCCAGAACTAGGAAAAGAAAGGTATGTTGCTTTAATCTCTTTCCTTTTGTTTTTGTGTATTTTTTAGGTATTTTTGAATCTTGAGGTAACTGTTCTCAGGTACAGAAAGTTCCCACCCTTCTTGTTCCTTTTGTTTATGTGTAAGCTTGATGTCTATTTACTTTTGGGTTCTGTTTGGCCTTGGGGTTTGTTTTTGGTTGGTGGCTATATTTAATATCATTCAGGTATTTATTGGCTCTTTAGAGAAACTATATGTATAAACAGTTTGAATTACATATAGAAATGTTGCTTCTTTATGCTTGGTAAACACCCTGGAGTGTTTGGTTCCCCTGACCCCACTGAAGAATTAGGCCAACCACCCTCAGCAGACCTTGACTGAGGAGGGGTAGTGGGCCTAATTCTTTGGTGGGGTCTGGGGAACCCCACAGCTGGCTCGTGAACAGGGAACGACAGAACGTTCGACTAAGGCCAAGAGGTTGGTTGGGGTAAGTGAAACAATTAGCATGGGTAATGCAACTTCCACCATCTCCCCTCTCAAGGCGGCGTTCCACCCAGAGTGGGAGGAGGATTTGACTGAGGGAGAGAGAAGAGACTGGGAGGAAAGGAAAATCAAAGTTAAAATCTCTGGCCCTGAGGAGAATGGCACCGAGGAGTCCTGTCCCCTCCTCTCCCGTATTGCCCCTAGACTGGAGAGGAAGGCAAAGAGGAAGTGAGGCAAGGGAGGCTGTAGAGCCCTATACAGCCCTCAGGAGTGACTTACGGGACCTTGACCCCTATGGTCAGCTCTTTGCCAATGGAGGAGCTTCCTAGAAGCCTATCTACTATGGCTAAAGCTAAGGGCCAGAAGAGGAGGCAGAGGGAAAACGGGGTGCGGGACCTCCAAGCTGTCCCGTTAATTTGGCCCCAGACCTAGGTAGACCTTTAGAATGGTACCCCTGGGAAGCAAAAGACATCAAGGACCTCCGCAAGGTGGTGATGGAGGATGGACTTAACTCCCCTTGGGCCCAAACCTCGATACAGGATATTACATATAATCCATGTATACCTAAGGACTGGATAGACCTAGCAAAGGCAGTGCTCACCAACACCCAGTACATCAAATGCTGTGTTTACTATAAGGAGGAGTCCTGCACCCAGGCAGAAGCTAATAGGGAGGCCCATCCTCTGATTCCCATCACATATGGCATGCTGGCAGGCTTGGATGATGGGTTTTCCACTGGCATTCAGCAAGCAGCAGTGGCCAGTCCCTACAGGGATCAGGTGAGAAATGCAGGGCTTGCTGCTTAGTACAAACTAGATGAGGGACCCATTGAATCCCCAATAGCTGGGGTGAGGCAAAAGCCCAATGAGTCTCTGGCAGAGTTCACAGATAGGGCTCAATGAAACATTAATTGCAAGTTGCCTGCCAGCCGCTGAGAGAGCAATTTTTCAGGATCACAGTGTGGGGTGGGATGAATTCTTTTGCCTACCACACAGCCTGTGCAGGACTTAAGGATGCTTCCATGAGCAAATGGATAGTAGCCAGCCAAGACATAGGCATGGCTCATGAGCAGACACAGACTCTGGCCATGGCTCTGTAGTTGCAGACAGAAGCCATTACAGAGGCCCTCTTTAGGACCAGGGTGGACCAAGGCCAGGAGGAAAGGGGGTCTGCTTCCGATGTGGAAAGGAAGGTCACTTTAAGACAGAATGTCCTCAACAGCCAGCTCCCCCCCCCCCACACACACACAGCAAACCTAAATGAGACTGGTAAAAGACCTGTCAGGGAAAAGCCCCCCCACTACCCCTTTCCCTAGGTGCAAGAAGGGCTATCATTGGAGAAGCGACTGCAAATGCAAATTTGACTTTGAGGGGGATCCTTTAAACTAAATGAGAACTATCAGAACAAGGAGGGATCTTGAGGAAAAGGCCGAGGCTGGTATCCCATAAGGGAGCTCAGGCTAACTGGACAGTTTCCCTGATAGAGGAGCACTGTCCAAAAATGAATCTGGTTATTGGAGGAAGGAAATTCACCTTCCTGGTGGACAAAGGTGCTGATAGGATGGTTATTAGAATGGAGGAGGTTCCCTCCAAGTGGGAGTTAACATTGGGACCTCGAATATTGGGAGTGGGGTGGGGGAGACCCAGTCACAAGAAACAGTCGCTTTGATGAGGTGGGTTAGGCCTGATGGGGACCAGGGGAAGATCCGCCCCCTAGTTGCGGAGACTCAGCTAATTTGTTGGGCCAGGACCTGTTGTCCCAAATGGAGGACTTACGGACTATCAGACCTTCTTTAATGATATTATGGAGGAGGAGGCAAGGGTACAGGGATATAAGGGAATAGAGGTCTTCACTAGGCTGCGGGAGGACTGCAACGGAGCTGACAGGTGGTATCCCCAATTCTAAGGGTCATTGCCTCCCTGGTCCCTGAGATTAGATGGAAGCCCGGGGGCCCTGTGTGGGTGGAGCAGTGACTGCTCATCAAACCCAAATTACAGGCACTCTGCTCCTTAGTTAAAGAACAACTAAACCTGGGGCATATATGCCCCTCCATGAGTCCATGGAATACACCAGTATTTGTAATAAAAAAGGCTAAAGCGACCTGGCGTATGCTGCAGGATCTTAGAAAAGTTAATGGAAAAATGGAGATAGTAGGAACCCCCTTTGAGAGGCCTTCCTTGGATTCCCGCAGTCCCGACAGAGTACACCATCACTGTTCTGGATGTTAAGGATTGTTTCTTTTCTGTTCCCCTTCATCTGAAAGATTGCTCTAAATTTGCATTTTCCGACCCTTCCTTAAATTTTTCACGCCCAGATGTGAGGTATAAATGAGTGGTGTTACCCCAGGGCATGGCCAATAGCCCTGCTTTCTGCCAAAATTATCTGACCTCTTTGCTGAGGCCTGTTTGAGAGGGACCAGGATCCCTGATGTACATCTACATGGATGGTCTTATTGTGGATCATCGAGACCCCAGGCAAAAACAGATTCTCCTAAGATGGGTCCTTGACCTCCTACGTAAGAATGGACTTAGGGTGGTACCTAATAAGATTCAACAGGTGGCACTCTTTAGAGTTCTTGGAGCCGAGCTTACCTTAACAAGGGCCTGCCCCCTTAAATCTAGATTGGATATCCCCTCTCAGGTGACTCTTAACTCAGCTCCAGAGTATTATGGTGGAGATAAATTGGCTGCTACCCTGGATGTCCATTTCCAAGGATGCCCTTCTCCCCCTTTATGACCTACTGAAGGGCATGGGACCCTCAGATAAGGTTACCCTCATGCCTGAACAGTGGGCCGCCTTCTCCCATGTTCAGAGAGCCCTTGATAACGTCTCTCTAAAATGCTTCTCAACAGAAAAACCCTTGGCCCTTTGGCTTTTTACCAGAGCTTCCTTGTTTTCCACAGTCCTAACCCAGGAGGGTGAGCCCATAGAATGGGTCCACTCCTCAGTTGGAAACACCCCTCAAGCTGATCATATGGCAGACGCTATAATAAGAGGGAGAACACAAGCTCTGTGACACTATGGGTGGGAACCCCATACAGTCATCTTCCCCTTTAGAGTGGCAGACATAGATTGACTCATACGTGCCAACACTCGTCTTTCCCTAACCCTGGAGGGATTTATGGGGCAACTAGATTGCCATTATGGGCTTTCTCCTTGGACCACCATGCTTTGGAGGCTTTCCCTAAAGCTTCCTAATATGTTTCCTTCTGAACCTATTCTGAATGCCCTGCATGTTTTCACTGATTATGGCCACGCAGGCTCGGCTAATGCAGCCAAGGTGCATTAAAGGTGGGTCAGACACCCCTGTGCAGCAGGGGTCCCGTCCCTGCGAGGGGTCGGCCCAATACAAGGAAATGCTGGCCGTCATCCTGGTCATGCAAGACATACCAGGACCTCTTAACTTGTACACAGACAGCCTATATATGGCCAATCTGATGCCTCACTCACCTGGGGCACACATCTGTTTGGATGCCCACCCCATTTCTCCGCTTATGGTTGCTCTACAAGGGCTGTTACAGGCTCTAATCCATCCCATCTGTTATAGCATATGAGGGGACACTCTTCACTTCGGGATTCCTATCCCAAGGCAATGCACAGGCTGATAAGCTGGCCTCTGGCTTCCACACCATGACGCTTCAGGAGGCAACTCAACTACATGACCTAACCCATATCAACTGGAAGGGGCTACAACACTGATATCCTCAGATCCCCATTAAAGATCTCAAAAAAGTAGTTCATACATTAAGTTCTGCCAATCTTACCTACGAGTACCCACACTGCAAAGGCCCAGGGGTAAACCCTAGAGGCCTAAGGGCAAATATGATATGGCAAATGGATGTGACTCATTACCGTACCCTTTGGAAAGCTAAAACACATATTTGTATCAATAGATACATATTCTGGTGCCTGCTGGGCCACGGCTCATACAGGAGAGAGGCCCAAACATGCACATTCCCACTTCTTACAATGTTTTGCCACATTAGGCTAGGCCTTCCTAATCAAGTAAAAATAGACAATAGCCCCTGTTTTGTTGGAAAAGCTTTGCAGGACTTTTTTACACAATGGAATATCTCCCATGTCACAGGGATCCCTTATAGTCCTCAAGGGCAAGCAATTGTTGAAAGAAGTCATTAATGCCTCAAAGAACAGCTTCAAAAACAAAAAGGGAGCCGGGCGGTGGTGGCGCACGCCTTTAATCCCAGCACTCGGGAGGCAGAGCCAGGCGGATCTCTGTGAGTTCGAGGCCAGCCTGGGCTACCAAGTGAGTTCCAGGAAAGGCGCAAAGCTACACAGGGAAACCCTGTCTCGAAAAACCAAAAAAAAAAAAAACAAACAAAAAGGGGGAATTAGCCCCCATATATGCCTGCAGCTAGCCCTCCTTACCCTTAATATTTTAAATTTGCCCAAAGGGATGCTGGAATCCAGATTTCAGAAGCATTGGGGTCAATTAAACCCCAAACCACAGATACAAGTCGGATGGAAAGACCCACTGACATTCAAATGGAGGGGACCAGATCCCCTGCCTACAATGGAAAAAAGATATGGATGTGTCTTCCTCATTGGGGAGAATGCCCCAATCTGGCTACCGGCCAGAAACCTCAAATTCCTTCCCTCCCTATCCTTACAGGAGGATGCCAAAGACACCCAGGACCCATTTGACCAATAAGGAAAGAAAGGTCCTTTGGTGGTCGCAGCTTGTTTTCGAGGAGAAAAAAAAAAAAAAAAAAAAAAAGAAAGAAAGAAATAGTAACAATAAACAGATCACTGTTTCAGATGGATGCCCTCCTGTGGGTGACTCTGCTACCCTCCAGAGGAACCAGCATTACCCTCAACTTATGGGAGGTGATCAGTGCTGGTACTGGCAAGAATGCAACTGAGAAGGAGGCAGTTCTGGCTCCTGGTGGCCAGACCTCTGCGATCTGGCCAGGGGATCCTGAGCTGTGGGTGACTGGACCCCAATCCATGAGGAAAGATACTTAGAAACGTCTCTTGATACTCTTGCTCAAATGACTCTTCAAAACAGGAGAGGCTTAGACCTTCTTTTCTTAAAGCAGGGAGGTCTATGCATAGCACTGGGAGAATGCTGCTTTTATGTAGACCATTCTGGAGTTATTTTACATAATCTAGATGAGATACACAAGAAAAAAATTAAAATATGCCTTGGTATCAACAATGGTTTAAATGGCTCCTTGGCTGACCACACTTCCATTTCCACATTTCCATACTCTACGGGCCGCTGGCTCTTTTATTTCTGGCCTGTACTTTTGGGCCTTGGTTATGGAGAAAACTAATCAAATTCTTCAGGGTCCAAAAAGAAAAAAAAAAAAAAACACAGCTCATGACTTTGCCATTACTATGACAGGCTCGATAACTAATGACACTTCTCTGATATAGGGGGTGAACCTAATCTGAGGTACCAGAGCACTGTGCGAACCTTCGTAGAAGGTGTCCTGTCCATACCTAACCCAAGGTGGGCTTGTTCAAAAACAGAAAAGTGAGAGTTGTGGGTATGCCGAGCACATGTCTCTGCAAAAGCCAAAGATGGCGCTGAAAGGAAGTGAGCTGGGTGAGGACCTAACTTGTTTACCAAAAATTATGATTGGCTCTCGGAATCAAGAGAGAAGACGTAGGTGCACGGCCTCCTCGTGATCATCCTACTGAGCTATATACCCTGAGAGGCTCGTGGATACATGACCTTTGTTGTGATTGGTAGAAGGAAAGCTGACTTGTGGTTTGGTACTTTATAAAGGGTATGGTGATGCTTAATAAATGAGTTCCTGCTTGACATGACTCCCCACTGCATCTATTTGTCTGATTGTCTCCGGGTACCGGGAGGGTGGGTGACAGGCCAGTGGAGCACTACCCATCCTCAGTCAAGGTCTGCTGCGGGCAATGGGCCTAATTCTTTGGTGGGGTCAGGGGAACCCCACACTGGAGCACATGCTCTTCACTTAGATTGTTGTGTACCAAAAAAGATAAATACAGTATATTTAATCTTAAGTTTTCATTAACTTAAAAGTACAATTTTCAGTGTATTTTTTTAAAAAGTTGGTAGAATTTTAGAACATTTAAAATATGGAATGGGAATATTTGTCAAAACAAAGTACTACTTTGTATCTGCTAATCAAAACTTAATTTTCAGAGTCTCTTCAAACTACTGACTCACCAATTTGTTTTAGTCATGGTGTTTACTGTTGATTACTGATATTTGTTAATCTATGTTTTAAGATCATGTAAGTTTCCAATAGCAATTTGAAAATGTTTGAATACAAAAGTATTTATTTGATGTTTTGCAAATGATGTCTTACAGATTTTCTTATTAACTAGCTTTTTGTAAAATCAGACTATTCTAGATTGTTAAAATGATTGTGAGCATATTGAAATACATTGGTAACTCATAAGCAGTATTTCTGGGTTGCTGTGTGTCAGCACATAGTTTTAAAAGTGTTTATCTTTAAACTAATAATAATTTACATGCAATCCACAGAGAGCTTAATAAATAACAGTGCCACAATGTAGGTCATATGTACAGACCTACAGTTTTCTCTGTTGATGGCAAGAAATAATTTCCCCCAAAATTTGTTTTTGAGTATTCTGTTTTGTAATATTTTTTTTGTAAAAAATGCACAAAAGTTTGTTTTTTTAATCAGAAACAATAGGTTGTTAATCTATTTTTGTTGGTTTTTCTTCTTTTAAAAACTCAGAATATTGACATGAATACTTTCTAGTCTTGCTAAATTGATTTTTTTTAAACTTTTCCCAATTTTGTTGTCATTTTTTCCGACTTGTATTACAGAGAGAAAATAATAATGATAAAATAATGTGGGACATAGCCAGAATAGTTAACATTATTTTTGGAGTAAACTTAAACCAAGAAAATGCTGGTGGTATTTTGCTCTAAAAAAAAAAAAAATTGTTGCTTTTTTTGTTTTTGTTTTTGTTTTTCAAGACAGCATTTCTATGTATAGTTTTGGTGCCTGTCCTGGATCTCGCTATGTAGCCCAGGCTGGCCTTGAACTCGCAGAGATCCACCTGGCTCTGCCTCCCGAGTGCTGGGATTAAAAGCATGCGCCACCACCACCTAGCGTCCACAAATTGTTGCTTTTTAAAAGCGTTTGCCTGTTCATCTTGAAGTGTGATTCTTTTGTTTCTAATTAATGTAGATTCTAATCATAGATTTTTCAAAGGAAATTTCACATTCATAGTTTAATAATAACTTATATTATCCTTCCCTCATTCTCATCATACATATCCTATTTATGTGTCATTTGATTAAGACTTTAAATAAGGATACTAGATGGAATTTCCCTTGTTCATTAATATTGGTAAATACCTGATAGAACTCTCAAATAAACATTAATTTCTGGTTTTAACATTTTTAACAATAGTTAAATCTCATCCTAAAATGTCTTGATGTGTGTGTTATGGTGTCATCCTTTATGCTTATACCTAACCTTTATTGTATGCCTTTTGTGAAATTCTGAATTGATGGGGTTGGGAGTAGGATATTAGACACCTGTGTACTAAATGCCTTTCTGGAATTGTTTTTGCAACTGTTTTCCTTTGATCTCTTAAAAACAAGCAACCAAAAACTGCCATTTTAATTCTGGTATTAATATTATTTGACATCTCACTGGCATTCCAAACTAAATCAATCAACATTGAAACTTTCCTTCATTCTAGCCAATAAACAGATACTCATTTTTGTTAAAACAATTTCTATGAAGAAAACACTATAATTCTTAAAGACTGGTACACAGTGAGACAGGAGAGATGGCTCAGCAATTAAGAGTACTTTCTGTTCTTGCAGAGAAGAACCCAAGTTTGATTCCATGCACTCACATGGAGGCTCACAAATGCCTACAGTTCCAGCTTCAGGGGCCCAGGGCCATGCTCTGGCCTCTGAGAGCTCTGCACTCACACAATGCACATAAACTCAAGCAGGCTTACATACACATACATAAGTTAATAATAAATTTTAAAATGACTGGCACAGAAGCAAAATATGGAATTAAGCTATCTTTACAAACAGGCCTGTGATCTGTTTAAATGCAGAACTGCAGTAGTTACTCTTTGTGTAAATGAGAATAACTGTTTATAAACTTTAAATGTGATAAATGAGAAAGTCTTGTTAATCTTTCAGCCAAGATTAAAAAAATCTTCATGTTTGTTCAGCCTCGTAAATGTTTCTATATAGTTCAGTTTATAAAACTTTAGGATTAGCAAATAGCCCAGTAACAAAGTTTGAGTTTATTATTGATATGAATCTTGTAATTTCAAAAGTTTGTATTTTGAGAAATATCCAAGTAACTGAATGTCACGGTTGTTTCTTTGTCATATTTGTGCTTAGCCACAGATTTTACTTTAGTTCCATGAGTTTGGAACACCTAATATGAGCCCTTGGTATCTTCAATGTTAAAGATGTTAATAATTTCAAATAGAAACTTTTAATATAATGAGTGGCTTACACAGAAATTAGAGTGTATTGTTATTAGGATCTATGATTCCTCACTGTTAATAAACTTCTCAACTATTACAGTTATTCTTCTGGGAGAACCAGTTTATTTAGTGAAATGACTAGACCCCCATGGGTGACAGTTAGCACCTTCTCCAACTCTCTGAACAGGACAGAGATAGATACCATCAAATATTGTGAGCTAAAGCATGTGTGGCCATCCTCTGAGAAGCATGTCAAGATGACAGCTTATCCTCTCCTTCCTTGGAAACAAGAAAATGAATTAAGACTCTACTGAGGTGTTAATGTGGTGGGATCACTTTCTAGTTTCTTTCTCTAACCCACTGCTTCTAACAAAAGTGTGGGAATGTATTTTTAGAGTGTGTTAGACATGGTCTTCAGAACAACTCTTCCAAGACAACTTCTAATGTGGAATGTTAATTCAAAATAGTTTATTTTGGTTCTGCTTCCGTGACAGTTGTAGAATTGGAAAATCATACACTTCTGTATGCTTATTGTGGGTTTGGGAAGACCATGACAACATAAAATAATTACATACCTATGCATTTTCTCCATTTCTTCTGAATAATCGAAATATTATATGATAACTGAGTGAGTGGTTTGTGTGTACTAAGATTTTATGTTCGTGTTAAGGTGGTTCTAAAAGTTTTACTTACAGTTTTAAGTCTCCAAAAGCTACATAGGTCGTTCTAGAGAAAAGTTTCTTTTATGTATTATCATCCATAAGTACATTTTTTAGAAACTTAAAAATAGGTCTTTTGCATCCAAAAAGGAGGTAAAATGGTTAAGTGGCATTATCCTCCAATTTTCTTTTTATGAAAGTCCACTTATACATATTAAATTTCCATGTATGGATCACTAGCTTTATTGTAGAACCGCACATTTTGTTTAGTTACCTATGTCATGAGTAGAGGGCCTAGTAATAATTTGAGATATCTCAGGTTTTTGTTTGACCTCTTCAGATCCAAACTTGAAACTGGAGTGAAAAAAAAAAATAATTAATTTACACAAGTAAAAAGAAGATACCAACAATCCTAGTTTTGCTGTTATTTCCTTTGAATTAAAAAGATGGAGGATCTCTTGGATCTTTCACCTTATGATTTCTGTCAGAACATCTTGGCCACTTTAATGCTGATTGGCTGGATTTCCCAGTGCTTAGTATTTGTACATCAGGAAACCTTTACAGTTGGCATCAACAGGATTATTTACAGTGATTGAATTCTCATCATAGTTTGATTTTTGTTTGTTTTTGTGTTCTTTTTGTTTGTTTTTAAGTACTTTTAGCCCTGACTTGAAAAACAGTCCTGTTGATGAAAGTGAGGTACAAACAGCAGCCGATAGTCCCTCTGTTAAACCTAGTGAGGTTGAAGAAGAAACTACTTGCAATATTGAAACAGAAACTTCAGTGCAGCAGGAAACACTTGGTAAGGAAGAACCCAAACAAGCTTTATATGAGTCTGACTTTGCAATTGAAACACTAGAACTGGAAGCTCAAGGAGCAGAGGTCAGCATAGAAATTCCTCTTGTAGCATCCACTCCAGCCAATACTGAATTATTCAGCGAAAATATAGAGGAATCTGCTTTAAATCAGCAGATGTACACCAGTGACTTTGTGAAGGAAGAGACAGAAGTTACAAACCCTGAAACAGAATCATCAGTATCTGACAGTGTCTTCATAGAAGAAAGGAACATCAAGGGAATTCTAGAAGATTCTCCATCCGAAGCAGACTTATTTTCTGGAATTGCACAGCCCATGGTAGAAACCATAGCTGAAGTGGACAAACAAGAAACTGTTTCAGAAGTACTGCCATCTGCTTGTGTTGTGACCCAAGTGCCAGGAAGTTACATTGATGATGAGAATGTTGTGAGCAAAAAGGATACTTCTGAAAAAGGTAGCGTGGATGACAAGGAGGAAAATGAATTTAATACTGAGGAAACCAGAATGGATTTACAAGTAAATACAGAGAAGGTTGAGAAGAATGAAGCTGACACATTTGTAGAAAAATTGGAGAAGATTATAGCAGCAATAAGAGAAAAGCCAATAGAAAGTGCTGTAATAAAGGCAGACCCAGATACAGGAGTGGGTCAGAGCAGTAAGCCTGATGAAACTGGTAAAACTAGTGTGCTGACTGTATCAAATGTATGTAGTAGTAAAACAAGCATCAAGGCTGCTGTGGTGTCTTCCCCTAAAGCAAAAAGTACAACTTCAAAAACTGAAAGTCAGAAACATTTTCCAAAACCTGTGCCTAGAGATCAAATAAATGCTGAAAAGAAAGTTTCAGCCAAGGAATTTGGTCTGCTTAAAAATACCAGATCAGACTTGGCAGAAAGCAGCAGTAAATCCAAATCCACTCAGAGTGGTGTTAACAGAGGATGCAGTGGAAGGATCTCAGCCCTTCAGTTCAAGGATTCTAAACTGGATTACAAGGATATAACAAAACAGTCTCAGGAAACAGAGACTAAACCTCCCATCATGAAACGGGATGACAGCAACAATAAGGTGAGGAGAGTAGAAGAATGACTCGGTGTATCTTTGAAGTGCGTAGCTCTGCTGCTATAGCTGTGAAGTAGGAAGTATAGTTTTGGCTCATACTTTCGTCTCTTCACTCTAGCCCCATGCTCCTGTTTCCCTTTCTGAAACAATTCCATTGATTTAAGCCAGTAGACGTTTGGAGTACTGAGCTCAAAGTTCCCATTTACTCACATACTTGGAAAGTATTACTTGTTCACAATGTAGCTGAATTAAAATTTGGTCAGAAGTATAACTGTGATTTAAAGAAGAGTCTGTAGTGGCTCCTAGGTTGATGATTTGGCATTCTCATTCCTCTGAAGTTGAAACTTCCTTTATCAGTTCACTGATTGCCTAACTTAGACATTGTGGGCAAAGAGGAAGAAAGACCTTGGAAACTGAATTTAGCTATAACTTTTAGAGACTGTGCATATACCATTAAATGATTGTTGACTTAATTTTGTATACTTGTTAAGCATTTGCATAACTGACCATATTTGGATATTTGCTGATTGTGTTTTCTCTTTTTTTAAAGAACATTAATAACCTGGGTATAAACTCTGTTTTTCTGTATTTCTTAATATTTTAGGCGTTGGCTTTGCAGAACATTAAGAATTCTAAAAGTACTACTGGTAGAAGTTCCAAATCGAAAGAGGTAAAATGAGAACATCCACATTCTCTATATCCATCTTTCCATAGCAGTACTCACCTATCTTATACACTTAGAAGTTGAGAGAGTGAAAGATACAGGGCATAGGATAGGAGTGAAATGCTTCATGTTGTATCCTGCCACTAAGTTCTTTGGTGTTGTCACTGAGGTAGACTAAATAGTTTTATTGTTATATGTACTAGCAGTGGGTCATTGGCAGCTTACTACATCAGAAGCCTACTGGAAATTTTACTTGCTATGGTACCAGTTTTAAAATAATGTTTTCAAATACAATTGCATTAGCTATGAAATCTTAGTCATCTTTTCATATAATTTTATCAATATAAACTTTAAACTTTCATAGCACTGTATAAATTAAAGTACATATTAAATACAAATTGATTGATATAGTTAACTATATTTTTGTTTGAGGTGCTTCTAGAAGTCTAGTAAGTGAACACTTGCTAGATATTTAACATGGAATAGTAGATTCTTGGAATTGTTTTGACAAGTGCTTTAAATGTAATTTTAAAGTGTAAATTATTTTTTAAAATTTGTATACAGTGTATGCATATTTTCACATGTATGTGCTCTTACATACATGGAAATTAGAGGACAATTTGCTTTATACCATTAGTTCTGGGTATCAAACTTAGATTGTTGGACTTGGTGGCAGGCACCTTTACTGACTGAGCTATCTTGCTAGCCTCATGACTGAAACCCTTTAAAATATAACATTAATTTTATTTTAGTCTTAGGAAATGGTTTTACAGTGAAGTTCTCATGGATGATCTGCATATTAGTTTACTGTGACTAGTAGTAATAACTAGTCAGTCATAGTTCATAGTGGTCAGTCATTGTTCATAGTACTGATTCTTAACTTTCCAACAGGAACCATTATTTACATTTAATTTGGATGAATTTGTTACTGTGGATGAAGTCATAGAAGAAGTAAATCCTTCTCAAGCCAAGCAGACTCCATTGAAAGGAAAAAGAAAAGAAGCTCTCAAAATTCCTCCCTCCCCCGAACTTAACTTAAAAAAGAAAAAGGGAGAAACTTCTGTCCCTCACAGTGTTGAGGGAGAATTGTCCTTTGTAACACTAGATGAAATTGGAGAAGAAGAAGATGCAGCTGCACAAGCTCTAGTTACTGTGGATGAAGTCATTGATGAAGAAGAGCTCAATATGGAAGAAATGGTAAAAAATTCTAACTCCCTCCTTACCTTAGATGAACTAATTGACCAAGATGATTGCATTTCCCACAGTGAACCTAAAGATGTTACTGTTCTGTCCATGGCCGAAGAACAAGATCTTCAACAGGAACGCTTGGTAACTGTGGATGAAATTGGAGAAGTAGAAGAGTCAGCAGATATAACTTTTGCTACTTTGAACTCAAAAAGAGATGAAGGAACTACTGTAAGGGATACTATTGGGTTCATTTCTTCCCAGATGCCTGAAGACCCTTCTGCTTTAGTTACTGTAGATGAAATACAGGATGACAGAAGTGATTTTCATTTAGTGACTTTGGATGAAGTAACTGAAGAGGATGAAGATTCTCTGGCTGATTTTAAAAATCTTAAAGAAGAGCTTAATTTTGTTACTGTGGATGAAGTTGGAGATGAAGAGGATGGAGACAATGATTCAAAAGTTGAGTTAGCACAAGGCAAAATTGACCACCGTACAGATAAAAAAGGAAATAGAAAGAGGAGAGCTGTGGACCCAAAGAAGACAAAACTTGAATCTTTCTCCCAAGTAGGTCCAGGAAGTGAGACTGTTACACAAGATCTGAAAACCATGATTGAAAGACCTGCGGCAGGTAGATACTTGAAAGTGTTCCTTTTTCTGTTTCATGAAATTACATTTAAAACTGGTTTGAACTCTGTGACGCGGTAGGAGTAATATCATCTTCTTGATGTTCCATAAGCCATCAGTTAAAACCACTCAAGTTTTCCTCAGAAACAAGTACAGGTTGCACACATTTCTCTTAGTTTACAGAGTACAGGTTGTCCCAAGTTGTTATACCTCAAGAAAGGATGACAACACCAGGAAACAAACTGAAGCAGCCAATACAGAGCTACAGTGAAAACAGTGTGTATGTATGGGGAAACAAGCCTTTAAAGAGCAGAACAGTGTCCACATCACACTGCCTCCTACTTCTGGCTTAAACTTGGGTTTAGAACAAAACAAGCAGGAGAACAAATCGTCGAGGTACTGTTCAATTTTTTTTTTTTTTTTTTTTTTTTTTTTAAGTCAGGGTCTCACTGTGTGACCCTTTCTGGCCTGGAATTCCATATGTAGACCAGGCAGCTTTGAGCTCACAGGGATCAGCTTATCTCTGCTTCCTGGGTTCTGGAATTAACGGTGTGAACAACCACACCTGGCAGATGTTGGTCTTTTGAGATGAGGTCTGACTCTGTAGCCCCGTGTTGGCCTAGAACTCAAAATATAGCCTTGACCTTGGGATATTCTTGCCTCCCAAGTGCCAGGATTACAGGTGAGAGTCACCACATCTAGTATAGTGTAATATTTTGATGGTATGGTATAATAGAGCAGCTTACTTGTTGCAGGACATGAGAGAGACAAATATAATTTCCATTAAGCTGTGAACCCAGCTGACATACTATGTTATACAATAAAGTCACCTTGGTGAGAAGGAATTCAAACAGTAGTTTATTTTATTTCCTTAGATAAAATAATAAATGAAATTATTCAATGTACTAGTGAATGTCTACTTTGTAAAGGTTTTAAAAAGGAAAGTTGGGTGTGGTGTTGCACGCCTTTAATCCCAGCACTCGGGAAGCAGAGGCACGCGAATCTCAGTGAGTTTGAGGCCAGCCCGGTCTATAAAGCGAATTTCAGGACAGCCAGGGCTGTTACACAGAGAACCCCTGTCTTGAGAAAAAAAAGAAAAAAAAAATTGAAATTTGAAAATTTTAATCAAACTAAGAATGGAATACTAGGAACATCTCACTGGGTTGACAACAATTCAGGGAAAAGTGTATAGCCACCCTGTGAAAAAAAACAGGAAGGAATGGTTGTTCAGAACAGAAAAACTGCTTTTAAAAATAGATTTCTAAGCGGCTAAAGAGATGTTCTGCAGTAGGGAGCACTGGTTGCTCTTCCAGAGGACCTAGGTTCAATTCCTAGCACCCACGTGGCAGCTCACAACTGTCTATAACTCCAGTTCCAGGGGACCTGAAACCTTCACACAGATATATACATGCAGGCAAAACACCAGTGCACATAAAATAGATTTCTATTTAGGAATAGGTTTCTTTACCAGGTGTGCTGGCACATGCCTGTAATCCAGCATTCAGGTTTCAGCTACATAAGCAAGTCCCTGTCTCAGAAATAAAACAAAAAGGCATTCTCCCCAAATTTCAGCAGTTTTTAGAACAAATGTTAGGATTACTAGATAGTTTAATATGTTAAATTTAAAGCAATTTAAGTAGTTAATGGAGCAATAAATTAGGCTTTCTTTTTAAAGCTAAAACACCAATGAAGAGAGTTAGAATTGGAAAAGCATCACCCTCACAAAAAGCTGTAATGGCAGAACCAGCAAAAGGCGAAGAAGCCTTCCAAATGAGCGAAGGAGGTAAAGGGGCTGTTTGGGTGGGGAGAAAACCATATAACATGAGATCATGTGGAGGTTTCACAAATAACCAGCCAAGAAACTAGAAAGGCAGCAGGCAGGCATGTAAGATCCTTGTAGATTTTTTCTTCATAATTTAGAGAGATTTTGGAACAATGACACAGGACAAAAAATATTTATGGAAATTACAAGAGGCTATTTTGACTAGGTTGCAGCATCAGGGAACAATAATTTATTAACTATTTTTTATGTTTGCTTCCAGGCATCCAATCAATAAATTAAACAGAATGTCTGAACAGCATTAGTAATATTTAAGTTGATACAAATAAAGAACATGAACATTGTCACACAAGAGATAACTTGTCATTGTATCCAATATCCTCCCTGTTGGCCATAAAATACTAACATATTTCCTGATTTCAAGGGCTTATTGATTAGGAAAGGTAAAAGAAATCATCTTCTAGTATGAAGATCCCCTTTGCTATCTTCTTTATAGCACTCTTTACCCTCTGTTCTAAGGGAAAGTTCTTTGAATCTGATTCCTGTATCTTCCTTGTTTGATCTACAGTCTATTAGAAGCCTTTTTATTTTGTTTAGTAACCAATGGTGATAGTGTTTTCTTTTCTATCACTTAGCCTATTACTTTTCTAGTTATGCTTTCTTTTCTATTTACCAAAGAAAATGAATCTTCTATGATGATGGCCAACTTGAGTTTTACCTTGTTTACTCCTTACACATAAAATACAACTCAATTTCTATCATTAGGGGTTGAAATTCAATGTTGTTAGCTTTGGAATACTCCTAGCAACAAAGTAGAGCATCTAGAAGAGCAGTTCTCAACAGTTTGTAGCAAAACTACAGTTATGAAGTGGCAACTAAATAATTTTATGTGGGTCCACCACATGAGGAACTGTTTCAAAGGGTCATAGCATTCGGAAGGTTGAGAACCAATGTTTGATCAAGAACCACATGTTTTTTAATCTGGTTTCCATTGAAATGGATGTATTTTGGCATTTTTATTACCTGTCTGAAGTTCTGATGAACTCCCTTCTGGTTGTTGTCAGACATCTTAATTTCGTCTTGAGTTTTCTACATTATTTGTTACTGTTTATTGTGTTCCATGACCAAATTGGTATCCCTTATTCTTTTCTATAGCAAATTTTTACTTTGAGCTATAGTTATATCACACCAGTGGCTCCTAACGTAAGTTCCTTTGTTTTTGTTAAAATTTTTTTGGCATGTTAGGTCAATCAACTTTGACACCAGCTTGCTTAGAATAGCCTCTTCTCAGCTGAATAATATAGAAGGGATAATTTATCTGTGGCTCATTTAATAACTATTTCCATTAGTGGATAATATGTTTTCTCAAAAGACCAGATAACTTCAGAAAGTCATTTGCCATTCAGTTATAAACTTAAATGATTTCTTTTAATCTACTCAATTATTTTATAGCTTTCGTATAATATAATGTAATGTAATTCATTATTAAGGCACATGTGCCTTTAGAGTGGTAGGAGCAGATAGATTTAAAAAGTTTATAAAAAGTACAGTATATAAAGTAAAGAAAATAGGAAGAGACCAGAGGCAGAGAGAATGGGCCGTTTTGACCATCAAGTCAAAAAAAAAAAGATGTATACACCCTCAATAGACTTTTAAGAATTGGTATCCTAAACAAAAGTTTCTGGGTGGGAAGGCTTTAAGGACATAGTTACTCTTTGCTGGTGCCCATTTCCACTAAATTCATACTTTCCTCAAACCAACACCTAGAGTATAGAAGTTAACTCTTGCCAGTAACCTACAAAACTTGGCTCCTTAAAAGGAGGACTGTAAGGGACTAAAGGAAGGAAGGAAACAGGGAACAAGAGAAGATGAAGGGGGTTGGGAAAGGATCATGTTTTCTTCATGCTGAATTTAGATTTAAATATATATAGCATGAAAGCAGAACTATTGGGTGAGAAGAAGGGGGCAAATACAATTGAAGTTCAATGATCTGTAGGTTACAAAGATGTTATCATGAAACTTGCTGTTTTCTAAATGAACTAAAAGTAGTAACAGTCTTTTGTCAGCCTTAATTCTTTCTGGAGCAATATACCTATAAAATTTTACATTGGCTTTAGCCCTATTTCTCCTAAATCCATCGACTACATCTAAACATTTACCCATTTACTTCTAAGATCAAGGAATCATTATTAACTAAGGTGTAGTTCCATGAGTTTTAAGTTAGTTTTGAAAATCAGAAAGTATCCAACATTACCTTCACAAAGTCTATAAATCTATTTTAAATAACTTCATGTTTTTCCTTGAACTTTTTAATGACTTTAGTTGAAGAAACTGAATTAAAAGAATCAGAACCTGATGAAAAACGCAAGAAGACTGAAGACTCTTCTGTAGGCAAATCAGTGACACCTGATGTGCCAGGAGGTAAAGTAAAAATGACATTTTTCTTCCTTATTCCTATGAAATAAAAAGTGAGCAAGTTAACCTTGCTTGGTGTTTCTGAATACAGATTATCTAGGTTTTTTGTTTTTGTTTTTGTTTTTTAACTTAGCATGGATATTTTTATTTCATTCTTTTTTTTTTTTTGGTTTTCCAAGACAGGGTTTCTCTGTGTAGCTTTGCGCCTCTCCTGGAACTCACTTGGTAGCCCAGGCTGGCCTCGAACTCACAGAGATCCACCTGGCTCTGCCTCCCAAGTGCTGGGATTAAAGGCGTGCGCCACCACCGCCCGGCTTATTTCATTCTTGAAGGCTGGAATATGCCTGCCTTTTTCTTTCTTGTACTTTTGTTTGCTGCTGTGGTAAAAACTGAGTTATATTTCCCCAAGCAGGAATTTCAATTAGGCCAAACAAGCTGAAAAGCTTCCCTAGCAGACTTTGCTCCTGACCACTGTGTTGAGTTGAGAGGCTTTTAGATGCTTAGCAGCCCATCATTCTGCTGTTTTCATCATCTGCTTCAACAGGGTATTTCTAAGATGTTTGTTTTTCTCCTCTCTCAGATTCTTCAGCTTGCAGTGCAGTAGCATTCTGGCTTCTCTGGAGGCTTTGGAATATATATTACATATTGCTAAATACAGATACATGTTTTGTACTGCTGGGGGATATAGCCAAGTGGTAGAGTACCTGACTAACATGTTTGAGGCCCTAGGTTTAATCTCTAGATTTGGGTAAAGTAATCGACACACTGTTGATGGATCATTCTCTTTCTCTTTCCTCCTGTCTTCTAGATTTGGACTTTCTCGTTCCAAAGGCTGGATTTTTCTGTCCAATTTGCTCCCTCTTCTACTCAGATGAAAAAGCAATGGCAAATCACTGCAAGAGCACACGCCATAAGCAAAATACAGAGGTAACGCATAAAAATCTTGTGCTGTCACTATCTTTTGATTTAAAGTAAGAGTCTCCCCAACGTGTGTATTTCTTTTCCTTTGTGAGAACTTGGGTATTTAGCCCAGTTCATTGCTCCTGAGTCCAAAACTCCTGTTTTTCTGTGTCACTGTATGTTGCTATGGTCTCTAGCCCTACTCATTGTCCTGGAGCAATCACATTCTCTAGAATAAACTTTGTAAGCAGTAGTATCTTGTGGACCTCCTTTAAAGTAGAAGACTCTGCTTATCCTGATGTCTCATTGCAAATGCCTGTACATGTTAGCAGATTAAAATTTCTGAATTTCTAGTCAGAAGAAAAATGTCAGTTTCTTAAACTGATTGAATCACAGACCTTCCCCTTTTTTGTTGTATATGTTTAAGGAGGTGCTGCTCTAGAGAGTTACTGTTAGCCATGGGAATCAGTAGTTCTGACACCTGAATGTCTAAGGTTGTTTCATATATTCTGTGTATTGAACTTCTAAAAACCAAGCTAGTTAGTGGCAAACCTTGGATTTCCATCCAGCTTTGTTTAATTCTAGGTCTAATCTCACACATTTTACCTTCTCTGTGTGCTTTTAACCTGTTACAGCCTACTTTTTTTCCCCATTTAAAATCTTGCAACTGCGGCAAGATATGGTGGCATACACCTTTAATCCCATCATTCTGGAGGCAGAGGCAGGTGATCGCTTAAGTTTGAGGATGACCAAAGTTACAGAGTTCCAAGCTAGTCAAGGTTATATATTGAGACCTTGTCTTAAGAAAAAAGTTAAAATTTGCAGCTATTTTATATGGTAATTGGAATAATAGCCACACTGATGTGGCTCTGTGAGACTGCATGGCCTGCTTCTTTTCTGTATCTCTGAAATCTGTCTTGTTACTCTTTTCTTCCTGAGAACTCACCTGCCATTATGCCATTGCCTTAATTACTATTCCTGTGTCCCTCCCAAGCCTTTTATGTGGCCAGTTTTTCCTATCTTTTGGTCTCTGCTCAAATATTAGCTGCTAAGAAAGGCCTTTGCTTAAGAAAGCAAACTTCAAAGCCAGTTGTGGTAGCACACACCTTCAGTTTCAGCACTTGGGAAGCAGAGGCAGGCAGGTCTGTGTGAGTTAGAAGACAGCCTGGTCTATGGAGTGAATTCAGGACAGCCAGGACTGCATAGAGAGAAACTTCCTCACAAAACCAAAAATAAAGAAAAGAAAGCATTGATATGATAGTATACACAAGTGACCCCAAAAATTCTACCAGGGAACTCCTGCAGCTGATAAACTCCTTCAGTAAAGTGATAGGATACAAGATCAACCACGAAAAGAAAGCAAACTCCATCTTAAATCTACAAAAAGATGAACCTTTCATAGTTTATTAATGTTTTAATTTTGTGGTGCTAAGGATCAAACCCAAGAACAGGCACATGAACACGCTTCTTTCTTCTTGTTATAATTTTAGTTACTGTCACCTACAGTGATTTCAGTTTTTCTTTTCTTCAGTTCCTTTATTATAGTGTAAGCACTTTAAAAAATGCCTTTATTTGTCTTGTCCACTACTAAATCCCCAAGCCGCAAGCATAATGCCTGGCATATCATCGAATGTCAGAAGGATGATTAGTGAGTCGATGTTAATTAAGTCTACTTTAAATTATAAATATAATGAGATACATTTAGGATTGCACACATAGCAATCAACATCTAACAAATGTTTCATGTTGAAAATTGCTTTTAACAGAAGTTCATGGCCAAGCAAAGAAAGGAAAAGGAGCAGAATGAAACTGAAGAAAGAAGCTCTAGGTGATGGGAAAAGGAGGAAAAAATTCACTAGAAATTCATTTAGGGTCCAGTTGATTTGTGTATTTCTGTTATCATTTAATTTGTAATTTCTGTTTCAGAAACATTCATGTTGTACAAATTTCTGATTGCCCTTGGTGTAGAGAAACTGATGGGAAAAATATGATGGGTTTGATTTTTATATCAAATCATCAGGCATGGAAAGATACCTTTTAGAAGTGTTAAAATAAATGTTCCTACTGTATATTTCAACACTGTTGTGTTTGTGTTGATTTGTAAAGACTTGCTTGCCTCTGGTTACAGACAAAGGTCTTCTCTACAACCCTGTGATTTAGGATATTTGGCAGTTCTTCATGTGTTACTGGAAGTAATAGCATGATGTGATACTTTGTCTCAGCCATCCATGTATACAGGTCAGATTCTTGTGTTCAGTTTTTCTGTATAGTGAGATGATATCATGTTTAGCCAAGGTAAGTTCGAGTAAAATATTGCTTAATTGTTAAATATATTAGGAAGATTTTTTTTTTCTGTTTGTAAACAGCACCTGCCAAATCATGGAAGTATTAGTTTAGGTATACAAAGCAGTTTTTACTTTTTATGAATTTTCAGAGATAAGTTTTAAGCCATCTGAATAATGTGTAAGAAGTTGTAAAGGCACTAAAAATATAATCAAATGTTTTCTAGATAGATGCTAAGACACCTTCCTGCCTAATCAGTCCATACTTCAGACTTGTCTGCTGGCTTGAAGTTAGTTTCATGTGTGATTCCTCAGCTTTTCTGTATAACTAATAAGGAAAATGATGAGTGGAGGAAAGCAACAACTCAGAAAATCTCACATTAGGTACTTCATTCCTACACAGCACAAAAGGTTATGCTACACAGCCAACAAAAAGTGAAGATCTGGAGCTGAAGAGATGGCTCGGAGGTTAAGAGCACGTTTTGCTCTTCCAGAGGGCCCAGGTTCGATTCCTAGCACCCACATGGTGGTCTACAACCATCTAACTCCAGTTCCAGGAGATCCATCACCCTCTTTTGGTCTCCCTGGCACCAGGCGTGCTTGTGGTACACGGACATTTATACAGACAATACCCATACCCATAAAATAATAATTTTTAAATGCTTTAAAGGTGAAGATTATATCAGCACCCCCCCCCCCTTGCGCGTGCCTTCTAATCTAATTGCACACTGAGTTCAGAGTTAACCACAGCCCAGGCAACATTATAAAATATATGAAATAGACTGGAGAGGTGAATGGGGAAATGTTGGCTTGTGGATGTTGTGGATGTCAAGGCTGTTGGAGTTAAGAGGTAACAAAAAGAGATACTAAATTGCAGGAGAATAAAGGGCTAACATTTGCAACTAAGGAAGCTTTAGACTTCATCTTGTCTGGGTCAGTTTTGGGCTTTATTTTTAGGACTTAGTAGGAAAGTCTTACTTCCTTTTAATTAATTGTCTGGGAAAAGACTACTTTCCTAAGGTATCAGGATTTGAAATTGAAAGTAAAAGGAACTACTGAAGCATGAAAGTGGTAAGGAGGGGTTATTTAATTCTAATAATCAATAATGACTATTATGTGTCACAATAATTTCTCGTATGGGACTCCAGGTGCAGAAGATTTTTTATAAGGTTTAAAAAAAACCACATCTATATGCATATAATTTTCTGTTTGTCCTTGATGTTTTCAGAAAATCTTGAGCTATTGTCTGTCCTTCTTTTAATCCTGATGTGCATGTTCCTAACAGTTTCTACTTACTGGTGGAGATTTAAAAAGTATGTGTGTGTGTGTGTGTGTGTGTGTGTGTGTGTGTGTGTGTGTGTGTTTACCATGGCTTGTGTGTGGATCCTAGGAATGGAATTCATGTCCTCAGGCTTTGACAGCAGGTACCTTTACCAAGTGAGCCAGTCATCTTACTATAAAATCTTTGAATTTGACTACTTTCTCTGTTATAGAATGCTGTAGAAACTTGGCTTTCCAGAACTGCACCTTTGTTAATCAATGTTTTAAAAATGTAATGGGGGCTAAGGATGTAGCTCAGTTGATAGAATGCTTGCCTAGCATACACAAAGCTCTGAGTTCAAATCCCAAGTACCTCATAAACCCAGTGTGTTAGCTAATACTCTTAAACTCAGCACTCAAGAAGTATAGGCAGGAGATCAGTAGATGAAGGTCAGTCTCAGCTCATTGCAAGTTCAAGACTAACGTTTGTTTGGTATTACTCGATTACAGAAACTATCAAACAATAAAAAGACATAACAGGATATTTATGCTGATTTACTAACTAACATAGTTTCATATGCCCATGTACTAATTAACCAATTATCAACTCAACTCCAATTATTCATATGCACAAATTTGTATCATTTCCAATGTCATTTATACATTGCCTAAAAGTAAATCTTGGGCCATTGAGATGGCCCAGCAAGTAAATTGCTTGCCACTGAATCAGAAGACCTGAATTTGGCCCCTGGGACCCTCATGGTAAGAAAATTGACTGCCACAGGTTGTCTTCTGACCTCCACATGCACACTAACATGTTGTGCATGTGCACCTTCATGTGTACATGTACTAACCTATGTATGTTATGTAATAAAACATTTCTTAAATCAAATTATGTCATTCTACCCATAAATGTTAGGTCATAACCAGTGTCATTAAAAATATTCCTAGCCAGGTGATGGTGGCACACACCTTTACTCCCAGCACTTGGGAGTCAGAGGCAGGTGGATCTCTGAGTTCGAGGTCAGCCTGTCCTACAGAATGAATTCCAGGACAGCCGGGGCTGTTACACAGTGAAACCCTGTCTTAAAAAATAAAACAAACAAAAAAAATCCTATTTAACAAAAAGTCCAGTTCAGATCTTTTTCTTTTGTGTATATCAGGGGTAGGGGGTATGGGGTATGTTTGCCTATATGTGCATGTGTGGAGAAATCAACAACAGTGTTTTCCTTTATTGCTCTCTACCTTTTTTTTTCCTTTAAAAAAAAAGTTTTATGTTGTTTTGCCTAAATGTATGTCTGCACCACATGTTTGCCTTGATGACCTCAGAGGCCAGAAGAGAGTATTAGAGCCCTTGGAGCTGGAGTTACAGACAGCTGTGAGCTGCCATGAGGGTTCTGGGAGTTGAACCTGCATCCTCTGGAAAAGTAGTCTTTCTATCCCTTCCATCTTTTTTTTTTTTGGTTTTTCGAGACAGGGTTTCTCTGTGTAGTTTTGCGCCTTTCCTGGGACTCACTTGGTAGTCCAGGCTGGCCTTGAACTCACAGAGATCCGCCTGGCTCTGCCTCCCGAGTGCTGGGATTAAAGGCGTGCGCCGCCACTACCCGGCCCCATCTTAATTTTTGAGATGGTTATTTCACTAAACCTAAAGCTCACTGCCTCAGTTAGACTGAGTAGCCAATAAGCCCCAGGGATCTGTGTGTTTCTCTACCCTCCCTGAATTACAAATGCATATATTATTATTTTTAAAGCCGTGTCTGAACCCAGAATCAAATAAGTTCCATACACTGTGACTTACCACTTGGCTCTGACATATAAATCTTCATAAGTAAAACAGTGTATGACACCTGTATTTAGGTTTCTGAGGTACATGTTGAACTTAGAAGTTTATATACGAGTGTATGTATTGATCGAGCATATGTGTATAAAATGTGCTTTGTCCTTCTGAGAAACTTTCATGAGAACATAAGCATAAAATACTACATGACACCATAGCTTGTGTGTTAAGTGCTCCCTGAGTGGCTTAGACACGAAGAATTAAGCACAGAGGGAAGTAAATAACTGTTAAAGAGGCGCTTTAGGAAGTAAAGTCAAGTTGTACTGTTATAAGCTTTTTACGATGTTTGTGAAGTAGCATATAACTAAGATTTATACCGAAAGCGACTCTACCAGTCAACATTGTCTAATTGTTATTTATAGCTCATTCTACCTAACAGTTTTAAAATGCACATTCAAGTGGAACACACAACAAAATAAACCATGTTCTCTAGCCATAATAGAGTTAAACTAGAAACCAGTAACAGAATAGAAGCCAGAAAACCACTAAACATTTGAGGATTAAGCAACACACATAAATACTCCATGTAGATAGTGAAATGCTTAAATGAGAAAAGAGATCTCAAAATAACCAGGTAAGTGTAGTAGGCTTTCTTGGACTGCCAGCCCCCAAGTCATGTCATGACACATTCCTAATTATGAATGCTTGGCCTTAGCTTAGGCTTGTCTCTGGCTAGCTTTTTTTTTTTTTTTTTAACTTTAATTAACCCATTTCTATTCATCTGTGTGCTGCCCTGAGACTTCTTTACCTCATCTACATACTATCCATCCTGCTTCCCTGCTTCCTCTGTGTCTGGCTTCCTAGCTGGCTGGCCCCCCGTTTCTCTGCCTTCCAGCTCTGCCTATCTTTCCTCTGCCTAGCTATTGGCCATTTAGCTTTTTATTAGACCAATCAGGTGCCTTAGACAGGCAAGGTGAAACAGTAACATGTCTTTACATAGTTAAAAAAAAATGCAGCATAAACAAAAGCAACACATCTTTACATAGTTAAACAAATATTCTATACTACAACAGGTAAGTTCCTACCTTAAGGTTCCAGTACAAAGGGAGATGGCTAGAAAAATAGAACAGACTAAACCCAAAGCAAGCAAACAATAACCAGTGAAAATAGAAAAATAGTAGAAAAGTTAATGAAGCAAACTGCTCTTTAGATGTGATAAAATTTGGTGAACCTCAGACAAGTCACTAGCTCTGTAGCTACTAAAGTAACAAAACACTGCCAACAACTTGATTTAAATTCAGTAGCTTAGAAGTCATGTTTAAGAAAGGTTCCTTTAAGCCTTGGTGGTTTCACTGGAAAATTTTTAAGTATTCAAAAGTTTTACAATTCCCAGTTTATGAGCTATTTCATCTATGTAAGACTGGTTCAATTTCAAGAAACAAGTGTCATTCGCTCTTATCAACAGACTAAAGAAGAAAATTACACTCAGAAAAGGCAATTGACAGAATTTAATACCCATTCATGTTTAAATCCAGTATACCAAAAACAGGAGTTTCTTTGCTTTCTGTTCATCTGGGAAAGGACAGCAATGTGGTGAGGAACAGGTAGGAGCAAAATGGTCAGGTTGCGAACCAGACCAGAGGAAAGGCTGGTTTCCACAGACCCTTTCAAGGTAAGCCACTGACTAAAGACCTCCAGAAGTTTCCACCTCTTACCACTTGCACCCTCCCACAAAACAAGTCTTTAACTGTGGGTCTTTAAGAGGCACCGAAGCCATAGTACCTAGCATCATACTTACTGTTTAAGTCTGGTATCTCAGATGGAGAAAAATAAGCACTCCTCTCTGCTAGGCAACAGTACTATAAGCTATAAGCAAGAAAATATACTTATTTCTTACTCTACTTCTCCCCCATGCATCAGTCAGATTATAAATTAAGTAGTTATATACAGGTGACATAATTCCCTACCCATAAAACTTCAAGGCAGTAAGATTCATAATAAATTAATTCAATAAAGTTGCATTATTACAAGATTAACAAAAATATAATATTTTTGTGATTGTTAACAACAACATAAGAAGACTTAGGTATAAGTGTTCCTGAATATGTATAATCTGTGAGGTGAAAATTTCACCCAGCTATGGTGGCACACACCTGTAACCCCAGCAGATCAGAAGCTGATACAGGAGGTTCAGGAGTTTAGGGCCAGCATTAGGCTACATGAGATCTTTGGGAGATGATTTAGTTAGTCAAGTTCTTGCCTTGTAGAAGACCTGGGGTTGATACTATGGAGGTGTTTGTGCTGGTTAGTTTTATGTCAGTTTGACACAGGCTAGAGTCATTTGAGAGATGGGAACTTCAATTGAGAAAAATGTCTCCACAAAATCAGGCTGTGGCAAGGCTGTAGGATATTTTCTTATTTAGTGATTGATGTGGGAGGCCCCAGTCCATTATGAGTGGTGCTATCCCTGGGCTGGTGGGCAAGCCAGTAAGCAACATCCCTCCATGGCCTCTGCAACAGCTCCTGCATCTGGCTTCCTGACTAGCTTGAGTTCCTGTCCTGAGTTCCTTCAGTAATGAATAGTAATATGGAAGTATAAGCCAAATAAATCATTTCCTCCCCAAGGTGACTTGGTCATGGTGTTTCATCACAAGAATAACCCTGACTACAACTGTCATAGTCAAGAGTGTGTTAATGCCAGAGGAGAAAGATTGATGCAAGAAAATAGAAAATCCAAATAGAGCTATACAGATATATTTGATTTACAGAGAAACAATAGCAGTTCAGTAGGATCAGATGTCCTAGTTTTCTTTGTTGCTGTGGAAAAAATACTAAGACAAAAGCAACTTAAGGAAGAAGGCTTATTTTTGCTCACAGTTCAAGATAAAATCCACCATGATGGAGAAGTCAAGGTATTAGAAACTTGAAGCAGCTGGAAGCAGAGCATGAATGTATGCTGTTACAGTTCAGGATCCCAGCCAGGCAAGGTAGGTATATGTACTTGCATATAACAATAATAATAACAATAATAATAATAATAATCTCCTATACACATACCCAGAGGCTCATCTCCCCAGATGATTTTAGATCTATCACTTTGACAACATTGGCCATCAGAGTAGCTTTACAATAAATGATGCTATTATTTTCTTTTACTACAGGGCCTCAACCTAAATCTCATACTTTGTAGTTAAGCGGGGGTCAGGGCGGGCATTCATATAAAGCTAGAACTATAACAGTTATAGAAAAGTCTGGCAAGGTTGGCATGTGCCTATAATACCTGCCTTTGAGGATGCTGTGGCAACAAGGTTGCTTGAGTCCAGAAGGCCATCCAAGAAGACTACAAGGCCTTGTCTGAATTTTCTGTCTAGGAAAAAAAAGGTAAGGAAATTTTCAGGATCTAGGACTTGACCAAAGAATTCTTAGGTTTAACAAAAAGAAAACTGGCTAAATTGGATCTCATTAAAATTAAAAGTTAGAGTGAGCTGTGTGGTGTTCTTGCCTATAATTTCAGAACTTGGGAGGCTCAGGCAGGAGGATCACTGTGAGTTTGAAGCAAGCCTGGCACTGGGCTACAGACTGAGGCCCTGTCATAAAAACAAAACTGGCTGGGCAGTGGTGGCTCCCGTCTTAATCCCAGCACTGAGGCAAAGGCAGGCAGACCTCTCGGAGTATGAGGCCAGCCTGATCTACAAAGGAGGTCCAGGACATCCAGAGCTGTTACAGGGAGAAACTGTCTCAAAAAGCAAAGCAAAAAACCCAAAACTTGTTTCAGGCCTTCAGCACTAAATTAGGATTGCTGAGGCACACAGTTATGAACTGACCTAGTTCTTGGCCTCTCCAATGTGAGAAAGCCATTGGACTATCCAGATTATATTGTGTAAGCCAATCTAATACCCTTTAACTTTGAAAAAAATAAACTTGTATAAAACCTAGTTAAAAGGATGAGAAAGCCGATTGTAGATTGACAGGAAATACTTGAACTCACAGCCCAACAAAGGCTAGAGTATATGATCTCCCTTACAAGGTGACCCCATTAGTCCCAGCACTGGAGAGGCTCAGTAGGCAGATCTTAGTGGGTTTGAGGCCAGCCTGGTCTACACAGTGAGTTTCAAGTCAGCAAAGTCACATGGTGAGACCCTATCAAAAAAAAAGGGGGGGGGTATATATTCTCAAAACAGTATTTTTAAGTGGTATGCTTAGCAGTCTTCAAAAGATATAGTTTGCTAAAGTGGATATATGGATCAACACTAAACAGTGTCATTAGCCGCTGGAATGCAAATAAATCAAAACTACAACAGTGAGCTGGAGAGGTGGCTCTGTGGCTAAGAGTACTTGCTGCTCTTGTAGAGGACCTGGGTTTAGTTTCTACCACCCACCCACATAGTGACTCACAACTTGTCTTCAACTTCAGTTGCAGGAAATCCAAATACCCTCTTCTGACCTTCTTGGGCATCAGGCATACACATAAAAACAGAACTAAAAAATTAAAAAAAAAAAAAAGACAACTGATGGTGGCCTATCCTCATAAACCTATAAGAATAGCTAAGAGTAGTGATAAGACTAAGTGCTGATGAAGGAGAAACTGAGTCACTATTATTATATGAATGCTTGCCTGCATGTATATATCTACACTGTCTGGTACCCACAAAGGTCAGAAGAGTCACCAGATCCCCATGGACTGGAGTTAAGGATAGTTATAAGCCACCACATGGGTTCTGGGAACCAAACTCAAATTCTCTGGTAGAGCAGCCAGTGCTTTTAACTGCTGAACCCCTAGATCACTCTTAAATTGCTGATGTGCATATAAAATGGAGCAGCACTCTGGAAATTGGTAGAAATGGAGCAAAACCAAACCAAAACAACAACAAAGAACTTGTTATGTGCCTATTTTCTATTAATGAAAAGTTTCCCGAGTTAAGGTACTTTATAAAGAAAATAAGTTTATTAGCTCACAGTTCTGGAGGTTCAAGGTCAAGACACAGATACTCTCTCAGCTCTCCAAAGGTATGAGCACACCAGTGAGTTGGTGATCAGCCTTATTCTCTTTGTTAGTGGTGGTGAAAGACGGGGTCTCATGTAAACACAGGCTTGTTATATAGCTAGGGATGACCCTAAATTCCCAGTTCTGCCTCTACCTCCCAAGGTCTGGGATTATAGGCATGTGCTACCACACCTGGTTTTTGTTTTTTGACAGGGTCTTAGTATGTAACCTAAACTAACCTTAAATTCTCAGCTCTACTTCAGCCTCCCCAGGGATTGCTCTTAGACCCTGGCATTTCTAGAAAGGTTTGCTTTTTTATGACAACTGTCTAATAGGCATTGCCTAGGGTCCCACAAGTAGATCAATTCCTCTTGTGGATATCGTCCTCAGTGATCTTGTCTCTTTGTACTATTCTTAAATCACATTACCTATCAATATCACAGTGGGGACCAGATTTCAAACATGAATAACTGGGGATGCCTTAAAAGCATATTGGAGCCATAGCAGCATTTTACTCAGTACATGTACTCAGCTGTGGATGCTACAGAAGACAATTTTCACACAGGCATTTATTCATGTATTTTGCAACTCTGTATAATAGTTTCGAGTTAGAAACTATCCAAATAGCCTTCCATAGATAAACTGCTATATTAGTAGCCTGAAATCTGCAGTTGTTGTGGGGTTTTTTTTGTTTTTTTTTTTTTGTTTTGTTTTGTTTTTTTGGTTTTTCGAGACAGGGTTTCTCTGTGTAGCTTTGCGCCTTTCCTGGGACTCACTTGGTAGCCCAGGCTGGCCTCGAACTCACAGAGATCCTCCTGGCTCTGCCTCCCGAGTGCTGGGATTAAAGGCGTGCGCCACCACCGCCCGGCGGTTTTTTTTTTAATTTAATGTCTTCATTGATTCTTCAGGAATTTCACATCATGCACATCATGCATAATTCTGCTCACCTCCAGTCCCCTCATATCTTCCCCTCATCGCTGCCATGCCCCACAAAAAAAAAGTAAGCAAAAACAACCCCCCAAAAAACAAAACAACAGAAAAAATCTCTTTGCGTCTCTCTTCCTGCCTCTCCAACACCTCTTCATTTGTCCTGGTGGCATTGGAGGCTTCCATGTGCCATACAGTATACCGGTACCTTTGTCCCATCAGCTTTACTGGCAAATGTTCATTGCAATGAGTCACTGGTCTGGTTCAAGGCCTCTGGTTTCTGATACACCATCCTCACTGGATCCTCATCAGAACTCCTCTAGGATATCCTGTGGCCACCCTGAGTCTTGGAGATCTTGTGGGAATCATTCCATTTTGGACCAGTCCCTTCATGAGCTCTAGCAGATCCTAGATAGGGTAGATGCTGGAGTGGGTCAGGGCCAGGCTGTGGGCCTGGGTGGTAGCCAAGTTTGTCAATCAGCAAGGGAGTAGAATCAGCTCTCCTACATGCATGTCCTCAGGGTCAGTTCACCCTCACCTGTGCTGAGGGGTGGAGGCCATCTTTCCTGAGTGCAGGGGCCAGCTTTCTTGTAGTGTCCAGTGAGAGGCAAGGCCAGCTTTTCCAGTGCTAGTGAAGGGCAAGGTCTGTTCAGCATGGCCCTCTGTTTTCATCTCACATAGTTTCTAAGGCCCCAGGAGGTGACACAGGCCACAGACATCAACACAGACCCCAGTTGCCCCTGGACCACTGACCCAGACATGGTCTTTGGCAGCAGCTTGGGCCCAGATGACAATCCTTGTGGAAGGAATGGCCACTCAGGTGGGAATGGTTCTGGCAGTTCTATGACTGGGTGTCTATGTGACCTTTGGTGGCAATGCAGGACCTGGACTTCAGCACAGACCCCAGCCTCAGTAGGACCATGGACCCCAACATGGTCCTCAGCAGCAGCTGGATCTGGATATCACCACTGCCCCAGTGGCAGTATGTTCCTGAAGCAACAACATGGCCTTTCATCTTGAGTGTCTGCAGGGCCTTCAATGGTAAGTAAGGAGCATCAGACATCAGCACAGACCCTGGCTGCAGTAGGGCCACAGACCCTGACATGGTCCTCAGCTGCAGCTCTGGCCTGGATGTCACCATTACATTGTATAGCAGCTCAAGCCACTCAGATCTGGATGCATCCTGGCCCTCGGACACCAACCTGGACTCAGGTGGCTGACCTTACCCTGGGCATCCATCCTCATGGTGCTTGATGGCAACAGGTGCCACATATGTCAATCCCAACCCTGCCACTATATGGCCACAGACTCAGACATGACCCTTGGCAGCAGCCTGGGGCTGGATGACACCATTTTCCTAAGTGACAGCACAGGCCACCCTTATTTGTATGGTCCTTGCTGAGTCGTGGTCCCCAGACTCCAACCAAGCTGCTGGCTCTGACCCAGATCCCAGGCCTCTGTGTGGGCCCTAGTGGGAACCTGGGCCACAGACTTCAACACAGATCCCAGTTGCAGCTGGGCCACAGACCCAGACATGGCCTTAGGCAGCAGCTTGGCCTGGTCAACATCCTAGCTCCAAGTGGTAGCCCTGGCCATTCATTCAGCATGGCTCTGGCAGCAGCATGGCTCCTGGACACCAACAAGGCCACAGGTTGCAGCCCAGTCCCCAGGCTTCATATGGTTTTTCGTGGCACCATGAGACATGGTCATCAACATAGACCTCAGCAGCTGTGGTAGGACCACGGACCCAGACGTGGTCCTCAACAGCAGCCTAGGCCTGGTTGTCACTATGGCCCCAGGTGGCAGCAAAGGTCACCCAAATCAGTATGGCCCCAGAGGTGGCATGGCTCGTGGACCTAAATCCAACCCCAAGAGGTAGCCCAGCCCACTGGAATCAGCATGGCACTCAGCAACCGGAGTCACAGGTATCAACACAGACCCTGGCTACTATAGAACCAGGGACCCAGACCTGGCCCTTGGCAGCAGCCCAACTGGGACATCACCATGCCCCTCCCCTCTGCCCTGGTGGCAAACAGACCTCCCTACTCCGTCTACTCCTCACCACCTTCACTGTGTCCCCAGGTGTCAAGCAGGTCTCCAACACCTGCCCACTCCTCACTGTCTTCATTTTTTCCTTTCTGCATCTTTCAATAGCACAAGAACCATGCTGCTTCTCTGTCTCTCCCATTTCTCCACCACATACTTCCTTATAATAAGGCTCACATGCCCATGGCTGTCTTCCTGCCAGTCTGGGCTTTCAGAACCCCATCTGGCTAGACTCTGTCTCAAGTCCAGTTTTTAAGTGAAACTTGATATATGCAACAATTAGGTTTAAAAAAAGTGTTAAGTGAAAAAAAATCTCAGCAGGATGCATACCTTGGGATTTCACTTCTGTAGCATTCATGAAGTGAAGCTGAAGAGCAAGTTCATCACTGCCAACAACCAGGAATGGGAGAGGAAATGGATGTAGCTATAGAATGATAATAGGAAGTTGTTTTAGTCATGGCTGTGTTTGCTCAGTTATACAACAAAATGGCATAGTGTTATATATACACAATGACTGCCTGTATAATAGAATTTAATAAGGCTCATGCAGTACATTTTCTTGATTTTGACATCTGTATAGTAGTTTGAGATGTTAGCATTGAGAAGGGTAGAAAAAGGATGGCTTAAATAATTAATTGTAGTCTAATATTAATTTTTTACTCATTAGAAATGGTCTCACTGTATAGCCCAGCCTAGCCTGAAATCTGCAATCCTGCCTCACCTTCCCAAGTGCTGAGGTCACAGGTGTGTTCTATCATGCCAGGTTCCTATCACAGTGGAGACCAGATTTTATAATTTAAAAACTATAAATTTTTTAACCATTTCATAATTTAAAAACTTAGTTTCAAGGGTTGATTTGATCACATTATAAGAAGTGGTAACTTCTCCCAGGAGTGACTAACAGTAATCTGTCATATGTACTGTCATCATAGTTATTAAGAATAGCAGTGGTCTCATCAACAAGTGAATTTCAAGTAGACAATATGGCCAGAGAAACCCAGATATGTAGATATATGGATTGTCTAAGTCACTAGAGCAAAAGTAACTGTATACAAAGACTCTAAAGTCAGCTGTTTATTTTAGCTGACTGAAGGTAAAATTGGAAACAAATGTGAGCATACAATTAAAAACAGGCATTGAAACCAAGAAGGCCTGTGGCAACCTTGAAAGAGTCCCTCATATAGCGTTCCAGGCCAGGTAAGGATAAGGAGTCCCTGGCATAATACATTCTCCTAGGGGACTTGCCAGTCACTCATTAGCAAGTTGACCCCATTTGGCCCTAGTCATACATCGTGGAAGGTACAGTGCTCTGTGCTAATAGGAACTTAACACTTCTTGGGTATAGATTTGCCTTTCCTGAACTTAGTCCTTCCGGTAGCACCACCATTTATGGACTTATCACCTAATTTTTTTTTTTTTTTTTTTTTTTTTTTGGATTTTCCGAGACAGGGTTTCTCTGTGTAGCTTTGCGCCTTTCCTGGAACTCACTTGGTAGACCAGGCTGGCCTCGAACTCACAGAGATCTGCCTGGCTCTGCCTCCCGAGTGCTGGGATTAAAGGCGTGCGCCACCACCGCCCGGCCTAATTTTTTTTTTTTTAAAGAAGATACTTTTTTTGGTGTATTGTGATGGACACAGACTATACATATTTTGCTATTTGTTTTCTGTTAGCCATTACCCCTGGGATAGTACTGAGAATTGACTTTCAGTTCATGATCTGTTGACTCCAGGGCTTTGGATCTGAGATGAGGGTGAACATCAGGGGGGTACCTGGGGGCCAAGGAAAGCTGCTCACGCCTGGTGGCAGGAAGCAGATGGGAGGAAGATGCCAGGGAGAAGACACACAGTTCAAATACTCTCCACAGTGCTTTCCTACAACTAGGTCTCACTTCCTGGATTTTCTGCCAAAAAACCTAACTATCTGGGGACTACATTTTCAAAATATGATCCTGCAAAGACATTTCATACTCAAACATAATACTCCACTCCTGGTACCTGAAGGATTATGTTCAACCTAATTCAATATGCATTTAGTCCACTTTCAAGAGTCCTCCAAGATCTCATCTATTCCAATATGACTTAAAAGTTCATGTCCAATGTTGTCTCTGACAGATGGCAAATGCTTACTGGTGAGCTCCTATGAAAATCAAGTAGTTACATTCTTCTTTACACAGTGGCACAGGGAAAACATTCCCAGTCCAAGAGAGACGAGTAGATGAGTATCAAAGAAGGCTAAGTCCCAAACGAGACCAAAACTCAGCAAGCAAACATTAATTCTTGTAGCCACATGTCAGGAATTTGGAAGCATGGTGGCATGATGTGAGTACCAAAGAACTTGGCCAGTCCCACCCTCATGTCCTTGCTGGTCACAATCCACATAGCCTGTGTGCTGGAGGTGGCTTGCTTGCTCCCTGTGGCTGTAGAAGCTCTCTTATGCCTGACATTTCCACCTTCCTGCAGTCCCCATTGTTTCTCAGGTGCGACATTTTCTTGCACCTTGCTTAAGGAAACCCTACAGGGATTAAACAGCCCTGCTAACTGTTGCCTGCTTTGTTAGGCTATCCTTTGAAATCTGGGTGGAAGCCTTTATGATCCTGTAAATTCTTGGCATTCTGCTTGCCTGTCAAGCCAGCTTCATGAGCAATACCAAGGTCTCACCAATGTAGCTGGGCCTCCTCAGGTAGTGGCTACAGTGGCCTCTGAATTGCCTGGGTAGATTAATAAGGTAAAGTAACTTGTGTTTCAACTTCTACATTCTTGAGATTGAAATGAGTGGGGGCTCAGTGACTCTCCACACTGCTTCGAGACATTTTTCCTGCTGTCTTGATTTAAAGTACTCTGCCTTTTCCCCTTTAAATCCTTCTGCCTCATTCACTAGCTCAACTTCCTGAGGCTTAGTGACTGTGGGTGTGCACATCACAGTGCCCAGTTATTTATAGTCTTTAGTACCTTTTATTTTCCAAAGTCCTGACTGTTAGCCAAGAGGGGGGAAAGTGTTCTCAGTTTGTCCCCTCCTAACTTGAGATGCTTGCTAGGCCCTTCTGTAGTGTATTTTCCTAAGTCAACCAGAGTCTTTGGTATATGGATTTTAGGAAGCTCTCTGGTCCCTCTGTGCCCAGAGGAACAGCATGACACTCAACCTTCTCCCTTCAACTACATCACTTCTTTCTGTGCCCTTATTCTGCATCTTAGCAGGGGACTGGTCAGCACCTGTTTACGACTGGGATCTGAAACAGATTGCTTTATACTTGCTATGATTGGTACATTATGGGGATGTTGTACCATCTTCCATCCTGTGGGATAATACCACTCTGGGGAAAAGTTTATGTTTGTACCTTCATTGTCAACTTTGACTCTCCCTCTCTTCCTTAGAAGCCTTCTCTGTATAATACTTGGGATTCCCGAGGAAAAAAAGAACTAACAGGATATGGGAAGAGAGGCTAAGATACTGAAGAGTTATTATAGAAGTTGGTTTGCACTATTATGGAGCCAAGATGTCCTAGAACATGCTACCTCCAAACTGGAGAAGCAAGAAAGCTAACATCAAAATGCCTGGAGAAAAGGCTGCTGAAGGCTGAAGGAAAGGGTGGGTATGTAAGCTCCTGAAGAGAGTACACTGGCCTTTCCCCTTTTTGTTCTATGTAGGCCCTTAACAGGATGAGGCCTGCCCACCCTGAAAAAGGTAGATCTTTGTCTATTTATCCAAGTACTTACCTTTCCTAGAACTAACCTCATAGACACTAAATAATGCTTACAAGCTAGCTAGGCATCCTTTAGCCTAATCTCCCACACGTAACCATTTGTGTGCATGTGTCTGTGCAATTAATACATATAACCATTACAGTGTATGTATGAATGTAGGTGATTTTGTGTGTGTGTGTGTGTGTGTGTGTGTGTGTGTGTGTGTGTGTGTGTGTGTAGATCATCCTATCTAGAGACATATCCTTTGGAATCAGCTCAAAAGGAGATTGGTATATGCATACCGACCCACTTAGTGCCTTAGTCCCAGAGCCGTGCTGTTATTAATTATGCATGGGGGACCCTGAGGGTATCCCACATGTGCAGGGAAACATGCTGGCATGCTCGACAGATGCGACAGATGCATTGTGCGATGGTGGGTGACCCATGCCATGTGGGCATGGCGGCTGGGCACGGGTGGATATTCACAACTCAGACGCTGAATCCGTGTGGAAATTGTTTATTATAATAAAAGATAAAGAGACAGAAAGGAGAGAGAAAGAGAGGTGTGTGCACCTCATGCTCATGGCAGGAAGGAAGAGAGCAAGGGGGGAGGGGAGGGGTTTTTCCTTTATGTCAGGATGCAGGGCAGCCCCAAGGAGCATGATTTCAAGGTCAGAATATTAACATTCCTCCATCTTGATTACTATAAAAAGAGGTGAGTTATGGAAGCAAGTGGGGGAACAAGGGCACTGAATTCCTGAGACTGCTTCAAGCTGACAAAGGATTAAGTGAGGAGAGGGGAACCAGGAGTCATGCATGGCAGAAGATCTCAGGAACGTTCCTTGAGGGAGCTGAGTAGACAGGTTGCAGCAGTGGTCTTCCAGGAGCTTGGTGGGAAATGGGATGCCAAATCAGGAGTATAGAGGCCATGGCATCTTCTATTTCTCTGGAGGTCAGGTGGGAAAAGTGAACCTGCAAAATATGCTTGAGAAATAGGTGGGGTCAGAAATGGGCTTTGGAAATTGTTAGTTTTCATCAGACCAGATTTCTTGATACAGTAGCAGAACTTTTCCCAGGAGCCTGTAGGTATCTGTAAGACAATTGGAATGGATTTACATCATGGCAAAAGGTTAAAAATCTTAAGAACTGTTTGTTAAAACTTTGAACGTCTGGAGTTATATCTGAAACCAATCTACCCTATACCATGAAGTCTGGGGATGTTAAACTGATACCCTAGTTATCAAACATCGTCAGAACTGAGAAGGATAAATTTAAGCAGTGAGAAAGCTTTCCAGCTACCTAGGCAGCAATCCCAAGTCTCTCCATGGCCATTGAGGGTGTGTGTGCAGAAGCACTTGTTCAGCTGATAGGCCCAGAATATCTGACAGATTTTTTTCTGTGGAGTAGAAAGTTGAGGAGGCTGACCCACCTTGACTTTGCAGTATAGGGCAACCAGTCCTCTGTTGTTCCACTTATTTACAGTCTAGACAGCATCTCAGCTTTTTGCTCATGGCCAGCCTTGCCATGAGCTTCTGGGTGGAAGTTCTTCTACGTCCATCTTCTTGGAGGAGATACAGGATGCTGCCAGGAGCTGACATGTCTCTTTATCATAAAAAGCTTTTGTATTAAATGCCATATTCTCAGATCTCTACAGGTGTTTGAGGACTAGGGGAACAACATCTGTTAGGTGTATTTATAACTTTGAGGATATATATATATATATATATATATATATATATATATATATATGACTTAAATCTGAATATACAGGTTTTCCAGTTAGTTACTTGATGAAGTTAGCAAGGACAGGGGCTAATCTTTTAATACAGCCAGATTATAATCCTGAATGACTTACATAGAAGTAATTATTTCTTAAGCTGTCTCCTGAGGAGGCAAAGAAGAGTGACAGGGGAAAGATCCCAAGGCTGAATGGGAACAGGAGAAAAGGGGCTTGTGAGTCAGGGTGCAGCCCAACTCTGAGAAAAGGAAAGGACCCCCTGGTAGAACAGAAACTCCATCCTTTATATAGAAATAATAATTTCTTAAGATTATATAATACCTCTTCTGTTCTGCATAAAGAAGGTCAAGTGTCTTGTCTTATTGCAGAACCATTTTAATTAAAAAGTATCAATTGACAATATTGGGTCTAGTTTCCTGGTATGTCAATGGGCATTAGATAGCCAATTTGTCCCTATGTCAGGGTTTCCGTCCTTAACCTAGCCCTCTAGCCTGTCCTGGGAACAGGGAGCACAGGATGACATGTTCTCCAGAGCTGCTTCAAGCTGGAACAAGCAACAGGTAGTCAGAACTCTGGCTAGTCAAAGGTGAGGAGGGAACCCAGGCATGTGGTCATCTGACCTGGCTGTAGAGACAGGGAATAATTATGTTTGGCTGGACTGGTCCACATCACACAGAAAAGAATCTCTGCTGACATCTGTAGCAGGGAAAGCATTTCAGGTTGTGGTCCACAACTGTTGCTTCAATGTTTCTACCAGCCTGATAAAATATAGACTAGAGATAAGAGTTAAAATTTATGAATTTATTTGGAACCTTTTGGCCTATGGTCTTAGTGATTGGGAAAGAAAGACCAGGAAGGAGAGAAATACCAATCCTCAGGAATAGGCAAGTGAGGAAAAATAAAAGTTTTGGATAAATTAGTATCATCAATCAGTTCTGAGATCATATCATAGAAGAGAAGACAAAACAGCAGAAATAGACCCATACCCTTGAGTTCTAGCAGAATTACAGATTTGTGTTAAAAAGTATGTATAACTGGTATTTATATCCTGAATCATTTATCAAGAGACCTAGTACATGATATTTTAAAAAGATTTAAAGTGTCTTAAGCATTACTGTTGCCACGTTATCCCAGCATAGGAGCATGCTGCCCTGAGTAAAGATGGTGGTAAGGTCATCTGACCTGCCTGTTTTGACCTTATTTAAGATGGCACCTTGATCATGTGATTGCCCTTATTTAAGATGGCACTGCCTGACCACATGATTGTCCCTATTAAGTATGACACCTGACCATGTGTTCATGTGGTTTTTTTTCCCCTAAAATAAACTGAGCAGATAAGGAACAGATAAATTGAAGCATTTAAAATCAGTCAGAAAGAAATATAGACGGCCATATCAATCATACATTTCCATTTGCACATAGGAAATAGACTTTGTGGAAAAAAGATGGAGAAAAGTTTTTCTGGAAAGCTTTTATGGTTAATGAATTGGAGCTCAGGGAAACGGAGTAGCAGTACAGCTGGGCAGGAGAGAGGGACCTCCCAGGCTGTAGCATGGTACAGGCAATTGAAAAGGAATGAACCCAAGCCATGGGTCGGTTGCAGTGGTGGGGTATGGGGCCATAGGTGCATTTTTCCACAATGAGGTATAAGGTCCAGTGGACTGACCTTCAGTGTCCTAGAGGGTCAGTGAGGGCCAATGATAACAGTGCAAGATAGTCCATGGATCGTCATCACAACGGCTGTGGGCCATGGAATCGAGAGGGCCCAGGATATCACATAGGGAGGAGGGGGGGAGCTGAAGGGCTATGAGCCCAAAAGACATGTGGTACCAGTGAGCAAAATGAGACGAATCTGACCTCCAGCGTCCCAGAGAGTCAGCAAGGACTAATGAATGGCACAAAATAGCCAATGGACCATCGTAACAAAGGCTATGGGTTGTGGAATTGAGTGGGCACAAGCCGTCTCCATATGCCGTCGCATAGGGATGGGGGCTGAGGCGCTTAGAGCCCGAAAGACATGTGGTACCAGCCAGTGAAACAAGATGAATCCTCACCTGTGGGAAAATGGCCAGAAGGGAAGGGAGGAATCTTACCGATCTGGTAGGATGAAGAGTCCCTGGCGGTGCTCCAGCCTGAAAAATGGCAGGTAGTACAGGATCCCAGAGCTCCTCAGACTGCTGGTGGGCAAGAGAAAGCAGTGGGATTGACGTTGGGTACCAATATTATGAATTATTGTGGGGGGGGGGGACTCCTAAAGGTATCCCACACGTGAAGGGAAACAAGCTGGGCAGATGCGGCGGTGGGCCGGGCAGGTGCACGCCATGGCGGCAGTGACAGTGACGGCCAGTAATCCACAACCCAGATGCTGCATCCACGTGGAGAGTTTATTATAATAGAGAAATACAGAAAGAGAGACAGAAAAGGAGAAGGAGAGAGGTCAAGGGTACGCATCTCATGGGAGAAAAAGCCGAAGAGGAGAGAGAGAGGAAGGGGAGGAGTTTTTCCTTAGAATGAGGCTTTTACATCAGGACGCAGGTCAGCACCAAGAAGGTGGGATTTCAAGGGGCTGGTCAGAATATTAACTCATGCTCTCACAGCTCAACAGAGAACCTGCTCTCTACTTGGTAAGGGGTCATGAGGCCTTTCAGGAAATTTCAGAACAGAGAGGCTCCATACTCAATTCTGAACGCATTCATTTCCACTGTACCTGCTGTGGTCAATAAACAAGACAAACAAAAACAAAGCTGGAAGGAAACAAATAAAAAGCTCGTCTAGGCAGGAGAAGAGAACTATCACTCCTTTTGGATGAGCCTAGAGCGGTACTTTACAACCTGTCCTCACTAACTTCACACAGCTGCAATTACCTTACAGATGGCTCCATTAAAACTCAGAGAAACAAGATCTTAGCAGTGATCCCTTGTTGACAGGTCTGGTGTGATGACGATGAATATCCTTCTCTCTTCCCCCAGTAAGTCCGGACTACAAGATTCTTATTCCAGGAGTGAAAATGAATTAGCCTCGACGATTGGGTTTTTTCTTAAATTGCTCAACTTGGGAGCTCTGTTAATTTTCTTTCCCAAAGGGGGAAAAAACAGAGTAGGCATAAGAGAGGACAGAGGGGAGAGGAACAAATAAGAATGACTTAGATATGAAAATGCCATAAGGAAACCATATTGCCATAAGGAAATAGTACTTGCATGCTAACTTTAAAAATCACACAGTTGAAAGAACTGAACAAACTTAGCTGGTTTATCTAAGTAAATTGGTGTAAATATTGTGAAATTTTAGGCAAAGATCTTTTTTTTTTTTTCCAAAACAGGGTTTCTCTGTGTAGCCCTGGCTGTTCTAAAACTCTCTCTGTAGACCAGGCTGGCCTTGAACTCATAGAGGTTTTCCTGCCTTTGCCTCCCAAGTGCTGGAATTAAAGGTGTGTGCCATTACCACCTGGCTGCTAGATCATATTAACATAATAAAGATAGAGACTTCTCACGTGTACTGCCCCCCCCCCCCCCCCCCGTGTGTGTGTGTGTGTGTGTGTGTGTGTGTGTGTGCGTGCTATATATGTATGAGCATGCATTTTGGTGTGTGTATGGATGTCAGAGGACAGCTTTTGGAAGCTGATTCTTTACCTCCACCATGGATTCTGGGGATTGAACCTAGAGCACCAGGTTTGTACTTTACCTGTTGAACCACCACCTTGCTGACTCTGAAATTTTCATGGTGCACAAGTGTGCACCTTCTGTCTTCCTGTGTCTCACCTCTCACTGTTCTCTAATGCAAGCCATATGAACTTGAATCCCTCTTCTCCAGTGTAGGTCAAAGAAACAAGAGCCCCTCCTCCACAAAGCCAGTCATGAGGCCCCAAAAGATCACTTTGATCTTCCTCTCCTTTTTTGGTTTGGAACTTGTGGTGGTTAGTCTTCATTGTCAACTTATCTGGATTTTAAATCATCTAGGAGGCACACCTCTAGACCTGTCTATGAGGCATTTCTAAAGAAGTATAACTGAGGAAGAAAGACTCACCCTGAATGTCGGCTGAAGCATTCCATGGGCTCGTGTCCAGGACTGAAGAGGGAGAAAGCTAGTGAGCACTAGTATTCACCTCCTGCAGATTCCCATCTGCAAGTGCAATGTGTCCAGGTGTCTCATGTCGCTACCATCCAAAATAAGTTGTCTTAGTGACTATTCTATTGCTATGATAAAACACCATGGACAAGACAACTTATAAAAGAAAGCATATGATTTCAGGAAGCTAGAGTTCATAGTGATGGAGTGAAGGAATAACTGAAAACTCATATCTTGATCCACAACCATGAGGCAGAGAGAGTGCAGTAGGAATCCTATGAATCTTTTGAAACTTCAAAGCCTACCCCCAGTGACACACCTCCAATAAGGCCACACCTTCTAGTCCTTCCCAAATGGTTCCACCAACAGGGGACCAAGCATCCAAATAGATGATGCTATGGTGGGCATTCTCATTCAAACACGTGACTCTTCAGTTACTTTTGTTGGGTATTTTGTTACATAATGAGAAAACTATCATAGACCTAACCATAAAGAAATTCTTTGGGGCTAAAGAGATGGCTGAGCAGGTAAAGGCATATATTGTACAAGCCTGGTGACCTGAGTTCAATCCCCAGAACCCAAGTAAAGGTGAAAGGGGAGAAACGACTCCACAGATTTGTCCTCTAGCCCCCACATATGTACTATGGTATGCAACCTACCTGCTCCCCCGCCCCACATACACTGAGATTAAATTTTAAATAGAATTTTACAATATTCTCTGGTCTACTTTTCTAGAAGGTTGTAAGACTTTCATTTCAGAAAGGGCTACAGGAAGGAATTGAATGTTGTACGGAACAGATGAGAGGAATCTGAGTGGGTAGGCCTTGCAGGGTGTTGCCACACAGTCTCTCAGAACTAGATTATCTTCTTGCTGTCTGTAGTGGTTAATCTGGCCAACTTGATTGGATTGGCATGTACCTAGAAAAACAAATCATATGTGTGGGTGATTGAAGTCCAGGGAAGATTAACTAAAGAGCCCAAGACCTGCCCTGTAAGTGGACAGCACCATCTCACAGGCAGAGGACCAGATGTGAGTTGCTCTGTTGTGGTGCACCCTCTCAGGACTTCATGATGGACTAACCTCTGAAAGTGTAAGCTAAACCCTTCTGAGAGAATTGACTCATGAGTTATCCTCTGACTTCCACATGAGTGCCATGGCATTCATACCCGAATACCCACAATAAATAGATGTAATTTAAAAATAAATCTACCCTTACAATTTTTTAAAATTATGTGCATGTCTGTGTACCACATCTGTTTGATGCCTGCAGAGGTTAAGAGAGTATTGGATTCCCTGGAACCAGAGTTTTGGACAGTTGTGAGCCGCCTTGTGAGTGCTGGAAATCAAACGCAGGTCCTCTATAAGAACAAATGTTCTTAACTGCTGAGCCATCTCCCCAGCCTGATCCACCTTTGCCATTTCTTGTATCAGGTATTTCATCAGAGCAGTGAGACATCTACACTGTCTAGTCGCATCTCTACACCACAGTCATTGCATCATTGAACATTAAAATAACCTGGGATTGAACCTGAGTTCACTTCCTAGATGTTGGTCTTCACTCTGAAGTCTCCCATGTCATCCAGCTATGATCAAATATATTAGTTACGATCTTAAGAGAAGTTAACCTATCCCTTGGAGTCGGGGTGTCTGCTATGACCCTTTATGATGGGTAAGAAGGAGACCACCTCCACTTCTTGCCTCTACACCAGGTTGTGGGGTAGGAGGTAAAATTATTCAGTGCACTCTCTGTAGTCATATGTGGAAACCTGATTGATAGTCTTCCATGTCCTGGATAAAGAATAAATCTCAACCCACAAAAATCCTGATCATACAGACACACACCTCGTTCTCTGGGGAGTTTTGTGGGCTCCATCAGCATTCTTAGCTCCATACTCTCCACTCCCTCCATTTTTGCCTTATTCTAATGACTCTGAAGGAAAGAAAACAGAAATACTGAACACAAATGTGCTTAGAACATCTTGACTTCCATAGCCAAAGGGCATTAAAAAATAGAGCCGTGGTTTTTTTTAAGATTTATTTATGTATCTGAGTACTCTATTTTCATATATGCCTGCATGATGGAAGAGGGTTTCAGAGCCTATTATAGATGACTGTGAGTTACTGTGTGGGTGCTGGGAATTGAACTCAGGACTTCTGGAACAGTTGCCAGTCCTCTTACCCGCCGAGCCATCTCTCCAGCCCCTAGAGCCCTGTTTTTATACTAAGCAAAATGTGCAAGGACTCACCACAAAAACACACTGTTGTTGAGATTGCTGGTTGTAGCTATGGCAACCAAGCTTGGGAATTGAAAGCAAGAGGTTGAAAGGCCTCAACTTAGGAAATGGATGGGCCTCAGACAACAGGATCACAGCTGTGATCTCCAACCCCCATCAGGAAAAGGCTAACCATTTGCTGTCACGTAGCTTCCACTACTGACTTCCTAAAGTTCCTCAAGGAATCGAATTCAAATCTTAGGACAGAATATCTCGTTGGTTGCTCGTGGCTACCCCAACACAGTGACAGGGAAGGCCTGGATCTGAAGCTTCTAGACGTGAAGCTGAAGTTTCCATTCATGAGGGTTTTGGAAAGGGTGTTGATAAAGGTCAGGGTGAAAGTGAGAGCTGGAAATGGCAAATAACTACCCCAAGGACCACCCCTTCCCCCATGGGCAAGGGGGAGTAACAAGGGGAACCCAGGGGTAGTGACTAGAAGAGTCTTAAGTGTGTGTAAGTATGGAAGCCAGAGAACAGCCTGGGTTGTTTCTTAGGTGGCTTCTGCCTTGTTTTCTGAGACCAGGTCTCTCATTGCCTGGAAACTTGCCTAATTGGCTAGGCTGACTAGTCAGCGAGCCTGGGGATCCAACTATTTCTACCGTCCCAGCACCGGAATTATAAGGTAGTGCCACCACATCTGGCTTTTTTAATGTGGGTTCCTGGGGGCAGGGGATGCAAGTCAATTCCTTAATGCTTATACTGAAAGCAATTGAGTTATCACTCCAACCCCATAAAGGTCTTACAGCAACTGATTGCCCTCATCTCACAGCCTACTAACTTATTTTTCAATAACTGAGGAACTTTGTCCACTTTGTTTTACAGGTGACTTCTATGGGCCATATACCCATCTCTTGTCCCAATTCCGTATGCATGAAACAGACAGTCTTTGTTCAGCTTGAGTGGTTTTGGAGAAAGCAGGTTTTAAGAGAGAAAACATTAAGCATGCCCAATACACTGAGGAATAAAGTTGGACTGAGCAGAAAGTTTGAATAATGCATGCTGTATAAATAAAGTAGAGGAGTCAAGGATGTTTAATAATTCTTTTCAAATTGCTTTAGCCATGCTGTGATGGTTTGAATGAAAATGGCCCCCATAGGACCATATATTTGAATGCTTGCTTCCTCAGTTGGTGGAACTGTTAGGGCAAGACTAGGAGAGGTGGCCTTGTGGAGGAGGTGTGCCATTGTGGGTAGGCTTTGCTGTTTCAAATGCTCACACCATTCCCAGTTAGCTCTCTCTGCCTCCTGCCCATGGATCAAGATGAGTTCTCAGCTATTGCTCCAGCCCCATGCCTGCCTGCTCCCCACTGTGATTGCCACGGACTTACCCACTGAAACTGTGAGCCCCAAATAAACTCTCTCTTATATAAATTGCCTTGGTCATGGTGCTTTGTCACAGCAGTAGCAAAGGAAGACACACCATATCTGAGGCAGCTAGCTGAGTGTCTCTTAGATCCAGTTTTAGCTCCTCCATCATATCAGTTCATGTTACACTGAGCATCTGCATAGAGTCAAACTGTACTTCTTTAAAAATAGACCACAGCGGCCAGCAAAATGGCTCTTAGGGCAAGGGTGCTTTTCACCGAGCTGATGACCTATGAGTCCATATGGTAGAGGCAAAGAACTGGCTCCTGCAAGCTGTCCTCTGATCTCCACACATGTGCTATGGCACATATGTACACACACACACACACACACACACACACACTATGAATGTTAAATCCTTTAAAAGAAGTAAAAATAAAAATAATGTGAGCTCCCTCTTCACTGTAAATGTTTCTTGCCTTTCTTCCCAATGTATGGTTTATACCACTTGGTGCCTTTCTGTGTTTGCTACTTTTCTTGTCACTGTGACCAAATGACTGAAAAGAAGCAACTCAGGGGAGGAGACATGTAGTGATACATTGTGTACCCTAATAAACTTGCTTGAGGATCAGAGGACAGGGCCAGCCACTAGATTAGACACAGACACCAGGCAGTGGCAGCACACACCTTTAATCCTATCACTAGGGATCTCTGTGAGTTCAAGGCCACAGTGGACTACACAAGATTGATCCAGTATAGGAGAGAAACAGAGCCAGGTAGTGATGGCACACACCTTTAACCCCAGACTTGAGATCTCATGCCTTTGCTTGGGAAGCACACATGCCTTTAATCCTAGGAAGTAATATGGCAGGGAAGAGAAAGGTCTATAAGGCGTGAGGAAACAGGAACTCACTCTCTTTAGGCTGAGGATTTCGTAGAGGGGAGAACTAGTGGCTGGCTGTTCTGCTTCTCTGATCTTTCAGCTTTCACCCTGATATCTGGTTCTAGGGGTATTATTATTATTATTATTATTATTATTATTATTATTATTATTATTATAAGACCATCAAGATTCAAACAACAGAGACATCTGATTTTGGCTCATGGTTTCAGGAAAACAGCCCATCACGACAGGGAAGGCATGATGGTCAGTGGATCCATGATGTGGGAATTTGTGGCACATATGGGTTGATCAGAAAAAAGAGAAATTGCTGGAAGAAGAGCCAGGTTATCACCCCCTTGCCTGCCTTCTAGTGACTCACTTATTCTAGCTAGGCCCCATCTCCTAAAGGTTCCACAACCTCCCAAAACAGTGCTACCATCTTGGGACCAAATGTGCCTCTGGACAGACATTTTATAAATGGACCATAATATCTTCCATAAAACCTGAATGCGGCGAATGCCTGCTACATGGGAAGAAGACATTTATAACCATTGATTGATGAGCGGAGGGAATAAATTCATCAATCAATGGATCAGATACTTTAGCCAACTCTAAGTTGTTTTGTTCAGCAACATAGAATGATCAAATTCTGAAGTAATGGACTTAATTTCTTTGTCTATTCCAAAGAACTTCCCTCTTGCTGAGCACTGGTGGCACATTCCTCTAATCTCAGCACTCGGGAGGGAGAGGCAGGCAGATCTCTATGAGTTTGAGATCAGATTGGTCTTTAGAGTAAGTTCCAGGACAGCCAAGGTTACACAGAGAAATCCTGTTTCGAAAAACAAAAAACAAAAAACAAAAAAGAGAGAGAAAAGAAAACAAAAACAAAACAAACAGAAAACCTTTGCTCTCTTTCCCTCCACTTTAGTCTACTGTACTTGTGTGTTTTGACAGTCTTACTCTGATTCCTCATTGTCTTTCACTTGGCAACTCTGCTACAGTTTCTGAGTCTTCATGTCTCGTGCACATCCTTCTTCAAAAGTTAGATGGCGCGCTTTTGAGAAGTAAATGGGATCCTGAGACTTGGCAACATCCCACAAGCCCTGCAGATCTCCTGCCATGACCCCTCCTGCACCCCTTCATTTATAACCCATTACTTTGTTCTCTCTCCCATCCCTTCCAGGCCTTAAGGAAGAGCTTTTCCTCTCTTCTTCCTGAAGAGCTCTCTTACTCTAATCTCACCTCAGTCTTGCACTGCAAATTTCTATTTATCTTTCAGATCCTGTCTATAAGCATTCACTATGCAGAGACTTCCCAGGGGTCCCTGTGTCCACTTTCACTCTCCTCCATCTTATGTCTTTAACTGCACTTGCTGGTTTGGACTGGTATATGACTGACTTAATCATCCAAGAAAAGTCAGATTTCTTCACTGAAGTAGAAGCTCCTTGAGGCCAGAGGCTATACAGATTTGCTATGTCTGTGACAATGACTAGCAGTGACTTGGTGGCTTAAATGATAGAAATTTGTGGCCCATTGTGCTAGAGACTTGAACTCCAAGATGAAGTGTTGAGGGGCAATGTGGTTTCTAAAGCTGCTCTCTTTGGCTTGCAGTTGTCTGTCTTCTTGCAGTCTTGTCTTCACGTAGCTCCCCCCTCCCCTCATGTACACATCTCTAGTTTATCTTTGTGCCCAAGTTTACTTTCAGAAGGTCATCATGCGGGTGCTGGAGAGATGGCTCAGTGGTTAAAAGAACTTACTACTCTTCCAGAGGACCAGAGTTTGGCTCCCAGGACCCACATCAGGGATACACAGCCTCCTATATTTCCAGCTTCAGGAAATCTGATACCCTCTTATGGCATCCTTGGGCACCTAAATACATGTACACATCACACACACACACACACACACACACACACACACACACACACACACACAATTTTAAGATTAAAAGCAAATCTTTAAAAAATGACACTAGTCAGACTAGATTAGAGATTATAGCAATGGACTCATTTTGACTCAATAACTTCACTAAAGAGCCTGTCTCCAAACTGTCATATTTAAAGGTGTGGGGGTTAGTGGGCTGGAGATATAGCTCATTAGGTAAAGTGCTAGCCTAGCATATGCAGAACCCTGAGTATGGTTTACAGTGTCACATTAAACTGGTCATAATAACCCACATCTGTAATCCCAGCATGTGGGAAGTAAAGGTAGGAAGATCAGAAGTTCAAGACCATCCTTGGTTACATGACCAATTTGAGGCCACCTAGAAATACATGAGACCCCATCTCAAAAACAAAGTACTAAGGGTTAAGTTTTCAAGATATAAATTCTTGAGGAGGAATGCAGTTGGACCCATAACAGGGACTATATCACTTCTGCTCATATCCTCATCATCCAGCTCAGTGCTGGTCTTGAGATTTGGTTTACACCCTTATATAATTGATTGCATTCCAAACCCTCATTTGCTCTTGCCCACCATCATGCACTGTGTTCTAGGCAAAGAAAATCAGAAGGCACACATCACAGCAGAAGGACCCTCTGTGGCCACAAGAAGTATTTGCTGTCACAATCAAGTCACAGTTGCTTTCTTAGGACTTCCATATGGGCCCAAAGCAGCCATCTAGAACTTGCTGGCTTTTTTTTTTTTTTTTTGCCACCTTATGGACTGCTGGGGGAGGTCCTTCTGGCATCTGATGGCTCACCAAACTGGACCTCTTCAGAAGATAAGGCACAGATGAGTTGGTGGGAGGATGGATCTGCTCAGGTCTGGGAAGGCAGTTTAGCAACAAGTACTAGAAGCAAAAAGAAGGAGGAGGAGGAAGAGGAGGAGGAGGAAAGGAAGGAAGGAAGGAAGGAAGGAAGGAAGAGAAAGAAAGAAAGGAAGGAAGGAAGGAAGGAAGAAAGAAAGAAAGAAAGAAAGAAAGAAAGAAAGAAAGAAAGAAAGAAAGAAAGAAAGAAAGACTTTTGTAACCTTATAATCTCACAGCTAGTAATTCAATCTGAGGACGGACCTGGCAGAGGAGAGCTCAAGATAAGTTTATAGCCTAACGTTAAATTCTTTCTTTTTTCTTCTTTCCTCTTTTCTTTTTCTTCTTTTTCCCTTCTCTCCTTCCTCCCTCCCTTCCTTCCTTCCCTTATTCTTATCTTTTTTTTTTTTTTTTTAAAGATAGGGTCTCACCCTGTAGCCCTGGCTGGTCTGGGAGTCATAAAGATCTACCTGCCTTTGCTTCCCAGGTGCTGGGATTAAAGGTGTAGGGCCACCGTGCCCCAGCCTCACTCCTAATTTCTTTAGGAAAAAATATGTAAGTTCTCATTATTATAATAGCAAATATCTGGGGAGAGTGCCCAGTAGGTAACAAGAAGAGGAAGCTTTGTGAGTCCAGTGCATTGAAGTGACTGCAGTTGTATAGCCATCGAAAGAATTGTTTTTTTATTTTTATTTTTATTTTTATTTATTTATTTATTTATTTATTTATTTATTTATTTATTTATTTATTTTTGGTTTTTCGAGACAGGGTTTCTCTGTAGCTTTGTGCTTTTCCTGGGACTCACTTGGTAGCCCAGGCTGGCCTCGAACTCACAGAGATCCGCCTGGCTCTGCCTCCCGAGTGCTGGGATTAAAGGCGTGCGCCACCACTGCCCGGCTAATGAAGTACTAAGGATTGTTTTAAATGTATATTTGTGTGTGTGTGCGCGTGTGATCGTGCGTGCGTGTGCGTGCGTGTGTGTGTGTGTGTGTGCGCGCGTGCGTTTGCGCGCGTGTGTATGTGTGTGTGTGTGCGTGCGTGCGTGCGTGCATGCGTGTGCGTGTGCGTGTGCGTGTGCGTGTGTGTGTGTGTGTGTGTGTGTGTGTGTTGGCTGATGCCTGTGGAGGTCAGAGAACAACTGACTGAGCCTGTCTTTCCTTCCACCATGTGGGTCCCAGAAACTGAACTCAGGCTTGGTAGCAGGTACATTTACCTGATGAGCTATCATCTCACGGGTCTTAAAAAGGCTGTTTATAAAAAAATTGTTATTTCATTTTATGTGTAGGAGTGTTTTGCCAGCATGTGCGTGTGTGAATCATGAGTATGCACTGCTAGAAGATACCCATAAAAGGCCATCAGATTCCCCAAAAGTGGAGTTAAAGACCGTTGGGGTGTGTCATATGGTTGCTGGAAATCAAACCCAAGTCCTCTTAGAAGAGCAGCAAGTGCTCTTAACAGCTTAGCTATTATCTCATCTTTCCAACACTGTTTAGGAAGACTTTTTAATAATACAAGAGAAAAGTTACATGAAGCAATAGGACATAGATAGCACAGATCCTCTGACTCAGGTAATCAGTGCAAATTGTAAATTGTCGCTTACACGCGTTTATAAGTTCAGAGGGAAGCCCAGATTGATAAATATCCTAATCTTGTTTTAATAGTTTTGTTGTTGTTGTTTTAAAGAACCAGAGATGTCTTCCCTTGTGTGCTTTTTGTTAAAGCATGTGTTACTTTTATAGCCAGGAAAGCAGGCAAAGTTTTGAAAGGCGCTGTGCTGTTCACCAATGAAATTCTGACTCCCAGGGAAAGTGCCTGCGGTGCGCCTGCTCCCAGCTCTACGCCCTGGACCTCTCGTTCTCCCGTTCTCCCGGGGCTGACTGGCTTCTAAGGAGTGTTAAAGTCCCCGTGGCCACTTCAAGCGTGCCAAGCACAGCGCAGCTCTCGGCGGGAGGTGGAAGGTCAGGGGAGGGGCCGGGCTTTCTTCTGTCCCTGAACAGATCTGGAGATCTGGGCTGCGCTGGGCTCCTGAAGCCCTTGTTCTTTCTCGGGCCACCGCGGCGGCCGCCGCCCAGCCCGTAGCTCCAGGGACGGGTGCAAAGTGCCGTGTCATTGGGAAAGCTGGTGGCCGGGGCATTGCATTCCATGAAGCTGGAGTAGGACTGCGGGGGTGGGAAATGAACAGGAGCCCCTGTTCTCGCAATACACTCTGACTAGCCCACTCTGACTAGCCGGGTGAGGAAGTCGGAGGCGGGGTCCTAGCCTAGCCCTCTTGGGCCGGCTGGACTAGCCTGTTCCTCTTCAGGACAACACCTGGGAGCCGGCAGCCAGCCAGCCAAGTCGGTCTTGCTCCTGAGGGGACCCTCCGCCTGTGTATTGGCTCTGCCCCTCCCGTTTCATGATGCTGCGAGTCTTCATTCTCTTTGCGGAGAATGTCCACACCCCGGACTCCGACATCAGCGACGCCTACTGCTCCGCTGTGTTTGCAGGTAGGAACTCCAGAGACACAGCCAGGCAACCTGGCAGGACCGGAGTAGGATCTGGGGGCGCGATCGAGGCGTGCCTGCCTGGAAGCCAGGAAAAAGACTGCCTAGCTCTACCAGGCTGATGTTGGACATTGAAAAGATACAGAGGAGAGGGGTGGGGCGACTCGGGAAACTGAGGCTGTGAGAGAGAAGTGGCCTGACTGTGTTTCAGCTGAGCCAGGGGTGGCATTTGGTAGACCAGGTGGACGGGGGCCACTACCCCTCTTCTCTGGATTCCTTAAAATATCTCTTTCCGCTTTTGGCTGCACTGTCTAGCAGGGCTCTGCTCCTCTCCCCGAAGGCCTGGGCCTTGACCTATTTATAACCAGCTCTTCCCTGGGCCTTTGTGCACTATCAGAAGCTAGATTAGCAGGCTGGCTGCCACTGGAGGCAGAGCAAAGCCTTGCCTCCAGGAATCCTAGTTTCTCTCTCTCTCTCTCTCTCTCTCTCTCTCTCTCTCTCTCTCTCTCTCTCTCTCTCAGACACACACACACACACACACACACACACACACAGAGAGAGAGAGAGAGAGAGAGAGAGAGAGAGAGAGAGAGAGAGAGAGAGAGAGAGAGAGAGAGAGAGAAGGGATGGGAAAAGTTTAGCTGTCACCATTACCAATCTTTAGGACTTCCTCTTCCTCACTCTCAACAGAATGGCACCTGCTGGGGTAGCATGTAGGCTTCTTTAGACTGGGGTCCCCTAATGCCTGGCAGCCTGCTCCTCTCCAGTCCAGGGACTTTCCACATCAGGCTTTGGCAGGGCTTTGCTTGTGCTTTTCCTTCAGGATGTGAAGGCTGGTCCTGTCTGCTTTCCTAGGACCAGACCAGGGCTGAGGTCTTCATAGTTTGTCTTCCAGCTCTGAGACTCGAGGATCAGGAGTGGACCACTTTCACTATTCACCCTAAAGGTTCTCTTCTCAGTCCTCCTTCCCCGCCAGTCTTCTTTTCCCTGTGTCCCTGGACCAGAAGATCCGAGCATCAGTCAGTCCCTGGCCATCCAGTGGACATTCCCTTTCAGTATCACCAGTCATTAAGTATGAACAGGTGCTCCCAGACATGTGCACACCCTGGAGTCCACAGGACATCTGGGATGCCCACAAAGAACGGTTGCTCTCAGAAGGCAGGCTTGAGACAAGCATGGCACATGCAGATGTGTTGGGAGCACCCAATGCTGAGTGTAGATTTGGTGCATCTTTGGACGGAGACCCAGGATGGGCAGCCTGGAAAGCACCCTGCACTAAGAGAAGGAACTGAAGAACTTAGAGAACATTCCATATGTGCCCCACCCCCCAGGCTTTGACTTTGTCCACCAGCTTCCCATAGATGTCTTTGAAAATGAACTGTATCAATGTGTTTCCAGCAGACAGGACAAGGACATCTTCTCACGTGGTTGGGATGGAGACTTTGTGTTGCCTCCCTGTATCCTCAGCTCTGAGCAGACCAGCCAATGGCCTGGTTTAGGTGCCTGGGCTGAGGGCTCTGGGCTCCATGTGGTTTGCTTCTAGAGCATTGGTTCTCAACCTGTGGGTCTCAACTCCTTGGGGTCAAATGACCCTTCCACAGGGGTTGCATATTAGATATTTACATTAGGATTCATAACAGTAGCAAAATTACAATTATGAAGTAGCAATGAATTAATTTTATAGTTGATTACCAAAACATGAGGAACTGTGTTAAATGGCCACAACAGTGGGGGAAGCTGAGAACCACTGTTCTAGAGGGTACCACTAGTGCTATGTCTCCTTCTTCTCCACTTTTGGTCCCAGGCTGAGGGAAGCGAGGATACTGTTCGGAAAGATCAGCCATGCCTTGGGTGTTAGCTGGTCTCTGAACCCCTTCCTCACTCACTGGAAGTCCGAACAGCTTTGTAAAGGCACACCTCAGTACGATGCGTCTTTGCAGGGCACAGGGTACTGTCTAGAGCTGACGCTCCTCTCAGGAGCTGTGTCTCCTTTGATGTGTCGCCCCCCCTCCCCCACTCCCAGACAGCCCTGATTTCCTCCCAGCCTCCTCCTCTGCAAAGGTCCCTGGCCTCCTCCTCTGCAAAGGTTCAGCACGTTCTCTTCCTCCTGTTCACCCCACCCCCAGGGCAGACTCAGGAGCTCTAGTAGGGAAAAGGCTAGGGATAATAATGAATGGGAGTGCTTTCCAGCCACTGGAGGAAGCACAGCTAATGTAGCTTCAGGCCGATTTCGTTTGGCCCCTGGGGGCCTGTCTGGAGTTTTCCCTCCCTCACTGGGAGGAGGTCATCCACGGTCCTCCTCTGCTGCTCCTGGCTCCTCTGGATTTATTCCCCTTTCCTGGAGCCCAGAGCTCACTGTAGAGAAAGGAAGTGTATTATCTGTGCTCTGAACCTGAGAAGCAGGCTGGCTGGAACTCACAACCCAGGATGTCAGCGTCAGGCAGTAGAGAACTGTTCTCCCCTCCCCCAAGCCCTGGCCACCTTCCACCTCCTGCATTAGCCAAACTCTTAACCCATGTCTAAATTTGGCTGCTTGCAGTACTTAAGCTTGCTCACCCTTCTATTCCTCAGGGCTAGGTTGGTGAATGATTCCAGAGCAGGCTCTGGCCAGGGGCAGACAAACGCAAAATGCCCTTCTGGGAAGCCTATCCTCCCTAGCTGACCTAGACCTGCCTTTCCAGTGACGTGGTCCCAATATCTCATAGATACTCTGTGGGTCGGCACATTCATGGTATGCTCGGTCAGCTCTATAGGGTCGAAGGGAGAGAGTATTATCTCCTTCACTGATGAGGGTTTGGCCCGGAAGATTCAGGGGCTTTGCCAAGGTTGTACGCTTGTCAGAGCATCCCCTCAGAGAGGCTCATGAATAAGAAAGGACTCTGGAATGCATGCCATGTGCCACCCACACCATCCAGGCTGAGTGCCCAGGGTAGAGCTCAGTCTAGAAGAGGGGACACAGGGCTGTGAGGAGCATAGTATGGGACAAATGGCCCAAAGGCAGAGGGCTGACCACTTCACTACTATTTCTTCCTCTGCTTCATTGTTTTTTTTTTTTGTTTTTTTTTTTTTGTTTTTTTTTTTTTTTTTTTTTTTTTTGAGTCATGGTTTCTCTGTGTAGCCCTGACTGTCCTAGAACTCGATCCATAGACCAGGCTGGTCCTGAACTCAGAGATAGATATGCCTGCCTTTGCCTCCTGAGTGCTGTAATTAAAGGCATGCGCCACCGCCACCCAGTTCTGACGTAATATGCCTTTATCACAAGGAAGAGAAGTGAACATTGGCTAAACATGAGCAATACATCATTTTCAGAAAGTGTCTCTGTAAAACCCCACAAAAAGATCCAGACTTATTATACCTGACATGATTTTTTAATGGAATGTGTAACACAAACTACACCCTAGTCCAATAGCAAGCACAGGTGGTAGCAGTTCTCATCACCCCACTTCAAAGAAAAGGAAACTGAGGCACAAAGAGCCTATGTTTGCTCCAGTAGTGACTGGAACTGGACTTTCAAGCCCAGGCAGTCTGAATCTAGAGTCATCTCTATACGTCTTCACTCATGCTACTGTCTTCTTCCAGCTCTAGGTCTGTCTAGGAGACAGAAGGAGGAAGGAGGAGACTGAATTCAGGCTCTGGTGCCCATTGGCATGTTGACCTGTACACACATAACCCTGACTGCCTGCCACACCACACAAGTAGTTCTTACCCACCTAGATCACATTTTGTAATTACTATTCTGGAGGTCCTCGGTTCTTCTGTGTGGCCTCGAGGGTACATTCTCATCTTAGCAGGCTTCTGTCTTGACTCACCTTCCCTGTGTCTGATGGGCCAGTCAGATACTATTTAGTGCAATTTCCAGGTGTCCCAGCCCTTGTGCTAGGCCCACTCAGAGTCCTTATATACCTGTGGGGGTACCTGCTTAGGACATGATACCCTGAGTCCAGGGTGTTGGGTCATGTTTCTAGGATGACAACTTTTTGTGAGTATAGCAGGTACTCTGGGGGAGGGGCAGTGGTATCATTGTGGGCCTTTTTATGAAATAAAATTTAAAAAGGGGACTAAGAAGAGCAGACAGCTGGCAGCCTTGGTTACAACCCAGTGTCATAAGACTATTGAGGGAGGGGAGGGGAGGGGAGGGGAGGGGAGGGGAGAAGCTGAGAGTACCAGTTTTGTACCTAAACTGTTTAGGGTTTTGAACCTTGAATTTTGCATTCCAGTTCTGCCACTTTTCAACTATGTGTCCTTGGACAAGTCATTCAACTGCTCTGTGTGTCTCTCAGTTTCCCCCACTGTGAAATGTTGTAGACCAGATGACGTACTTTCAACAGTGCCTGGGCCTCAACTCGTGTTAACTCTAGGACTGGTGTTATAACTTGGTTGATAGGGTGTTTGCCTGGTAGCAAGAGAGCCCTGGGTTAATCCCCAACTCTGCATAAGGCTGGGTTCGGTGATATATGTGTGTAATCCAAGCACTTGAGAGACGGAGGCAGGAGGATCAGAAGCTCAAAGTCATCCTTAGCTACACAGAGTTCCAGGCTGGCCTGGACAACATAAGACTCTGTCTCAATAAACAAACAAAAACTAATATATGTTAACTGTAATTATTATATGCCATTATGCATTTTTGTAATTACTATTCTAACTAACATGTACTTTTATCAAGACATTATTGCACAGACCTAAGAAAACTTTCAGTAGCTTATTTTTTTTTAACCCAGTCAGTTCTATTATCAGCTTTATTTGTCCATCTACTGGCCTCCCAAACATACACAACCAGCATGGCTGAAATCTGTTTGTCTACCCGCAGGGACCCTGGTGTCTCTCTGTCTGCCACTCCTTCATCTTCCCTTCTGAGCTGAGGCACTGTCTGCTTGCCCAGTGGCAGGCCATGGCCTTATAATGCTGCTAGGCCCCTCTGGATGCATATTTCTATAGAGACCTCCCTGGAGCCCTCAATCCTCTTCAGTCCTTCCCTCTCCCATTCTCTCTCTTCCTCACTGCATGCCTGCTGGCTTCTGTCCACCTTTGTCTCGTAGAGGAAGCACTAGCTGGTGGGAAGGGTACTTATCTCTGTCACTCACATGTTTCCCTTGTAGCATACTGGGCTGGAGGCAACACCTTTGCAAAGTGCCATCCTCTTGTTTTCACAGATGCTAAATCAGACTCTGCAAATTCTGGGTCACCCCATGAGGTAAAGATGGCTGGCCAGGAGCCTGCATCATTGCTACCATAGCAGGCTCTTCCTGGAGGTCACATAATAATGGTTGTAGTTGGACTACATGAGTGTTTACATCCTCAGCAACATGAAGGTAGTGTCTGGATTGGGGCATCAGAGAGAGAGAGTGGGTAGCAGAGAGAACACACGGGAACATCCATACTCTGGAAGATGTAGGGACTGGCAAATGTGTCCTGAAGGAATCCTAAAAACTCATGCAGAGCATCCCTTTAAAGAGTGATGTCACGCCAGGCGTTGGTGGCGCACGCCTTTAATCCCAGCACTCGGGAGGCAGAGCCAGGCGGATCTCTGTGAGTTCGAGGCCAGCCTGGGCTACCAAGTGAGCTCCAGGAAAGGCGCAAAGCTACACAGAGAAACCCTGTCTCAAAAAAAAAAAAACCAAAAAAAAAAAAAAAAAAAAAAAAAAAAAAAAAAGAGTGATGTCACTGAGCCGGAAGTCAAGGTTTGTGCCTCAAGGTGCTTGATGTTTAGATCTTGGGGAAACAAAGCTCTAGACAGTATGAGAATGTTGTCAAAGAAAGCTTCACTATTCATCCATGGCCAGGTGGTAGGGCCACCAAGAGATTACAGAGAACAGGACTACAAACTGGCCTGTGTCTTGGGAGCCTGGCTAGTGATGTGACCTAGACTGGCCTATAGAGAAAAAGACATGAACTCATGGGTGAGTGGGGGCCAGTGCACCTCTCTCCCCGACCTGTACACAGGTGTTAGATTTGTGCTAAATGGGCTCCTTTCCCAGATTCTCTGATTTTTCAAAGGAAGCTCGAAGAGGAGATCGGTATGGGAAATCTTCCAACGCTTAACTTGTGCACAATTTTGCTATGGAACATCATGTTGTTCCAAGATAACAACACATCTATAGCCTGGGCCTCAGGGGACACCAGTGTGTTGTGCAATGCACAGTGTTTATGTTTATTCCTGTAAAGTATAGGACTGCATCCTCTCCCTTAGACTCATCCATCAGCACCCATGAGTGGTGACATCACTAAAGCCAACGAGGACTTCTTAATTTCCTTTTTTCTTACCTCTATCAGTCTGGAAACAGGAAATCACAAAACTGCACTTGTTATACAAACTGCTTCACAACTGATTCCATTCCTGCTGCACTTCCAGCTGGCCCTCTTATGGGTAAACAGTGTGCTCTCTCTGCAGCTGCAGATGCATGCATACCCAGGATTATGGGTATATACCCTAATGCTTCCATGATAAACAATGGAAATCATTGCCATATAGGCATCCTAGTTCAAAAGCTCCTGGTACATCAGGATGCCCAAGATCCTTCTGCCAGTTGCTCTGTTCTCTCCAGGGAGTGTCTTTGACAATATGGCCTGTGCTAGCACAGCATCATAATTCACATTCCAGCCAGAAGTAAAAGGTACTGGGGAAGCATACTTTTTCTCCTTAAAGACACATCAGACAGTTACATATGTACTTCCTCCTCCTATCTCATTTATCTTATACTCACATCTAGCTGCAATGGAGACTAGAATATAGGTTTCAATTTGGATGGTCTACCTGGCTTTTTTTTTTTTTTAACATAGGTTCTGGGATGGAACTCTATCCTCACATTTTCATGGCAAGCACTTTACTGCCTAAGCTATCTCCCTATGCCTGTTACAGTTTTTATCACTGAGACAAATCCCCTTGACAAGAGGTCCCATTAAGGTTCTAGGCCCCAGTGTGAAGTCTACAAGGGAACAGCTATCTGTTTTGTCAAAGTTCTGAGCAGCAAGCAGCAGGAAGGCCAGGAAGTTGGGGGTTCAGATGGGAAGAGGCCTCAGGATGTGTTCAGTGTTTGGGACACCAGCTGTTGCTTTTCTGGTTTACGGAAAAGGTATATGGAATCCCTGATTCTTGGACACAGGCCAATGGTTTGCTGAAGTCCCTTGAAATATTCCTCTAAAAATATTAGTTATACCCCTTGCAGATTTCCTGTGCTGACTGTGGTGGACTGGAGTGGGGACATGGATAGAGAAATGGTGTGATTGTGTGTGTGTGTGCGCGCACAAAGGGGGCAAAGCTAGGAATCTTAAAAAAAAATGCTCACAATATCTGAAATTGCCCCTAGGGGGCAATGCCGTCTTCTCTGAAAAGCGTTGCCTGCCTCGGGAGGTGGAGCCCATTCTGGGGAACCCTGTGCAATGTCCACAGCTTCCAGTCCAGGCCAGCCCTGACCTCACACTGGGAACACCAGGGCGCCGAGCCAGCCCTGGTCTCTGACAATGAACAAGCAACTTTGCAGCTAGGCCATTGCTAGTACCATTGCCATGAACACTAAGGAGCAATGCCTGTGCTGCAGCCGTTACTTACCAGAGTGGCCCCAGCCTTGAGTGAGGCCGGGGACTGCTTGCCTGGGGACCGATACTTGAACTGAGCCCCCATGGGTGGATGAAGGTGGTACTGCAGAGGGAGCAGGAGAGCAGCTGCCAGCACACTTCCAAGCTGGAGGGGGACTTGGTATGTTCGAGAAACTGAGAACTCTCTGGAATTGGAGCTCTAGGGTCAAGGGCCAGAGTGGCCCTAACCTCTGGCATGGGAAAGGAATGTAGGCTTCATCCCAAGAGAAGAGGAGGCCCTTGAAGGATCTTCGTCAGGGCAGTGACCCAACTATGCTTGAAGAACTCGTGACTGCAGTGTGGGTAATGGACCATATGTGGCTGGGGTGACCATGACATGGCCAATTGGGAGATGTCATCAGTCAGCAGGCAGAAGCAGATGTGGACACCTGGGCGATACCAACATTACAAGTATTCAGAAGGGTGATCTAAGTTACAATTAACTGACATTCTTGGCTCAAGTAGACTTAAATAACAGTTCCAAGTGAGTAGTCACTCACCTGAAAGCTAGAGACAGGATGAGTTCTGGATAAGTACGTGCACCGCACACTCCCATTGCATCACTCCGAACCAGGCCGTTTCAGCGCTCTCTCTGATCTGCTGTCCAGGGTACCTGGCGCCTTTGGGTCTCATTGGCAATTTGCTCTATGCTGCCTCACTTACAGGAAGCAGGAGTGGGATTTCAGTGTCTTGGTTCAGAACATATAAGCCTGTGCCCTCACAAGAACGATGTAGAATGCAGACCCATGGCAACTGTGCCATTGGCAGGAGATACAGCAAGGTCCAGCTTGGAGCCAAAGGTGGGTATCTCATCAGCTAGGTTCTGCTAGGAGAGAGGTAGGAGCCAAGGGAGAGTAGAGTCAAGGAGAGGAAGAGAGGGTCCAAGCAGCTAGAGAAGATTCTGGAAAGTGGACAGCCTCCGACTCTCCTTACCCTTCCCTTTATCATGTCCCACTCCAGTGGGACTCACTGGCCCTTTTAGGGGCCTTCCTCTTCTTGAGAGCATGTCTTCAGTGTCTAGAGACGTGGCTGCTGCCATCTGCTGTCTACATTCCCTGATGTGGAGCATCCAGGGTGGAAGGATGTGGCTGATTCCCAATAAGCTAGAGGTGACCAGTGAGAAGTGTGGGGTGCAGTGTCCTCTTAGTGAACTGTTTAGAAGACATTTATAGAGAGCCTGCCATGTGCAAAACCCTGTTCCAGGTGCTAAGAAGGCTACAGTGGCTAACAAAACTCTCCTGGCTCCTTAGTGTCAGGGTGTTCTGTGTTGCATGGGTCGGTTGAAGAAAGAGGTCACTGCAAGATGAAATTTTAAGGCCTGTGTGACAGCAGGAAGGTCCAGCCTCTGATGATCTGAACTGAACCTCAACCTGCCATACAAAGGCGTATTTATTGATTGTTGTACAAAGTTGGTTTTTGCATAAAATATTTTTTCATACCAAGATCCCTAATCTGATCTGTATGTCTCTCTAAAGGAAAGCATTACATGCCCACATGACTTTGGTCCTTTATTGTGTACCATCTACAGTACACAATAACCCAAGAGCCTCAGGTGTCCCAGCGGCATCTTGTGACAAAAGTCATGCAAAGGCTGTAACACCTCCTCAGAAAAACAATTCTACAAATCCTACTGTTTTCCACGATGATTCTTTACTGTTTTCCATAATGATTTTCAAGGTCAAAGTACTTCTAGAAAAACAACTATTTACTCTAGTGTCTACTCTAGATCCAGTGACAACTCATTCTAATGTCAACCCTAGATCCAGTGACAACTCACCATTCTAATGTCTACCCCAGATACACCGACTCTGCTAAATTCCTGTAACACCTTAGCGCCCACCCAACTGTCTAATGGGAAGGGTGGAAAAGATGCAGACATTACCTAGTGATCAGTGCTAAAAGCAACCATGCAAGGGAGCCTTGGAGGAGGGGGTGGTGTGCTGTGTGGCTCAGTAGGTAGAGCACTTTCCTAGCACTCCCAAAGCCCTGAATTGGAGCTGCAGAACTGCATAAACTGGGCATTGTGCTATGTACCTATAATTCCAGCTCTAAGGAAGGAGAGGCATGAAGATCACAAGTTCAAGGTCATTCTTCCCTACAAAGAGTGTTCAAGACCAGCCTGGGTTACATGAGGCCCCATCTCAAAAAACAAACAAATGAAATAAGCAACAACAGATCATGAAAGAGGAGGTAGGGCACGTGTTGCAGGTTTAAACTGATAGCCGGTGGAGGTCCTTCAAGAGGGGCTCCGTAAATGAAGGGCAGGAGTAGGCATTACAGTCAGAGAGAATGTATGCATACTGTAATGCATACATTCGGATCCTGTATGCTGCTCTCAGGCTCCGAAGGCTGCTGGCCTGGCAGGTTTGAGGAACCTTGAGGAGGGCAAGGAGCCTGGAGAAGGGTGGGTCAGGTGGGGATTTAATGGTCATCTAGGGGCTCTGGGTTCAGACGGGAACTTTGGAAAGATTCTGAGTGGAGGAGTGACACCAGGTGACGCTGGGTGGAGAGTGCACCAGGGTGGTGGTGGAGGCAAGGGCAGGGGCAGAAGGTGGGAGACTGGATGGAGTCTGTCACTGTAGCTCGGGCAAAACAAGCAGTGCCTTCAGACAGAGTGGTGGCGATAAGCTGAGAAAGGACGGGATCGGGGTCTGTTTTTAAATCATTTCTTTTTAAAACTAATTATTTATGGAGAACATGCTCTGTGCAGCCTCCCCCCCTTCCTCCTCCTCCTCTTGCCATATTTCTAAGCAGAGCTCATAGGATCTGTGGTTTTGGTTGTGTGATGAGATTTGGAACCATGACTGGATGGTTCAAGTGAGTCGAGGAGAAAGAATGCAGACAGAAAGTTCGGAGGCTCTTTCAAAGGCGGTTGCAAAAAGAGCGTGTGGCTGGGGTGTTTTTAGCTTAGTGGTAGAGTGGTGTGTGCTCTCAGGGGAGACGGAGACTGAGGAACTTGACAGTCACAGCCCGATCGCAGACCTCTATTCATCCACCTCAGTTGATTGGCTTCCCTGTCAAGCCGCGCCGTTAGGGTGCGGGAGTGGAGTGGGATGCACAGAGTGGGATTTACCCAGAAAGCGCTGTGTCCCTCAAAATAAGAAGGGGAAGGACCGTGTTCTTTCCCCAGCTACCTGCTGGAGTGTTGGAAAACAGAGAAGCGAAGGCCCTGTGAGGAGGACCTTCATAAGCTGTTAAGGGATCAGACAACATGCAGAAGAATGCTAAGGACCAAGACAATTTAAGGCTCAACTTAAGCAACTTTCTCCACCGTAGAGGGCGAGGAGTTCAGAGATTGTCGCAGCAGGGAACTGCAGGAGATAGAATGGGCAGCGACTGGGAACTCGCGGTATGATTTGAGTCCAGACAACTCCAGGCGCCACCGGGAATTCCCCCTCCCAGCCGGGTCTGGGTGCACCGGATGCACTGTGTGCACTCCTAAGGCGCTCAGCGTGCAGCCCTTTGGGCCCATGGTGCCTCAGGCGTACCCCGCACTGTCTTTGCCCGCCACTCATTTCCTTCCCTGGGGACCCTCAGAACAAGGCACCCGCGCTTGGACTGGGCGTAAGTTCCATTCTTGCTCCTCCCGGGCCACCTCCCTGAGGGCGGACCCAAGCGGGCCTGGAGGGGAGGATCCGCCCTGTGGGTGTACCTTGTCCCACGCGCAGCCTCGCATCTCGGGCTGACCAAGTCTCCGCCGCCGAGGCGCAGCGGAGCGACCGCTCTCTTGGCGTGGCCATCGCGGATCTGAACGCTGGTCGCGTAGTAGTGGCTGTGTCCCGCGCTCCTGCTCCCTCCGCCCCGCACGCCTGGGCTGCTGAGCCATGCTCTGTTGCCTGCTGGCGAGGGCCAGCAACCTCCCCAATGTGAAGAAGGACCGGCGCAGCGACCCTGTGGCCAGCCTGATTTTCCGAGGTGAGAGCCCCGAGGCCACTGCATCCACTCTGGGGCACCATCCGTTTCTCTGCACCCAATTTCGGGGTCTGTGGACCCAGATCAGACCAGAAATCCCACCCTGGGACTGATAGCCAGGAAACCTGAAACAGCAAATCCTGGAAGTACCAGGCTAAGCCAGTCGTTATTACTTTCCTAAGACGGCACCCAGAAGGAAGAAATGCCGGCACTTCCTGAGAAGCGGGCACAGGGTGGGTGGGAAGATGGACACAGAAAGTAGAGGTGTAATCAGGGCCACATAACTGGTGTGCGAGCATTTAAAACAGTGCGCTTTCAAAGTTATGTCCATCCATCCATTCATGAATTGTGACGGAACATTGCCCTTTGGAAGGGCCAAATCTCAACCAGAAGGAAGAGGAACTGAATACTTGTGGATATGGCTTTGACTCAGGAAGTCTGAGGGGTGCCTGAGATGTTTTCCAAATTCAAAGAGCTAAGCCTCTGTATGTGCTGCTTAGTCCAGAGAAGGGTTTCTCTGTGGAGACTGCACCTTCCTCCACTCTGCATGCCTCTTCTCCCTGGCTTCAGGCAGATTCCCGAGGGAGGAGTGTCTCAGGAGGGGAAAGGGAAGAGGAAGGACCTGTCAAAATCGAGAGAAGGAACAATAGTGGTGAGTCAGGACCCCAGTTCTGCCCAGAAAGATAACTAAGCAGAGGAGAGAGGGCTTCCTCTTAAGGAGCTATACTCTGCGGGATTGAAAAAATACAGAAAAAGATAGCCACATATAGAGGAACTGAGGCAGAGCTTTTCACAAAGATGTTAACCTTTGTGACATCAGTGGGGACGCCAGGGACCTAAGATTTCCAACCACTCTGCAAGTACTCCACCCACCCACCCCCAAATAATAGTGAGAGATGAGAGACTCAGCATGTGACTTTCTACACGGTGACTTTCACCATATGGAAATTGTTGGGACAGTTGTTGGATGTAGGTCAGTGGTAGAGTACTTTTCTTTGTGTAGTGTATGTATGTGTATGTGTACATATGTGTACATACATGTATGGGAGGTCAGAGGATAATCTCTGTTCTCAGGTGCTAATCACTATTTTATTTTAGAGATACGGTCTCTCACTGGCTTAGGACTTGCCTGGTTGTTGAAGCTGGCTGGCCAGTGAGCCATAAGGTTTTATCTGTCTCTGCCTCCCCTCAATGCTGGGCTTTTGTTTGTTTGTTTGTTTTAACATCAAACTTTGGTCTTCCTGCTCGCTGGGCAACCACTTTCCTTTATCGGGATCCTGGGCTACTGGTAGAGCGTTTTCCCAACGTGAATGATGGAACGCTTGGGCTTCATCCCTGGTTCAAACCAAAACACCAGATAAAACTTCCAGCACTGAGCATGGGCACCGCTCTTGCATCAGATAGGTGACCAGGCTGTTGAGGCACTGCTTGGCTGTTGGCCTGGGTCAGGTACCCTGCATAGACTCACCTGTCATCCTTCCCCATCTCAGCACTCCCACCTGTATGGAGCCTGGCTGTTTGCTTGCACAGATAACATCTCCAGCAGAGAAGACAGTTAACTTCAGAGTCTGCATTGCCACTTTCTCCAAGGAGGCTCCTAAGAGTCCCCCGGCTTTCAGTAGTCTCTTGCTCAGCTGCAACAGCACCTTGTTGGGTCTGCTGGCACATTCTCCCCAGCCTTCTTCAGAGGCCAGGACTCCAGAAGCAGCCGCCTGTCCTGATAATTCACTGGAATGTCCTCTGTTGACTAATATATGGCTTTCTCCATCTGGCCCCAAGCCTCCCTCAGTCTGGGCATGGTCCTTATACTTCATGGTACCTGAGAGTCCCCTGTAGAGTGTGTTCGAAAAACGCTCTGGGTACCACCCAAGAACATCTTGGAGGTGACCTAAGAACCAGCTTCTAATGTAAATCTGATGCAGGCCATTTTGGAGATGATGCTATGGGTGAAATAATTGTGCTTGCCCAGGGCATTCTTTGTGGAATCTGGGGCTGAGTTGATGTCTACCCATTAGAACAAGACACAGGGTTTATGAAGCACCCAGTTGGGGAAATCTCCACCTTAGAGTATACCTTTAACAAAGCCCACTGCCAAAGCTCCCTGGCCTCTGTTCTTGAGGGCTAGCTCTCTTTGGGTGGGGCCCTGGCCAGGCTCCTCGAGTTTTGAGGCGCAGTCAGGGTTGGTAAGCAGCGAGGGACAGCGGCCTGCTTGCTGAGGAGCTAGCCTGCACAGAGCGCTGTGCGTAGTTTCAGCATGTAGCTGAGATGTGGGCCTGGTCTGGGCTCACTCTGCAGTTGTTGCCTGGGCATTCCAGCTTCAGATGTAATTTCAGGACCTGCCTCCAAAAATAGATTCTGGGTTCTGGGAGGTTGGACTCAGAGCTGTCTGGCTTCCACAGCTGAGGACCTCAGAATACAGGCTATTAATTAATTCTGGCCATGTCTCTGTTCTTGTGTTCACCGATTAATTACTTAACCAAAGTTGCCCTGAGTAGCTGGGCCCACATAGACCCTTTGGACCATCTTTTGTACGAATGAGCGTTTCAGCTTCCTTTCTTACAGCAGTTGACGTCTCTCTTCTGCCCTAACCATTTTCCATCCTGCAATGCAATTATTTATATCCCTCTCTTCATGCGTTTTGCTCATTGAACAAATATCTATTGAGCACATCTTATGTACCCATTTTCATTCACTGGAGATGCATCCCAGGACAAAATCAGTACCTGGTGCTTTGGAGTTCAAATGTTCCTAAATTTGCCACATCCCCTACCTGGGGAATTCCTGGCCAGGAACCCAGGGGGCCTTACTCCCCTTCCCTGCCCCTCCCTTGTTTGCTCATTGCATCCCCTCTCCCCCTCCCCCTCTGTCTCCCAGGCTAGAGTCTGGGGTTCTTATAGGATAATCTGTCCCCAGGGAGTACTTCTGCCTCACCTGTCAGGGGAGATGGACTGGAGGGCCACTGAGCTGATGTGGTCCCTTAGGGAACCTGTGTCAATGTCTGGAGACACTTAGGGTTGACATTCCTGGGGGAGCAGGTGGCTGCTGGAATGCAGTGCTCAGAGGCCAGCAATGCTGCTCAACAGCCCAGGATATGGGACGCAGGCTCCACAGAGCTCATGGCGAGGATTTGTGGGGCCCCGTATATTAACAGTGCAGGGTGCAGAAATTCTGCTGCGATGGATACACCATGACGGGACACCTTGCAATGTCATCCAGGTCCAGGCATAGACTGGCTATCTCTGCCCTCCACCAGAATTCCCCAGACTCCCTGCCTTCCTCTGGAGAGGACCCCTGAAAGTTTGCATATTCAAAAATAAGCCAAGGCAGCATGCATAGGGCCTGCAGAGGTCTAAGCCAGGTGGATTCCCAGTACTAGAAGGGAAGTGGGCATGAGCCCCCATCCCTAATCCAGAAGTTGTCTCCAACTGATAACCACTCACAAAGGAAAAATGAGTTTTCTCCAGTGGAGTGTCACTGTGTATACAGACCACACTTAAGGGCAGGCCCTAGGCCCAGCTGACATTTCAGCACTGAAATGAATTCAGTGGTATTTTTTGAGGTTTTTTTTTTTTTAAAAATTTTTTCTGATAATGCTTTATCTGGGGATTATATATATAAATATAAAATATATAACCTTACAGGTCTTTTGCTTATGTATTATGGTTTCCAGTTTTGTGTTTTTTTATGGGAGTTCTGTGTGTACAAGTATGTGAGTCTCTGCATCTATACGTGTTTCTTATGTGTTTTGATTCTTTTTTTTTCCTGTTTGTTTGTTTTGTCCTTTTTTTTTTTTTTTTTTTTTTTTTTTTTTTTTTTTTTTTTTTTTTTTTTTTGAGACAGGGTTTCTCTGTGTAGCTTTGTGCCTTTCCTGGAACTCACTCTGTAGACCAAACTCACAGAGATCCACCTGCCTCTGCCTCCTGAGTGCTGGGATTAAAGCACCACCACTGCCCGGCTCCTGGTTTGTTTTTATTTTATCTTATTTTTTTTTGCTTTTTAGATGCCTGTTTATTTTATTATGAGGGAGAGAAAGAAGGGGTGTGGGTTTGGGTGGTGTCATAGGGTTTCTACTGCTGCGATTAAACACCTTGATGAAAAAAGCAAGTTGGGGAGGACAGGGTTTATTTGGCTTACACTTCCATATTGCTGTTTATCATTGAAGAAAGTCAGGACAGGAACTCAAACAGAGTAGGATCCTGGAGACAGCAGATGATACAGAGGCCATGGAGGAGTGCTGCTTACTGGTTTGCTCCTCATGGCTAGTCAGGCTGCTTTCTTTTTTTTTTTTTTTTTGTGATATATATTTTTTATTTTACAATACCATTCAGTTCTACATATCAGCCATGGGTTCCCCTATTCTCCCCCCTCCCACGCCCTCCCCTTACCCCCAGCCCACCCTCCATTCCCACCTCCTCCAGGACAAGTCCTCCCCCGAGGACTGTGATCGACTTGGTAGACTCAGTCCAGGGAGGTCCAGTCCCTTCCTCCCAGACTGAGCCAAGTGTCCCTGCATAAGTTCCTGGTTTCAAACAGCCAACTCATGGAATGAGCACAGGACTTGGTCCCACTGCCTAGATGCCTCCCAAACTGATCAAGCCAATCAACTGTCTCACCTATTCAGAGGGCCTGATCCAGCTGGGAGCCCCTCAGTCTTTGGTTCATAGTTCATGTGTTTCCATTCATTTGGCTATTTTTTTTCAATAATTGAGTAAAACTGAAATTTATTATATGCCACAGTCGTCCTAGGGACCTCCATGCTATATATATAGCCTCTATGGTTCTATGGGTTGTGGTCTGATTGTTCATTTTTTTTTTTTTTTTTTTGGTTTTTCGAGACAGGGTTTCTCTGTGTAGCTTTGCGCCTCTCCTGGGACTCACTTGGTAGTCCAGGCTGGCCTCAAACTCACAGAGATCCACCTGGCTCTGCCTCCCGAGTGCTGGGATTAAAGGCGTGCGCCACCACCGCCCGGCTGGTCTGATTGTTCATTTTATATCTAGAATCCACCAATGAGTGAGTACATACCATAACTGTCTTTCTGGGTTTGGGTTACCTCACTCAGGATGATTTTTTCTAGTTCCATCCATTTGCCTGCAAATTTCATGCTTTCATTGTTTTTCTCTGCTGAGTAGTACTCCATTGTGTATATGTACCACATTTTTTTCATCCATTCTTCCGTTGATGGGCATCTAGGTTGTTTCCAGGTTCTGGCTATTACAAATAGTGTTGCTATGAACATAGCTGAGCATGTATCTTTATGGTATGAATCAGCATTCTTTGGGTATATGCCCAAGAGTGGGATGGCTGGGTCTTGAGGTAGTTCGATTCCTAATTTTCTGAGAAACCGCCATACTGATTTCCATAGTGGTTGTACAAGTTTACATTCCCACCAACAGTGGAGGAGTGTTCCCTTTGCTCCACATCCTCTCCAACATTGGTTGTCATTGGTGTTTTTGATCTTAGCCATTCTAACAGGTGTAAGGTGGTATCTCAGAGTCGTTTTGATTTGCATTTCTCTGATGATTAAGGATGTTGAGCATTTCTTTAAATGTCTTTCAGCCATTTGTAGTTCTTGTTTTGTGAATTCTCTGTTTAGCTCTTTAGCCCATTTTTTAATTGGACTGTTCAGTGCTTTGATGTCTAGTTTCTTGAGTTCTTTATATATTGTGAAGTCTCGATTCTAAACATTTATGCTCCAAATACAAAAGCACCCACATTCATAAAAGAAACACTACTAAAGTTTAAAACGCACATCAAACCCCACACATTAGTAGTGGGAGATTTTAACACACCACTCTCACCAAAAGATAGATCTACCAGACTGAAACTTAACAAAGAAATAAAGGACCTAACAGATGTTATGACTCAAATGGACCTAATAGATATCTACAGAATATTCCATCCTAACACAAAAGAATATACCTTCTTCTCAGCACCCCATGGAACCTTCTCAAAAATTGACCACATGCAGGCTGCTTTCTGATAGAACCCAGGACCATCAGCACAGGATGCACTACCTACCATGTCCTGGTTCCTCCCCTCATCAATCATTAATTAAGAAAATGCCCTATAGCTGGATGTTATGGAGACATTTCTCAATTGAGATTTCCTCCTTTCAGATAACTCTAGTTTGTGTCAAGTTGACATCAAACTAGCCAGAACAGGTGGGTTGGAAAGTGTGGAGGATCTGGGAGGGCTTGGGGGAGTGAAAACCATAAACAAAATACACTGTGTGTAAAAAAATCTATATTCTAAATTTATTTATTTCTATTTTATGTGCATTGGTATTTTGCTTGCATGCATGTCTGCGTGAGGTTGTTGGATCCCCTAGAACTGGAGTTATAGACAGTTGTGAGCCATGTGGGTGCTCTTAACTGCTCAGCCATCTCTCCAGTTCCTACCAAAATATATTTTAAACTAAAAAATAAGTAATAAAAACATAACAACAGAAATAAGCCAAGGATACTTTCTGTGTTGGTTCTCATTCTTCTACATAGCTCTTTAGAAAGTCTGTAGAGTGTTTTATTTGGTGGATGCACAATGATTAATCAGTCAATTCTCTTTTGATGAGCACTTAGATCATATCACTCTTTTTTCTTTCTTTTTGAGACAGGGTCTTGCTATGCAGCCCAGGCTGGGCTTGAACTCTCAAGAGTCTTCTGCCTCAGTTTCTCCATTGCTGGTAGTTCTAGGCATGTCTTACTATGCCTGGCTCTGTACCACATTAAAAATATTTATATCCAATTTTTAAATTATACTGCTGACTTGAAGTCTTTGCCTATGTGTTAACTGCCTTCTTTCCTTGGGTGAGTTCCAGAAACAGCACTGCTGTGGCCACATCTGAGGCTTTGCTGAGATCCGCCGTCACTACCTTCTATCAGCCATGTTTGAGGGTGTATTTTCTCAAGATCATGCAAACATCTGACTATCTTTTAAGGTTCAAACGAAACTTGTTGGCTGGGGGAGATAACTTAGGTGGTGAAGTATTTGCCTAGCGTCCCTGAGGTCCAGGGTTCCATACCCACACAATCACTGCATAAAATCAGGAGTGGTGGTTCAGACTCATAATCCCAGATTTGAGTGTGGAGGCAGGAGGATCAGAAGTTCAGGGTCATTCTAGCCTGCATAGAGAGTTAGTTCAAGGTCAGCTGGGTTACCTGAAAGCCTGTCTTAAAAAGTAATAGTAATGATATTTCAAGATTAACTATTAACATCTGTTTGCTATTGAATTACCTTTCAATTTGCCCATTTTGGAGATGGGTAGTATTTGTTTTTTTAGCTAGTTACAAGTAGTCTTTATGTGTTAAGGGTAGTAACATTTTGCCATAGGTGCTTCAGTTAATTAAAGAAATGTTTATGTGTGTGTTTTACCTACAAGTATGTCTGTAAATCATATGTATGCATAGTGTCCGTGGAGGTCAGAGGGAGGCATTGGACCCCCTGAAATTGGAGTTACAGGTGTTGTGAGCCACCATGTGAGTGTTAAGAATCAAACCCATGTCTTCTGGAGGAGAACCAATGTCCTTAACCGCTGAGCCATTTCTCCAGCCCCGTGCTTGTTTCCTTAATTGACAAAAATTGCATAGAGCCGAGTGGGGTGGAGCTTGCTTATAATCTAAGCACTTGGGAGGCAGAGGCAACATAGGCGTTCAAGGCCAGCCTCCACATAGTAAGTTCAAAGCCAGCCTGGACTAGATGAGACTGTCTTAAAGAAGCAACAACAAGAAAATTTGTATGAGAGTATCTTCTCCAGTTCCAAGTGGAAATCTTAGTTTGAAGAGCAACCTCTTTCTAAACGTACTCCATGGCAGCCATCGTAACCATCACTCGGGCTTCTTCCGGATCTCTTTCCTGAGCTGTGTGGTTCCAGCCAGGGTTAGCCACATGAGGAGGGGTGACTGAAGGTGGGAAGGGCAGTGCTTTGCTGGTGAGGTGGGTGACAGTCATGTAGGTCTTGGAACAGGGCACGGCTGTCCCTCATCAGGTTCAAGCTTGTCTTTTTCTCCTCTGTTGTCAGTGGTCTGCTGACACTGGGATTCCTGTTGTCTTCTTTGACTTGTGACTAGTGGAAATTGGGGTGAGGAGAACACTGGCATGTAGCAAGCCCACAACGTATATTTGCGGGGTGAACAAGAGACTGCCGTGGTATTAGAAGCTCTGTAGCCTCTGAGCCAGGAAGTTCTGCCACCTGGCTCCGGGGCAGATGCAGCCACCGCCCACCTCTGCATTAGTGCATTGTCTTGTTGCTGCATCAAGACACTTGGCAGCTGGCTTAAGGAAGTTTTGGCTCATGGCTTGAGGCTATAATCCATCACAGCAGAGAAGTCATGGCCACAGGCCTTGGGGCGGTTGGCCGCACTGGATCAGAAGTCAGGAAGTAGAGAGAGATAGAAAAGCTGGTGTTGAGCTAGCCATCTCTGTTTTATCCAGTTTGGCAGTGAGGGCAGGTCTTCCTCAATCAGCCTAACCAAAAAACACTCACAGACATGCCCAGAGTTTGGACCCAGGGGGATTCTCGATCCTGTCGGTTGGCAGTCATTATGAACCAGTACAGTCCTCATGTCCACATACCCAACTCCTTGCTGCTTCTGCTTTCTCTCTAGGGGGGCTCTCAGCAGCCACCCATGTGTTCTCTGAGTCCGAACCTTCCCTCCTCCCCCTGTCCACCCTGACCCTGGCCAGCAGCCCCCAGGCCTTCCCCAAGGACTTTAGAAAGATGGTGATAAGATACATATTATATAATGTCTACCTCTTTCTTTTCCTTTGGGGGTGGGGTGGGGGCAAGGTCTAGCTATGTAGGCCTGGCTGGCCTAGAACTTGCTATGTAGATCAGGTTAACTTGGAATTTACAGTAAACTTCCTGCCTTTGCTTCCTAAATTCTGGGATTACAGACGTGTGCTATCATGCCCGTTTAAGTGTATCATCTTAACCGATTTTAAGTGTTAACTTTGGTGGTATTAAATATAGTCATGGCCTGGGTGTGGAGGCACATTCCTTAATCTCAGCACTCAGCAGAGGCAGGCTGATCTCTGTGAGTTCAAAGTCAGCATGGTATTAAGCACATTCATGGGTTTTGGAGTGTAGCTCAGGGGTATAGTGTGTTTCTTCCTTAGTATACACCCCCTCCAAACAAACAGCAAAATCTACCCACAAACAAAAACTAAACCCCAACGAAACAACAAAACCCCATTCATTTAGCTGTGCAGTTGGTACTACCTTCCATCTCTAGAACACTTTCCAGAGCTCCACGCTCAGAAAACACTTCAGTTCTCGATCCCCAACCATCGTTCTCTGCCTCTGTGATCTTGACCAGTCCAGGTACCCTGCACCCAGAATCACACATTTCCTTCCTTCCTTCCTTCCTTCCTTCTTCCCTCCCTCCCTCCCTCCATCCCTTCCTTCTCCTCCTTCTTTGTGTATGTGTACATGTGTGTGCATGTGCATGTGTGTGTGTGTGTGTGTGTGTGTGTGTGTGTGTGTGTGGTGTGTGTGTTTAGCAGAGCTATGCTGTCTGGATGAAGCCCAGGCTTCCCTACAGCTGTTGTGGATCCTCAGAGCATCTGTGGAGCTCCTACATCCCCTCATCCCCCAACAGGAGCTGTGCACTTTGGAGTTTGTTAGATGAAAAGCCACATCTCCCAAGGCCAGAATCAACAGCCAGGCACAGGATTAGTGAGGGTGTCTGCTCGCCCTTCCTTTGGTACCTGTAAGCCACAAGATGAGCCAGTCAATGTTTCTTTCCTTTAAAAAAGAAAGTTTAAATTTCTATGCATACTGTGTATACAAACACACACACACACACACACGCACACGCACACGCACACGCACACGCACACGCACACGCACACGCACACGCACACGCACACACCCACGTGCCCGCCCACATGTGTTAGTCTTAGATTCAGCCTTGGACCTCAGGAACTTTTCGTCTTGTTTTTGGAGACAGGCTCTCTGACTAGCACCTGGGACTCCCCGATTCCCTTAGGCTGGCTGGCCGGCAAGCCCAGGGAGTTCCGTCTCTGTTTCCCCAGCACTGGTTTACCACCGCGTGCTGCCGTACCTGGCTTTTTACGTGTGTTCTGTGACTAGAACTCAGTTCATGTTTGTGCAGCTCACTTTATGACTGAGCCTCAATATCTCCTTATTCTTCTTTGAGGTTGTCGTCCCCCAAGTGGCCCCTCCCAAGCTCACCGGGAGGCTCTTCTAGTCAGGACTTTGTAAAATCCCCTAAGTCCTCTGTTGCCTTATCTCCAGGGAATACAGGAAGTAGAAACTGGTTTAAAGACACTTAGCCCGGGGCTGTCACGCATATTGCCTAATTATGTTAGCAGAGAGGACCAGGAAATGAGTTTCTTAGTGGGCCACTCAAGAAGAGCAGCCTGTGGAATGTTCCATGTTCCTTCTGGAGGCCGCAGGAAGCAGATCCTCCGTAGGGGAGGGGAAGTGGACACTTAGCCTTCATCTCCTGCCCCCTCAAAACCCTGCAGTAGACGTAGATCAGTGCACTGCTGGGGAGCTGAGGCCTTGCAGGTGCCAAGCTCTTTAAGGCCACGATGCCGCATGCCTGTAGATGTCAGAGGACATCAGGTGTCAGTCCTCACTTTCCACCTTGTTTGGGACAGGGTCTGTCTTGTTTGCTGGCAGGTCTCTTGTCTCCATCATTCATCTCCTGGTTAGGGGCACTGGGGAGGACATCACTGTGTCCAGCTTTTCCTGTGGTGCTGGGAGGTCCACACTCATGTCTCTAGGCTCATGTGACAAATGATTTACCTGAACTGTCTTTATAGCCCCTAGGGGTCCTTATCAAGTGACTCCCAACTCCCTTGGGAGCCACAGCAACATGGAGCCAAAAAAAAAAAAAAAAAAAAAAAAAAAAAAAAAAAAGACCCAGTGGTCTACCCAGGGCAGGCCTAGGCCAACCCGGAGAAGACAACTGGTGCCCTTTCTAGCCTGCCTCTGACCCCATGTTTGCTGTGGATATTACTCTATGTAAATAAAACACTGATGGCCAGTGACCAGGCAGGAAGTATAGGCGGGACAAAGAGAGAGGAGAATTGGGGAAACAGGAAGAAGGGGGGAGAGACACTGCAGCCACCGCCAGGAGAAGAGCATGTAAAGAAGCCGGTAAGCCACCAGCCACGTGGCAAGCTATAGATTTATAAAAATGGGTTAATTTAAGATATAAGAACAGTTAACAAGAAGCCTGCCACGGCCATACAGTTTATAAGTGATACAAGCGTCTGAGTGATTATTTTATAAGTGGATTGTGGGACTGCGGGGCTTGGGGAACCTGGAGAGAAGCCCTCCAGCAACACATGTTGCCTCCTTTGACCTCTCCAATCACCTGCACTGTCCCATGCCAGTACGGAAGGCTATGGTGTCCTCCAGAACACTGCCTCTGTTCCTTGCTGAGGAAGTTAACTCACAGCAACTTCAGAAAGGGTCTGGTCACTTAATTTCCAATTACTAAGGCACCTCATTTTGAACTGGGGTTGGTAATATGAAGAGGTGTGGTGTCTGCCCTCTGAAAATTCACAGCCTAGTCAGTGCACCAACGTAAGTGTCTGAGTTAGGCTTTTAGTGCTGTGAAGAGACACCATGACCACCGCAACTCTTATAAAGGAAAACATTTAATTAGGACTTGCTTATAGTTAAGAGGTTTAGTCCATTATCATCATGGCGGGACACATGGTGGTGGCATGTAGCCAGGCATGGTGCTGGAGGAGCTGAGAGTTCTACATCTTGATCCACAGGCAGCAGGGACTGAGCTGACTTAAACTTCTGAGACCTCAAAGTCCACCTGTAGCTGAAGTTTTCCTGGTCCCACCCGGCTCCTGTGGTCCCACAGTCCCGCGGCCACTCAGACCCAAATGAACACCCAGAAGCTTAATATTATTTATAACTGCTTGGCCATTAGCTCAGGCTAACTGCTGACTAGCTCTTGCACTTAAACCCATTTCTGTTAATGTATATGTTGTCACATGTTCCATGGCTTTACCTGTGTGCCATTACATGCTGCTTCCTTGGACAGCAGGCTGGCGTCTCCCGACTCAGCCTTCCTCTTCCCAGAATTCCCCTTGTCTGCTTATCCTGCCTATACTTCCTGCCTGGCTACTGGCCAATCAGCATTTTATTTATCAACCAAATCAGAGCAACACATATTCACAGCATACAGAACAATGTCCCACAGCACCCACCCCCACAGTGACACTTCCTCCAGCAAGGCCACACCTACTACAACAAGGCCACTCCTCCTAATAGTGTCACTCTCTGTGGGTCAAGCATTCAAACACATGAGTCTATGGGGGCCATACCTATTTAAATCACTACAATATGGATAGAGAAGAACACTGTGAGCTGCTACCCTGGCCTGAGGTCCCAGCTGTCTTGGGAGCCCCAGAGAAGAACTATCTCTGACATGGGCATGGGGGCATGTAGTTAGAGTTTTCCTGCCTTGCCCACAGTCAGGGCAAATCTTTGTCACCTGCCAGTCCCACAGCCACTCAGACCCAATCTAGTAAACACAGAGACTTTATATTGCATACAAACTGTATGGCCGTGGCAGGCTTCTTGCTAACTGTTCTTACAGCTTAAATTAATCCATTTCCATAAATCTATACCTTGCCACATGGCTTGTGGCTTACCGGTGTCCTCACATGCGGCTTGTCATGGCAGCGGCTGACAGTAACTCCCCCTGCCTTCCTGTTCTTTCTTTTCTCCTCTCTGTTAGTCCCGCCTATACTTCCTGCCTAGTCACTGGCCAATCAGTGTTTTATTTATTGACCAATCAGAGTAATTTGACATACAGACCATCCCACAGCAGGGGGGTTTGTCTGAGGAGTGACCAATGGGATGCTACTAGAGAGTTCGTAGACTTGGATAGGTGCATCAGAGTAGCTACAGAAGGGAGGGTGGGGAAGGGGGCAAATGAAGCTTTGATGAGCTTGAGGGCAGCTGGGTACCTCATATACGCTATCTTACTTAATTTTTTGTAGAGTTATCACCATGCTCTTACAAACGAGCAAAGTGAGGCTGAAATCTTAATGAATTTCCCAAGACTCTTGGAGTCAATTGACAAAGTCAAAACAACATCCACTGCAACATTAAACAGCTCACCCTTTTCACCGAGGTGACATTTGCCCTGCTGCTTTCTTTCATGTCGGGGAAGCTGAAACTGCTGGCCCTTGACATCACTCAAGGCCTTGACGCTCGCATGTAGATGTCTACTGTATCCTTTTGTTTTTTTGGTATTTGTTTTTTTTATTTTATGTGACTGACTCTTTGCCTGCATGTATGTAAGTATACCATACATGCAACTGATGCCTGCAGAGGCCAGATAGGGTGTTGGATCCCCTGGAACTGGAGTTAAAAATGTTTGTGAGCTGCCATGTGGGTGTTGGGAACCGAACTCAGGTCCTTTGTAAGAGCAGTGAGTGCTCTTAACTACTGAGCCATCTCTCAAGCTCTCACCTACTATATATTCTTTATGTCCATGTACTCAGGCTGGCCTCACTTGCCTCTGCCTCCCAAGTGCTGTGATTAAAGGTGTGCACAACCACTACCTGCCTTAAATATTTTTTTCTTATTATTTTCAGATTTTTTAAAAAAGATTCATTTATTTATTATGTACACAGTGTTCTGTCTGCATGTCACAAGAGGGCACCAGATCTCATTATAGATGGTGGTGAGCCATGTGGTTGCTGGGAATTGAACTCAGGACCTCTGGAAGAGCAGCCATTGCTCTTCACCTCTGAGCCATCTCTCCAGCCCCTATTTTCATTAATTTTGAGTATGTGTTTCTCAGGTGTGTCTGTATGGGAGTACATGCATGTCCAATGCAGTTGTGCTTACTGACCAGAAGGGGGCATCATATTCTCTGGAGCTGGAGTTGCAGGTGGTTGTGAGCTGCCTGATGTGGGTTCTGGGAACAGAACTTGGGTCCTCTGGAAGAGCGGTACATGATTTTTAACTGCTGAGCCATCTCTTTAGCCCCTTACCACTATTAAGTTGATTATCAATTTTGCTTTGAGACAGGCCCGGGCTGTTTTGAAGTCCTGATCTTTCTGCCTCCCGGGTGCTAGGATGACAGTCATGCTCAGTCATGATTACTAAATAATATTTGAACCCCTTCAGTTTCAGTTTCTAAATGAAAGCTCTTTGAGATCCTCAGTAACTGGGAAGAATGACATTCTGGGACCCAGAAGCCTCAGATTGAACAAGAACTGTCTGGTCATGCTTTGTGCATCGACAGAGCTCACCTACCTCCCAACCTCAGTGGTTTACAACCAGGAGGGAGGGGAGCCAGAGGCTCACCCTCTTCCGCAATCCCCAGGAGACTGGCTAAGCCCAGACACAGCTCAACTCTGGAGGACTCAGGGCTCCAGCTCCAGGAACACACTTTTGGGTCTTTGAGGAGATTTCGTGGTCCATGTGGTCCGGTGGAGACCACAGGCTTCTCAACAGAGAATCTTGTGGGTTGTACGGGAAGGGCTGAAGGCCTGAGTGAGCCCAGGGTTCCTTGGCTGGTTTCTTTCTTCCCCTTTTGTGTAGTCAGACACCATTCTGGATGCTGCCCAGGAAAGTGGGGCAGCTGTCCATGCCCCTGTCTGAACAGAGTGGCCATGCCTCGCTCCATCAGCTCCTCTGGCCTGTCTCTCCCTAGCTGCTGTTCTCTGTAGTTCCGTATGTCTTTGTGGGAGGGAGGCCTGTAGCTTAGTACCCTTGGTGGGACCCTCCTCACTCTGATATTGTCAACCCACTGTGGCCCCTTTCTGGGGATCACCCTGAGAGGAGCAGACCTGCCTGCCCCAGCAGAGACCGGGGCTGCACACCAGGCCCAGCTTTGTTAGGAACCCAGTCTGCCCACATAGTCTAGCGTCCAGCCCTAGAAGCAGTTTTCCCTGGGCGTCTTCTGCACGGTCTTTCCTTCAAGGCTCGTAGGGATAGTAGGCCTTTGTGTTCCCTGCTCCATAAGAGCTGCCATTGCCTGCCACCTACAGTCACACGGGTCAGCTCTCAGACATCACAGGGTTAGTTCTTCTAGATGTCTACTCCAAAGCCACATGCTTTCCTCCTGCTTCATGAGCCAGATAGGGTTATTTGCGTCTTCTTTTTTCCCCATAAGCCCTTTCTAGGTCTCAGAGGGGACAGCAAGTTTTTTTTATTTTATTTTATGTATGTATGTATGTATGTATGTATTAACCCCAGGTAAAATTCACAAACAATTGAATCCATCATTCTAACCAGTTAAGCTGGGCCAGGTGGCATAGATCTGTAATCCCAGCTACTTAGGAGGCTGAGACAAGAGGATCTAAAGTTCTAGAGGGAGTTCAAGGTCAGCCTAAGGCACTAAATGAGATCTTGTCTCAAAATTACAAAATAGAGTGCTTGCCTAGCATTAGTTCAACCCTGGAATCAATCCCTAGTATCACAGAACAAACAAAGGAGCACACTTGGTGATTTTAGTTTAAATATTATAATCAATTATCTAATCCCAGAACATTGTCCCTCAAACTCATAGCTATTAATTACTCCCAGTTCCCCTCCTCCATACTCTACCCCCAGAAACCACTAATCTATGGATTTGCTTGCTCTGGACATTTTGTGTAAATGCAATAATGCAATTTGTATTTTTAAAAGAGAAATTGAATATTTTCTTGGAACATTATTCATGTTTGTTTATTAATTTTATTTTTATCATTTAAAAAAATTGTCTGAGACAGTCTGCCAGGTAGCCCAGGCTAGCCTCAAACTCACTATGTAGCTAAGGCTGGCCTTGAACTGCTGGTCCTCTTACCTCCAGGTCCTGAGCACTAGTAGACCACCACAGCTAGTGTACGTAGTACTTGGGACTAAGCCCAGGGCCTCTACCTATTGAGCTAGGTCACCAGCCCTAAGTGTTCATTTTCACAAGAGGTCTGGAAAGTCACCAAGGGGCTGGAGAGGTGGTTCAGTGGCAGCATGCTTGCCTAATCCAGTGGGGCCTGGGTTAACCTGCAGCGTAGATGGGGGCAGAGGGCAGAGGAGCGGGGCGAACAGAGGGCTGAGAATGACAATGGCCATGATGACCTAACCCATGAGAAGTCAGCTCAGACATTTTCTTATCTTTCTCCTCCTCCTCTTCTTCTGCCTCCCCCTCCTCTTTCTCCTCTCTCCCCCCCTCACTTCTTCCTCTTTTTTTGAGGCAGTATCCTGGCTGGCCTGGAACGCTCTCTATAGACCAGGCTGGCCTTAAACTCACAGAAGTCCACCTGTGTCTGCTTCCCAAGTGCTGGGATTACAGACACACACTACCATGCCTGCCAGTGGAACATTTTCTTTCAAAAATGTCCTTCTGCCACACTGTTGCTAAGTGGCCCCCAAAGCTAACAGAGAAGCACGACAGCCATTGGGCATTCCTCGGCAGTGTTCAGAGGCCTTGCTGGCTTCATGAACTTTCCTTTGGAGCTGAGTCCAAAGGGGGATGTGGGGTGTGGGGTGCGGGGTGTGGGGTGCGGGGTGGTCTCTGCAGATGAACCCGGCAGGGTGGATGGGTTGCAGTGGGATGTGTCTCCACTCTCCCTTCTTTGTCTCCCACAGGGGTGAAGAAGAGAACCAAAGTCATCAAGAACAGCGTGAACCCTGTGTGGAATGAGGTACTCTAGTTTCTTCCTCCCTCCACTCTCCCACTGCCCCCCCACAGCCTTCCCACACCCCTGCCTCTGTTGCCTCTGCAGGGGGCTGACCCAAGAGGCAGCTTTCTCAGAAGGGTAGGCATCCAGCTCTATCCTGAGACCCCACCCACAGCGTGTGCTGATGTGGAGGCCCGATGATGATGCTTGATTTGTTTTCATTTTGTTTTGTTTTATTTATCTCTGCTTCTCAGCTCAGGCCAGTCAGGCCTCCCCTGCCTGCCTGCTCTCCCTCTCATAGGCCAAAGCTACCTCCTCTCCATAGCACTTCCCAGATTAACCAAGTCCCCCCCCCCCCCCCCTTTGTTCCCATGGTTCTGTCCCCTCAGGAAACTTTCTGTAGAGATGCCTTCCCCATGGCCCTCTGAGGCACAGTGGAGGACAGAGTCAGGCTCAGACTGGATCTTTGCTTTGAGGAGCATTGAAGGGCTTCTGATTGGCCTTCCTTAACTTATCGCTTACTCATCCCACCCACTTGGTGTGGAAGGAGCCTGAAGGACCACCTGGCATTTTTACTGCTGTGCTTTTGTTCTGGTGTCCTGGGATGAAATGGGAGAGGAGGCTAGTGCAATGTGCTTTCCTCTTCTTTTTTGTTGTCTCTAGTTCTTACCATTACCTCTGAAGCTCTGGAATTCTGGTATATATTCATACATACATACATCAACCCATTCATCCATGTATCCACCTATCTATCCATCAGCCCATCCACCCATCCATGCATCTACCCACCCACAAAACCATTATTCTATCTATTCATTTACCCACTCACCTACCCACCTATAGTCCATGCATCCAACCACCCTCCTACTCATCCAAGTATCCAGCTACCCATGCATCTACCCTCCATCTCTCCCATCTATTCATTCACCCACCCTTACATCCACTCACCCATTAATTCACTTACCTACCCACCTATCCATCCACATACTTAACCATCTATGCATCTTCCTAGTCTGGGTTACTATTGCTGGGATGAAACACCATGACCAAAAGCAACTTGGGGAGGACAGGGTTTATTTGGCTTACACTTCCACATCACTGTTCATCATTGAAGGAAGTCAATAGAAGTATTCAATCAAGTTAGGAACCTAGAGGCAGGGGCTGATGCAGAGGCTAAGAAGGGGTGCTGCTTACTGGCTTGCTCCCCATGGTTTGCTCAGCCTGTTTTCTTATAGAACCTAGAACCACTTACTCAGGGGTGGCATCACCCACAATGGACTGGGCCCTCTCACATCAATCAGTAATTAAGAAAATGTCCTACAGGCTTGCCTACATCTGGATCTTATGGAGGCATTTTCTCAACTGAGGCTGGTTCCTCTCCAATGACCCTAGCTCGTGTCAAGTTGACATAAAACTAGCCAGCACAGCATCCATCATCCACTCCCCCCACCTAACATCCATTCATCCATCCATCCTTCCATCCATCATCCACTTATCCATCCATTCATCCACCAACCCACCCACCTATCTACATGCTTATCCCCTAGCACCATTCTGAATGTCTGCTCAGTACTCTGGTACTCTGTACTCAGTACTCAGTACTCTGGGGCCCAAGGTTAAGTTGCCTTTTCTTCTTTTCTTCCAGGGCTTTGAGTGGGACCTCAAAGGTATTCCTCTAGACCAGAGCTCAGAACTTCATGTGGTGGTCAAGGACCATGAGACGATGGGGAGAAACAGGTAAGTGGACTCAAGGGTGACCTGGGAACAGGAAGGTACCGGTGCATTTTTGATGTATATAGACCCTGGAATCAGCTCCCGAAGGCTAGTGTTTTCTGTCAGCATTTACTTACTGAAGACCGCCTTTCATGGGCCTAATCCAGCGGTGGATGCTGGGGCGAAACCTCGCTGTAGCTTCAGGAACTTGGCTGACATGGCTCCTGAGAGCAGCACAGGCTGCAGGGGAGGGAAGGTGTGCTAGGATCAGGTGACCAGGAGTTTTCTGTCCCAGAGTGCAGGCTGTGGGGAGCAGGTTCCCTGTCTCTCCCTGTAGCCTCGCGCTGGGAGAGGGGGGACTCCTTGCCTCTTCCTGGCTGGTGGGGGCAGCTACACGCCCCCCAGGAGGTGGGTAGACAAGGAGAAGCTGCCTCTAGCAGGGAGCAGTGAAGGAGGGCTGCATGGGAGGAGCAGGACCTGAGGTAAGAACCATGTGCTGAAGTCAGAACAGAAATAACAGATAGCAGACTGCTCTCTCTCTCTCTCTCTCTCTCTCTCTCTCTCTCTCTCTCTCTCTCTCTCTCTCTCTCTCTCTCTCTCTCTCTCTCTTTTGGTCGGGTTGACAAATAGGGAACCCTCACAAGCAAACTCTGACTGGCAAAAGCAGGCTCCGTTTAGGTAGGTGATGAGTGGCTTCCTTGTCAGGGGGAATCCCGAGCCTTGTAATAGAGTGGTGGGTAAGACCTCCTAAGCTTGATGGGCCAGTTGGCTGTGGGCGTAAGCGGCCAGGAGACAGCCTGGGCGGGTCTATGGTGACAGGACTTAGGTAAGGACAGAGGTCAGTGGTCCCTGGTGGCCACAACAGGGTGCAGCTGCGTCGGGTGGGCTCAAGCGCCTGGTGCTGTTCACTGAAATCCGGCCGGAGGAGCAGGGGCTGGCTGCTCCCAGACCTGCCCACAGGGGAGCCTTTGTTTGGGAACTAGGTCAGCAGCATCTGAGGCAGGGAGCCTTGGTTATGTGAACCTGGAGCGGGGGAAGTGGGGAAGGAGGAGGGATCAGAACCCGGGGAGGGCCTCGGGCTGGGAAACACCTGCAAAGCTTGACATCTTCAGAGCGTGGAGAAAGACTACACCATTACTGTTTCTCTGTGCTTCAAGCTGGCCCTGGGTGCATGGTCTGGCATCCCTGAGGAAGGAGAGGGCACTCTCATTGTGCCTCTGAAGTGATGCTGCAGGGTGGGGAGCCCAGCTTGCTGCTGAGGGCACTGGGTGCATCTCTTGTCTTTTGCAGTCATACAGCTTTGGGCATAGAAGTATGTAAAGTGGGTAAATTAAATATTTACTGGTAATAGCTCATAAAGAAATTTACTTTAACTGGACATGGTGGTGTATGCCTTTAATCCTGGCACTTGGGAGGCAGAGGCAGGCAGATCTCTGTGAGTTGGAAGCCAGCCTGGTCTACATAGCAAGTTCCAGGCTAGCCAGGGCTACACAGTGAGAACAAGAAGGATTTTTTTAAAATTTTATAATGTTTTACATATAATTTTACAGTTACTGAAGATGAAAGCAAATCTGCATGCTGACACAGATGTGCTTTAGTTTTACCTGAATAATTCCCTCCTGGCTGAGCATCTGACCCTGCGGGACAGAGAGAAGCATCTTGCAGAGGGCTTTGGTATTTGTATTTTAGAACCATCAGTGTTGAGAATGCCACTTCACTTTAGTACACATTTAGTACAAATGGCAGAAGGCTGTCTAAGGCCATTTTAGAAATTGTTGGGAGATTCAGTCCTATCCTAAATCAAAATTAATTTAATATTTTAAAAATGAAATTCAAGTCAGCCACCCATACAGCAGTTATTATAATAAAACATGTGAACACAATATAATCTAGAGATAAACTAAACTAGTACTTAACTGTAACAGGGCCCCAGACCTTAGCACAACTGACTCCATGGTGGAAGTACCATTCAGGCTGTAAAACTCAGCATGTAGACAGCACCACCTGCCAAAACGAAAATAAACACCTAATCCATCAAAGTGCATAGTTCTGGGAAAGTCTCTAAGTGTACTAACCTTGCCTTTTGGCTTCTGTAGTTCTGCTTCCGGCTAACTGTTCTTGTTAACTGAAGTATGTCAACCCAGAACATGGTTTTTGTGCTTAAAAGCTCTTCCTGAGAAAGGCTCGGTGCTACATTGGAATCCTGAACACCCAGTGTAGTGGCTGGCCAATTGGTTTACACCCATGTCTGAGCAGTGCTTTCTGGTGAATACCCCACAACACTTCCATGCTGAAGATGATAGTGAGAAAGCAGTAGGAAAAGCTAAGGTTTTCTACAAGAGCAGAAAACTTTGCATGTGCACTTAGAAACCCTGGGGTCTCTAGCATTCAGTCTTGAACCTAAGCCCAGATGTTTGAGGCAGTGTTTGTGGGCCTTGCTTGGCGTGACGGCATGCATAGTGTAGAGTGTGCGTGCTGTGTGCTCAGAACCAAGGCTGCAGTGAAGCTGGTCTCCTGAAGGGACATGCGCGAGCATTGCTGCTATCTGTTTTATTCCAAATTATTTTTTTGATGAGTTTAGAAATCCTTTCCCGTCTCTTCTCTCTCTCTCTCTCTCTCTCTCTCTCTCTCTCTCTCTCTCTCTCTCTCTCTCTCTCTCTCTCTCTCTTCTTTTCTTTTCTTTCTTTCTTTTTTTTTTTTGACAGAATCTCTCTACATAACCCTGCCTGTCCTGGAACTCACTATGTAGAGCAGGCTAGCCTTGAACTCACACAGATCTGCCTGCCTCTGCCTCCAGAGTGCCAGAATTAAAGGTGTGCCCGCCATACCTGGCTGGGTTTAGAAAAGTTCACCATTGCTAAGTGTTTTGCCAATGCTCACGTTTAGTTATGAGATGCTACCTAACCCAAGGTTTAGGAAGCTGTGGCCCATAGCTCTTGAGATGGCTTGTTGCTGGAGGGCTTCTCTCCTTGTTCCCCAAGCCCCGCCGTCCCACAATCCACGTATAAAATAATCACTCAGACGCTTATATCACTTATAAACTGTATGGCCGTGGCAGGCTTCTTGCTAACTGTTCTTTTATCTTAAATTAACCCATTTTTATTAATCTATACCTTGCCACGTGGCTGGTGGCTTACCGGCATTTTACATGCTGATTGTCCTGGCGGTGGCTGCAGTGTCTCCCCCCTCAGCCTTCCGCTTCCCAGAATTCTCCTCTCTCCTTGTCCCACCTACTTCCTGCCTGGCAACCTACTTCCTGCCTGGTCACTGGCCATCAGTGTTTTATTTATATAGAGCAATATCCACAGCAATGGCTCACTAGGTAAGGGCCCTGACACTCCAGCCTGATGGCCCGGAGCCCACACAGAGGTGGAAAAAGACTTCATGATGTTGTGCTTTGACCATAGCACATCTTACGTTCATATACACACAGTAATTAATAATAATAATAATAATAATAATAATAAATTAACTAAAGCTGTGGCCTTCACTACCTTCTCAGCTAGATGCTTTGTGGAAGGCAGGTACCTCCGTGAGCCTCATGTGGCACCAGTGAACTTGAAGGTGGACCAGCAGTCCAGGCAGGGAGCAATTCTGAACTCTGGGCAGTCTGGGAAGGCTTTCTGGAGAAGAGCCCGCAGTCACCCAGGGCTAGGATTTGGAGGGGAAAGTAGTTCCAGTGTGTGGGAGTGGAGGGCAGTGAGCTCATGTGGGAATTTAGAGTTGGGACAGGTGCAGCCTTGTTGGGAAGGCAGCGATGGGGTCGGTCCCAGGCAATGGAGACCCCCCCCCCCGCCCCCGCAGCTGGCCCTGGACAGAGCTTAGCTAGGTTCCTGGCCCTGTGTGAGCCCGATGTGTGAGATGAACTCTTTCTCTGTCGGATGCTGCTGTCGTCATCCCTGCCGACGGGAAACAGAGCCTCTAAAATTAGATTGGTGACATTCCCAAAGACTATGCTGGAGCTGTGTGTAGCCCGAGGGCAGGTGTGTGTGGTCATTCTCTTAGCTCTGGAATCTCTGTATTTCAGAGGCTCCCAAGGCTCCTGGCAGCTGGCCTCTGGGCACTCTGCAGAATTCAGTTCCTCTGATGACGTAGGAGTTGAGAGTTTAGTGAGGCAAAGGTGGACAGCCTGGATACTGCAGGCCGTGAGGAAACACAGGTTTCATTTTCATGATCGGATTCAGTACTCTCCTAGGAGCCGTGGGAGGAGTCTGAGACCCCAGGGGCAGCAGGAGAGCAGAGACTGTGGATGCAGTGTTGGTGGGTTCACGGGCCAGGCTGGACATCCAGGGGACAGCTCAGGGCTACACAGAGGCTGACTGGCTCTGTGGGTCATATGTTTTGCAGAGGGAGGGTGAGTACACCCTCCCACTGGTCCCTGTTGGTGCCCTCTGGCTCACCAATTTCCACGTGAGCAGGTTACTGCAGGCCAGCATGCTGGGAAGCAGTTCCTCAAACCTCCATGTCCAGAATAGCCAGTTCACTAGGTGTCATCACTTCCAGGACTTTCTGTCTTACAAACACGTGGCTGTGGTTGTTTTTCCAAGCATTTATCTAGCAATTAGAAATGAAATTGTAATAGACTAAGTTTAAATTTAAGCCCATGTTCGTAAACACCTGCAGGACAGAACTACCTAAACACCCTGTTCTGTGAGGGAACGATCAGAGCGAATGGTCTGTGGTCTCCAGCTAGCTTGACTGTGCCTGAGGTAACCCTATCCAAAGCGGCAGGAGGGGGCAGCGTTCCTGCACGGCAACTCTGTGATGCCTTCATGATCAGACTGAAAACTGTGCTCAAAAGCTTGTATAGGCTGTGGAGACGGCTCAGATGGCGCTTCCTGTGCAAGCGTGAGGACCTGAGTTTAGCTCCCCAGCACCCACATAAAATCTGAGTATGAGAGCATGCAATTGTAATGCCAGTTCCCCGGGGGCACAAGAACAGGAGGCAGGCTCTGCTACTCACTGGCCAGCCAATCTAGCGGAAACAGGGGGCTCCAGGTTCAGTGAGAGACCCCGTCTCAAAAAAAAATAAGGTAGAGAGTGAGTGAAGAAAGCACCCCAAATCAACATCTGGCCTTCATGGGTACATCCCAACCAGTGCACACATACACATGTGCACACACATGCGTAAAACACACACACACACACACACACACACACACACACACACACGAGAAGGAAAGAAAAATGGAAAGGAATCAAACCTAGAAACATTAAAAGTTCTAAGACTAAGATAGGAAACATACTAAGCAGTCCCAAGGGCATCCATGTGACATGAAAATTTTGAGGGACAAGGAAATTTAGTGTTTCAGTACTGTTTGAATAAGAATGCCCCCGCCCCCCACAGGCTTTAAATAATTTAAATAATTGGTCCCAGTTGGTGGAACTGTTTGGGAAGGATTAGGGTTTGTGGCCTTGTTGGAGGAGGTGTGTTACTGGAGATGGGATTTGAGGTCCCCAAAGCTCACACCATCCACAGTTAGCTCTCTCTCTGCCTCCTGCCTGTGGATTGAGATGTGAGCTCTCAGCTGCTGCTCCAGCACCATGCCTGCCTGCCTGCTACTATACTTCCCACCATGATGATCCTGGACTCTAACTCTCTGTAACTGTAAGCTCCGAATTAAACACATCCTTTTATAAGTCTCTTTGGTCATGGTGTCTTTTCAGCAATAGAAAAGTAACTAAGACAAGTACAACGAGTGTTTCCATAATACACCTCCTCAGTGCTACCAAGCCACATTGTCTGGTCCAGAGAGAATGGTGACTGTTGTCTTCTGCTGTTCTCAGTCCTCTGCTGTCAGTGAAGTCCCAAGGGATCTTGTTGCAGCCACACCCTTGGATTCCTGGCTATCTTCTGTAAATTCACCACTGTCCTCTCTGGGCCTTCTTCCAAGCAGGTAGCTCTTACCCCTAAGTGGGACTTCCCTCTCCCAATCTCTTTCTCTCTCCCCACTCTGATCTTTGTTCCCTCTACCAGATCTAGAGTCCTTGTTTCCTTCTATCTGCATCTAGAACCCTCCTAAGGCCTCCTTCATCCTGCATAGCCTGTTGTACATGGAAGTTTTCCTGTGCCCCACAGCTGCTTGGTCCCAAGTAAACATACAGAGGCTTATATTAATTACAAACTGTTTAGCCTGTGTCTCAGACTTATCGTTAACTAGCTCTTACAGCTTAATTCAACCCATTTCTATGAATCTGTGTTTTGCCATGTGGCTTCGTGGCGTTACTTGTGTTCCATCACATTTTGCCCCCTCAGCAGAGCTCAGCGTCTCTTCTGACTCTACCTTCTTTGTCTCTCTGCTTGGATTCCCCACCTGGCTCTATCCTGCCTTTCCATAGGCTATAGCAGCTTCTTTATTAACCAGTGGTAGCAATACATATTCACAGTGTACAGAAAGACCATCCCACAGCACTTCCCCTTTTCTGTATAATCGAAAAGGAAGGTTTTCATTTTAATATAGTAAAATTATATATAGCAAAAGTTATCAAGCAAGAATTATAGTTATAATATCTAGTCTACTTGTATTTAGCAAAATTAAAGAAAGTACTCTATCATCTATCCTATTTTTGTGAGTCTAAAGTTTCGTATATAATTTACTTTAATCATAACTAAAGAAAACTATAATTATGATTATCTAGTCTTCAGCTCCATCAAAGACCCCAGAAGGATATAATATTACCTAAGTAAACAGGAAGTGCATTGTAAACAATTTCCAGAATTCTAGAAATCTACAGCCTGTCTCTCTCCACCTCTGCCACAAGTCTTGTTTTTGTTCCTCCTCTCTCCTCTCCCCCTGTCTTGCTGCATAGCCCAGGGAGGCTTGGAACTCTTGGTCTTGCTGCCTCTGTTTCCCAGATGTTGAGAATACAGGTGTGCAGCACCACACTCTGGTTCTTCACTTCAGCTAAGTGTTTTAAATGTGAGCAGTTCCCTGTGGTTGGTGGCTTCTTATGTCAGACAGGCAGCTCTAGGTTTTTAGAATGTTCCACCCCTGGCTGTTTCTTCAGTGTCTGAGCCCTGTCTCTCCCTGCACTGTGAGGATTAGGAAAGGAATTGAGAACTCCCACTCCCAACCAACAGGCCATCTGCAGACGACCCACTGGCAAAGGAGAAATCCACTATTTCCAGTGGGGTCTCGTGGGGTATATTAACCACACCTCAGGAGAGGCCGCACACCCAGGAGCAACTGGGCATCACAAAATGAACTGTATAGGATTTTTGTGGACTTTTTGTCTCATTTTGCTTTGTTTGGATTTTTTTTTGTCTTTTCAGTCTTTTGCTTATTTATTTTGGTTTCATTTTTATGTTCTAGTGGTTTATTTGTGTATGGATTTTTTTATTTTATTGTTACTGTTTTTGTTTGGTCTTTCTTTGTTTTTAAAGGGAGAGATAGAAAAAGAACACAAAGTTGTGTGTGAGTAAGGTGGGAAGAATCTGAGGGGAACTGAGGAAGAGAAAAGCATGATCAAATATATTACATGAAAATATGTTTTTAATTACAAAAAAAGTTAAAAAGAAAGAAGGAAGGAAGGAAGAAAAGAAAGAACCATAGTGGTTGCTGTACTTTTACTCCCGGAAGTTGTGCTGAAGAGGCCAGTGGGCACCCAGGGTGGACGGCCCACTGCATCAGAGCACTGAGACCATCCCAGAAAGGAATTTCTCTTGCTATTTATTTATTTATTTATTTATTTATTTATTTATTTATTTATTTATGCTTAGGTTTAACTTTTAATCTCCCTCCCAAGTGCTGGTTACAGGCCTGTGTTACTTCTCTGTTTATGCTGGGATTGAACCCAGGGCTTCATGTCTGCTAGGCAAGTACTCCATTAACTGAGCCTACATCTCCAGTCCCTGCTCTGGCTTCTGATTAGCTAAAAATAAACATAAATGGTTACTCTTGTGCTGTTTAGGTGTGTAATTATTGGTGCAATAGTCTCTATAAAATGATAAAGAAGCTAAATTGGAAATCTACAGAGACAACTGAACCAACCTCATATGAACTCACAAACTTTAGACCAACAGCAGGGGAACCTGCATGGGACCGGACTAGGCCCTCTGCATATGGGAGTCAGATGTGTAGCTCAGTCTGTTTGAGGGGCCCCTGGCAGTGGGATCAGGATCCATCCCTGGTGCATGAGCTGGCTCAGCTGGTAAAGGCGATTGCCACCAACTCTGATGATATGAGTTCCATTCCTGGAACCCATGTTGCAAAAGGAGAAAACCCATATAAGTTGTCTTCTTATCCCTATACCAGTGTTTCTCAGGGGTCACACATCAGATAGTTACATCACAATTCAAAACAGTAGCAAATTACGGTTATAAAGTAGCAACAAAAATAATGTTATGGTTGAGGATCAGCACAACATGAGGAACTGTATTATGAGGGTGCAGCGTCAGGAAGGTTGAGAAGCTCTGCCCTACACATACTCTTTCCCATCCCCTAATAAATATTAACAAATTTTAAAGAGTTGTCAAAATAGAAAAGAAAGTGGTGTAATTACAGGAACACAGTGTGGACCCACACATTAACAGGTCTGATTTGTCCTGGGAAGTCTTTCCCAAGAGAAATCAACACAGTTGTATTTTTTACTTAAATGTTTGGCAAATATAAACACAGGAGAGAAAGAAGAATCTCCCGAGGGTAAGAGCACAAGGTCACCCTGACCTCAGTGGCTGGTCCCAGCTGTAGGTAGAGAGGCCAGAACCAGCCAATACACACACAGGCCGTCCAGTTGAAAGAGACACTCCAGATAGTGCAAGGACAGACATACATTGAAAGATTATTCGTTGTTTATTTTGAATACAGCCCTAAGGGGAACCCTTATTTTATCTGGTATTCTACCCCCCACCCCGCCCCCCATAACTGTCTCCTCATTGCTTTTTAGTGAAGCTGTGTAGACAGAGACCCTGGTTTACCCCAAGAGCCAGAATGTGTGTGATGGCCTTTGGTGGCCTTTCCTCGAGATATTCACAGTGGCACATCCTGGGGAACGGCATGCCCACTCACCGCCTTTATGACTGGCAGCTCTGGAGGACCTCCTAGGTACACACACAGACACCTGCCTGCCTTCACCCTTTCTGAGGTTTGAGCACCAGTTATGGTGCCTGTAACTGGCTGGGCCCAGGAGACAGCTTAAGTCCTCCCTAAACACTGATGTTCCTTCACCTATCCCTCCTCCAGCTGCTCCTCCTCCACGCCACACCAGGCTGGATGACCTGGTCCCATGTGGATATTAAGACTTTGAGAAGAACTAGGAACTAGCCACATGGCCTTGTGCAGGTCACCATGCTTCCCAGTTCTGTCACTTCTCATGATGTATTGAGGGAAGTGTAAGGGACCCACTGCTGCAGAATGGGTATTCCACCCGCGTTAGTGCTGAGCAGCCCTGTTCTCTGTTCTGCTCTTCTGGTGTCCAGTTGTTTAAGTCTCGAGTGACGCGCAGCCAACTTCTGTTGAAGGTTACTCTTCGCGGCTGTGGTTTTAACAGGGACTGCCTGATCCTAGTTCATAGATGGCAGAGGTACCATCATGCTCTGTTCTTCTGTGGGAACTTGGAAGGTGTTGCTTCACAGTCCTGCATGTGCTCAGATAGAAAGGGGATGTGGTTATGTGCGTATCCCGGTTCCACAGTCATCGAGGAGGGGCTGTCTGGGGAAATGGTGCAGACTACAGCATGGAGCTTGGTTCCACGTGGGGATCCGAATACAGTCCTCTGAGATGGGAATGTGAAGGAGATGGCAGAGTGCCTGAGGAAGGGGTCAGCTGGTGTCTGCCACCAAACCTGGAGGATGTTGATGGAATTGAAAGGTCCCATCCCGGGAGGAGCAAGTCCAGGACCTGCATAATGGCATGAGAATGAGGGATGGTGGGGGAGGAGGTCAGGGGGAGGGGGCTTACTCAGTGGTTAAGAGCAGAAGACTTGAATTGAATTCCTAACACCTACATCAGGTGGCTCACAACTACCTATAACTCCTGTTTCAGGGGATCTGGTGCCCTCTTCTGGCTTCTGTGGATACCTGCACTCACATCTACATACACACAGAATAAAAAATAATGGGGGAGGGGTTAATAATGCCCCTGTTAGCAATGATTCCCAGTCTTGTACCGCCTGGGACACTGAAGTGTAAGGTTGGGCTGAAGTTTGAATGACAGTGTGTCCACCAAAATTCTGCCGTGGATGGAAACACTGAAGAGGTTGAGAGTGGGGGCCACTGGTTGTAACAGGAGCCACACAGACATATGTACATCAATCCCACAGCCTGTGAGCACGCTCTGCATGCCTTGACATGCTTTTTTAAACAAATGGGAACGTGTTCTTTCATTCAAAGAAAAGAAATGGGCTGGGGAGGTAACAGTGTGTGCCGCACAACACGAACACCTGAGCTTAGTCCCCAGAACTCCTGTAAAGGCCGGTGTTGGTGTATGCCTGTAATCCCAGCACTGGGGGACAAGAGACAGTGGGCTCTATGGCCGGCCTGCCTAACTTAATTAGGGAGTCCCAGGTCCTAGTGAGAAATCCTGTCTTAAAAAACAAGGTGCCCTGAGGTGTCTGTACTTACACACATAAGAATATACACACATATGATAAATTTTAACCCCCCCACAAAAGTGTGTATGTGTATATGTGTGTGCATGTGTGTTTGTGTGTATGCATATGTGCATGCGTGCATGTGTGTTTGTGTGTATGCATATATGTGTGTGTGTGCATGCATGCATGTGTGTTTGTGTGTATGCATATATGTGTGTGCATGTATGTTTGTGTGTATGCATATGTGTGCATGCATGCATGTGTGTTTGTGTGTATGCATATGTGTGCATGCACACATGTGTGTTTGTGTGTACAAGCTCCATTATTAAGGAGGCGTAAGGGAAAGTGCCAGTTCTTTTTTCATCATTTCTCCCTGTGGCATCAATTGTTAGCAACTTGGTTTACATCTCATTCCACTCTCCCTGAGCCTGTGAAGCTTCATTTACACACACACACACACACACACATACACACACACACACACACTCATACACAGACACACACACAGACAGACAGACACACACACAAAGACAGACAGACAGACACACACACACAGTACACCTGCTTATAAAACTGACATCCTACTATGTGCATTGGCCTGTACTTTGCTTTTTGTCACTTTCCAGGGCAGTGTGTCACTTGACAGTACTGTCACATTCATTTTTCAGTTGCCACATGTTATTCTGACTTGGATACACCCCTATGGGTCTTACCTTGCCACATCGGTGATAGAGACCACCCACATGCCCTTTATTTGGAAATATATTGCTGTCCACTCCATATTTGTCTCACCGTGCCCTTACTGGCTGGAGTTTGGTTTCCTCCCAATTTCTTGTTTCAAGTGATTATCCAGTGAACAATTTCATTCCAATGTTTTTATATTTCAGGTATTTTTAAAAAAATTTTAAGCATTGGTCCTTAGAAGTGAGGTTTTTGGGTTAAAGAGAATAAGCATATAAAATGTTTGGGGGATCTGGGGAACTGTTTTCTATGCCAGCATGAGGACCTGAGCCTGACACCTCGAACCCAGATAAAAAGTCAGATGTGGTGGCATACACTTGTAATCCTAGCCTTGGGAAGGTGGACACAGGTGGATGGATCTGGGTCCTGGTGGCCACCAAGCCTAGCCTACTCAGGCAAATTTCAGGCCAGTGAGAGATTCTGTCCCAAAAAGCAAGGTAAAAGCTCCTGAGACTGACACCTGAAATTTTCCTCTGTCCTCCAAATACATTATTATATAGGTGCACCAATGCATGATCATATAGGCACACCAATGCATGGCCATATAGGCACAACCAATGCATGGTCATATAAGTGCACCAATGCATGGTCATATAGGGGCACCTTTACCTGCACATTCATGCACCCTCCCCCCAACACACAGATATGCACACACAAACATACATTTGAACAAAAGAAGCATGGAGATGCTTCCAACTTGCTTTAAAAAAAAATGTCCACCAACAGTGTAGAAAAGGTGCAAGCCGATCTTTTTACTTTTAGTGCGACTGTCAAGAGGAGATACTGTGTAGCTTGTGTTTCCTTGTTTAAGCATCTTTCATAAGGTTAGTGCCCCTTCGTGTTTATTCTTCTGTGAATTTAAACTGTTTGTTTGTTTGTTTTCGAGTCAGAGTGTAGCTATGTAGCCCAGGCTAGTCTCAAATTCATAATTCTCTTGCCTCAGCTGAGTGCTGGGATTACAGGTCACCACACTTGGATATTTTATTTATTTATTTAGACAACATCTTTCTACGTAGCCCAGGCTGGTCTTGAACCCTGTCATCCTCTCCCCCAGAAGTGGTGAGACCATGGAGTGATTGTCTGCATGAGGCTTTGGTTTCTTTGACTCTCTCTTCTGACTTTATCCTAACTCTGTACATATGGGGTCTCATTAGCAATCAAACTGCTGGTCCACTCCGAGCATGGAGGACTTTTCCTCTCTGCTCTCAGTGACTTGTCCCAGGGCATCCTCTCTCAGATGGGCACTCTTGAGGGGGTTTGGAAGGCAGAGCTGCAGGTCCTGTTGTAGAGTTGGGAGCAGCAGGTACAGTAAGACCGGCCTCTATTTTGCACGCTGTTTTCTGGACTCTTTAGAAAGCCGTTTGGGGTTCAAATACTAACAGTTCACCAACCCATTGTTCCCTGCAGGCTCAAAAGTGCTGGGCACATCCTTATTTTCAAGGATTTTAAAAACTATATTTTGCCCTGGATTCTGTCCAGGACATCCCTGGATTGCAGGATAATCTTTCTTTTGTCTTTCTCTGGACTGAAGTGCAAAGCTATTTAGAGTTACCCCAGGACTACCCCTAGGGAGTCGGGTCCTGGAAGGAAGGCTGTCTGAGGCCAGCAGGGTTCAGACTGGGGAAGATCCTGCCATCTCTCACTTCCTGTCCTTCTCTGCCAGGCATGCATAGCTGAGTGCCCAGGAGGCTCAGAGTGTTTCTTCCCTGGAGTGAGTGTGTGTGTTTGTGTGTGTGCACCCCAGGATGGACAGGGGCTCTGACTCACGTTGAGAGGATGCAACCAGTCACTGGAAATTGAATTGTGATATATATATAGTATGAGGTGACACGTCATCTTCTTAGTTTCAAAGATGAGAAACTGACCCATAGTGACCCTTCTTGAATATTAAAGATACAGTTTTACGATTATAAGAAAACAACAGGAATTAGTACAGAGATGACCCACATGCCCTTTACTCAGAAGCATGCTGCTGTGCACGCCTTCCGTTGATTCTAATTTTCTCTTCATCCCCCTTCCTCCCTTCTAGTTCTTCCTCTCATTGGAAGGTAGGTCATATTTATCACAGTCATCTGGCCCTTAGTACCCCAGGACAGACTTCTTAAGACTAGGGCTATTTCTGTTCATAGCTGTGACACCATATTAACATCTGTAGATATTACATGGATGGACTCGATAGAATCTATGGTTTATATCGTTTTATTTAGCTGATTAAGAAATGCTTCTCAGCCGGGCCGTGGTGCCTCGCGCTTTTAATCCCAGCACACAGGAGGCAGAGGCAAGCGGATCTCTGTGAGTCTGAGGCCAGCCTGGTCTACAGAGTGAGTTCCAAGACAGTCAGGACCACACAGAGAAATCCTGTCTCAGAAAAAAAAAGAAAAGAAAAGAAAGAAAGAAAGAAAGAAAGAAAGAAAGAAAGAAAGAAAGAAAGAAAGAAAGAAAGAAAGAAAGGAGAAAGAAATGCTTCTCAAATCAGTACCTACCCCTCTCCGAGAACCAGATCTAGTCTAGAGTCCCACATTGAATTTTGAGTCAAACAGCTTTCTAGTTTTTTGTTTGTTTGTTTTAGTTTTGTTTGATTTTTTTAAAAAAAGAGTCTCATTTAGCCCAAGATGTGGCTGAGGATGACCTTGAGGTCCCAATCCTCCCGTCTCCCCCACCCAAGTGCTGGGATTCTGGGTGTGGGCCACCAAGATCTGCTACCTTAGCCTTCTTTAGTCCTACTGTCTTTATAGTTTATGACAATTTATTTTTATTCAAAACATTTTAATTAAAAATATATATGCTTTATGTGTGTGGGTGTTTGTCTGCATGTGTGTTTCTGCACCATGTGTGAGCCTGGTGCCCACAGAAGTCAGAAGAGGGCATCAGAGTCCCTGTGACTAGCATTACTGATGGCTATGAGCTTTGGTGTGTGTGTGTGTGTGTGTGTGTGTGTGTGTGTGTGTGTGTGTGTGTGTGTGTAATTAGACCTGCTCTTTATTTTCCCTTCTTTGGAAATCATCCGATGTTTTCTCAGGATTAGATCACCACATGCTGCTGAGGTGGTGTGTTTGTCTTGGGGTCTGGGCACATGGGGTGTCCTTCTGGGTACGTGGGTCTCCATGGCCTAGCCTGGTGCTGATTTCCCACTGCGTATTGCTATGCACTCTTCTTGGAGTTAAAGCCATGTTCCGGGACCATGGAACCCGTCTCCCTCATCAGCACCTGTGGTGGTCCTTCCCCATCTGCCTCCCCAGGATTCTGCAGACTGATCTCCAGCGCTCCTTCCACTCTGTGTCCATCTGGCCTGAGAGAACTTTCCTACCCAGGCTCTTGAAGTCACAGTGGGGTGTCAGTTCTGAGCATCACATACTGATCCTGTGAGCACGCTGGGCTTTGTCTATCCAGCCTTTTCCTGGAGCTCACCTTGGCTCTGGTCTTTTGGTTCCTTGTCTCATCTCTACCATGGAGTACATTCTGGAGGAAGGAAGAAGCCATTCCTTAGCTGGGCTGTTCTGTTGAAGTCTCGCTCCCATAACTGGGCCCAGACTCCCTGTGTTATGAGTGTATGTGTAAGCCTGAGGTTAATTTGGGGTATTATTCCTCAGGCATTTTTTCACCTTGCTTTTTGAGACAGGGTCTTTTACTGGTCTGGATCTCCTCATATTGGCTACACTGGCTGGTCGTCACGCTCTACCTCTCCAGCACTGGGGAACACCATCATGCTTGGTTGCTTGTGTGGATGCTGAGGATCAAACCCAGGTCCTCACGCTTGGGCAGCAGTCACTGTATCAATGAGCCCTCTTCCCAGCCCATCCTGTGTGAACAGTTGATATTCACCCTTTTTTATTCTTCCTTCAGAGGTCAGATCTAACAGGAGCCTCAAAGCCATTTGCAGGATGAACATGTGCAGAGGCCAGAAAAAGGGCAAGTGTGTGTGGAAAACGGAGACTACCCAGCTAGCTGTACTCCAGGGCACGCCCTGCCTGCTGGGGGAGCTTCCACTGCTGTCCGTAGGGACTGGCTACTCTGGGAGGGTCAGTGTCTCCAGGTCAACAAGGCTCAGGAAGTTAGGGCATCAGGAACACAGGAAAGTACTGGACATGCATGGTCTGTGTCTGCCATACCAGCACCGAGGAGGCTGAAGCAGGGGGGTCATGATTCAAGGACTGTTCAAGCTACATTAATAAGACCTTATCTCAGATAAACAAAGCAAAGCAAAAAAATCACCAAAACACAAAAGCATGATGCATACGACTTGTAACTTGATGTTTTGTAGTTCTTTTGTTTTGAGTTGAATTCAACCAAATTAATGAGCTGTACTCCTTCTCATGATCGACACATTATAATTGCACGTGTTTGTGGGGCCCAGCATGATATTTTGATCTGGGCATACAGTACACTCTGACTGTACTGGGTCGTTGAACAGTGCTACCTCCTTATCACGCCTTTGTATTTGGGGCCTCTAAGTCCCTCTCTTCCAGTTACTCTAGAGCCCTTACTGTGCTATGGACACCAGAACTTGTTACATCCATTTGTGTTTAAGTACCTGCTCTCCAGCCTGCCGCTGTCCCCTCCTCCCCCGTCACACCACCAGTTACACCACACTCTTACATATTACAATCCATTTTTTTTTTGTTGTAGCCCAGACTGGGTTCAAAATCACTATGTAGCCAAGGATGACCTTGAACTCCTAACCCCCCTGCCTCTACCTCCCAAGTGATGGGATTACAGATTGGTACCACCATATCTGGTTTATATGGTGCTGGAGACCAAACCTAGGGCTTCCAGCATGTCAGGCACTTTACCCTCTGAGCCTCTCCTCAGCCCCATAATCAACTTAAAAAAATGATTTTTCACGTATGTGTATTTTGCTTGCATGTGTGTCTGTGTACTACATGAGTACAAAGCCTATAGGGACTAGAAGAGGGTACCAGAGCCCCTGGAAGTGGAGTTGTGGGACAGTTGTTAACTACCATGCGGTTACTGGGAACTGAACCCAGATCCTCTGCAAAAGCAGCAAATGTTCTTAACTCATGAGTCAGCTCTCCAGGCTCCCACAATCAACTCTTTGAGCACCCACACATGAATGAGATATGCAAAGTTTGTCTGCATCTGTTTCATGTAATGTAACACTCCCTAGGTGCATCTGTTTTGCTGACATCATAGGATATTCATTTTCATGGTCAAGTAATATTTCATTAATATAGCCTGATAGTCCAGAATGTATGTATATATGTGTGTATCATATTTAATTATCTATTTGCCTATGGTTGGGCACCTAGGTGGATCCTATGCTTAGCTGTTGTAAACAAGTACGTGCAAGTGTGTCTTCCACACACTGGTATTTCTTTGGGGTATATACCTGGAAAAGTGATAACTGGGTCTCATGGCAGATCCAGTTTTAGTTTCTTGAGGATCCTCCATACAGTTCTCCAAGAGGCTGTCCTGATTTTCATTCCCACTGTGTGGGAGTCTATGGGAACTTGCTCTCACCTTTTGAAGGGTTCTTAGGTGGAGGAGAGTGGAATGAGAAAATATCAGATAGAAAGAGAGACCAAGATGACTAGAAAAAAAGACAGAAACACAGAACAGCTTCGGAAGGGCATGGGTCAATACCCAACTTATTCAAAAGGCTTTTTATAATATGCCAAGGGGAGAGGCAAAAGACCTCCCCCTTGCAAGATCAAAGCACACAGCACAGCCAAGTGTAGACCCTTCCAAACACCTGGTAACCATGCCTGTGACCAAATCATCTCCTTATAAAACAAGCTCAGCTTCTCTGACCCTGAGTAAATTCTCACTAGGAAACCTCTGTGGGCTTCCACATCACTGGTCTTAGTTTGGTGTAGATAATTTCACAGCTCTTATTGCTCAAGATAGAGTCTGAATTTCCTCTTTTCTTATACAGTAGGCAGCATGTTCTAACTCTTTTATGGGCTTTAGTTTTTGCCCTTGACCATGGATCTTGAGATTTTGCTGTGGAAATGTCTCATTTTATGGCAGAATTTGGTGGCACAGATATGCTGTATCTACAGTCCTGAGTGCTTGGTGGCTGGTTGCTTTTGTGCTTTGTTCTTACAAACAATGATGTAGTAAGACTCAACGCTTTTACACAAAATTGTTTCCATTTTTTCATATTTCATTAGCATAAACTTAGGCTTCCCCCCACCCTCGGGTCCCGCCTTCACACAGACTGCTCAAGCCTCCGTTTTGAAGGCTCCCACTTGGCCCCTCTCTGACAGGGCATCGACATTCATGGATAGATCAGGGAATCGGCTCTTTCTCCTTGAGGGGAAAATGCATTTCCTGTCAACCTTCGGCTGCTCTCCCTCCACTATGCCCCCTCCTGCCTTCTCTGTCCTTGGGATGGCAGGGTTTTTTAGCCCCCACGCTTCTGCTCCCACATTCCAGTGGTTCTGAAACAACAGAGCTGAGAGAAATGAGCAGGGGAGGAAGCAGGGAGGGCCTGTGGTGTTTAGGTGGGGGCAGGCCCACAGGGTTGCTTCTGACCTGCCAGGCTCTACACACACCCAGCTGGCTCCCACAGCCCCGGCCCTGTGCAGGGTTCTAGGTTCCTCCCCGCCTCACTGGACTCTGGTTGAGGCCACCGCCCACCGGCATGACCATTGGTTGGTGCCAACTGAGCCTTGTTCAGTTGACACCTAGGCCCGTACTTCAGTGATGATCTTCAGATGGCACAGACAGTTTGTGTCCCAAGACTGAAGCCCTTTGAGTAAAGTCACAGGGAAGGGAATGTGGGGAGGGCCTTCAGTGTCCTCTTTCCTTTGTAGAACTCAGTGGATGGCCCGTGATGGCGCCTCAGACCCTTTTAACCCACCCCAATAAGTTTCCGGAACCTGCCCCTCCTGCCTGAGCTATGCGTCCACATCACTCACCCCTACGGGAGCCTCTGCCTCCCTGACTCTTTCGAACTTGTCCCCATGGCCTGCCCCGTGTCTTTGGACAGGCAGCCTCCGGCCCTTCTTCCTGGACCACCTGGTACCTTGCGGGGACTGGCCCTAGAGCCTATGGAGGCATCAAGGGTACATGTGATGCCCCCAAAAGAGGCATCAGGGAGGAAATAACAGTCATTCCTAGCCAGCTCTGGGGGGCAGCCGGAAGGGTCAGGGCTGGCAGAGGTGGGGCCGGCACTTCCTTCTGCATTTCCTGCCATTGTTCCCCAGCCCACTTCCGGGAATTCTCCCTGTCTGTCTGGGAGGGCTTTGCCAGCAAGCCAGGCTCAGGTGGTCCACCTTTACTCTGGGCCTCTGGCCAGGGCTCCTGAGACCGGCTTCAGCTGTACTGTTTGGTTCACTAGACTGCTGTCTGTCGGGCCTGGCCTTCCAGCTGCCAAAGCCAGACACCTCAGCTGCAGACACTGCCCGCATCTGGAGGGTCCTGGGGCTGTTGGCTTGACCGCCTACTTGGTCAAGTCACGCTGCTCCGCTGCCCAGGATTCCAATAAAAGACAGACTCTGATCTCTTATGTCACAGGGACTTCTGGATTCTGAGGACACTTGGGTCACCATAGTGGAGCCAAGTGCTACTCCCATGATAGTCCTTAGGGTGCACCTTCCAAGAGCCCCTGCTTAGGAAACTACAGTGCAAAACTTCCTGTAGGCACCAGGAGACAGAGAAGCACTTGGGCAGGCAGATCTCTGTGAGTTCAAGGCCAGCCTGGTCTACATAGTGAGACTGTCTCAAAAAACCAAAACAAATAAAGAAATGTAAGAGAAGGCCTGGGAAGATGGCCCAGTAGTAAAAGCTGTTTAAGTGTGAGGACCTGAGTTCAAATCCTCAGAATCAGTGTAAAAGCTGGATGCTTATGTTGAGCATCTGTGATCCCAGTGCTCCTACAGGGAGATGGGAGGGAGAGGCAGGCAGGAGAATTCCCAGGAGCATGAAGGGCAGTTGGCCTGGAGTATGGAATGGAAAAACAGCAAAAAGAGACCCTGCCTCAGATGAAGTAGAGGTGAGGACCAACAATATGGCTGTCTTCTGAATGCAACATACATGCACACACACACACACACACACACACACACACACACACACACATATATATATATATATATTTGCTTGCATCAATGTTTGTGTATCACTTGCGTGTGTGGGCCCTTGAGGCCAGAAGGTGGGATTGGATCCTCTGGAGCCACAGTAACAGACAGTTGTAAACATCCATGTGGATGCTTGGAATCAAACTCAAGTCCTCTGGAAGAGCAACCAGAGCTCTTAACCACTGAGCCACCTCTCCAGCTCGTCCGCAACCCCATTGTCTTTAACTTTTTAAAGACAATGTCTTGTGTATCCTAGGCTGGCCTCAAACTCATTATGTAACTGAGGATAACCTTGAACTCCTGATCCTCCTGTCTCTACACCCTGTTTGCTGGGATTATAGGCATGAACAACCATGCCTGGTTTATGAGGTGCTGGGGATGGAACCCAGGGCTTTGTGCATGCTAGGCAAGCACTCTATCAACTGACTTACACCCGGGCTCATCTCAGCTTCTGATGCTTGAGGATTTGCTGCTTGAACGTGCTGTACAGATGTCTGGTGTCAGAAGTAGGGTTTGAGATTGGATTGTATATCTATGTTTAATGTTCCCATAGCACCCCCAAATTCTGCCCAGCAGCATGCTCCACAGTGTTCCGATTTCTCCACACCCCCTCCTTCCTCCTTCCTTCTCTCCCTCCTTCTTTACAATAGCCATTTTTGTCAGCTACTTTCATTGTTGCTATGACAGAATGCCTGACGAAAATGACAGGGATGGAAGGGTTTAGTTTGGATTACAGCTTGAGGATGCAGCCCGCCATGGTGAGAAGTCACAGTGCGGGAGCTTGACGCAGCCGGCCACAGGGCATCCGTAGTTAGGAAGAGGGAGATGCGCCCTGGTGCTCAGCTCACCTTTTCCTTTTCATGCAGCGAGACGCCAACCCATGGAATGGAATCACTCACATTTCAAGTGGGTCGTCCCACCTCAGTTAACCCAATCTAGAAACTCCCTCACAGATGTGCCCCGAGGTTTGTCTCTTGAGAGATTCTAGATTCTGTCAAGTCGACAATCAACATTAACCATTGCCAGTCCATCCCTGTCAACTCGGCACCCACACATATCCCCTTTAGTTAGAACCTTCTAACTCCTGTCCCCATAGGATCCTGCTCTTCTCATATTGCAAATGCATCCAGCCCAACTTTTTAACACCATCCTAGTGGAGATGAGGTGGTGTCTCACCAGCATAGAGTTTCAAAACCCGGCTCATTAAGTCAAGATTGCAAATTTCACTCCATGGGTCCATTTAAACCCATATGTAGATCATTATTACAGAGCCCAGGAAAAGGATGGACTCAGATACTGGGATAACTTTATTCACTAGGAGAAATAGGAAAAGAAAAAAAAGAAAGAAAAAGCAACGATGAATGTGTCCCTGTAGCTCCTCCCCAGGACTGATGAGGATGTGTGCCCTGACATCTGTGCCCATAGCCTGCTTCTCAGGGAGCAAGCAGAGGCAGAAGCAGACTCCAGTGACAGGTTTCAGGTGACACAAGCCACTTGTTGCCACTGCACAGGCACAGAGAGTGGATGGTGAGCGGTTTACAACCCAAGGAACAGGACTTACGGTCGGTCGTCACTCCTTAAAAGGCTTTCCTCGGCCATCCTGCCGGTGGCCCACTCTTTCCCAAGAGCTCAGCCCTGTAGGGGTCTCGTCCCTCAGTGAGAAGTGTGGTCTCAGGTGTGTGTGTCGGATGTCTGATGAAGGAAGCGGTCTGTTCCCTAGATCCAGAGTTGTTTTCTCCCTGAGTCTGAGGACAGGAAGCTTCCTTGCATCTGGTTCGTAGTTGGTGCTGTGCTTCCCGGGAAACTCGTGTAGACACACGTGATGTGGACCGCAGTCGACCGCGGTGTGCGGGCAGCGAAGGTGTGAAGATGGCGTAACCGCCCCTGTCTTCCAGAGATGCTGGCCTGGTTAAGGTCTCATGGCAGGCCTGGGGGTGGGGCTCATTGAGAGGGTGCTTGCCTAGCCTGTGTGAAGCCATGGGCTTGATCTCCAGCGCTGGATAAACCGTGTGGCGGGGGGGGGGGACACCTGCCATCCCAGCACTTGGGAGATAAGAATGGAGGGGTAAGAAGTTAAAGGTCATCCTCAGCTAATTAGTGAATTTGAGGTCAGCCTGGGCTCCATGAGAGCCTGTCTCTAAGTAGGTAAGTAAATAAATGGTCTGTCTGATGGGAAGATGCCCCTTCCACATGGCAGCACTGTGGCCAGGCTGAGGCTAGACAGAAGGAGGTCAAGGTGGAGCTTGGGGAGAGGCAGGGAATCTTTGATCTCTCTCTTCTACCTAAGTGTTTTCTTCAGGAGTCTGGTCTCCCTGAGATGGGACCAGGAGAGCCATCTTACATGGGTACCACAGGTACAGGAGAAGCCCCAGAGGAGTACCAGGGAATTGGCACTCCTAGGTGGATGGGCTGTAACTGGGTGGTGAGGGAGGTGGGAGAAGAGCCAGGCCCATTTGGCTGGTTTTCACCATTGGCCTTTGTCTTCTCAGGTTCCTGGGGGAAGCCAAGATCCCACTCCAGGAGGTCCTCGCCACCCCCAGCCTGTCGGCCAGCTTCAACGCACCTCTGCTGGACACCAAGCAACAACCCACGGGGGTAAATGCCTGCGCTCCTCTGCCCGGAGCAGCTTCTGTTTGAGGCCTGCTGGGCCCCTCCTCATGCCTTATGTCAAGGGCCAGCTCCTGGGAGCTAAGCCTGGCTCTCCTTGGCTATAGCTTAGAAAGGACTCATGGTTGAGACCTGCAGGGGTCAGTGAAGCCTGCCACACCCTAGCTTGGCTCCTTCTGAGTCTGGCCCATTTGGTCACCTCCTGTTCTGTGTTCCAGTCATCCCTGACTGGCTCCTTAGTCTGTCTGGCAGACTGCCCTTCTTCATTACCAGCCCTCTTCTCCAGATGGGGAATGTCTGAGTCATCTGGGTCACAGGTCACCAGGGGAGGGAGGCAGACAACCCTCCCCTGTCTACCTGGGGCCACTCAGGACCCCTTCCTTTTCCTCTCTGGTCCTGCTAACCCCTCCCCCAGCTTTCCCATGCTCTCCTAGTCCACACAGCCCATTTCCAGCCCTCCTTGCTGGCCTCCTGTTATTTTTAGTGGTCTAAAAATACCCTGCAGGGTTCTTTCTTCCTGGTCACTAGAATTCTGGGTCCCCCTACATGCCAGGATACACAGGTGCACTGCTGATCAGAGCATACTTCTTCCCAGTGAAGCCTGTGGGGCTGTGGGCTGTTAGCCCTCACAGACAGGCTGTGTGTGTGTGTGTGCATGTGCGTGTGCGTGTGCGTGTGCGTGTGTGTGTGTTTGACTGGTTGGGAGAGTCAAGAAGGGGTTAGTTTGGGTCAGGTTGAATGGGACCACACTGGGTCCTCACTGGGAAAAGAGAGCAGCTGGGGTCCCAGTGAACAGGTGTGTAAATGGGGATACCACCCACAGTTCATCTTAAGCCTCTTCCATAGGAAGGTTCGTGAATGGACTTGCTCCCAAGGCGTCTTAGGCCGGGATGCCAGTTGCTTCCTTGATGAGTGTGATTCCCAGCGGAACACCACCCTGGCCCAGATAAGGCCATTCCTTGTAGAACTCCATCTTTCCCTGGACAGTGCTCAGTGATGGCTCTTTTGCTTCAGTGCAGTGTTGTCTCAGATGGCCTCAGACACTTCCTGAGTCACCTCTTGCCTCCGCTTTGAGCTCTCCTTGACAGGCTTTTGCAGCTGGCTCTTCTGGAACTCTGAGATGACTCCAGAGCACCAGAGGAACACCAGAGGAGTTGAGGTATCAAGTCTTCTGTGAAGAGCATCCCTTGTAGTCAGGGATCTGTCTGGTGCTTTCCTGTGAGCCCTCAAGTCAGAGCTGGCTCCTCCCCACAGCCTTTGACCAAAGGGTCTTACTTCTGTGCCGAGATGTCTACGTTTCTCCCCTCCAACTGCCAGTGTCTGTGGCACTGATGGTTTCTGCACGAGCTCCTTCCAAACTCATTCTGCCCTGGGAGGGAAGCTTGCAGCCTGGTTTCTGTGCACTGGGCTGAGTAAGCCTGCCAATCATCTGCACTCCCTGTCCTCGCTCTGGCTCCCATATTCTGTCTGTATTTCATGCTCACTAGTGGGGAACCTGTTGGAATTGTCTTCCTCCCTTACCCTCCACCTGATATTTTGAGGCAGGATCTCTCAGTGTTCCTGGAGATCATGGATGTGGCTGGGCTGGCTGATTAATGGGCTTCAGTGATTTCCCTGTCTGTACCCCACCAGCGTGGTTAGATCAGCATATGCACCATGCCCTGTTTATGTGATGCTGGGGATTGAGCCCGGGGCTTCATGCATGTTGCTGGGACCTGAACCGAAGTTCTCTGTAAGAGCAGCGAGGGCGTTTTGTCTCTGAGCCATCTCTCTGCAGCTTCTTGTTCTTTTGATGTTTTTGTAATCTATTGAGAATTTTCTTGCCTTTCTGAAACAAAAAGAGTGTCTAGGCTTATCTTGTACAGTTAGGTATTTCTCCTAAGAGCCCAGCTTGGCTTTTGTTGAAGTAGAGGAAAGATAACCAACTGTGAAAAATCCAGGCTCCCAGGTTCACTGAAGTGGTTTCTTCAGCCACAGGAGGGACGCCTAGGAGGCTGACAGTGTTGATACTCAATGCTCGCGTGGCGACACCTGGTGGTCACTTCCAAACATGCAGGGCCAGTAACGTCCAAACCTTGGGATTCAAAGGGGCCAGTTGCCTCTGGACACTTTCCTCAGGGCTGTGAGTCCCAGTTGTTGCCTGTTCTGCTTTTGTTAGTCCGTCTTTCCCTCCTGGCCCCCAGCCTGTAGGATGAAAACCTGAGATCTGGATACAGTGGGAGCTGGAAGCTTCTCGACCCCGGGGCAGGCTTTGCCCTAGGAGTCTGGACGCTCTTCTCACTACTGACACCTCTGTTATTATGGCCATTAGTCCCTGCTGGAGTCACTCAGATGAAGATTATGTTAGTAAACATTTGTAAAGGATTTGCCAGAACCTTGGAAAATGCATGCTAACACCATGTTTAAAAGATGGAGGTGAAGGGGCTGGAGAGATGGCTCAGTGGTTAAGAGCACTGTCTGTTCTTCCAGAGGACCTGGGTTTGATTCCCAGCATCCACATGGCAGCTCACCACTATCTGTAACTCTAGTCCCAGGGTACAGTGCCCCCTTCTGGCCTCCATGGGCACTGAACACACACGGTGCACAGACATACATGCAGGCCAAAGAGCTGTATATAGAAAATCAAAATGAATAAATCTTAGACAGACAGAGGGAATTACATCCATGCGGGAGGAATGGGAGGACACTGACAATTCTGTTCCTGTCTTAGCTTCTTTCCCTGCTGCTGTGAGAAACAAAGGCAATTGAAGGGGGAGGGGCTTTGTTTTAGCGCACTGTTAAAGATGCAGTCCTTCCCGGCCGCGAAGGCCAGGCAGCAGGAGCTTGAGGCTGCTGGTCACACAAACCCACAGCTAGGAAGCAGAGATGATGAAGAGCTGCTCACCTAGTTTGGTTTTTCTTGGCCCCAGCCCTAGGGAATGGTGTTAGCGGCTTTAGCGTGTGTTTTCCACCTGAATTAACCTACTCAACATAGTCCCCCTGACGCCGCCCAGAGTGGAAATAACCCTTCCCAGGTGTACTTAGGGCTTGTCTTCTAGATGATGCCACCACAAAGGTTTTCTACTGTCTTAAATGGAGCTCTTATGATTTGGACCTGGCGGTGGTAGGAAGGTGAGAGATAAGAGATAAGTTCTTGTATACATAGGCTGGGCTTGAGCTACTGATGTAGCTGAGGATGACCTTGAGTTCCTGGTTCTCCATCTCCATCTCCCAAGTCCTGGTATTGCAGATGGCTACCACCACACCGTGCTTTTACTTGGGCTTTTTCTAGACAGGCTTCTTCTGGCCCTAGGGGAGACTCCACCAGGCCTCTGAAGGCCTAGAACTGCCAGGCTGGAGGTCAGTGAGCTCTTCTGGCTTCTCCTTGGGCTCAGAGCCTCATCTCCCTATGGAAAATGAAGTTGTCAGGGAGGAAGTCAAATGTGACCCCAGACAGCTGTCTCTGCCCACATGAAAGGTGCGACCATTGTCTCTCCTCTTGTGTGAGGATGTGACAGGAGCAGGGCTTCCAGGAGGGATGAGGGTAAGAAGGTGAGTGGCGCCCAAGGGTGAGGGGCAGACGAGAGCCCAGCTGAACTGTCCATGTGGGGTGGGCTTGATGGTGAGCAGAAAATTGAGGGACATCTTCCCAGAACTAGACAAGTCCTGTAGGAGAGGTGGGATCCCTCATCCAATTTCGGCCTCATGAGACTTATTGCTCTGACAACCCCCTTTTTTACAAATGAGGAAGCCGAGCCTCTGTGAGGTTACACAACGTGTCCAATGTCACGCAGCCCCTGAATGGGGGAACCTGACCCAAGGCGATGTACCCGTAACTGTCTGGCTGTGCTTGCAGGTTCCTGGGTGGCTTTACTACAGGCTCCTGCAGCCCCCACCCTGCTAGAGCCGAACACCTTGCAAGGAGAGGGATGGGAGAGCTAGAGAGGATGCTGGGGGCGGGTGTCGGCTCTCCTGCACACTCACCCCTTGCTAACCCATCTCTTCTAGGCCTCTCTGGTCCTGCAGGTGTCCTACACGCCACCCCCAGGAGCTGTGCCCTTGTTCCCACCACCCGCTTCTCTGGCACCCTCTCCGACGCTGCCTGACATGGACCTGGTGCCTGGTGAGGAGCCCACCCACACCCTACCCTCAGATAGGGCAGGGTCCCCAGAAAGATGGCCAACAGGTCTCTTCAATCCTGGGGTTAGGAGATGGCTAGTGTGGAGACAAAAGTTGTGGGTGGGTGCGTGGGAAAGAAGAGGCAGGAGACAGTGCCCTAACTAGGCTTAGGATGGAGACTGCACTCCCCAAATCCCAGATGCCTGGGAAGGGTGGGGTCCAGCCTGTACTCTCCGCTGCACAGCTCTGGAGATCAGTGCGACCTGAGGCCTAATGCTCTCTGCCTGGCACCCAGCAGTGACAGAAAGTAACAAAGGAGCTACTCACCCCACCCCCACCCTCATGAAAGAGCCTTGAGCCGAAGTTAGGGGACATGAGTTTCCATCTTGCCTTTGACCCTGAGTAGCTGTGTGGCTTTGGGCTGGTTATTCTGGGCAACAGTTGCTTGTACGTGAAGTGGGCAGACTGAGTGAGTTGGTGAGGTCCTGTGCCCGCCTCAGGCTTCTGCTAGGCTTGTCAAGTGCAGATGCAGGCTGAGGAGCCCCACTGGTCGGTGGTGCCTGGAAAGCTAGCCTGAGGACCTGCGGGCAGTCCAGGTTGGAGGCAGCTGAGACAGTGAACGTTTGCTTAGGGGAAGGTTCTGGAGTTTATCTTCTGGTGAAGGGGGTGCAGAAACAAGTTATCCTAAAGACTTGAGGAGCCCTGGCCCTCCCTGGGTAACCTGAAGCCTGGCTTGTTAGCCTGTCCGGTGTGGGTTTCTGTGGAGAGGGAGGCAGAGGGAAGCCTTGTTGGCTCAGCAATGTCCCGGCCTGGAGATCACTCGTCTGGGAATTCTGAGCTGGAGAGAGCTAGCTGGGCTAGGTTCATGGAGGAAAAGGGCTGTTTCGGGGTGGGGGGAGGGAGGGCAGAGGTGCCCAGCTCTGCCTGGTTGGCAATGAGAAGGGCCGGCCGATTCTTAGCATGGTACCCAGGCTGGGTGGGTGAGGATATCAGAGGTGAGGGTGGGGCCGCAGAAGGTGGACTTCTCTCATCCCAGCTCCTCCTGCCCCTCCCCACTTGGGCTATGCCCTGCTGCATGCCAGGTGGGGGACAGAGCCGGGCTGAAACTTGGTCCCTGCTCAGTGACAGCACCATGGACACACGATACTCTGGGAAGAAGTGGCCAGTCCCCACGGGTGAGACCCTATCACCTGTAACCATCTCATCTGGCGCGGCCAGAAGGGGCTGTCCTCGGGGATGGGATGGGTGGGTCAGGGCCATCCTGTCTTCTTCCTGCTCACTAACTGACTACTGACTGTTTTCAAGGGCCAGCGTGGCAGCTGTTCCTCTTTGACCTCATCCACCCTGGTGATGGGTGGGCAGGCTTAGGGAGTGATATCACAGTGGGCATGCTCTTTGGTCCTTCCTCTGTTGGACTGAGACCTCAGGGCAGGACCAAAGGGACACTGTGCTCATGAGGGACATGTCCCCACAGACACAGGAGGGGAGGAAGACACTGAGGACCAGGGGCTGACTGGAGATGAAGCTGAGCCATTCCTGGATCAGGGTGGTGCCGCGGGCCCAGGGGGACCAACCACACCCAAGAAGCCGCCTTCCCACCCGCCTCCCCACCAGCCAGCAGGAAAAAGAAGAAGAAGCTCAGCCCCACCCAGAAAGCTGCTGTCGGACAAGCCACAGGACTTCCAGGTGATAGAGGGGGACCTCTGTGGCCCGTCTCCTCCTTCAGTCCATCAGCAGTTACAGTGTCCTGTGCCTGGCTGGGTTGTCTAGCCTCGGGACCACGGGCTGGAGCTCCAGAAGAAGCTAGGCTGCCCTGGATGCTGGCAGATGAATTGGGAGTTTGTGTTTTGGGCTCTCAAAGCATGTCTTTGCCCAGTCCCGAGAAGTGTGATGCACAAACAAACCAGGAGTGAATGAGGTTAGCCTGGCTCTGCATCTCCTTTGTTTGGGTAACTGGCCTTTGTCCTAGGCCTGGCTCCCTGCTCACCAGCAAGTGCACACCCCAGTGGCTCCAACAGCAATAGCAACAGCAGCAGGGTCCTCTGAGCTTTTCCAAAAAAGCATTTATTGACTTATTGTGTGTGTTAGGATGGAGTGTACAAGTGTCACTGTGAGAAATGTGGAGGTCAGAGGACAACCTGTGAAGTTGGTTCTCTCTTTCCACCGGTGGATCCTGGGGTATGAACTCAGACAATCAGACTTGGCAGCAAGTGCCTTTACCCCCGAGTCATCTCTCTGGTCTACTGTTCAATAATTTTAAATGATATTTATATTCCTATGCGCTGCGTCTCTCTGTGTGTGCACATGTGTGTGCCACAGCATGTATTTGGAGATTGGCAGGCAGCTTTCTGCTCATTCTCTTCTACCATCTCCCTGGCCCTGTTTTGGGTTTTTGGAGACAGGGTCTCATGTTACTCAGACTGGGCTCTAACTCACCATATGGCTGAGGATGACACTGACCTCTTGCTCCTCCATCTCGGCTGCCGAAGTGCTGGAATTGGGCCTGTATGGTCGTCATGCCCACCCAAGGTTCTTAGAAAAGTAGACCTCTGTCCCCATTCAGAGCTGCTGAGTCAGCTGCTGAGTCTGAGGAGTTGTGTGAAATGGTGGGGGAAGAAAAATGACCCCAAGTTTGAGGCTAGCCTGTGCTACATATTGAGTACCAGACCAGTCTAGCTACAGAGTCACCTATTTAGAAAAACAATAACAATAAAAGAGTGGGTATTAATGGGGTCTCAAATGGGGTCTGTTCTAAAGGAAAGCAGGGCTGGAGTTGTCCTGGTCCCAGGAGATTTCATATAGGTGTCGCACTTGGAGCTGTCCCACAGCTCTTATGGGGAGCTCTGGGATCTTCTAGATGTGTGTGTGGGGGGAGCTTGGTGGGAATGTGCTTGGTTTGTAGTGGTCATTCCAGCAGCTGTTGGTGGTGCTCCCAGAAGTCATCAGTGAGCTGGGCTTGAGGTTTCTGACTCTTGGGGTCAGCAGGTGGTCTCCCTTCTCCTGGCTTTCAGATCAGAGTCCAAGTGATAGAGGGGCGTCAGCTGCCTGGGGTGAACATCAAGCCTGTGGTCAAGGTCACAGCTGCTGGGCAGACCAAGCGGAGTCGCATCCAGAAGGGCAACAGCCCCCTCTTCAATGAGGTGAGTGATCCCAGGCATGAGGCAGAACAATGGTAGCACTTGAGAATGGACAGGCCATTCTCAAGAGAGCAGATGCCAGGGCACGTGTCCAAGAGTGTTCTCTTGTGGTGCCAGCTTTGAATGTGTGAGCCAAGACCAGTGTAGATTGTCAGAGGACATGGAGAGCCCTGTTCCCCACAATCCAAGCATCCTTGTCCTTGAAATGCTAACCTCTGTGAGGTAGAGATGGGACAGCCAGGCTTGTCAGAGCCCTAGCCCTTGGCACTGGTCAGCTGAGCTCCACTAGTGTCAGCTCAGGCTTGAACATTGGTGGGTGGCCATAGCCCCTCTGCCTAGCCTGAGGGTCAGAGACACTGACTTTCCCCCTCCCTTTCTGGACCAACAGACTCTTTTTTTCAACGTATTTGACTCTCCCTCGGAGCTGTTTGATGAGCCCATCTTCATCACGGTAGGTCTCAGCTATCAAAATGTTCTTCATGGGCTGTGGGTACTGCAAGCGTGTGATGCGATATCCACAGACATGTCTGCCCTTGTGCCTATAAGCCTGTGTATGTGTGTGTGAGAGAGAGAGAGGTGGGTTGAAGCTTGATTCCTGGGTGACTGAAGGACTCCCAGAAGCTCTGCCAGTGGCAGAAAAAATGCCCAGATGCCTCCGGTCAGAGGCCTGGGGTTCCTGGCTTTTGGCTGGCTTCCTCTGTCCGTTCTGTAGCCTCAGATGCCCCCATGTTGCTGGTAAGGGTTGTCCACTAGACCTGTGGGTCCACCTCTGCTGTGTGCTCATGTGACTCTTCACATGCCCTGGATCTCCTTGCGCCTTTGACCCTTGATTTGTGAGGTGGGGATCACGTTAGTATCTACTCACAGGGTTCTGTGAGGTGAGGCATTGCTTAGCTCCATCTCTGGAATGGAGACGGTGCCAGCTTCCGGCTGCTGTTTTCTGGGAGGGGCCTGGCCAGAGCCACACTCTCACAGGAAGATGCTCTTTCTTTGCAGGTGGTGGATTCACGCTCCCTCAGGACGGATGCCCTCCTTGGCGAGTTCCGGGTAATTGTTCCTCGGAAGCAGTCAGTTCTCACTTCCCCTTTTGGGGGGCAGACTGTGCTAGGAGAATCTAGTTTCAACCCATCTCCCTAAAAACTCCATAAAATCTCCCAGCTCAGAAAAACTTTCACCAAAGGTAGAGAAATAAAACAATTTATTTTAGGCCGAGTTCTCATCTTCTCGTTCAGGCAGGCCTCAAATTTGTGGTGATCCTGCTGCCTCAGCCTCCTGTGTGCTGGAAGTACAGAGGAAGCAGCCACCAGGTGGCCTCCTTTTTATGATTGAATGAGTGTTTGTCAGGAAGGGATGTGTGTCACAGGCGATCTCTGGGGCTGGAAGACAGAGGGAGTCACATGGGTGCAGTGCACCTTCCATTACATTCTCGTAGTCAGGGAAGGGGCTGGAGAGCACCCCACCCCAGCACAGCACCCTACCCCACCCCAGCACAGCACCCCACCCCACCCCAGCACAGCACCCCACCCCAGCACAACACCCTAGCACAGCACCCCAGCACAGCACCCCACCCCAGGACAGCACCCCACCCCAGTGCAGCACCCCACCCCAGCACAGCACCCCACCCCACCCCAGCACAGCACCCTAGCACAGCACCCCACCCCAGCACAGCACCCCACCCCACCCCAGCACAGCACCCCACCCCACCCCAGCACCCCACCCCAGCACCCCACCCCAGTGCAGCACCCCACCCCACCCCAGCACCCCCACCCCAGCACAGCACCCCACCCCACCCCAGCACCCCACCCCAGCACAGCACCCCAGCACAGCACCCCACCCCACCCCAGCACAGCACCCCACCCCACCCCACCCCAGCACAGCACCCCACCCCACCCCACCCCAGGACAGCACCCCACCCCAGCACAGCACCCCACCCCACCCCATCCCAGGACAGCACCCCACCCCAGTACAGCACTTCACCCCAGCACAGCACCCTGCCCCAGCACAGCACCCCTGCCCCAGCACAGCACCCCTGCCCTGCACAGCATCCCCACCCCAGCACAGTACCCCCACCCCAGCACAGTACCTCACCCCAGCACAGCACCCCTGCCCCAGCACAGCACCCCTTCCCCAGCACAGCACCCCTGCCCTGCACAGCACCCCCACCCCAGCACAGTACCCCCACCCCAGCATAGCACCCCTTCCCCAGCACAACACCCCCACTGTAGGCAGAATTTCTCTGTGCTTTGGCAGCTGCTCCCAAATAACCACAAAGAGGCTTAATATTAATTATAAATGCTCAATCAATAGCTCAGGCTTGTTACCAGCTAACTCTTACATTTTAAATTAACCCATATTTCTTACCTATCCTCTGCCATGTAACTCGATAGCTTTTCTCAGTATGACAAGTTTATCTCCTTCTCTCTGTGTCTCCTCCCACTTCTGAAAGACCCTCCTCCTCCTCTTCTTTGAGCTCTCTTTTTTTTCCTGCAAGTCCTGCCTAATCTCTGCCTGTCCAGCTATTGGCCAGTCAGCTTCTTTATTAACCCAATCACAGTGACACATAATCACATAGTGTAAAGGAATATTCCATATTTCCCTCCTTTTTCCTAATTAAAAAGGAAGGTTTTAACTTTAACATAGCAAAATTATATACAACAAAAACAGTTATCAAGTAAGAATTACAGTTACAATATCCAGTTCATTTGCATTTGACAAAATAGAGAAAATACTCCATCAGCTGTCCTCTCCTGAAGAGTCCAGAGTTTTGTACCTAATTTACTTTTTACCATGATTGGGGAGAACTGTAACTATCTAGTCTTCAACCCCATCAAAAACTTGAGAAAGATGTAATATTACTTGAGGAAACAGGAAGTGCAGAGCAAGAGACTTCCAAAATTAAGAGATGACAGAAACAGCTGACTGCCTGGACAGTTACCCAAAGTTCTTTTGTAGTGTTGGGGCATCCAACTTTGGCCTACAGGCCTAGTATATCTGACAGACATTTTTGAGAAACAGGGAATTTTGAAGACTGTCCTACCTTGTGTTGGCAAAATTTGGCAGTCATGTTTTTTTACATCCTGTTGGTCCAGTTTGGACAGTATACTGTGAGCAATTGAGGCAAGGGCAGGTTCTTTGCCCACATGGCTAGCTTTTGCCATAAAGAAAGCAAACTTCATATGGAGGTTCTTTGATGCCCATCATTCCTTTTTTTAAGTAGATTGGTGTTGCTAGAGGCAGACATGTCTCATGTCAAGAAAAGCCTATGTTATTAAAACATTTTAAATGCCGTATTCTGTAGGTCTTTGAAGTGCTTGAAGATCACCTGTCTATCTAAGATACATCTCTGTATGACCTTGGAAATATAACTAACATGACTATAAGGTTGATAGTTATGGGTGACTATTAACCTTTATTTCTTTATTATTGTAAATAGCTTTCAAGGACTAAAACTTCACATTGTATAATTAAATGAGCTGCCTTAAACAGAAATAGAAACATACAGTATAACAAAATTAACTTTAAATTTGTATCAATAAACCACAATCTGTACCAATGTAAAATATTTTGAGATTAATTGTTGTTTTTTGGATTAAAGTAGATTCAATAATCTGCCCTTTTAGCTCATCATTTCTATATCATATCCCCTTTATTCCTTTAGAACAAGAACTTTGAATTTAATTCCTTTGTTTAACCTTTTTTTTTTTAATTTTACTGTAACTAATAGCAACTTGTAACCAACCCCCTTTAAATGATGGTAAACCTATCTTTTGGGAATTTGGGTGTTGTTTTCTCTAGACTACTTCCTGTTGTCTAGGGCCACTGGCATCTTTAAGGGACCCTGAGAAAATTTAGGATAATGATTAAGTCTCGGCTGGAGTAGTTTGTAAGGCTGGACCATCTCAGCCAGCAGCCTTGAAGCTGTTCTGGATGCAGAGAAAACTGCAACAGAGGCATTTTGAGATGCTGGATCACCTGGGCCATTTGTTTTCATTGTTGTCTGGTTACCTTGCTCTGAAAATACATAAACTTTTAAAAGTAGCATACATATCTGCGTTAATACAAGTATAGACTATGTGTTGTACACAAGTTAGCCAAAGATGATTTTTTTTTGTTTTGTGTTACAGCAGGTCAAATATATGTTATCTGTTTTGTAGTTTTTCTAGGTTTATTTCTTTATGTTTGTAGTAGTAATTTTCAGGGGGTCTTCCTCGATCAAACCTGATCCATATTAACCTCGAATGAATCCACAGCCACTCATTTCCTGTGGGAAAAAAGCAAAACCTTTTCCCCAAAGTAACATATATTTTGACTTATTTTTTAAAGTCAAGACATTTTTAAAATATATAGGTTGTTTTAATCCAGCAGCTTTCATAATCCAATATGTTCTAGCAGCTGTCATTCCTTCATTAGCAATCAGAAAATCTAAAGACAACACAATAACATACAGAATCCAGACTTTCTGTGTATTTCCCAGCTTCATGTGGCTTTTTTCTTTTATATTTCTCTACTCCCTTTTTAAGGAATTTACTTTATTATTTTAAAACTATATTTTTTATGACTGTCTGTACCCTTTTTCTTTTTCTCTCCCAAGCCTCTGTACATTTTAAAATATACTGTAACCTGTTTAGAGTTTTTTGCTTTTGGTCTGGATCTGTCTTTACTGAGCATTTGGTAAACTTTTCTGTCTGCATGAGCAAAACCCCAAATCTGTCACAGAGCATGCTGGTGGAGCTCTTGCTGGAAGCTGAAGCCTGCAGGCAGTGGCTGGGAGACACCTCTCTGTACCTTGGCCTATGTGAAAGACTGTGGGAACCAGCCATGGGGCTTAGCTCATGGCCTGCTGGCAGCTGCCAGGAGATGTGCCTCTGTATTATAGCCAGCATGAGAGACATGAGACCAGGAAGCCATGTCTGGCTTTGTTTTTGTGTATTTAGAACCTTTTAAAAACTTTCTCAGGTCTTATGTGGATGTAGGTGGCCCACATTGGGTGCTATTTGTAGGCAGAGTTTCTCCGTGTCTCAGCAGCTGCTCCCAAATAACCACAAAGAGGCTTAATGTTAATTATAAATGCTCAGACTATAGCTCAGGCTTGTTACTAGCTAACACTTTCATTTTAAATTAACTCATATTTCTTATCTACACTCTACCATGTGGCTCGATACCTTTTCTCAGTATGACAACTTCATCTCCTTCTTTCTATGTCTCCTCCTGATTCTGAGAGACCCTCCTCCTCTTCTTCAGGCTCTCTTTTTTTTTGCAAGTCCTGCCTAACCTCTGCCTGTCCAGCTATTGGCCAGTCAACTTCTTTACTAACCCAGTCACAGTGACACATATTCACACAGTGTAAAAGAACACTCCACACTCCCACCCCAGCACAGCACCCCCACCCCAGCACAGAGTCCTTCTTAAGTTCCTGAGGTAATTAGGGTGACCATCTATGTGAGTTATTTTTTTTTATTCAGAGGAAAAAACAAAACTATGTCCTCTATGACAAATGGTTTGATATCCTGGAGCTTGGTACCCTCAGAGATCAGGTTCCCAGATGTCTCTGACCTTCCTTCATATTTACCTTTTGAAAGTGGAGCCTGGATTCTTGAATGGTTCCCCATAGCTTCAAGCTAACTTCCTTTCTGAAAAGATACACCACAAAGAGCTGGAGAAAGTACTTACACTTCCATTTTCCTGAGGTCAGCATGTTACAGAAAGATGGGGAGTGAACTCTATCCTTGTCTCCACCTGAGGGAATTAAATCCCCCTTTTAACTTCCCTTCTGACCCTGTACCCTGGAAGGGAAGCAACCATTATCTATTTTTGGCTATCTTGTGTGTGTTGGTTACTTTTTAATTGTTGTGATAAGACACCATGATCAATTCAACTTACAAAAGAAAGCATTTAATTTGGGGCTCACAGTTCTAGAGGGTTGTTAGATGACCATCATGTTGCGGAGCATGGTAGCAGTCAGGCAGGCATGGTTCTGGAACAGTTGAGAACTTACATCTGATCCACAAGCATGAGGCAGAGAGAGCTAACTGGGAATGGCCTGGGCTTTTCAAACCTCAAATCCCACCTTCAGTGGCACACCTCCTTCAACAAAGCCACACCTCCTAATCCTTCCCAAACAGTTCCACCAATTGTGGACCAAGTATTCAAATATATGTGCCTATGGGTTCATTTCACTCCAACCATCCTATCACATGATGTAGTGCTCTGCTCCCTGACCCCATCTTCCCTGTGGGTGTGGAGTAGAGTTCTCATGTGCACCCAGGAGAAGGAACCTACCTTGGCCTGCTTACTTTTCCTGGTGGTCAGGAGTTGGACAATAGACAGTTCGCCTCTAAATACTGAGTCCTGGAGACTCCAGGGTGGATTTAACAGACCTTATGAACTGAAAAATTGGGGCTGGAGAGATGACTCAGTGGTTAAGAGCTCTTGCTGCTCTTGGCAGAGGACCTGGGTTTAGTTCCCAGCATTCACATGGCAGCTCACAACCATCCATAATGCCAGTTCCAGGGGATCTGACTTCCTCTCTAAACTCCACGGGCACAAGACACATATGTGGTACACAGGCATACATGCAAGCAAAAACACTCATACACATATAACGAAAGTAAATAAATCTTAAAAAATAATGGCGTTATGTGGCTATCCATTTCAGCTCCTTGGATATAGTTCTTAGTCTGTTGAAGATTTTATTTCTTTTTATTTTATGTATTTGGGTGTTTTGCCTGCATATCATCTGTGCTTTGTGCTTTGCTCCTATGTAGCTAGAGTTTTTTTGGTTCTGTTTGGCCCACGATCAGGACAAATCTCTCTCACCCGCCAGTCCCGCAGCTGCTCAGACCCAACCAAGTAAACACACAGAGACTTGTATTGCTTACAAACTGTATGGCCACAGTAGGCTTCTTGTTATCTAGTTCTTATATCTTAAATTAACCCATTTCTATTAGTCTATACTTTGCCACGTGGCTTGTGGCTTACCGGTACCTTGCATCTCGCTTGTCATGGCGGTGGCGGGCAGCATCTCCCTGACTCAGCCTTCCACCTCCCAGAATTATTCTCTCTCCTTGTCCCACCTATACTTCCTGCCTGGCTATTGGCCAAGCAGTGTTTTATTTATTAACCAATCAGAGCAACAGATTTGACATGCAGAATGTCCCACAGCACCTATATGTGTGCGTTTTTCATTTGCCTTTTTTTTTTTTGAAGAAGGGCATCTATTGGGGGGGGGCAGAAGCACACACATACATCAGGCAGACAGAGAAGATGACCCTCTGCAAAGTAGAGGAGGGGACACAGGAAGCAAAAAAAAAAATCCATTGTTTGATTACATCTCCTCTCTATTTCAGATGGATGTGGGCACCGTGTACAGAGAACCCCGTGAGTTCCCATCCCCTGGCCAAATTCTGACATTCTGGTCCTGGAGCTGCTTGGAGGCACTCATTTGGGGGACTCCTTTTTTCTTCCTGGTGCTTTCGAGCTTGGAGGTGGGGTCTGCACTTGGAGGGGAAGGAAAGGATTTCTCTTCCACACGAAGCAGGCCCTCAGGAGCACTCTTGGTCAGCTTTCTCAGGGGGATTATCCCAGAAGGCTATGGCCACGGCAGCTGGATTCTGGGCTCCCTTCAGAGTCATGCCATGCTTTTCCTTGCTCATCTGGTTATTTACCAAGGAGGTGGAAAAATAGGCCCGCGTTTGGATTTTACCACCTCTTATAGAAGTTTCTGGCAATGCTTCTTCTTTCTCACATGTAAATGTCCAAAGTACTTTTTAATTCTAGATTTAAAAAAAAAAATCTCTGAGACAGTCATTGTCCAATATCGGTAGTCACCAATGGTGTTTTGATTGCTGGTCTTCCAGACTCCAGGAAATCTGGCTCTGCCGAGGAACCAGGGCATCCTGTGGAGAGCTCTTGGCCTCACACATCCATAGGGTGCAAAGCCTGGCCCCTCTTCTGGTCAGGTCTCCTGTCTCGCCCTAAACACTCCACCCGGAACTCTCTGTCTGGCTACAGCCCCGACCTTCCTCTGTCTGCTGCAGGACATGCTTATCTCCGCAAGTGGCTGCTGCTCTCCGACCCCGAGGACTTCTCTGCAGGGGCCAGAGGCTACCTCAAAGCCAGCCTGTGTGTGCTGGGGCCTGGGGACGAAGCTCCTGTGAGTACCCTCTTCACAGCACCTGGTGCGGCACCGTGTAAAGACCCTGGCTCGGTGTTTTCTTGTCTGAAAAGGGTACATGGTAATAATGCACGCAGAAAATGCAAGTAACAAGCAAACGGCTCGGAACTCCGCTGCTTGGGGAGAGCTTTTATTATTAGTGTCTATTATTATTATTAGACAGTCAAACTCTGTCTCAAAGGGCAGGCATGTCTAGTTTCCTTTGGCAAAGGACAAGTTGTCTTTTAACATTCATTGGTGGCCTGGCTTTCTGCCTGGGGAGATGCGATCATCCTGACCTGTTAGTGAGGTTGAAGTGAGGGGCGGTTTGAGTCGGCAAACGGCAGCATCTTGAGAGGAGCCTCGAATCCTTATGGAGGACAAATGAGGAGCTGATTAGACAAAAACAGAAAGGTTTTTGGTTTTGGTGTTTCCGGATATTGAACCCAAGGCCTGGCACGTATTGACTGCACTCTACCACTGAGCTCCATCCCCAACCCTCATTTTACCTTTTATTTTGAGATGGGGTATCTCTAGGTTGCTCAGGCTGGCCTTAGTTTGCACTTGTGAGCCTTCCGCCTCAGGCCCCCTCACTAGCTGGGATGACGAGGCCACTCGATATCTGGCCTTCCTTGCAAATGACAGAATCTTGTAGTACAGCAGAACGCCATGTTAGGGGGAGGGCTGCGTGGTTTGGCCGGTTTGTCCAAACGCCCAGTAGCTATGACCCAAGAGGAGGTACGCAGGAGTTTGGAGGTGGGCGGGTCAGGAGAGGAGAGGGCTGGAGGTGAGACTGAGGAAGGGAGGGAAGAAGGGTGACGGGAGGTGGGAGGAGGGCAGCTCAGCCTCTTGAAGGTCACTGGAGCTGGAGTACATGGGCTAGTGCGGAAACACTCACGGAACCAGAGACAGCAGAGCAGCCACGGGCCATCCCACTCTCTTCCTCCGTCGTCAATGGGCGTGTGCCTCTCTTCCGTCCCTTCCTCATCGCCATCTATCTCTCCTGTCTCCTGTACTTCAACTTCTTTCTCCCTCTCTGGAATCGCACACCCAGCCCTCCTCTTCCAGGAGGCCCTCTTCCAACTCCCTTCCAGCCACCCTCACCTCCTTGTGGACACACGGAATTAGAGGAGGTGAAGGGTTTTTTCTGACTTGAGAAGAATCACGTGGGGAGTGTCTCCCTCATGGGCACTTGCTCCTGACCAAATGTTTTGGTGCAGATGCTGAAGTGGGGTTCAACATGGGGGACGGGCTGGGTAAGCAATAACTTTTTCAGTTAGCTTGCTAAGGAGTAGGCTGCCGGACCAGGCTGACCTCACTCCTGTCCCTCTACTGCCCATCTACCCCAAGAAGCCACTGAATGGCTTGTGTGTCGGGCACTGTGATTATCATTAGGCAGTGTTACTGCCTTCATTTGCATAGAGGCGTGTTCTTTCTGTAAGGAGTGAGCTTTATGGAACAGAGCCTCACTCCATCCTAACTGGGGTGCTTCTCACCTTTTAGCACCATGCTGACACTGGGGTCACTGGGTCAATACTTGTGTGAGTGAACACATGTCCCTAAAGACGGAGTGTCTAGCTTAGACCTCTGCAACTACCACGCTAATTGTGGTGATCGTGGGGTGCACAGGAAAGGGAACTCTGTCAGGTTGGTTGACTCGGATGCCTACCGAGTGCCAGTTGTAATTGTTATTGTTGAAGACGGTCCTCCATGCAGCTAGGGAGTGTGTGTGTCCTGGTTCCCACTGCTCTGTGGAGAGCTAAGGCAATCGAAGGACCAAGAGGCAGCAGGTACCCAAGTTCAGGATGCACCCTTCACTGGAGGGCATGGTGCCCAGGGGCTGGTGAGGAATCCTGTGTGTGTGTTTTCTTTGTAGCTGGACAGGAAAGACCCTTCTGAAGACAAGGAGGACATTGAAGGCAACTTGCTTAGGCCCACCGGCGTGGCCCTTCGTGGAGCCCACTTCTGCCTGAAGCTCTTCCGGGCTGAGGACTTACCGCAGAGTGAGTGTGGCGCCCCCTTCTGGGGGCCTACAAGAGCCTCCTGCCTGGCTGTTTAAAGCATGGACCCTGGACCACGGTCCATTTCCTTTCTCAGTGCTTCTGTTCCCAGGGACTAACCCCTTGCTCCTTCCCTTCCTCCTTTTGACCCGGCTTCCTCCCCTAGGGTCTGTTAGTGTCGCCAGTGCTACCCGCCTTTTGCTGTCTGGCTGATGTTACACACACCCTCTTTTTCTGGGGGTGTTAGAGTTGAACCTGGAGCCTCATGTTTGCACTCATCAGTGAGTGCCACCCTCAGCAGAGCAGTTGGATTTTAATGGAAAGCAATACATACAGGCAGGCTTGGGCAGCTGCAGGAGCCTTGAGAGCCATGACTGCCCTGCGGCTCCGCTCCAGCTTTCCCCAGCCTGGTCTGGCGGTCTTATGGAAATGGGAAGTCTTAGACCACACCCTGGACCTCTTGTCTTTCTTTTTAAAGCAAGATTGGCCTGCAGGATGGCCTTCGGGTGGATCACTCTGGTCATGGTATTAAGGAAATGCCACCTGTCTCGTGTCATACCCATCTCTGCCCACCTACCTGCTGAGACCTCCAGCCCCCACTGTCCCACATCACGGAGTATTTCTATCCTTTTCTGGATTCCATACCGCTATAGTGGTGTGGAGTTTGAATCAGCCCCACAATCAGCCACTACATGTGGACAGGCTCTGGGTGTGAAGAGGGGACAGTGACAGATGTGTGTATTTGGGGAGGGGCGACTGCTTCTAAACTGCTGTTCCAAGTCCCTTCTTCATGGAGAGCTGAGCTGTCTCCCTCATGAGGGACCACAATATGTCACTTTGGTTGTCCTGATACTGCCTGGAGACACAGAGACAGTGAAGGCTGGAGGCTAGCGATGAAGGAGGTGACCTGGGACAGTGGGGGCTGGAGTGGTTAGCAGGTGGGCAGAGTTGGGTATGACACAAGACAGTTGATTCTGGAGGAGGGTGGCAGACAGGCAGCGACCCGTGTGTCATGGGGACAGTCAGGTGTGGAGGAGACATTGGCAAGCAGTGACAGGTGTGTCCCTTCTCCAGTGGACGATGCCGTGATGGACAATGTCAAGCAGATCTTCGGCTTTGACAGCAACAAGAAGAACTTGGTGGACCCTTTTGTGGAAGTCAGCTTTGCTGGGAAAATGGTGAGGAGCAGGCATCCAGGGCCTTGTGGGAGGGAGAAGGCCATGGGGTGGAGAGTCCAGACAGCAGGGTGCCCCTGGCAGAGGTGCACAAAGAGGTCCCTCTGGAAGCAACAGGTCGGCTCTCTGGGCTGCTCCCCTGAAAATGGACAGGTGTACCCAGATGTCCAGGCTGTAAGGAGTTGTGGCTGAGCAGAGAGGAGGGGTGGGTGGAGAGGAGGGATGGAGAGAGGGAGGGGTGGACAGAGGGAGGGGTGGATGGAGAGAAAGGGTGGAGAGAGGAGGGGTGGACAGAGAGGGAGGGGTGAATAGAGGAGGGATGGAGAGAGGAGGGGTGGACAGGGGAGGGGTAGACAGAGGAGGGGTGGGTAGAGGAGGGGTGGACAGAGAGGGAGGGGTGGATAGAGGAGGGGTGGATAGAGGAGGGGTGAACAGAGGAGGGGTGGGTAGAGGAGGGGTGGACAGAGAGGGAGGGGTGGATAGAGGAGGGGTGGATAGAGGAGGGGTGGACAGAGGAGGGGTGGGTAGAGGAGGGGTGGACAGAGAGGGAGGGGTGGATAGAGGAGGGGTGGATAGAGGAGGGGTGGACAGAGGAGGGGTGGACAGAGGAGGGGTGGGTAGAGGAGGGATGGACAGGGAAGGGGTGGACAGAGGAGGGGTAGATAGAGGAGGGGTGGACAGAGGAGGGGTGGACAGAGGAGGGGTGGACAGAGAGGGAGGGGTGGAGAGAGGAGGGGTGGAGAGAGGAGGGGTGGAGAGAGGGAGGGGTGGATAGAGGAGGGGTGGATAGAGGAGGGGTGGACAGAGAGGGAGGGGTGGATAGAGGAGGGGTGAACAGGGGAGGGGTGGACAGGGGAGAGGTGGACAGAGGGAGAGGTGGAGAGAGGGAGGGGTGGAGAGAGGAGGGGTGGAGAGAGGAGGGGTGGACAGAGAGGGAGGGGTGGATAGAGGAGGTGTGAACAGGGGAGGGGTGGACAGGGGAGAGGTGGAGAGAGGGAGGGGTGGAGAGAGGGAGGGGTGGAGAGAGGAGGGGTGGAGAGAGGAGGGGTGGAGAGAGGAGGGGTGGACAGAGAGGGAGGGGTGGATAGAGGAGGGGTGGACAGAGGAGGGGTGGACAGGGGTGGGGTGGACAGGGGAGGGGTGGACAGAGGAGGGGTGGACAGGGGAGGGGTGGATAGGGGTAGAGGGAGGGGTGGATAGTGGTAGAGGGAGGGTATTTGGGAGTGAAGCAATAGTGTCAGGGCAACAGGTGAAATGCACAAAGACAGAAATTTAAAATTAAAAAATTAAATATAATTATTTGTGTGTATGTGTCCTGGGTCAGGCACAGCCACAGTGCACATGTACAGGTCAGAGGGAGCTGCTTCTCTCCTTTCTCAGGGATTGAACTTAGGTTGTCAGGCTTGGTGCCAAGGACTTTTACCTGCTGAGCCATCTTGCTGGTCTGTAAAAAATAAATATTGTTTGTGTGTATGATGTGTTTGGACAGGCATGCCATGGTGTGTGTGTGTGTGTGTGTGTGTGTGTGTGTGTGTGTGTGTGTGTGTGTGTGTGTGTGCATGTGCCAGAGGATATCTCCGTGGAGTTGGCTTTTTTCTTCCACTAGGGGTTCTGAGTATTGGACAAAGTTTACCAGTTTATGAAGTCACATGTCTATGCTCTGAGTCATCCTGTTGATCCCCAACTTTACACACACACACACACACACACACACACACACACCACTTATTTTTAAACTTAATGAACACATGGATCGTTTGTCTGAGTGAGTCTGGCTTATTATTTTACCAAATAGTGCTGTCCAGGTACACCCACTTTTCTTTGAATACCATGATTTCATTTTCTTTAAAGCTGCATAGAACTCCAGTGTATAAGCACCACATTTTCTTTTCCATTCGTCTGTTAAGACAGGGAGACTGTTTCCTTCAAAGTGTGAGTGAGGAAGCACAGCAGTTGTTTTTACATGGTTATGGCAGAAGGCAGAGAGAGAGGTGTCTGATGGTCACCCAAGGGGACATTTGCTCATCCTTTCCTTCTTGCAGCTCATCTTCCTGCCCAGGGTAGAGTAGTGGTACCTGTCCCTCTTGATTTCTGTCCCACACCCCACGGCTTCAGCATTTTTTTGTAAGTGTCAGTCACAGTATCTCCTGTAGCTGTGGCCACACCCAGGCTCCAGTGTTGCCTAGCTGCAAGGGACTCCACACAGCCTCTGGCTCTGATCCTTCTTTTCCCTGTCTTTTGAGAAACTTTCCCCCCAGGTGCCTTCCTCAGAGGAGCCTCCATCTTAAGGATGCCACCATCCAAGGTGGAGTATGTGGGCCAGCCTATAATTGTCTCTCTTTCCTCTTTCACATCCAACATGCCGAGTCTAGCTCTCAACCCTAAACATACGCCGAGGACCAGCCCTTCCTAGCCTCTGTGTTTCCCCTAACCACTGCCATCTCTTCTCAGGATCACACAGTAGTCTCGTCACCACCGTTCTCCATCACAGGAGAACCTAGGCCATTTGTCCAAATTCTGGAATTCTCTGTGGCATTTCCTTACTCCTTTGGCTCCTATATTTCCTGGGTATTGAAGGTGAGTGGTTACATTAAAAGGATTTTGCCTGGAGCTCACCATAGGCCATGTTCCCTACATTGTGTTGTAACGTGACAAGAAGCCACAATGCCAAGTGTCTCAACCCCCTTGGTTAATCCTCTCTACCTTCCGATCTAACCCTTATAAAAGGAAATGCTCCTCTTTGCAATTGGTAACTGCTCCTGGGGTGACATCTTGGTTCCCTGAGGATGTTCCATGTCCCAGTACTTTCTGACCCAATGTGTGAGTGTCCACTGGCCTCTGCCTGAATAAATCACTGCTTGGGGCTACCCAGTGCCCATCTTCTCATTTTTAGTCCTCTGTTATACTTAAAATTAAAATTTTTTTCAAATGTACATGAATGAATGAATGAATGTGTGTGTGTGTGTGTGTGTGTGCGCGCGCGTGTGTGTGCACACACGTGTTGCCTGCCTTTAGACATACACAGAGGCTGGTGTGTGTGTGTGTGTGTGTGTGTGTGTGTGTGTGTGTGCACTCTCGTGTTCCCTGCCCTTAGGCATGCACAAAGGCTAAAGGGCCATGTTGGGTGTCCTGTCCTGTCATGGTACAGGATATCCTCCTGAAACTGGAGCCAGGCTGTCAGCTCTTGAGCCCCAGCGATCCTCCTGTTTCTGTTCTCCACAGTATCAGGGTTGTAGGTGCTTGCAGCCATGCCTAGCTTTTTACATGGTGCTGGGGATTTGAACCCAGGTTCTTACCATGGTCCAGAGAGCCCTCTTTCCCTCTGAGCCATCTCCCCAGTTCTCTGTGTGTGTGTGTGTGTGTGTGTATGTATGTGTGTGTGTATGTATGTATATGTATATGTATATGTATATGTATATGTATATGTATATGTATATGTATATGTATATGTATATGTATATGTATATATATATATATATAATTTTTTGAGATTATAGTATAATTACACCATCTCTCCCCTTTCTTTTCCTCCTCCCAAACCTCCCACAAACCACCGTCTTTCAAATTCATGGCCTCTATTTTGGATAACTGATCAGTGTGCTCTTTCCTGGGAAAGACCATTTATCCCTATCTCAGCATCCCTTAGTTGCCTGCAGGTCTTTGTCTAAGGCTGAGGCCTTGTGGGCTTTCCCTTTTCTGTGGTAGCTTGTCCATCGGTGTCACCCTCATTCAGGTCATGTTTAGACAGCTGTGTTGGTGAGACTTCATGGGCATAGCTTCTGACATTCCTAGGAGACACAGTCTCACAGGATAATCCCTGCTCTTCTGGCTCTTACAATCTTTCCATCTCCTCTCCTGCCATGATTCCTGAGTCCTGGAAGTTGTGTTGTAGATGCCTCAGTTGGGACTGGGCTCCACAGCTCTGCATTTTGCTTGGTTGTGGTTTTCTGTATTTGTGCTCTCCATCTGTTGCAAAGAGGAGTTTCCTTGATGAGGGTTGATTTTGGCTGGCCCAGAACTCGCTTTGGATGAGGATGAACTTTGAAACTGAGGGTGATCTTGAACTTTTGATCCTCATGCCTCCACCCCTGGAGTTCTAGGTTTATGTGGTGCTCAGGATTGAACCCAGGGCCTCATGTGTGCTAGGCAAACACTTTTCTAACTGGGCTACAGCTTCAGCCTGCCTGTCTTGTTGGCGGTGGGAACCTCAGTGGGATCCCCTCACTCTCAGAGCCTAACACCGAGGCTCAGGGAAAGCGTCATGGCCAGTTACTTAGCTTGCCAGCTTGATCCCTCTGAAGTGGCGACGTTCTCTGCAGATCCTTGCTGGCCCCAGGCAGGGGTTGATTTGGGCTTGGAGTTTATGTGTGCTGCTTCAGAGCTGGCCTCCCACCCCAGTGTCAGGAAGCATGAAGGAAGGGGGAAACAAAGGTTTCTTGGACATTTGTGCTCCAAGGCCACGGATTTCACTTCTCCATTGACAGTCGAGAAAGATCTCGTCAGCTAGGAAGCTTGATTGTTTTATCCATGGTTGTAGGGTGCTTCCGTAGTGGCTTCATCCTCCCTCCTTCAGGTCACCTACTTGCCTTGGAGCCCAGGCTGAGTGCACTGCGGTCCCTGCCCACCCCACTGTGTCCCACCAGCACCTGGGATCACTTCTCTGACGCTGTCTGACTTTTCTAGAGCGCCAGTGTCTGGTGGGGGTGACTTGGGAGACTAGACAAAGCTTAAGCAAGCATCCCCCTGTGGTCCTGCTTGAGAGGGTAGGGGCTGAGGAGTGAGCTGACGGGGAGGGGCAGCCAGCTGCCTCTGTGGGTCTCAGGCCTTCCTGCCTCTTTTCTGCCCTGAGCCTTATCCTCACTCCATCCCGTCTCCCCTGACCCTCATCCCAGGTTCCCCCACTCTCACCCGGTTCTTACCACCCCACTTTCTGACTCTGGCTCTAACTGTGCTTTTGTTTTTATTTTTTCCTCTTTACACCTACTTGCAAACCCTAGGGCTTTGCCAGTGTCCGCCCAGCCACTCTTGGATGTTTCTGCATTTTTTGCTTATGGACGCTTGGTGGCACTGTTATCCAAGATGTGTCCAACGACACAATGGGCCGAGTCACTGTGTGTGTGTGTGTGTGTGTGTGTGTGTGTGTGTGTGTGTGTACATTGTATACAGGACAAGGAAAGAGAACGGACTTTAGGGAAAGGCAGGTGCTTTAGACTTTCTTTCTGGATCCGAGAATGAAACCCATTCATTGTAATGTGAAAAAAAATCAGAGAAACAAAACAAAACAAAACAAAACAAAACAAAACAAAACAAAACAAAACAAAACAAAACAAAACAAAACAAATGAAAAGTGTCCGTGTGCCGAGGCAAACCTTGCTTGGTCTGTTCTCTCGGTGGCTCTTGCTTTTCCCTTCACAGCCCTGTGACGGGAAACTGGCTGAAGGGCGGGCTGGCACTCAACCTTAGCATCTCAGCTGTCCTGTTTGTTATACATGAGGCCTTTCCTTGATTTATTTAGTGCCAGGTTTGGGGAGAGAGGGGTGCTTTCTGCCTTTTGTTGGGGTTCTCTTGTTTCAAGTGACTTCAGAGTGTTGTGCTGACAGGCTTTCTGCTCCCCAAGTGTGAAACAGATAAACCAGTTCCTCGTGAGCTTAATTTAGGTGTGCCGCGGGCAGCAAGCCTGGCGGGAGCTGAGACGTGCTGTGGGCGGTGAGTCTCGTGTCAATAACGGTGCGTTAGACCACAGCGGCTGCAGAGCCATGCAGAGGAAGGCTGTGTGAGGCTCTCAGAGGAAAACGTGCTGGGTGAGCACTAACAACCCCGCCCATTTCCTTTAGATCAGGGAGCCCTGATTCATTGCTCAGACACCATGAGCAGCAAGAACCAGTTCTGTGTGAGCAGTTTGGTATAGCATTTCCTCAGGTTAATACACAGCCACTCGATGAGATGAATACACAGCCATGTTTATCCTATTGTATGGATCTCGATGAGATGAATACACAGCCATGTTTATCCTATTGTATGGATCTCGATGAGATGAATACACAGCCATGTTTATCCTATTGTATGGACTCTGGATTAGATGAATACACAGCCATGTTTATCCTATTGTATGGACTCTCAATTAGATGAATTCACAGCCATGTTTATCCCTTTGTATGGATGGATGCAATTTCAGCTTTTTCCTTTCTAATAAACAACTCGGTCAGCATACAGAAATCTTTGTCCATGTTCTGCTTTTCCATAGGAAGGTTTCTAGAATAAGGATTATTAGGTCAGAGGTTATGGACTTCCTTGGTAGAGGCTAAAGCAAGAAGCTGTGTTGGTAGGGCCTCACTGTGTGTATCAGAGAAACTTCTTTCATCTTATTTATAATTTATATTTACTTTTTGATTAGATACTGCATGCATCTACTCTATGTGGTTGGTCAGCCTATGTATCTGTGCATCCATCTATATGTCTATTATCTATCTATTATCTATCTTTGTATCTATCATATATGTATTTATGTATGTATGTATCTATCTATCATCTATCTATTATGTATGTATGTATCTATTATCTATCTATATATCTATGTATCTCTCTATTATCTATCTATCTATTATGTATGTATGTATGTATCTATCTATCTATTATCTATGTATGTATGTATCTATTATCTATCTATATATCTATGTATCTATCTATTATCTATCTAATCTATCTATGTATCTATCATCTATGTATGTATGTATCTATCTATCATCTATCTATTATCTATGTATGTATGTATGTATGTATTATCTATCTATATATCTATGTATCTCTCTATGTATCTATCTATCATGTATCTACTATCTATGTATCTATGTATCTATCTATGTATCAATCTATTATCTATGTATCTATGTATCTATCTATCTATCTATTATCTATGTATCTATCTATTATCTATCTATCTATCTATCTATCTATCTATCTATCTATCTATCCATCTATCTATGTATCTATTATCCATCTGTCTATGTATGTTTGTATGTAAGTATGTATGTATGTATGTATATATGTATGTATGTATGTATCTATCTATCTGTCTGTCTGTCTGTCTGTCTGTCTGTCATCTCTCTCTGCTTTGGTCCCCACTCAACAATCCTCTCCTTTCTTCCCTGCAAGTGAGTTTCTTTTACCACATTTCAGTTTCCCTACGTATCAGCAAATGTGACCCTGGATTCTCAGTGTTTACCACTCTAGTCTGAGTATTTGCACACTGTGCTCACTGCTCTGTCCTTACCTTTCTACTTTGTGCTATAAAGTAGAAACGGTGCTTGTTTCCTTTCTGGGCAGAGGGGCTCCTCTTTCTTGAAGCTACATACTCCACTGTGGGTGGACCACGCTTTCTTCAACCCACCCTCTATGGGTGGATACCTGGCTTGTCCCAGACCCCTGCTACCTCTAGTCATGCTGCAGCCAACAATGTCACTCTGATCACACAGGTATTTCTGTAGAGAAGATCTGAGGAAGGACTGGCGGGTAAAAATGAGTTGGTTTGGTAGCCCCCAGCTGCCTTCCCATGGGAGTCAAACTCTTTCATTTTCTGCCGCTAGCCAAATCAAGAGTGCGTTTGCCCTGCAGCCTTGCTAACGGTGGTTGTCAGGCTACAGAGGCATTTATAGGGTGGGAGGAGAAACTCTCTGGCCTTCATATGCTCCCAAATGATGGTGGCTGCATCCCTGCGGACCTAAGCCCTTCTTTACCTGCTGCTCTCCCACTCTGTCCCTTTACTCGGCTGACATCCTCTTCTGCCCCACCCTGGCACCCACTCCGTCTCTTTACTCGGCTGACATCCTCTTCTGCCCCACCCTGGCACCCTACGGCTGGGCTCTGTCTACAGGGAGGAGGGGAAGTGGGAAGAGGGCCTGGAACTGGATAGGTGGGGCAGAGACGAAGCCCTCACTCCAGGGGACCCAAAGTCCTGGATCTAATTCAGATGCTCATTATTGAGATAATACACTTTAGTAAAACTCTTGCTTGGCATGTGACAGACCTATAGGAGAAGACTGTTCACTATTGTTAGGGGTGAACTCACTTGCCTCCCCAAACCACTGAGTCTTTTAAAGCTTGTTTTTTGTTTATTTGCTTGTGTGTGTGTGTGTGTGTGTGTGTGTGTGTACTGTGTGTCATGTTAATGTGTGAGTGTACACATATACTTGTGTCTGTATGTTGGTATCATCCTCAATAACTCTTAACTTTATTTAATTTTTTTGAGACAGGATCTTTCTATTATTTAGCTCTGGCTATTATGGATCTCACTCTGTAGACCAGGCTGGCCCTGAACTCACAGAGATCCACCTGCCTCTGCCTCCCAAGTGCTGGGATTAAAAGCATATGCTGCTACCACCCCTAGCCTTTCATATTTTTTGAGACAAGGTCTCTCCCTGAGCCTGGAACTGGTTAGACTGCCAAGGTCTCTCCCTGAGCCTAGAACTGGGTAGACTGCCTAGGCAGGGAGCCCTAGGGATCTTCCTGCCTCTGCCTCCCAAGTGTGTGATAGCATGTCTGGCTTTTACGTGGTTCTGGGCATAGAACTGGAGTTTTCATGCTTTTGTGGCAAGGGTTGGACTCACTGAGCCTGTCTCCCCAGTCCTTGACGCCGAGTCTCTGTCTCTTCCCCACCTGTGGATGCTGGCTGCCCTGGGGCTTCACAGGCACCACCATGGAGCGTCTGGCTTGGAACACTTGCCATTCTTGATATGTTCCTTGTTTGTAATAAGCCTAGTCCTTCCGGTAGCATTTGTCTGAGGCAGGCTGTGGCTTCTTTATTTCTTCCTTCCTTCCTTTCTCTTTTTTTCCTACTGGGAATTGTTCATGTTGGCTGAGCGGTCTACCACTGTGTACCTCCCTGGTGGTTTATGGGTTTTGTATCTCCACTGAATTCTGTTTCTCTCTTGGGTGCTGGTGTGTAGGCATGGGCACCCGGCCTTCATGGGAGGTGGGGATGGGGTGTCTCCAGCCAGGGCTGCTGGTTTAGGGACATGAGGCTGTGGCATTTGCACCAGCCACCCCATCCTGGGTCTTATCTTCCTCGAGCCTTGTCTCGGCAGAGCCTCCCTTCATCTGAACCTGGGGTCTCAGGCCCAGCTGTAAGAGCAGCTAGTGTGGCGGGGGATGGTCACCACAAAGCTCAGACTCCACACAGAGTCCCATACCCCAATCCTCTGTGTGTCCTAGCTCTGCAGCAAGATCCTGGAGAAGACGGCCAACCCTCAGTGGAACCAGAACATCACATTGCCCGCGATGGTGAGTCGTCCTTAGCGGACTCAGTTCTTCCTGGTCTCCCAGTCCTGCTGGCATCTTTGGTTCCTGCTCAGTGAGTGCTTTCCTCTAAAACTCTGTTCTCATCTGGCTCCCTTTCCTTCCCCAGTTTCCCTCTATGTGTGAAAAAATGAGGATTCGTGTCATGGACTGGTAAGTCCCGGGTCCTTGAGGGGGTTGTCTCCAGGGGTCCTTGGGTCTGTCATTTTCCTGTCCCTGGGCTGCTGCTGTGGCAGAGGGCAAATGTGTCAAGGTAGGATGTGAGGGCTTTGGGCAGTTACGGGGCAACCAGGAGCTGGGGTGCCGCACTGGCTGCAGATAAGGAGACCACAACCAGGAGGTAGTGAGGACCCCACCTCTGGGGGCTTCCTGAGACATTGCTTTGACAGGGTCATCAGTAAGGGCCACATACAAGAGGTGGAAGCCAAACCAAGCTGCTCTGTCCCTGTGGGATGGAATGGAAGAAAAGCCCCCACGTTGGGGGTGGGGTTATATTGTCTGAATAGGGGTCATCGTTGTGGGTGTTGAACAGGTTAGGACAGTACCCTGGGAGTGTCTTAGAATCTTATTCTTGTTGATCACCAACTTGTAGGCCAGGGCTGCGTCCAGAGAGCACTGTCCACGTGTATGAGTTCATCTGACCCCTGACAAGGCAGCATGCTCCTGCTTCACAGAGAAAGGCTCAGGGAGGAAAAACCACATGATCTGTCAGAGGTGACAGTTCAGAAGTCACAGGGGCCTGATGTGAATCCCAGCCAGAGCTGGTGCCCTAATCCTCCTGACCACGCCGTCTCTTACAGTAACAGCAAGGAGGCAACCTCTCTCACACTTGAGGGGACATCAGGGCCCGAGCTCCACAAACTCCAGAACCCTAGGCTTTCCACAAAGAGCAAGCTGTCCTTTCTCTGCCCCCAGAAGTCCTGGTCATGTGGCTCCCCATCCATTCTCCTTCAGTTGCATGCCCATGGCACCCCCAACTAGGAGGATAATGAGAGACCAGGAGAAAAACCCCAGGCCGCAGAGCCATTAAAGTGTGTGCCAGTTCCCCAGGCCTAAAGAAAACAGATTGAGAGAATTAGAGGGAAGGGAGTGTGGGCAGGGGGCAGGGAGAGGTCCTGAGGTCCGCCACGGCTGGTGTGAGCCTCGGGGAAGGGGAAGCGGTTTGGTGGAAAGGTACACTTTGCATGCCCAGAGCCACCTCTGCATGTCAGCTGGCAAGGACTGTGCTGTGTTGACTGGGACAGCCCAGCATGCATGTGTGTGCGTGCATGCATCTGTGCGGATGCGTGTGGGTGCGGTTGGCTCATGGGTTGTGGCTCTGCCTGGCCTGTCTCCCTTGGAGCTGTGTCAAAGCTATCGGCATACTGTACAATCCAAACACATTACGGAATCTGGTGGCTGCATCTCTGGCTTGGGTTGAAGTGGCACTTTTATTGTGAGTCTATTTTGAGACTTGCTGTTTTCCAAAAGCAAGCCCTAAGCCTCAAAACCCAGCTCTAGGCCAGCAAGTATGCCACTGCTGGAAGTTTCTATCCAGAAAGCCCTTCTTCCCGGAACGCACAGACGAACTGCCGCTGTCACCTGGATCTTAGAAACATGATGCAGCCCATGTGGCTCTGTAACTTAATCTTTCCTTCGAGCCTTTAAAAATCCCCTTTTCATTAAGAAATAAAAATTCCTCAGGTCTGGAGGGGTGGCTCAGTGGCTAGGAGTGCTTACTGTTCTTGTAGAGGCTCAGGGCTCAGTTCCCAATACCCACAATGTGCAGCTCGAGACTGTCCGTAGCTCCAGTTCCTGAGGATGCAGCACCCCTTTTCTTCCCCGACATGTGGTGCACATAAACTTGTTTGGGCAAACACACATAGACATCAAGAATACAACACACCTCTCAAAAAACCCCAGCAGAGCCACCTCCACAGGCACAGCAAACCAGTCTGATTCTCCTCCCGATTTGCACAAGGCTAGAAGTCAGACAGCCAGTCCTCTTTAAGGGATGGGCTTAACAATGTTTAAAATCGCATGCAGCTTGCTTAGTGTCTTTGGGGCACTGGATTAGGTTCCCATCAGGGCAAGAAGAAACCAAGAGAGGGACATGCGATGCCAGTCACCTCTAGGAAATTTTCTCGTGACACAGCATACCAGGAACCATGATCCAGATCTGGGCTGCCAGGCCATTCATTCTTCCTCATGCCACCCTTGTCAGAGGGACACTTCAAAGGCCAAACCTTAATCCCCTTTCTGGGAAATCCAAAGGGGAAGGAAGGGATAGAGACTAGGGTATCTCATGGGGGTAGGGTTAAGAGGAAAATGAAGTCAGCACGCCTTTGGTGTCTTTGGAAATGGTGGGGGACAAATCTGTCATGGTCAAAGTGCTCACCGTGGGGAAGAAGCCCCAGGAAAACCAAGAGGGTTGGAAGTGTACTAGAGAGCCTTTCAGAGGGATCCAGGGCCTGCCCAAGCTGGCACTGCTGACCTCTGGTACAGTAATTCTTGTCTGTGGGTCTGTCCCTTGAATCAAAAGGTGTTCAACCCCTGTGACCTCTGCCCCCGGAAGCCTGGAGCCTTCTCTTCTCACACAAAAATGTCTCCTGACAGCCATCTATGATCAGGGGTCAGGCTGTTAGGTGGAGAAGCCCAGGTCACGCTCCAGAGGAAAGGACAGGTTGGGGTGGTCAGGGCTCTGGGTTCCACACCAGAAGTATCTTGCCTCCGAGCTCTGTCTCTGAGATTTTATTTTGGTGTGTGTGTGTGTGTGTGTGTGTGTGTGTGTGTGTGTGTGTGTGGTGTGTGTGTGCATATGTGTATACTTGCATGAGGAGGCCAGATGTCAAATCCTCAACTTTTCTCTAGTGTTTGAGATCAGGCCTCCCATTAACTCTGCAGCTTGTGATTTAGCCTGGAGTGGCTGGCCAGTGAGCCTTGGAATCCTCTCAGCCATGCACCTGGCTTTTTACGTGGGTGCTGGGGATCCAGACAGTGGGGACACAGGAGGCACGGAGCTGGCATTAGTGATGTCCCTTCATTATTATCTAGGAGGCAGCTGTGGGGCTCAGAGGCAGCATCTGCATAGGATGCTGTGGGCTAGCAGGTTTCTTTTCCTGGAGAGTCTACCCACAGGCCCCTGCACTGGCTGGGATGGGAGAAGTCTTCCTCTAAGAAAGCAGGAAAGGGGACTTCTCGACTGCCAAGGAACATGACACCTTGAGGGAGTTGGGGTGATGGTCCGGCTCTGCTCCTCCCTCCCTGGCTGACAGGGGAAGGGCTTGCATGCCTCTGCACCTCTTTCCTCATTCCTCGGAGGGTGTTATAACGTACTGGGTCTCTAAGTGTCTGTGCAGCGCCTGAGGGACATGTTGTCACAGCCAAAGACTATCCAAGGCACTGCGCGCCGGCGCTGACCCCTGCTGTGGCTTCAGAAATGGCTTATTCGATCTTGGCATTTCTTGGGCTCCCAGGACCTTTTGAGTCTGGAAACTGCTCTGTCTCAGCAGCCTCCTGCCCCCCATCCTGCCTGCCTCAGGCCTCCTCCCTGTCAACCTGGGCTGGTGGCCCCGTGTAAGCCAGCTAATAAGGAGTAGAAGGCTGTCAAAATGAACAAGTTGTCCCTCAAGGTGTCTTGAGCAAGCATCCTTTCTAGTCTTCTTCCTCCTGGGCTTCCCAGGCCTCAGTAGAAGACTGAACCCCTAGCAACCTATCACCAAGGTCACCACCTCCTTCTTGAGTGGGCCAAGTGCTGCACCTGCCTCTCACACTCACGCTCTCCCTCCGTCCTTGTTCTAGGGACCGCCTCACTCACAATGACACTGTGGCCACCACCTACTTGGGAATGTCGAAAATCTCTGCCCCAGGAGGAGAAATAGAAGGTATGTCCCACCTGCTCCCAGCTCCCCCGGCCCGCCTCCCTCTATCTTAAGGGTTGAGCGCCTGCAGGCTAAGTGAGATCCATTTCCCAGTGATAGCTCACTTACAGACATTTAGGGTGCTACACTCTGAGTGGGGGGTGCACACTGGATAGTCTAAAGGGGTCCCCTCACTCCTGCAGGGGGGCACCACATGCTGGGTGGGTTCTACTCTGGCCATGAGTGCCCAGTGATTCTTATTTTTCAATGGATTTTGTTGGTCTACTAAAATGTAACCCATTGTCAGTTTGTAAACAGTTAAATAATTAGATCTGAAAGAAGATTGACATTTACCTATGAGATACCCTTCAGTTCATCACTGCAGGCAAAAAAGATATCCTGCACCTTCTGGGAAAGACATACATTCCCCCCCTTACACACACACACACACACACACACACACACACACACACACACACACACATACACACACACAAGCATGATACATATCTGTACACATGAACATGAGTTGTTTGATCATTGCTTTTTGTCTCTTGGCAATATTAGACTGAGGTCTTTTCTTGTGATTAAGTATTCTTCTAGAACACATTTTTTTTGGCCAGTGCTAGGGATTGAACTCATGGCCTTGCACATGGCAGCAGAACACTCTATCAACTGAGTTACATCCCTAGCCCATAGACTACAATTGTAATAAATATACGTTCCATTGTGAGTGTACATAATCAAGTGAACTAGTTAATATGGAGTATTCAGGCATCTTCTGATTTTTCTACCTTATAACTAACTTTGCAATGAGTGTTTTTATAGCCGAGTTCTATGCTGTACATAGTTAACAACAGCAGCAGCAGCAGCAACAACAGTAACAACAAAAACACAGGTCTGGAAAGATGGCACAGAGATTAAGACCATCTGCTGCTCTTGAGGAAGGCCAGGGCTTAGTTCCCAGCACCCACAATAGGCTGCTCACAACTGCCTGTAACTCCAGTTCCAGGCTCTGATACCCTCTTCTGGCCTCTGAGGGGACCTGCAATGCATGCGGTGTACACACATACATTCAGGAAAATACATACACACAAAAATAAAACAAAACAAAATTAGGTTTGTGCTGTTGGGAATCAAACTCAGGGCCTCAGATGTGCTGGACAGGTGCTTTAGCACTGAGCTGCACCCCCTGCTCTCACCCCCCCCATAAGTCTAAAGTCAATGCTGTCAAAGGATTTTTAGCACTTTTAAGACCTTCTGTCAATACTGAAGTTGTCTGTCAAGAAGGCAGAACTAATTTACCCTCAGAAACTTCCATACACTCCATGTGACACTGTTTCAACATGGCTAAAATAATACTGGAGAGGAGAGTGGTGGTGTACACCAGAAATGCCAGCACTCGGGAGGGGGAGGCAGGAAGATCAGGAGTTCGAGACCATCCTCAGCTACAAAGTGAATTTGAGGGCAGTCTGGGCTACAAGAGACTCTCCTTCAGAAGATCAAACCAACCAAACCAAACTACAGCAAAATCCCAAAACAACAACAAAGAGAATTTTGTTAATTTGAAGGTAAAAATGAATTTTTTTCATTTCATTGAGGCTTAGGGAAGTGGGCCAACTGTGTACATTTTGAACTTTTGACATATATTATATACAATATATATTATAGTTATTCTGCTGTAAACACACATTCCTGCAGGCTTGTTTGTCTTACTGTTCTCTATGACTGTGGGCACTAACTTTGAGCTTGCTCTTAAGTAATTCTTAACAGTTATATTTGAATACTCTCTGACAGGTAGAAATTAAATTTTTATGTAGCCAAACATGCTACTCTCTTACTTAGTAAGACTGTGAACTAACCATCCAGACTGTCTTTTGATGATGTCCGCATGTGTTTTGACTGATCTGTTTCTGACGTCTCCAAATGCCGTCTTTCTCGTGTCCTAAGTTCTCCTGAGTTCAGCCCTTGCTTTTCTATTATCTTCTGTTGCCTTCTTATTAATGCTTGCTGTTGGTATCTGGGTTATGCTGGCTCTGTAAAATTAATCGGAAAGACTGAAAGTCCAACATCTGGGAACAGTTTATATAACATAGAATGTAGTCTTTTGAGGGTTTGAAGTAATTCACCCATAAAACCATGTGGGCTTGGTGCCCTTTCTGAGTGGGTGTAGTGATGACTCTTTATAAACTTTTCAGTTTCTCTTATGATCATTGCTATTTTTAGGGTGTTATTTTTGCTCTTGTCAATTTTGACCATTTATATTTTTCTAGAAAAACTTGCATTACGTTGAGTCTTTAAAATATGTTTACAATGTTTCTCACAGTGACTTCTAGAGTTTGGGCACTTTCTTCTGCCTGGGCCGTCTCTTCTTTATTGTGTTTGAATTTTCTTCTTTTCCCTCAATTAGCTGCTCAGCCTTTAAAACAAAAACGTCATTGGACATTTCAGTTCTGGGCTGTTTAGCTCTGTTTAGACTTATTTTACTATTTCCTTGTCAAATTTTTAACTAGCTTATGTTTATTTCAAAGTTTTCTTATTTAAATAACAAAAGTTTGGTTTCTACTTTATAGGCCATATATAAATATTTGGCCAACCTCTAGGTTTTATTTAACCTTTTTTCCTTTTTCAGTTGGGTCTCATGTGGTCTATGCTGGGCTTGAACTTGGTATGTTGACAAGGATGACCTTGAACTCTGGATCCTCCTGCCTCTACCTTCCAAGTATTGAAGTTCTGGGACACAAGTGCATAGCACATACCTGGTTTATGTGATGCCAGTGAAATAACTCAGAATCTTGTGCATGCTAGACAAGCACTTTGCCAGATAAACTATATCTCAAATCTTTATTAACTTTATTTTTAAAACTTATTTTCCCCTTTCCATATGTAATGCACTTTGAATTTGTTTTGGTGTATTTTCTGAGAAAAGTCTGGTTGGCTTCCTGTGTGGGAATCTGACTGGATTCCGGATGCATCTAGAAGACGCTGATCAGGCAACATCAAGAAACAGTTCCTTGAATGATCCTGTTGTGTGAACATTGCTGAGTGTGCTCAAGGAACTGAGACAACATGACATCACTATGGGGCCACTGTTGTACTGGAAGCCCACGGTTAGCCAGGACACCTTTTGTCAATTCTTGGTTGAATTTTTTTTTTTTTCCGAGACAGGGTTTCTCTGTGTAGTTTTGGAGCCTGTCCTGGATCTCACTCTGTAGACCAGGCTGACCTTGAATTCACAGAGATCCGCCTGCCTCTGCCTCCTGAGTGCTGGGATTAAAGGCGTGTACCACCACCGCCTGGCAATTCTTGGTTGAATTTTATCTGAGATAGGAGTCTTGAGTTGAATTTCCAGCCTCTACCTCGGACAGCTGGAGGGGGGATGGGTTAGTGCTGAGAACTCTGCTTCTGCAGCCAGCTGGGGCTCAAGTTCTTTGTAAGCAGAAGAGTCACTCAGTCTCCTCTATAAAGTGGGGCTCCTTGGGCTTCTTCCCTCGTGGGGAATTACCCACTTCCGCTCCTCTGATGTCTGGCATTCAGTGGTCAGAGGCAGTCAGGTATTAAGTCATTATCTCACCCTCAGGACCATCCATCCATTCCCCCCCCCCCCCCCCCGCCCGCTCCTCCTATCACTTCTGCTCTTCTTTGCCCCAGTCTGTCTCCCCACAGAAGTTATCCCCAAAGGCTGCATCTCCTTGTCTTCTTGCCTGAACTTGAGAATCCCAAACTATTACAAATGGAGGCTCTCCTGAACCTTGCGGATGTGTCTCCGTGATTGGAGGCACTCTGTCCCACTCTAAGATGCAGGCTTCCATGGGTAGCGGAGTCCGGCCTGGCGGTCTGCCCCCTCTCACGGCCACCCACTTTCTAATGAGACTCGCTCGCTCGGTAAGGGTGTTGCGCAGGCTGGGCGGGGCTCTGGGCCTCTGCCGCTCTGCATCTTTGGTGGCTCACGTGCCTCATCCCCAGGGCTCTCTCATGCCTTCTTTTAACTCCTCTGGAACACATTTCAAAAGAAAATAGTTTTGGAGACAGAGTCACACTGTGTAGCCCTGGTGGGCCTGGAACTTGAAGCTCTTCTGGTGTACAGTGGTCAGAGGAAGCCAGGCTGACCTCAGACTCTTAGAGATGTGTCTGCCTCGGGCTCCTGAGTGCCATGATGATGATGATGATGATGATGATGATGTTGATGATGATGATGATGATAGGCAAGGTCTCATGTATCCCAGACTGCCTTGATCTCACTTGTGTGCCTAGGATGACCTTCAACTTCTGACCCTCCTGTCTCCAGGCCCCCAAGTGCTGGGATTACAGGCAGGTACCATCATGCAGGTTGATGTAGTGTGAGATCCTGAACACAGGGCTTCATGCATGCTAGGCAGGTACTATGCTAGCTGAGTTATATCACCCATCCCCAAAGACTTCTGGTTACCGAAAATCTCAAATACGCACCAAGGTTGAGAGTCATCCAGTGAACTCCTCGACACCCTTCCCTAATGCTGATCTGTCATTCTGACTCCATCACTGATGCTTTGAGCCATTCAACACATACAGACATACTTCTAGAAGGTTCTGCTGTTGGGAATGTCCCCCCCTCTCAGCTGTGAGGATTCTGTCCCAGGGTGTAGTCCCCCCCCCCCCCCCGCAGGAGCTGGTCAGGGGTTTGGTGTGGTGCGGCTTTGCACATACAGGCAGGAGCACAGAGACAGGGACAGTGTCTGATGCGGGTGATGCCCAGGAAGTTCTGGCCACCCCGGATGTCACGAGTCTTCCTCAGTTTTCAGACTGGGTACTGTCTCTGTCTCTGAATACAGGAACTGATGATGGTCAAGGCACAGTATGACATTTTTGATATTTTTTTTTTGGGGGGGGAAGTTTCTGTTATGATACAGCTGTGTCTGTCCTCAGCAACCTGATGAGAGTTTAGGCCCTCCCCCAACCCCATCAGCCTTTATTTTTGGTATGATGTTGGCCTTCTTTTTTATCATATCAGTTATTTATTTACTCATTCACTTGTTTATTGCACTGGGAATTAAATTTAGGGCCTCGGGCATGCTTATAGCCAATACACTGCCACTGTGCCCTGTAACCAGCCTATCACCCTGGTTTAATGAGGTGAGAAAGTTGTTCCCATGGTCACTAGATGGCGCTCAAGTCATGAGCAACCTAATGTGCTTCGAGGTGGAGTCAAAGGCTGGACCTCAGACTATTCTTACACCCAGCTAACTACTTCTGGAATGTGCAGCAAAATAGCTAAATCAATGTGACAGCAGAATTAACTTTATTGATCAAACTGGGTTATTCTCTGGGACTTCCCAGGCCCTCCAGAGCTCCTTCCTATAGAGGTGGGTCCCTTTCTCAGGTGGAAGATCTGTCCAGTTTGAAGGGTGTCATGTGCCTCGTTCCTGGCTAAGTTTTTTTCCCTAGCCTGGAAGCCCTGCTTGAAACATGTCCCTGCCACGTTCCTCTCTTCTCTTTTGTATTTCTTCTTACTGTGGTGGGATGGCACGCTCCCTTAGTCTCTTGTTTCTCCCCAAACACAACACAAACTGTACTATAGAGTTGAATCTGGCTGGGAATGGAGCCCAGCTGGTAGAGCGCTTGGCCAGCAAGCAGGAAGCTCTGGGTTCCATTCCCAGCACCGAATAAACAGGACACAGTGTCATGCCCCTGTTAGCCCAGTGCCTGGGTGGTAGAGTTGGAAGGATCAGAAGTTCGAGATCATCTTTGGTTATACAGTGAGTATGAGACCCACCTCCGCTAACTAGTTGAGACCGTGTCTCAAAACAACAACAACAACAACAACAACAACAACAACAACAACAGCAGCAGCAACAAACCAATCAAACAAAACCCACTTTTCCTCCCTCCTCCTACCTTGATGTTCCAGATGATTTGGTTCAGCTTGGAGTTTTGTTTTTGTGTTCTTGTTTTTGTCCCCAGCAAGGACAAGTCCTAACACTACCTCTTAAGCACTTCTGCCCACAAGTTTGCCTGGGCACACTGAAGTATTCTTTGGACCCTGTACACCAGTGTATTAAGGAAGACTTTGTTTTTGTTTTAAAAAACGGAGTGTGCAGTCTCCTTAGATGTGGCAGCTCTTTTGAAAGGTAGCAGGCATGTGGGGCCTGTGACACTTGCAGGCATCTCTGACACCTTCACCCATACGAACATCATGCTACAGAACAGCACTGAGAAAACCAAAGTTGTCTTTGACGGTGAATTTCCCAGCAGTCGCTCCTTTCCCCGCCTGCCTGGCCCGGGCTGCCCAGGCGGGTGTCAGGCAGCCAAAGCCATGGGCTTGGGGCTCTGCCGAGCCTTGGGAGTTGGCAGGGCTGGCTGAAGGTAATGGCTTGGCTTCTCCAGGGTACACACGTGTCCCCAGGGACCGCCTACCGAGCTGCGACTTGTGGCTGGCAGCCTGCTCCTTTCCCTTCCAGTTCACCCAGGTGAGGGAGCTGGGCCTCACGCTCACCGTGAAAAGCTGGGCGTGTTCATCTGGGACTCGGGGCTTCCTTGGGCCCGGTTCTCCAGGCTCAGGGAAAACACAGCGAAACACTTGTGTTTTGGCAGAAAGACGGCCGGGACTAAATAGAGGCTTTGTGTCGGGGAGGCTTCTCTGCTCACCCTGCCTTTGACTTGATGAGCTGTCTGCAGACACAGGGGCGAGAACCTGGGGTGAACCACGGCATCGGAGACCTGTGACGGGCTCTCAAGTTGGGAAGCACTGGCTTAAGACGTCAGCAGGGCCAGGCCAAGGCCCACTACGATACCCGTTTATGGTTCCTAAATGAACGAATACACAATTGCACAAGGAGACCTGCTCTGTTCTTCTAGCCACCAGCAGCAGGTGTCGGTAGCTGGCTGGTGGGACTGGCAGACAGCTGTCTCTGACTGGCTGCCAGATTAAAAGTCAGTCTCTGGCAAGAAGCACCCAGGGGTCACATCTATGACCCTGACTTCATTAGTTAAAGATAATGGGTTCCTCCTGCTGAGCACCGTTTGGAAGGAGCTTAAAGTAGAATCTGGGGCCCATGGATGTGCCTGTGTGGGTCACCCTGCCAGCTCTCCTGTGCCAAGGACCCAGCTCAATTCCCATAGACAGGAGAATCTTCACAGGGTACCATCTCTGTCCCACTGATTCCTGCCAGCCAGCAGTGGTAGCCGAGACCTGGCTGTAGAGATCTAAGGGCCAGCCCAGGGCCTTGCCCTCACTTCTCCTGGCTTTACCTCCAGACTCCCATATCTGTAGCTTATTCTTCCTCCACACTCCTTTTTTGAGTCTTCAAGAGATGTCCAACCTGGATTCTCTGGGCCACATTGGATGAAGAATTACTCCAAGCTACATTAGGCCCAGGGTGTGCAAGCCACAGCCTCAGGGTTCTGAGAGGACAAATACATTTGTTTTGAATGACAGGGAAGCATGATAAGCCATTCTGGGCTGCACGTTCATCCTCTGCAGCTCCTAGCGAACGTCAGGAATCTGTGGGGAAATAAAAGGGTTAAGATATTTTTATTACATTTACTTAATGCATGTGCATGTATATGTGTAGGTGCGTGTGCTAGTGGACAACACCTGTCTCTTATCTTCCCTGGAAATTGCTGGTGCTAAAAGCCAGACCGAGGTGGCATCTGTTGAGAAGTGTTGCCGTCTGTTGCAATACTAAAAATTCCCACGAGGTGGAGATGTTGTGCCTTGAATGGCCTTGGCTCAGCGTGCTGGGTCCTAAGTGTCAATCTGATATTTGGAGCCCAGGGTGGTTCCTTGCCCACAAGGGCTCTTTCCTGTTTCCCTTTTCATGTTCCTTTCTCTGCACCATCCCTCCTAATTTACCTGTATATGACGTGGGAAAAGCACATTTTCTTCTGTGTGTTGTTTCTTATGTTGAATGGAGGTTCAGGTCGCGGAGGTGGTGAGGGCTGCCTGGTTGGAGTTGGGGGGCAGGGTGTGTGTGCCTTCCTTTGTTGTTCATTCACAGTGTCTGTCCGCCAGCTCTCCATCCAGGCTCCAGTTCATGTAACTCTTCTCCGCCAAGCCTAGCCCATCCTAACCCCTTCTCCATTTCTTTATGCTTCAGAGGAACCAGCAGGTGTACTCAAGTCTCCGAAAGCCACTGACCGTATGTTGCTGTCACGTAGGGGACCACGAGGGGATGGAACCTTGGGGTTTCTGCTGGAGGGGAATTTTCTGACTTGCATGAGGGGGAACTGAACTGCAGCCAGGCCCCCGAGTTGACCCCTGGCAAGTCTCAGCTGCTGCGTCACTGATGCTTTAAGGCCAGTCCCTCCCTCTAGCTCTCCCAGACCCTTTCTAAGCTTGTTGCCTCTGCTGATGCTTCCAGCATGGGGGACATAATGGGACAGAGGGATTGTGAGGTATCTTGGAGATCTGTAGGTGGCCAGGGGAATGAGAAATGCTTGACACATAATTCACAAGGTAAATCATAGTTGTGATGATTGACGCAGGCAGTTAGTAGTGTTCCCCGAGTCCCATCGTTCCAAGGCTTCCCCCTTTGATTCCCCAAAGCCAAGCTCTGTCTGCTCTGAGGTCTGGAGGAGGAAATATATGAAAAGGTGATGGGCAGGCCAGCTCCAGCTGCCCCCGCCTCCCTGCGCTGTCTCGGCAGTGTGACTTAGAGTTTACAGCTGCAGGGCCTACTGCACAGGTCTCCCTGGAAGCCCCTTTCCCTGGCTCATCCTTGTGTGGACAGAGACACCCACAAATAGGCCCGGCGGCGGAGGTTCTACCTTGAGCACTTTGGAAATGTCCTTTGAAAGGAATTCCCTGCCTTTGCAGGGTTTCAGAGGTCTGGCCAGTGAGGTCTTGTCCCCAGAAGGGCAGCTGTGACATTATCAAGAGAGCATCTCCCAGAAGATGGGGATGACGAGGCAGGACTGATCCCTTTATCCGTTCTCCAACTCCCCACTGCCACAACAATTGTGTGTGTGTGAGGAGGAGGGGATCCCCGGGACATGGCTTCTCTGGTCACTGGACTCTGGATCACCTCTGTTCCTCCTCCCCCATGGCCTGAGAGGGAAGACTTGAGCAACTGCTAGTGTTCCAGCCAGCTGAGTGTGTGGCACCATTTGGGCCCTGTCTCCTTGCTAGCCTGTGATCGGTCACATCTCTGAGCCTCAGTTCCCTCATCTGTGAAATAGGACTAATAACATAATAGAAATAGCCTCGTTTCGGCATACTGAGTCCTCAAGAGATGGAACAGAGTTGATTATAGTCATTGCTAGCATATTACTAGTTATACATGCACGGGGGCCACATCTGGTGCATGTGGGGGAAACTGAGGGCTAGAGATGGGATCAGATCTGAAGGTGGCTGGGTTGAACCCTAGAAAGATCTCCAGGGCCACCTCCCTGATACCTGCTTGTGTCTTCCAGTGGATGACAACCTGGGCTTCCTCCCCACCTTCGGCCCCTGCTACGTGAACCTCTACGGCAGTCCCCGGGAGTTCACAGGCTTCCCAGACCCTTATGCGGAGCTCAACACAGGGAAGGTGAGCAGCCACATGCATGCCCGGAGGGTCTCCAGGCTGGCCTGGCTGTGGGCCTTATGAGGCCAGGACAGCCCTCTCCGAGCACCTCCTTCTGTTAGGCCTTCTGACTTCTTTCTCCTGGGCCAGATGGACCTGTTCACTGTCTCCATCCCGAGACACCGAGGCCCACCTCTCTCAGGAGGAGGATTGGTACATCCCCATTCTGTAGGGGTGAATGATATTATGTGGTCATGTGTTGTGCTCCCCACCCCTCACCCCTCTGCTGGCCACCCGACTTTCTCTTGCAGGGAGAAGGTGTGGCTTACCGAGGCCGGCTTCTGCTGTCTCTAGAGACCAGACTGGTGGATCACAGTGAGCAGAAGGTGGAAGACCTTCCTGCTGATGACATCCTGCGTGTGGAGGTGAGGACACGGCTCCGGGAGAGAGCTGGGTCCCTGCTGGAAGTAGGGACAAGGTAGCTAAGGACTGTGGTAGAAGACGACCTTCTTCAGTTCTGCTCCGCATTTACTATGGCGGCGGCACTCCTGAGGGCCCCTGTGTCTCAGCTATAAGGTGGGAAAGGTGTAATATCCCACCCCAGGGATGCTTTGAGGTTTAAGGGAGATAAATGAAAGTATTACAGAAACTCAGAGCTTGATGCAAAGTGAAACACTGTTTTGTAAGGATTCCATGGGAACAGCCCGCCATGATCAGTTCAGCACCATTTACTATGACGTCTTCACATCCAGCATGCCACAAGGCAGCAGTTGTTAACCCCACATATGGATGAAGACTCTAAGGCCCAGAACCTTCAGAGCAATGCATGCTCTCCTCTAACTAACTGAAGTACTAACACTGAAGTTAGTTACCTCTGGGTTCCATGCTGGCCCACCTACCTGCCATTTGCCTCAGTTCCCCTGTCTGGAGTCATATTTACTTTAGGAGATGGAGGTGAAAAGAGACTTGGTGTAGGCACACAGTAGGCAAATGGTAAGACTTGACATATACACACAGTAGGTACATACTAAGTGTTATCTGTCATTACCATTCACATGCTTCAAAACTCAGCCTTTCAGCTCTTTTTTTCTCCTTGGCTTTCCAAGGAGGTGACTATAAAGTCATGTAATTTTCTTTTCTTTCTTTCCTTCCTTCCTTCCTTCCTTCCTTCCTTCCTTCCTTCCTTCCTTCCTTCCTTCCTTCCTTCCTTCCTTCCTTTCTTTCTTTTTGGTTTTTCGAGACAGAGTTTCTCTGTGTAGTTTTGGTGCCTGTCCTGGAACTTGCTTTGTAGCCCAGGCTGGCCTCGAACTCACAGAGATCTGCCTGTCTCTGCCTCCCAAGTGCTGGGATTAAAGGCGTGTGCCACCACTGCCCACCTAGAATCATGCAATTTTCATGCCAAGACACATGGATGTTTTACGTTGTCTCAGCCCTGTGCGTTGGGCTTGGAGAGGCCAATTCGAACTAAACATCCTGAGCACATGGTTGAGGCTGCCTAAGCCGACTGCAGGGCTGCCTGGTGTGTGTGTGTGTGTGTGTGTGTGTGTGTGTGTGTGTGTGTGTGTGTGTGTGTGTGTGTGTGTAGCTCTGGGCGGTACATGATTGTTGAGAGCTTTCAGCTCCTTTAAAGGGCAGATGAGGTATAGGCTGCCCTGAGGGACACTGCGGGAGACCCTGCTCTGTGGACATGGTGGTGCCATCGATGCTGGTTTGGATTAAAGAGCAGCCTGACCTTGGAGGAACAGATTGTTAGGAAACATGAGCGAATGCGCGTGGACCTGGAACGAGTTTGTTCAGTCAGTAACCAAGTCTGGAAGCTGTTCCTTTGGACCATCAGACACTCTCTTTCCAGCCAGGAATTTCTGGGTCCTGGTCCTGGTTGGGGCCTGACATCTATGGGATCCACCCTGCTGGGTATCTTGCTTGTCTCCTTGTGACCTCTGATCTGCTCACTCTGCCCACAGAAGTACCTCCGGAGGCGCAAATACTCCCTCTTTGCCGCCTTCTACTCAGCCACAATGCTGCAGGATGTGGATGACGCCATCCAGTTCGAGGTCAGCATTGGGAACTACGGAAACAAGTTCGACACCACCTGCCTGCCACTGGCCTCCACCACCCAGTACAGCCGGGCAGTCTTTGATGGTGGGTGCGGCCGGAAGGGATCCGGGTCATAGGGTAGACGCCATTCCCTAAACCCTGCCTCCATGGAAACCACACCAAACCTCTTCTACTTCTTATGCTGCCCCTCATATTCCTCTGGGGGGGGTCCACTGTACCCACAGGATGGACTCCTACAGGTTCTGCCGTTGCCCTGGTCCTGAACCACCTCCACCAACACATGGGGTCTAGGGGCTTGACTTGGAGACCTTGGAGATGTGAGCTCGGGTTTGCCAGGGCATTCTGTCTATCCGCCCTCTTGTTTTGATGGGGGAGCCACAGCAGTCTGTCCCCCCACAAAACGTTCTCAGGTACCTTTTCTGTGTACTGGGGACTACCAGCCATACCACAAGCATCTAAGGGGAGAGGAGAGTAGAACCTGTCTATCTTGAGTCCTCTCTCAAGCTGGGCCAGTTCTGAAAGTCCAATGGCCTGAGCACCATGCATTGCAGAGCCGAGTTCCACTGCCCGGGGCCTCTGCCCCATGCTCAGGCCCCTCTCCCCTCCCTGCAGGGTGCCACTACTATTACTTGCCTTGGGGCAATGTGAAGCCAGTGGTGGTACTGTCCTCATACTGGGAAGACATCAGCCATCGAATTGAGACTCAAAATCAGCTCCTGCAGATCGCTGACCGGCTGGTGAGTGCGATCCTGTCCAGACATGGTGCCTTTGCCTCTAGCCCTGCCAGAAGTATCTGCAGACTTGTAGAGGAGATGGGGTATGAAGGGTGCTGGCCTCACCCCAGGTGTATGTGGCATGACTGAGGGACAGAGAGCTGAGAGGTAGCTGGGGTGTCAGGATATGCCCAGTGCTTATTTCTAGATGCCTCTTGACTGATACCACATACAACAGTTTCGCCAGAAACTTCCAGCCAGAAGCCAGACGCTAGAGCTCCAAACTTAGATCCAGGTGGCATTCATGGGTGCTGAGGGAGAGCTGTGGGATATGGAGGGGAGCAGCTGAGGAGCAGATGGAGAAGAGGTCCCCACCTAGGATGTCATGGCAAGGACTCAGGGGAGGGTGAGTCCCAGTCCCAGAAGGTCCTGGGAGGAAGGCGGCATTTTAGGGAGTTTGTGGAACTTGAGCTGCCTGGCCTTGATACATTCGTCTTGGGGAGATGAAGGGCCTTGAGAGAAATGATCTGGGGTTCAAAGCTGGGAACTGGGGAGAGGAACAGTGTTTGGATGACAGAGTAGTTCTGCTTTGGGGGTGAGGAGAGGGTTCTGGGAACCTCTCTGCACTCTCAGGTCTGCCTGGTGCTTGGACAAGGCGTGCAGAAGAGTCTTGAGAGGGCTCGGGTGTGGAGGTTAAGGGAGGGAGAAGGATGCTGGGCAGCTGCTGGTTCAGGCAGTGGCTCTGGGCTCCCTTCCAGGGAGCATCACCCAAAGGGAGGCCAGAACGGCTACAGGGCAGGAACGAGGGGCAGCAGTGGGGAGGAGGGTGAAGAGGCCTGGGGATGACTGAGGAGCACAGTTGGAGAGGAGGCAGAAAGGTGAGGAAGGGCTGACATCCTTGAAACTGGCAGTTGGTGGTGATGGGGGAACTTGGAGTTTGAGGCTGTGCAAGCCCTGTCCCGCCCTCCACGCTACTCCTCGTTATCCCACCAGAAGGCCGCAGTTCCTCATAGCAGGGACTTCGTTTTCTTCTTAGGGCTTTTCCTCAGGGTGGAGCACACATCACACGCTCAGGAAGGCTGATGTGTGGAGAGGGCTGCTTGGGGGACCGAAGCAGCCTTGGGCCTGACAGGTATTTCGAGGTTGGCCTCTGCCTTCCAGCTCAGGGCCGAGGCCTAGGGAAAGTGCCCAGAGAAGTGCCAGAGAAGAAGGTCAGATGAAGGTCCAGGTGAACCAGCTCTGGAATCTGGTCCCTATACCCAGTGGTGGCTCCATGGCTGCTGGGGAGACTGGTTAGCTCTGGATCTGGCTGTGTGGCTGACTCCAAAAAGGATAAGGATGGACAGAGGAGTCTCAGAGAGATCCACTCCCCTCTGGGGGGTCAGGCCTGGCCTCAAGGTGGCAGCTGGGACAGGATGCACTCAGGCTAGGAAGAAGTTCTAACTAGCAAGGGAACCCCCTGTGACCATGTGTGAGACTGGGGTTCCGAGGTTGAGGGTCCAGGTGGGGAGTCCCGAAAGGTCCCAGATTGAGTCTGGCTTTGCTTTGTCTTGTTCCTATTATCTATTCCCTTCTGGCTCAGGGACAGAGCCTGGGGCTTGGGTCTCCCTCCATGGTGACACTCCTGACGTAGGCTTGCCTGTTCCACAGGAAGCTAGCCTGGAGCAGGTCCACCTGGCTCTGAAGGCACAGTGTTCCTCCGAGGACATGGACGCCCTGGTGGCGCAACTGACAGAGGAGCTCCTTGCAGACTGCAGGTAGGGGGTACTTGGCAGCCTCGGATGCCTCTCCTAGCTCAGCCGACGCTGTCTCCTCGGGAGTGTTCGTGTGTGGTGGTGAGCAGAGGCACGTCTCCCAGCCACGCTTGGCCAGCAGTCTGCCCAGTGCTGAGCCCAGAGGTGGTGGAGCCGGCACTGGGAGTTGAAAAGGTGACGTTTAGAACAGGTCATAAATCTCCCCGCAGCAGCAGCAGCAGCTGTGGGCTGGGCGGCCGGCTTACCTGAATGGGAAGCATTGTGTGTCTGATCCCCGACCTCCTAGCTCCCTGATGGAATCTCCAGGAGAAGCTGGGGTGGGGGCACCCCGCCTTCCCCCAAGGCCATGTTGTCGGGGACCACGGTTTCTGTTTAGGTTTCTACTGCACATGGCTGATTGTCAACTTCAGGAAAGGGGGGCCTGGGAGTGAGGGAGAATGGGAATGCCAGTCAGCAGACGGGGCTCACCTCAGCGTCTCTTCCACATCCAGGAGGGCTAGGGTTAGTCCCTGCCTTGAAGGGAGCTTTGAAGTTGAACTTGGCATGAAGACTGACTTCTTAACAATATCTGATCAACATAAGACTGGCACTGTGAGGAGGATTAAGTAACAGGAAGTGTGGTTACCACAGGGACAGATGCAAGGAAACCCACCCCTCACCACAGTCTGGGGGCTTTCAGTAGCTCCGCTTCTTCGGGCCTTGGTTTCTCAGCTATGAAATGGACTTGGCCATAGCCACTCTTCTGCATTCTATGGGGTTCAGTATGAAGGTAGCCACCCCCACCCCCCACCCCCTGCCCCAAACCCGTCTTCTCCTCTCTCAGGCTAGCTAGAGAGCCCTGTTGAAGGGATCGGAGAAATGCCCTCACCGTGAGAGATGCGTAACTGTGGTGGCTAGGCACTTGCGTACCCTGCTTATGAAGGGTGCCTTCAGCAGATCAAGTGTGCCTAAAGGAACAGCGCCCCCTGCCCCGCCCCAGGCAGGTCATTCCTCCATTCTCCATACCTTCCTGAAACCAGCTCAGCCCCAGCTGTATTGGGAAGGGTGCGACTTGAGCCCTCTAGATATGATGGGGAGTGAGAAGTGGGGTCTGTGGGAACTCAGGGCAGATGCCTCTGACAGGGGAATCTTCTCAAAGAAGGATGCCTGATGGAAATGGTAGGGTAGGAAATGGAGAGGAGGCTGCCAGGACCACGGCATGTAGTCCTGAAATGCCTGCTGTCTGCAGGGGTTCCAAGGACAGCTGATGCCTAGCAGGGCAGGTTTTGGGGGCTCTACCAAGGGAAACTCAGGCTTGGGAATGTTGTGGAAGGAGCCCCCTGGACCAGTTGCTTGCTGTAGCTCCAGGGTGATGAGAAAGGAGACCCAGGACCGGTAAGTGACCTGAGATACAGGCAGCTAAGGTAAAGATGCTGGGGAGGGTGGGTGTCGAGGGAGCCGAGGGGAGCACAGATTTTGGGAAGTTTGTATATCTTCACTAATTGTAAGCCTCTAATCATGCCATTCTCTGAGGGCCAGATAAGGAAACTGAGGTACACAGGGATTGATTGACACACCCAGATTCACGTGTCAAGTAAGTGGAAGAGTGTCCTTGGGTTACTCAGTCACAGATAGAACTGGGGGCCCAGGAAAGACTCAGCATGATTCCCTAGCTGTGGCCATGACAGTTGGGTGCACTTTGGGGCCATTCTCTGAGGGGTTTGGCAGGAGGAAAGCAGAGTGGGAGCGATGAGGCATCAGGAAGCTCGCCTTGGTCTGGAGGTGGAAGGAATATGGCGCTGGAGGGGCACATGGGGGCACAGTCAGCTTGCAGGGGCCCCAGGGTGGGGCACCTCCTCAGAGCATCCTGCACCCTGGCCATGCCTACAGAGAGACTACTGTGCCCAGGGATGCCACTTCAGGGACAGAGGCTGGCAGAACATGGGTCTCCGAAGCACTGCTCATGGCAGTTGTGGGGTGGAACAGGCAAGTTTGCGGGGCTGGGAGTTGGGAAATGGATGGGACCCACTCCCTGGCAAGTCTGAGGTGCTGGGTCACTGGAGGCTGTGGTTCTTGGTCCCAGGCTGTCCTCAGTGCCCTCTCAGGGAGGATTTATCTGAAACACTCTGCCAAGCCAGGCTCTTCTGTCCCTCTTCTGGGGGTAGGAAGATGCCCAGGCCTCTGGGGGGCATCAGCCAGGACAGGAGCCTAGACGGGGTGGGGAGTGGGAGGGGGTGAGTTCCCATCCCTCAGGGTGTCTGATGGGATCTTCAGGGAAGGGACTCCAGATCCATCCTTCCGGGAACTACCTGAGGGAACCATGCTGCCCGAGACTTCAGCACGAGCAGGTGTCATGGCTGACTAGGGCTGATTACTCAATATCAGCCTTATTGTCTCCAGCCAGGGCCCTTCCCCACCTCCTCCCCCTGCTCCATGTAGTGAAGCCCTCTTCTCTGATCTCTGGACGCACTGCGTCTCCTCTCCGTGTGTCTGGCCTGTCAGCTGGTCCAGGCTGTGTCTGAGGCCACACATGCCCGGCACATGCCATCTCCATCGCCCGTCTCCTCCTGTCTCCACAGGTCCACCACCTTCAGAGATCACAGCACAAGTGTTAGCGGCTCACACAGCCCTTCCTCTCCGCTCTCCTCCCCAGCCCAGCCACACACCCTTCCTTTCTCCCTCTCTCCTCCCCAGTTTCCAGTTGGCGTCCTGGAGAGGACTGTTTTCCCCACAGGATGCCTCATAGCCCTCATCCTCGGGGTCTTGCCGGCTTGTTGGACCCCTCCCCACCCTAGCATGCACCCCTTGCCTCTGTGCATTACTTTTTGCCACCGTGCTGTTCCATTAGATGCAAAGCCCTTCCTAGCATTCTGCCCAGGAGTAGCTCCTGTCAGCCCTGAAGGTGCAGATCAGGGCCGCTTTTTCCAGGGAAAACTCCAAGGCTGCTCCTGTGGGGGACGGCAGGCTGCCTCAGTTTCTCCTCAGGAGAAGGCAACGTTGGGGAAGGGTCATCTCTTGGGACTCAACCTGTAGCTCAACTCAAGAATGAGGCCAGCTCACTCTCCAGGGGACTGGCCCTGGTGCAGTCACCAACTTGGTCCCCAGGGACAGGTGGTGACTTGGTGAGCAGATCTGCTCCGGGTTATGTGGCCCACCTCCCGTTTGTAGGGCAGGCTAGGGATGCAATGTCCTCCTCAGACTCCCTCCTTTCTGTACCCCTGTATTGGACTTCCCTGCGGGCGAGAAAAAGCCAGGGCATCTTGTGAGGGGTAAGGACAGTGCTTGGCTGGTCTTGGGGAGTTTTGGTTGGGTGGTCTGCTGGAGGGTCCTCCCTGTTTTCTGACCTTGACTGGGCTTCTCTAGCCCTCTGCTCCATTGCGCACCAGGGCCCCTCACCCACCATGCAAGGCCTCCACCGGCAGCCGCCGGCCCGGGGCTGCCGTCCGCGGCACCCTCGGGGCAGTAAATATTATATTACCACAGGGTGTGCAGTACGTGACCTGAGACGGGCCCCGGGGCTTAAGTTTCCCCGAGATGGAGCTCGCGCACCCGCTCCCCCCACCCTAAAAATTCAATTAAAAAAAATAACAGGAAAGACGCAGCGCGCCGAGGGCCTGCCAGAGCGGTGCCGTGGCGCTCCGGCGGTAATTGGTTCTGCATAGCTCGGGGAAATTGGCAGAAAAAATAAATCAGCCGGGAGCCGGGAGTCCAGACGCTGCGGGGAGGGGGCGGGGGCTGCAGCGTGGAGCAGGCCTGGCGCAGCAGCGTTGACGAATGTCCTGTTTGAGGGCAAGGGCTGGGCCAGCTGGAGGGTCCTGCTTGGGGAGGGAGAACTGGAGCTCAGCCCCTCTTTTCTAGCCTTTCTCTTGGGTGTGCTCACCCAGCTCCGGAACAGCGTGGAGCGTCCATCTGCGGGGCCTTTAGAGAGTCAGAGTCCCTGTGGGATGGGTCGGGGAGCAGAGATCTTTGCCCCCCCACAGGATGACGTTTAATTTACCCCCTCACTTGGGCTTCAGCACTGTTAGTTGAGGGCCGCAGTACCCCAGCGGGACTCAGAAGGCTTTCCAAAGCTCAGGATTCTGGGAGGGCCGTCTCGGGGCAGCCAGGGTGGATGCTTCTGTATTCACGGTTGCTGGCCTCCCCACAGCGTCTGCAGTAGCTAGTCAGGGGTCCATAAATTTCTTTCTTGGAGAAAGTGTGCGCCCAACACAGAAAGGATTTATTTTAGTATGGGGCAACTTAGACTCTAGCCTCTGCCCTAGACAACACAAGGGGGCGGGAAAGGGACCCTCTAGGTCCTCTGAGAGCTTGCAGTCAGCTTGGAGAGGGAACACTCGTACAAAAGAATCCACCAAACTGGAGGGTGAGCGTGAGCCCCAAAAGGATCGCCTGGGAATAAAGAGGCATGTTTCAGAGTGGGAGGGCCAAGAGTGTGTGGGGAGATTTCCCGGAGCGGACAGGCCACACTGAGGTGAGCACCCAGCAGGCGGGCAGGGAGCAGGGACCCTATAAATGTGCATACTTACGTGTACATACGTACGTACATGCACCTGCCTCTGTGGTGTGTGGAGCCCTGGTGAATGAGCACATTCCACCTGTCTCTCACAGCCAGCCCCTGTGTGACATCCATGAAATACCTTCTGCTACCCACCTTGACCAATATCTGTTCCGGCAACGTACCCGTCACCTGAGCCAGATCAAAGAAGCTGCCCTGGCCTTGAAGCTTGGCCACAGTGAGCTCTCCACTGCCCTGGAGCAGGCCGAGGACTGGCTTCTTCGTCTCCGTGCCCTGGCTGAGGAGGTAGTGAATCCCGAGGGGCCTTTTCTTCTTCAGCCTCCCTGCCTCCTAGAATGTAGACTAAAGGTTTATACTGTGATCCATTCCCGGGTCTGTTGCTGGGTGACCTTGGGCAGGTCACCTAACCTTCTGAGCATTAGCATACCCATCTGCAGGACACAGCCGCATACTTACTAGGGGTTACAGGGTCCAGCTCAGAGCCTGGCACACAGTAGGTACTCAATAGATGGCCTAGCCTGCCAGAGGATGTCAGAGCAAGGCTAGTATCAGAACCCAGAGTGCCTGGCTCTAGATCTCATGTTGAAGCCTACTTCCCCAAGAACCTGACTGCTGGGACCACTAGTGCCTGTCCTTAGGAAATATGGATGGTGAGAAGGAATGGTACCCAGGCATGTACCTGGAGGGGGTGTCTGGGACAGAGGGTTGTGGAAGGGCAATGAGAAAGTCTACTTGGAAAGGGGTGATGAATGCTAGAGTTTCCCTGGGCAGGGCGGTAGGCACATGACCAGTTCCCTGGGCATATCCTCATAGCAGTGAGGACTGTCCCCCAGGCTGGTCATTGGCAGCCTCTGGAGCTTTGCTCCTGATCCTGCTCCCTTCACAGAATTCATTCTATGGCTAGGAGAGGGCAAGGGCTGGAGAATCCTCCTCAAAAATCCTCCCAGTTTCTACCCCAAGGTCTGGGACCTCACCGTCTCTGAGGAGCCCTGGAAAGGTAGTGAGGAGCCGCTGTGGTGGTGGCATCTACTCCTGAAAGCCTGCAGACCTTAGGGTCGTAGGGTTAGCAGGAGGAAGGAGGCTTCTCTGGGCAGACCACATCTTCCACAAGAGAAGACTTAAGAGTTAGGCCCCGTGCTCCGTGCAGGGGCATCTTCCCAGAAACCCACGGGCAGCTAAAGCATTCATGGAGGCTCCTCTGTAAGCTGAGGGCCAAAGGCAGGGCCCTGAGTGGCCAGTATGGGATGGGAGCTGGGTGAGGCAAGACCTTTGTGACCTTTGAGTCAGAGATCAGGCATGGCTCTGGACATGTCACCATCCCCACTTGACTGCCACCCTTTCTCCAGCCCCAGAACAGCCTGCCAGACATCATCATCTGGATGCTGCAGGGTGATAAGCGCGTGGCCTACCAGCGGGTACCCACCCATGAAGTCCTCTTCTCCCGGCGGGGCGCCAGCTACTGTGGCAGGAATTGTGGAAAGCTGCAGACCATCTTTCTGAAGGTGAGTGTTCTCTCTGCGAGGACCACCATAGGATTTTCTCAACACAAGGCCTTTCTTCAGCTTCCCCTGGCTCCCCACCCAGTCCTGTTCTGGAACGATCTGAAAGTCCTCAGACTTTCATCTTGGGAAGGGAGGGGTATTTGAGTAAAATAATTTCTTTTTCTTCAGTTGCCCCCAGATTCTCCAGACCCCAGGCAGAGAGTCCAGGAGGCTTGCTGGTAGGAGCTGGAATCTGGGTTGGAAGTGAACTAGGAAAACAGTGTGGTGGCACTCGCCTGTCCTAGCATTTGGGAGCTAGAGGGAGGAGGATCAGGAGTTCAAGTTCATCCTTGGCTGCACATTGAGTTTGAGAACAGCCTGGGCCACATAAGATCCCATTGACAAAAAGGAAGTAAATTAAGGGCCCTGTGTGTGCTTGTATGTGTTCAAGACTTTATTGCTTACTGGGACTGGTCTCTTAAGAATCATTCCTGACTCTAAGATGGCCTCCAGCCCTGTCTCAGTGGCCTCAGCAACAGCTGATGAGGGGAATGTGAGTGGGTGCTTGTGGAAGGGCTCCCATCATCTTCTCTAGGTGAACACTGGGATACAGAGCCCCAGTGGTTTGGTCATGGCTTCAGCCAGGTGATCGGAACACAGCGCACCCTTCTGAGATAACTTCTCCGTGGACAGCCATTCTCAGTGGCCAGGAAGCCAGTGGTCCACTCCCAGCTGCTTCTAATGGCTCTGCTTTCAAGGCCTCCTCAGCCTGCAGGACTTGCCTCCATTCCAGCCTGGCCCCCGTCCCCAAAGTCAGTGCTGCAGCTCTTCCCTTCTTTACATGCAACCTCAATCTTCAGTCTTCCAAGAGGTCATCGTTGACCCTACCGCAGCCTTGGCCCTTCTGGCTAGAGTCACTGCTGGCTGCTAGCTTACCCGTTTCTTTTTTTTTTTTTTGTTGGCCAGTCATTCTTATTGCCCTTTGGGGTGGGAAGAGAGGGCTGGCTCCAGCTGGATTGCCAGGACTGGTTGGAGTTCGGTCTGGCTTTGGGCAGGTCACCGAAGCTCTCTGAACAGCCCGCTTTCTCCCCACCTACGAGATGGGAATGAGGCTGTCTACTTCACAGGCGTTGAGGGCTGAACTAGACTGCATGCACTGCAGGAACCAGGTGGTGAGCGGACGCTTGCTCCTCTCTCCCTCTGCTCTCCTCTTTCTTTTGGGGCTGTCCCTTCCTCTACAGATGCCACATTTGGAGATCTGTTATAGGCCAGTGTGCTGGAGAGTTTTGTGTCGACTTGGCGCAAACTAGTCATCTGAGAGGCGGGAACCTCAATTTAAAAAAGTGCCTCTATAAGATTGGATTGCAGGAAAGCCCATAGTACATTTTCTTAATTAGTGATTGATGGGAGAGGACCCAGCCCATTGTGGGCGGTGTCACCCATGGGCTGGTTGTCCTGGGTTCTGTAAGAAAGCAGGATGAGCAAGCCATGAGGAACAGGCGAGTAAGCAGCACCCCTCCATGGCCTCTGCATCAGCTCCTGCCTTCAGGTTCCTGCCCTGTTTGAGTTCCTGTCCTGACTTTCTTCAGTGATGAACAGCGATGTGGAAGTATAAGCCAAATAAACCCTTCCTCAAGTTGCTTTGGTCATGGCGTTTCATCATAGCAATGGTAATCCTAACTGAGGTAGCCAGGAATAAGATAATCAGTACACTGGGAGATTGATCTTTCAGAGGGGAGGATGTGGGCCGTGTGTGTGTGTGTGTGTGTGTGTGTGTGTGTGTGTGTGTGTGTGTGTTATGTGTGTGTGTGTTAGGCGGGAATCATGACCTTCCCACCCGCTCCTGGACCATCTGAGGTACCTTCTTGGTTTGGTTTTAACCTCAAGTTCTGGCCTCAGATTGCCCTCCTAGGCTGACCCTCTCCATGTGCATGTGGAATGTGGAAGGGGGGGCAGTGTGGGAATTGGCTGGCTGGGCAATGGGTAGTGAGTGTGGCCAGGCTGTAGGCAGGCCTCGTAGGCTCGGGAGCACCTCTCCCTCCAGTTCTGACCTCTTGGCCCTGAAGCCTCTAGGAGGTGAACTGAAAATGTTCCCTGATTCCAAGCAAAGGAGAGAAAAAAAAAAGATATAGAATTGTTTCTCGAAGTCTCCCCACTGAGTTCATGAGCCTGCCAGTAGCTCCTGAGCAAGCGCTACAAAAATGTTGGCAGTGGGCAGAGACCAAGCAAACACTGGTGTTCCTTAACTTAAACCCAAGCTGGAAAAAGTGAGCACCAGCAGAGGAGAGGAGCCCCAAACTAGACATTTCTTTATTTGCTGTTGCTATTTTAGGTTGGGCAGGCTGGCCCGTCTGGGGGAGGTCGGTGGTGGGGAGCTGGAGTGGGGGAGGAAAGGGAGGAGGCAGGCATTCCTGCCATGTCCCAAGGGCTGGTGGCTTGGAGGGAAAAGGATAGCTAGCCACCCTGAGGGAGGGGACAGCTGAAGTGAACACCACAGGGAGTTCCTGGGGACTGGTGGGGTAAGAGGTGCCTCCACAGTCCTCCAAGGAGTGACAGAGGAGATGGGCTGAGGAAGGCGTGAAGGCCGACCATCAACGGTCTATGCTACTTCCTAAGCCTTCTCTTGGCCTGGCCTCTACCTCCAGGGGTCCAGGCCTTCTCCATCAGCTTGGGGACCCCCCACCTTAGCTTCTCAGCCTTTTCTGAACCCACCCAGACTCCCTGCTGCTCTTATGCAGTGAGCTCTCTCTCACCATGGTGTCTCCTCTAGGGGACAGGGTGTCATTTTAAGAGAGAAGAACTCTGCTCCCCAAGGCCGAATCTAACCTTTGGCTTCAGTCAAATGGTGAAGTAATCGGAGGGAACATATATGTGTTTTTAAATGTTGGGTTGTTGTGGTTATTCCATTTGGCAGAGCTTCTGAAGCCCTCAGGATAAAAAAAGAGCTGAACAGCAAAAGAGTGGTTAACGTGCTGATAAGCCCTTGAAATTGTGGGGACATTAGATGCAGTGTTCACGTCTAGCCAAAGCATGAAGTACTGAAACTGAAACGAAGTGGCTTTAATTGCTCCTCTTCTGGAGCTGGGTCCCCGCTCTTCTGTTTCTAGGATGGTGCTGTCCAGCACAGCAGCCATGTATAGATGTTTAAATTAGTTAATGCAAAATAAAATGAAAACCGCAGTTGCCTGGTGCCACGAGCCGCTTTTCAAATGGCTTATGGCTGCCCTGTTGGACCTTGCAGATCTCAGCCATTTCCATTACAGTAGAAAGTTTCCTCAGGTGATGGAAGTAAGAAGATGGCAGGAGAAAGGGACATTAGAGACGCTGTTGCAGACACGACCCCATCTGTAGAGAGCTCCTACATGGCTGCTACGGTCTTCTTTGATGAACACGACTCTTGGGGAAAAAAACCTTTTGGTTATTTAGTCTACTTCTATGACATTTGGCATAATCCCCCAACAGGGTACACGTGACTGGATGTTGAGCCAGTGTGCCCAGGCCTGAGGGATGTGAATGTTTGTATTTCTTTGATCCTAGTATCCCATGGAGGGTGCGCCTGGGGCCCGAATGCCTGTGCAGATCCGGGTCAAGCTCTGGTTTGGGCTCTCTGTGGATGAGAAAGAATTCAATCAGTTTGCCGAGGGGAAACTCTCTGTCTTTGCTGAAACGGTGAGTACCTACCTGCCTACTGACCCGTGGAGCCTGGAGTTGCGTGACCCCTCACCTCTCTTCCTTGTTTGGTCTGCAGTATGAGAACCAGACGAAGCTGGCGCTGGTCGGGAACTGGGGCACAACAGGTCTCACCTACCCCAAGTTTTCTGACGTCACAGGCAAGATCAAACTACCAAAGGACAGCTTCCGCCCCTCAGCTGGCTGGGCCTGGGCAGGGGACTGGTTCGTGTGTCCAGAGAAGACGTGAGTGGTAGACCCAGGGTGGTAGAGGGCTAAGACAAGATGTCCAACCATGGCTCCCCCTTCTCCCCAGCCCTTCCTCCAGAATCTTGAGCTCTGTGAGTCCTGCTTGCTCCTTGCTGGTCACAGAGACTGCTGCTTGGACCCTCCTGGGGTTGGCACCTACCAGGAATAGGTGCTACGTGTGGCTGGGGAGACACTCAGTGGAAAAAGCACTTGTCACACAAGTGACTTGATGAGTTCGGTTCCTTGGGACCCATGATAAAGCCCAGTGTGCAGTGCCTGTCTATAACCCCAGTGCTCCTATGAGGAGATGGGACAGAGGCAGGAGAGTCCCCCGAGGCCCGAGGGCTCGCTGGCCTGGCATACTCAGCAGTAAACAACCGAGAGACCTTGTCTCAAGCAGATGGAAAGTGAGGACTGACACCCAAGATTGTCCTCTGACCGCCACTTGGATGCCATAGCATGTGTGCACCCCCTAAACCTGCACCCGCCCTGTGCATGTACACACACACATGTTCACACACTCAGACGGAGTCCTTTATTATTAAGCATACTGTGGAGTTGGCTCCCAGCCATGTGCCTTGTCCTCCGTGATACACAGACAGCGTCCTCTCATTGCACATACGTGACCATTCCTGTTCTAGGCAGCTCACTTGCTCCCTGGAGGGTCCCAGTTCGTGCATCCTTCCATGCTACCTCAGCTGCTCTCTACACTTTTTCATAGCTGGGTGACATCCAGCAACTTTTTTTTTTTTAAAGCTTGAAGTATATTATAGAATCAAGTGTTAAATCTTTAATGTACAGCTTGATGATATTTTCTTTGTGCTATCCATTGGGCTTTGGTGCCTCCTTTTGGTCCCCTTTTTTTCCTTTTTACCTTGGATGACACATTCTTTGGCCTGTGACCATCTTTACCTGTTCCAAGCCTCCTTTTTCCTCTCTGTCCTGGCCCCTCCACACTAACCCCTCTATCTCTGTGTAGTGAGGTTGATAGTACAAGTGGGCTGAGGTATAACGCTCTCCTGGAGGCAGAAGATGGGGTGTCCTCAGTGATCCTCTGACTGTCCTCCCCCATAGCCTGCTCCATGATGCTGACGCTGGTCATCTGAGCTTTGTGGAGGAGGTTTTTGAGAACCAGACCCGGCTCCCCGGAGGCCAGTGGATCTATATGAGTGATAATTACACTGATGTGGTAAGGGGGTGCTACAGGCGGGTAGTGTATGCTTTCTCTGGGGTCCTGGACATTTGGAACCATGAAGAGCTTGTGACTTAGAAGTCTGCGTGTCTTCTCCCCTGTGCCCTCTTGCTGACCCAATTGCTCTGTGCTCCAGAAGGATGGTGTCCTCGAATCCTGTGGGTGCCCAGTCTCTATCTTCTCACATTTGCCTATTGTGTCTCTAGAATGGGGAGAAGGTGCTTCCAAAGGACGATATTGAATGCCCACTGGGCTGGAAGTGGGAAGATGAAGAATGGTCCGTAGACCTCAATCGGGCTGTTGATGAGCAAGGTGGGAACACACAGAAGTTGGGGTCCCACCCCAGCCAGCTCCTAGGTGTGCCAGTGAGACAGCTGAAGGCTCCAGTCAGTTGTCTGGCTTTTGTTGGGTTACTTCACCTGGGGAACTTCCTGAACATGCCTCCACTTCAAGCCACCAGTCTGGCCCAGAGTTTTAGCTGCTCAGGTTCTGAGCATGCCCCACAAAAAGAGATAGCTTAGGAGAGATGGGGATTTGCTAACAATGATTTACAGGTTTTACCCCACCCCCTAGGCTGGGAGTACAGTATCACCATCCCCCCGGACCGAAAGCCAAAACACTGGGTCCCTGCTGAGAAGATGTATTACACTCACAGACGTCGGCGCTGGGTCCGACTGCGCAGGAGGGACCTCAGCCAGATGGAGGCACTGAAGAGGGTGAGCCAAGGGCCATAGAGGGGAGTGGGGTTTCCGAATGGAGGAGGCCAGTGGACATAGGGTGGGCCTGTGTGCATTAACAAACGTGTGAGTGTGCATGCAGTATGCACAGGCACACAAGGCCTGTGTTAGTTATTTTTCTGTTGCTGTGATGAAGCATTATGACCAAGGCAATTTATAGAAAAGGAGTTGATTGGGGCTCCTAGTTCCGGAGGGTTGGAGTCCATCGTGGTTGGGAGGCACAGCACAGTCAGCAGGCAAGGCAGTTGGAGCAGGAAGCCCAGAGCTCACATCTTGAAATGTAAACAGAGAGAGAAATCTGGAAGTGATGTGAGAATTTTATATTCAAAGCCCACCCCAAGTGACATAGTTTCTCTAGCGAAGCCATACCACCTAAACCTCCCCAAACAGTGCCATCAATTGGGGACCAAGTATTCAAATGCCTGGGGGACATTCTCACCCAAAACACTTCAAGACCCAGTGAATTCACTGACAGGTCTCACCCAGATCAATTTAGCACATTACACATCACACTGAAAGAATGGGTCACATTCTGCACACAGATCACAGACCCCCCCACGCCCAACACAGACCACACTTGAAACTTATAGATCACACCAGCCTCCACAGATCACATCTGGTGCTTACAGATGTCTCCTCCACCGCCCCCCCCCCCCCCGCCCATATAACAGATATGGATGTCTGAGTAATTCGGAATTCACCTGCAGCATTCACCTACAGTCCCTGAAGGCTCAAGGATGTCAAAGGAAGTGCTTTGTGCTTGGTTTCCTAGAGGGAGACTCCATGATATGGAGACTCGAGGGCAGGGGCCCTTGAACCCCACAGATAATCCTTACCTGGAGGTAGGGGATGCAATCTACACCCTCTGAGCTATCTGCCATTGGAAGGTAGGATATGCTGCGACACATGTCTCCACAGGGAGATGACTTACTAGTAATGGACTGGCTCCTGAGCTATGCTTCTGGCTGCCGATAGGCCACAGTGTGAGCATGTTGGTTAGTGAAGGACTAGATAAGAGCCATCAGTGTTCACCCAAGGAAGCCACAGTACACAGGACAGGCCCACAGTACTTCCTTGTGAGCACACGTGACCACATGCACTTGTCGCAGAGTCTGGGAATGCGCATGTTCAGCCCAGCCTCAGGACCTGCCTGCCCTGGATCTTCTTGTCATCTGTCCTTCATTCCTAAGAACACATTTGGGTTTTCGTAGCAGAACCAGGTCTCTCCCACTCTTTAAGTGGGAAAGTCTTTAGGGGACAAAGCTTTCTTTTCCTCCTTTGAGCAGAGGCTCTAGAGAGGGATGCCTGGGTGGACAAGCTGCTGTGAACCAGGCTGACATCCTTCCTCTCCATGGAAGACATCCAGTTGTTAGAGGTGTGGGCCTTGCTTGGGGTCCTACTGAGTTGATGTCTGACATCAGTGCTGTGTCTCTCTCTCACAGGGCCTGGGGCCAGAGTTCCTACAGGAAAGGGTCCCTTTGGGGGAGAGGCAGGGGCCCCTCACAGTTGGCCTAGGTCTACATCCTGGTGAGAAGTAGCCTGACCTTGGGAAGCAGGCTCTTCCCAAGAGCCTCTGAACTGCAGACCCATCTCTATGTTTAGAAGCTGGGACGTGAAGGAGAAAAAGGAAGTGAAAAGAAAGCTTGGATTCGGGCAGTTCACCTCCAGTTCAAATAAACAGCCCAAAGCCCAGTGTCCAGCTCGGCTGCTGTCTGCCTTCCCTGCCGGCCTCCTCAGCTGCCCTGTGGCCTAGGAGCCGCCTTTCTCTCCTGGGCTTCCTACTCAAGGCTGCTCAAGGCCACCTTCTTCCAGGTGGCTCTTCCAGGCTTACCCCTTGGAATCCTGCCCTGTCTCTCCCTCATAGCTGCCTCCTCTCTCCCACAGCACAGGCAGGCAGAGGCTGAGGGCGAGGGCTGGGAGTACGCCTCGCTCTTTGGCTGGAAATTCCACCTGGAGTACCGCAAGACAGATGCCTTCCGCCGCCGGCGCTGGCGCCGCCGCATGGAGCCACTGGAGAAGACCGGGCCGGCAGCTGTGTTTGCCCTCGAGGGGGCCCTGGTACACTGGGTTGCATCTGGCTGGGCTTGGGTGGGGTGCAGCTTGCCTTTCCAAGGCTGATGTGGGACAGGCATGGAGCCCCCGGGGGTTTTTAGGTGGAACATTGGCCAGCCATCCTGGCTTGGGTCCCTGTGGGGTGGCATGTGGGGAGAGTGAGCAGCATTCTGGGTGTCTTCCTAAATAAGACAGCTTCTTTCTGGACACTGGGGGACCCGCTGCTTCTCTGAGTGTGAAGATGAGAGCAGAGAGGGAGGTGGCCTGGGACTCTGAGTGGCTCACCAGACAGCAAAGCCAGAGGACTAGAGCTTCCTGCAGAGATGGGCTGGCGTGGATGGGAGCAGAAGTCAGGGAGTGGCCAGAGAGGTCTGGTGACCCTGGCATATCCTTGACTGGACACAGTTCTCCCAGGTGGAGGGTTTGATAGGATTTGGGGGAGGTATACCCGAGAAAGGGAAACCCTGGATGGCTGCCGTTCCCCTGGGGCATCTTCTGTAGTTAGTAGTACGGATGTTGGTTCAAATGACTCAAGATCTGGGCCCAGGAAGAGCTGATGGCGATCAGAGCAGGGACATTTGGGGCTGTTCTCTGTGCTGCTCATCTAGAGACTTCTGGAGACAGAGGGAGAGGCCTAAATGAGACCACCACTTCTGGAACACAGCCAGTACTATGTATACACTTTTTTTTGTGGGTGTTCTGGGGCTCTGGACCTGCAAAGCAGATCCCATCATCCTTTATACACAAGGTTGTCTGTGTCAATGCATATGTGCATGTCAGTGGGTCAAGGCAGCTGTGAGGCCTGGGAAAGTCTCATCGGGTGAGTCCAGATGTGATGAATGGAAGCAGAGAAGGAGATGGGAGCCAGATGAAGGCTGCCCAGAGGGGTCCTTCATCTCAGGTAGTACAGGAGAGGAAACCCCCTGAAGGCCAGGTAACAGCCTGTGGCAGGCTTGTAGAGAGAACCTTCTAGTCTTAGACAAAGCCTGGGAGAGAAGCAGAGTCATCCTGGGCTCTGGGCCACTAAACAGTTGTCAGCCAGGACAGGAGCAAATGAGATAGATCCGTGGCTTTCAGGAAGTAAAGCAGGGCTGTGTGTGGCTGTCTTTGTCCTGTGTTGGCCTGGCTTGGGCACTGGGCAGGGCCTAGGGATGGTCCTGTGGCTGAGGCTGACAGTAGGGGAGGAAGAGCCTGAGGAAGGCCAGGCGAGAACTGGAGGGACTATTCGTTCTCATTAGGGAGAGACTCAGGCTGGGGAGATGGCTCAGTGGGCAGAGGGCAAGCCTGGGGGTAGGAGTTTGATCCCTAGGTTCCACACTAAAAAGCTGGGTGTGGCGGCATGTGCTTGGACTCCCAGTATCAGGGAAGCAGAGGCAGGAGGATCCCTGGGGCTCTGTGGCCAGCCAGCTTAGCCTAACCATTGATACCTAGGTTCTAGTGAGAGGTTGTCTCAGAAAACAACGTGAACACTACAGAGAGACTGCACTTATATGTGCTTTGGGCCTCACTCAGCTGAAAGTGCTCTGGAGAGGAGCCAGCTATTAGGTGGCAGGAAACTGAGGTTTTCAGGGTGTCCCTGGGACTCTTTTCTCGGTCTCAGCCTCATCTCACATTCCTCCTTGGTAGCAATGATGTGCTGGTGGCAGAAGCAGCCTTCCTCCCCTATGGAAAGCCCAGAGTGCATCAACTCCAGGAGAAGATGGCCTGAGCTGGTTGTGTGCCTGCGTCAGTCCCTGGGCCTGGGGAGAGCGGTGGAAGGCTCTGGATGACCACACTTGGGCTCTGTGATTGGCAGCACCACTAGGTTTGATAGAGGAGCTTCTGAAAAAATAGTGGGGAGCAGAGAGTTCTGGAGGGCAGGTACAGGACTTGTCTCAATGGGTACCAGGGAGCTGAGAGCATTGTTGAGCAGAGGTGAGCTCTGGCTGGAGCAGGGGTTGGGGACCATGAATAAAGCAGCCTTGGAAAGTAATTGAGAGAGATAATTTCCCACCAGAAGATCCAGGGCTAAGGCTACCACATGGAGAAGGAGGGTCCTATGGGACCAAGGTGGTATTTGGAATGGTAGAGGGACACCCAGGGGTGTCAGAGGCTCGGCAGTGTAGATGGGAAGGAGCCAAGAGGGCTCGGGCACAGGGTGAGCCCAGAGTTGCTGAGTTCACTGTTGGCTCTGGCTAGTCTGACATTCGGTGTAGCTGTGTGAGGGAAGCGGATCTGGTGGCAGCCTGCCAGGCGGCCAGGGCAGGGAAGCAGGAAGAGTTGGGGTTGAGTGTCAGCTGGGAGGGGTGGGGCATATGGTCAGAAGTGCCCAGAGATGCATGGATAAAGGCAGGGGCTGGAGCAGGGTGGGGCTTGGAGGAGGAAGTCAAGCAAAGCTAGAAGACATGGCCCAAGATCCTCACTGTAGAGACTGGGGGAATGGGGCACCGCGGTGATGAGATGTTCCAGAAGCGAGACACTGACTAGTCTGTTGTTTGTGGGAGAGCGTGTCACGGGGGAACGAACCACTGAAGTCCAATGTCAAGTTGACAGATAGGTTAGGGTTGATGGGATTTTGATTCATTTGTGATTAGTTCATGATACATGGAAGGAACCAGCCTCAGAGAGCCCTCTGCATCCCTGAGGAGCACGACTGCCAGAGACTCTGAGGGAGAAAGTCTGTGATTGCTAGGGTAGATGCCCCAGAGTTCTGCAGTGTCCTTAGGAGTTCAGTTTTGGGGCAGAGCAATTATCCTTTTTGATAGTAACTGTCTGGACCACTTTGTAGCTGAGTAAATGGAATCCCCTCAGCCCCAGGGCAGACACATGATCACATCCTACATGTCCCCATACCATACTCCTTTTCTACAGTCACCTTCACCTGCTTCCAGCCTGGTCAAAGGGTGGACCGGGCTTCCATCTGTAAGCTTATTGGCCTGGGACTCATGCACTCTCCACATCACAGGACAGATTGCCAGGTGTTCTGTTACCAAGGCCACACTGCTGGTCCCTGGTGTCTGCTAGTGCCTGCCCTGCACCTGGTGTAAGTGTGATGGGTGACAGGCTTCATGGGTGCTCTGGATCTTGCTTCTGCCTCCCACGCCTCTGGGACTGTTACATCACTCGTGGAAGAGACCACATCTTAGCATCACTGGAAGGATTAGCCGTGACTGTGCAGGCTAATGAGCAGAGAAGTCAGCTGAGGACCTGTTACAATACTGGCTCTGAGTCAGTGTCCAGGTGGGGCTCAGGAATCTCTACCTCTAACAAGGTCCTACGTAACAAGCTGCCGCCGCCACCGCCGCCACCGCCGCTGCAGGCGCCGCCGCTGCCGGCTCCAGGGCCATCACTGAGTGTAGAGGACAGAAGACACCATCTAGATGCTTTTCTGAGAGACACTGGGTGTATGATCAGTATCATGGATGGGGGCAAGATAAGACAGCTTGTCCTGCCCTTTGGTGGATCTGATGCTGGCGGCTTGGTCTACAGGGGAGCGCCTCTGTGATTTAGGGCTGGAAGAGAGATTTTCTTGTGTGACTGAGAATAAACCTGCTGCCTTCTATATCTTTGCCATTCTATAGTTATTCCAGAGTGACCATGCTGAGGGGGAGGGTGCTTGGAGGAGGCTATATATAGAGAGACCTTGAAAGAGCCAGGGAATGTCTGTGGGTGGGGTTAAGGGAACCTCCCGGGAATCTGAGGGGTTTGAATGTCTGGGCCCCAGGACTAGGCCTGGTTATGCCTTGCCTCCTGCCACCCCTCCCCTGGCCTGCCAGCACCCTCTGGAAATCGTCTCCTTGGAAGGCAGGCCCTGTCTGCTCGTTAGCACCAGCAGCAGGGGCCAAGCCTGGCTCCCTCCTCAGAGCGGGAGGCCCTGGCTCAGTCTGCTAAGCGTCTGCTGTCTCCATCCCGCGCATTATTTTATTTTCGTATTATTCTTTTTCCAGCTAATATCCTGGCATTCCCAAAGACACCGGGTTTCATAATCTTCCTGGCGTTCCCAGGGAGCTGGGAATCGGAGTACAAAGCCGCTATTATAGCGAGTTCCATCAGCCTCCTCCTTACCCCACACCCCTTGCTGCTGCCACAGCCACCACCGCCCGGCTCCCACCCAGTCACCCCCTCCTGACGCCACCAGCCTCTCTGGGAACTCTGGTGACGGCTGCTGGGGATGAGCTCACGGAATCTGTTCTGTCGCCCTTGCCCTAGGCCTGCCCTCCGGGCACGAGGATTTTTCCAAGCCTGCCTCTGCACTTGGCCTTGCTGGAGGGGCAAGGCTTCCCAAGCTGCAGAGGCAGACGGGCTGGGAGGGAGGGAGGGAGGAAACAGGCCCAAAGCGTGTGCTGGCGTCCTTGGTGCCTTCTAGAGCTGAGAAAGACTTCCATGTTTAAAGGGGCATGTGAGCCTTGGAGCTGCAAGAGCCTTGGGAATTTGGATGCCTCTCTGTCTCTGTCTGTCTCTCTCTGGCAGTCTCTCTGTCTCTGTCTTTCTGTCTGTCTCTGTCTCTCTATGTCTCTGTCTGTCTCTGTCTCTCTATATCTCTGTCTCTCTGTCTCTGTCTGTCTGTCTGTCTGTCTGTCTGTCTGTCTGTCTGTCTATCTGTCTGTCTGTCTCTCCCTGTATGTGTTCTGCCCTTTGGCAGATCTGATGCTTGTGTATGTGTGTCTGTGTGATGGTTAAATTCTGATATCAGGCCTCTGGCATTATCTACTTCTCTAGGGCATCCAAGTCACTAAGAGAGAATTACTAGAATTACTAAATCTTTTTAACCATGTACCACAAATCAGGCAGACAGGGTTAAATGTGGCTCTGTATCCCCCAGTGATCCTGGAAGACTGGATGCTAACATTAACCCATCTTACAGCTGGGGACAGTGAGGTGCTGAACCTAGCCCCTGTCCACACATGGCTCTTTAAACTCTTTTCTAAAGTAACCAGGGTAAGGAAATGAAGTTCCTGTCATACTGGGTGATGCAGCTATGGGGTAGTGATGTCACTGTCCCTACAGATCCTTCTTTGAGCTCTTAATGTTACTGCAGAAGAAATAGGTCTGTGTCTGTCCTAGAACCTACTTAGGATACACAGTTGTCTTCCTCCCTCTCCTCGGGTACTTTCCGACTCTTGGGCAGATCACAAACTGCTACTTTTACCCTCTCTTTCACCAGGACAGAGTGTCACTCCCGCTACACCCAGGGCTCTTTCAGGGTGGCCCTAGGGAGAAAAGATTTTTAGTGTCAGGAGGCTGACACTTGGCTAACATCCTTGGTTATCCTTGCTCTGTGCGTTTCAGACAGGCAGTCAATTCCTTGGCGTGGCCAGATGTGATGAATCCCTCTCTCCACCCAGGGAAGCTGCTACCTGGGAAGCCTACCATAGGCCAGCAGAGACCCAAGTAGTGAGAACCCTTAGAGACAGGTGTCAGCACCCTGGGCCATTGGCGGGGAAGGGCAGTTGTGAGTTGCAAGGGCTGAGAAAGGTCAAGGAAAGGCCAGTGGGGAGTAACTCAAGACTTGAGCTGGCTGGAAATGAGGTCCCACATGGCTTGGCCAGGGTGGGGCCGTCTCTGGACCCGGATGAAGTCATGCTGTGTGCCTGGTACCACAGCCCAGTTCCCATATCTGTTCCCCCTGAGCAAGGCATCCTTCAGAGGTTTACCTCCTGGGTAGCTATGGTCCAGGGCTCGGAGTCATTGACTTATTAGAGGCCCACTCTGTTTATCCGTCCCCAGGTTCCTTTCTTGAGATAGGGTTTCATGTATTCCCAGACTGGTCTTGATCTCACTCTGTAGCCTTGAACTTCTGATCTTCCCCACCTCCCCGATGCTGGAATTACAGATGTGTGTTAAAGGATTGAACCCAGGGCTTTGTACATGCTAGGCAAGCATTCCAACGATTGAGGCACAGATACTAGGGGCCCTTGACCATCTGAAATAAATACTTGTTCCCTCCCTGGCATTGTGCTATCTGGGGCTGGAGGGCTGGTGCCCCATTCAAACAGAGGTCTCCCCATCCCTCCCGCTCTCCTGATAGAGAGGACAGTTTGATTATGTCCCCTACATGTGTGGGCCCTCTATCTATCTTGCTCCAACCTGGGTTTTAAGATGCTGAGGTCCTGAGTGAATGTGCCTGCACAGCTGGAGCCCCCAAGTATGACATCACACTTGATGGTCTATGATCCTCCATCCCTGATTATTATTATTATTATTATTATTATTATTATTATTATTATTAATTATAGCTGGCCTGGGACATTATTACCAGTCATTCTAAGAAACCAGGCATGAAGAATCAGGGCACTTCCAGACAAAGTGGGACAGACACTTGTTGAAATTCTTGAGGCAGCTGCCAGGGGAAAGAATCTGCCCTGGATGTCTCTGCAGGCTGCGCATGTGCAGATACGGAGACTTGGGAGGACACTCGGCCTGAATCAGCCCACACGTGGCACTGAGAACTCTCCAGGTTGCCTGGTGCCCTCCCAGCTCCATGGGGCTGTCCGGCGATAGTTCTGCAAAGCCTTTGGTAAAGACTTTAGCAGCTGATTCCAAACCCTGGTTCCAGCTGCAAATTAAATGGGGTTGCACCCCTGCCTGCTATTCTACTTAAGACCTGATTGGGAAGCGAGGTCTCTGGTCCACTCCCTCTTTTAAAGGGCTTTCGTGCCTTGGTCTGGCCTGCTGTCTTGTGTGGGGCTTTAGTATAGGTGGTGGCATCCAGGGCAGTGCCCTGGGTCCTGGGTATGACTTCTTCTGGCCCTAGGCTGGCACTCAGCCCTCGGTAGCCACTTCAACACTTTGCCTAGGTGCTCTGAACTCTGGTGGCTTCTGGAAGAGAGACCCTGGTCTTGTTAGAGAATCTACCATTTAACTGCAGGGAAGAGACAAATTGTCTTGGTATTCTCACCTGTCGGATGGGGAAGATAAAGAACAAAAAAACCAGTAGCCTCCCATTCCTAGTGCAGGGTCAACACACTGTAGGCCACAGGCCAAATCTGACCCATGGCCTGTTTGGCAAATAAACCTCTTTTGGCCCATAGCCAATGTCACTTTTGGAGGGCCTGTTGCTACGTTGTGCCTTGGTGGGTGTCGCATCTGTGACAGACCCTCAGTAGCTCCCAGTGGTGAAGATGTGGACTCCCTGCCTGCTTGTGGACGTTCTTCATGTCCTGTTCTAGGATACAGACCACAGGCACCTGTGGCTACCTACTCTGTTTATAGATGGCTTTGTCTGATCAGTCCCAGGAGGCAAGCTCTATTAGGAACCCACTTTGAAGAGAACTTGTTTTGGTTGAACTGACTTCAGACGCCTACCGAGGAAAACTCTGTCCCATGTCTCCATGTTATTCTGATGTCCCTGCGAAGCTGGTGATGGTCTGGAGGGTCACTGGAGGGTCGTGCTGGCCAGTGCTCAGCCGCCAGCTCTCCAGGAAGAGCCAAGCCAGGCTCCCCAGTTCAGGCTTGAAGCACATGCTGATGTCTGTGGGGGCAATTCCCAGATGTGTGTGGGTTTCCTTTGTTTCTTCCGTCTTCTTAATCGGTCTCACGATAGCTTAGGCTGGCCTAAAACTCACTCTGTGGCTCAGGCTGCCCTAGAACTCCTGTTCTTTCCTGTCCCAGGTTCCCAAGTGCGGGGGCTACAGGCCTGCGCCACCACCTCTGTTCTGAAATACCAGTTTCTTGAGTTGTAAATGTAGAGAGTTTCTTTTGTTCAATGACTGCCTCGCAAAGTCCCAAGTCTGTAATTGACTCTGGGGTATGAAACAGCTCCAGCCCTTGCCACTCTGGGATCTCTAGTCCTATTTGCATGAACAGAGGTGTGGGCAATATTTAGTTCCTGTTCGTAGGGTACCAGGTACTCTTCTCAGCGGTACCAGGTTCTTCTTGCTCTGCCTCCTGCGCTGTGGTGGGAGTGGTCTTCCCTGGAGGAAGAAGGCAGCCATCAGTGCTAGGCTACACCTCTCTGCTTGACCTGGTCAATGCAGGGAAGATTCCTGGCGTCTCCCCCATGGTCCCAACAAGCCCTGGAGGCCTTGCTGCTTCCTCCCTAGCAGCCATTGCATGGCATCTGAGGCACTGTCTCAGCCGTCTAAGCTTGCGATGGCTCTTCTGCCCACCTCTAGCTTTCCGGCTTTCTCCCTCCCACCTCTCCACATGGGTGCTGATAGAGTCCTCCAGGATATGGGTTACTCAGGGCTCCTTTTGAGGCTGGAGCAACCTTCCTGGTGGGCGGTGTGTGGCTCTGAGGGAACCTCAGACATGGTGTTTAGCCTTTTCTAGGTCTCTATCTCATCTGGATGAGGTAGGGGTCCCTTTTGTAGGCATGTCTCCCCAGAACCTGCCCATCTCTTTTTGGTTGAAGGCCTTGGAGGTCAGCCCTGGGCAGGCCCAACAAGGCTTGGCTTTATCTCCAGGGACATTTGGGGGCACTGCGTAGCATCTCTGAGGCCTAGTTCCTTCTTCTCACTGCCTCAGGCTCCTCCAGGGATCCATGGCCTCCTGCCGGGCAGCAGTGGGTTGGAGGCCGCCCAGTCCCCCCCAGAGGGAGCCATAGGATCCCGTACACAGCTCGCCCTAGGACACAGTGTGTGGCCACAGACGGCATGGCTGCCAGCCCCAGCCTGGGAGTCTCCGCATGAGCTATGTAGTGAAGAATGTGACTGTGGGAAACCCAATGCCCTAGGCCAACAGGGCTGGGCAGGAATGGGTGCGAGGGGTGGGCAGGCAGAGACCCCAGCAGTGCCATCCTATGAAGCCTGGCTGTTTACAGGACCCCCCAATCCCCCCTCCCCCCCAGTTTTTCTCACCTGCCAGCTGAGCCTTTCTTAGATACTGCCACCTCTGATTACTCAGTACCTACTCCAGGAAACCTTTCCCAAAGGGACACTCCAAAAGTCCCCCTATGCCCTTCCAACATACAGAGCCACACATTGGTTACAAAGGCGTCCTGGGGGGTTCTTCCCGTGGCAGTCAGGCTCTGGCCTCCTGAGGTGAGGGAACACTGCTAGCCACACAATTAACTACCTCCTGCCTGGGATTTTGGTCCCCGAGCTGCCCATATTGCCCAAGGCAAGGGCATGCTGGGTTTCCTTCCCTGGAGCCTTCTCTGGGCCAGGGATGTGGGCTGAGGGCATGTGATGGAGAGGTTGTCTGTGCATGTCTTCTGAAGACACACTGGTGAGGTAGGGAACTGCAGAAGGCTGACAGCCGAGAAGGTGCCCATGCTTCTGCAGTGGCTAAAATGAAGGAAGATCTTAAGAATAGCAGAGGATGTGCCAAGTGGGAAGCACAGGCAGTGCAAAGGCCCTGCGGCAGAAGGAAGAAGATGGATGCAAGGCATTTAAGGAAACTAGAGGGAAGGAGTGGAGATTTGGATGAGGAATTGCTTCCCACAGCCCTGGAGAAGTGACAGTGAATAAATAGACACACTGAATGCCAGGTACCTGCTGAGGGCTGTGCGGATGTTATCTGGTTCAATTTTTTTAAACAATGTTTCTAAATGAGGGGTACTGCCCCTTTCTTGAGTGACATATGACAGTGTCTGGAGACATTTCAGCAGTCATAACTAAGTGGTACTGATATCTAATTAGGTGACTAGGGATGCTTTAAACATGCTTAGGACACCAGTGGCCTCACCACTGGGAATCACCAGAGTGGTCATAAAACCAAAGTTAAACTCCCTGTATCTCTCACGGATGAGAGCCAGGATCTCAGGAACTCGTCATCGGCCATTCCAGCTGCCTTTCCCAATCCACTCTGGGAACTGCAGGCACAGAGCTTGTCCTTCTGTCTTACCGTAATTGAGCATGGCCTGGGCATGGTCCTCAGTGAGCATCACCAGCTAGAACATGAATCTTTACCCTGGTTTCTGTCCTCGGACTTGAAAGTCCCCAGGGTCCCACTCTGGGGATGGTCCCTGGATTGGAGTATTACACAGTAATGATGGTGAAGGCAGGCTGCTGCCAATCGACTGACCAACGCCAGCTTTGCCGTGCCTTCTCTCACGTGCGGCCTCAGATGGTGTCTGTTTGGGCTCCTTCCCTCAGCCTGGCCCTGAGAACTGCTTTAGCTCCGGTCCTCCTTCTGGAGAAAGGTGCTTTTCAGGTGGGGGCAAGCCTTGTCCCAGATTAGAACCACTGACTCATGGAATGTCCCTGGGCTCTCACTGTGCCAAGCATTGCTGGAGGTGCCCGGTCATTGTGGTACCTGGAGCTCACACTGAGCTTGATCAGAATATTTGGTATATTAACCAGCGTGTCACACGTCAGTGTCATGGAAAGCAGCAAAGCCATGCGAGGTCTGTGAGATCCCTTTAGGGTGTGCGAAAGTGCTGTGAGGGCATGTTTCAGAGTGGGTGTCCATGGCCCCTTTGAGAGGTGATGATATCTGCTTGAGTGGTGTCTGTGGGCTGAGAAAGGGGTCTCAGGGTATCCCTGCTGTTTGAACATGAGTGGGGTGCTAGTGTCAGGATGTCACCCCTCTAAAGCCCCAATTCAATGCCTACCGAAGTCGACTAGGAAGGATGGCTTTCCCTCTATTCCCAGACATTAATGGGGATCTGTTTAGGGTGATGTCCAGACCCTGGGAAGGTCAGTGGCCATGAGATATAAAGACACTGACCAGCTCTCTCTCTCTCTCTCTCTCTCTCTCTCTCTCTCTCTCTCTCTCTCTCTCTCTCTCTGTGTGTGTGTGTGTGTGTGTGTGTGTGTGTGTGTGAGAGAGAGAGAGAGAGAGAGAGAGAGAGAGAGAGAGAGAGAGAGAAAGAGAGGTGTGTATATGAGGGAGTGGTGTTTGTTTGTGTGTGTGTGTGTGTGTGTGTGTGTGTGTGTGTGTGGAGTCTGGAAATCAACCTCACGGGGTGTTCCCCAGGAGCCAAATACCTTGTTTTTTAAGACAGAGTTTCTCAGTGGCCTAGGGCTTGCAATTAGGCTAGGCTGTCTGTCTCTCCCAGCACTGGGATACAGATGTGGGCTACCACATCTGGCATTTTTATGTGGGTTCTAAAGATCAAATTCACATCTTCATGTGTGTGAGGCAGGCACTTTACTGACTGAGCCACTCCTGGACTAATTGTGAACAAATAGGAGTTTATACATGAACACAACCCCCAGCCTAGCCACACACGGCATAGCTTCTGGCGTCCATCCTCACAGCCCGTGCCTTACTTCCTTCAGATCAGGACTTGCTAGCATTCTTTGAGGACATAATGTGTGCCAGGTGGCATCCTAAGAGCTGCTTGTCTATCTTTAATAGGCACAGCAGCTTTCTGAGCTGAGCACTGTATAATTCTCTCTGATATACAAAAATGGACTCAGAGAAGTTAAGCAACCTGCCTGAAGTCACAGAGACAGTTAGTGAGAGGCAGCATCAGAATTCAAGTGATCCAGTTTAGAGCCACATTGAAACTGTGGCCAGAGGAAGTGGAGGGGTGCCACTCTACTCTCCCTGTCTGCAGGGGAGGGGCCCAGTGGTGAGAAGCAGAGCCCATGCAGCTGCAGCAGGGCCTTGATGCATCTCCGGGGACAGCAGAGGAACATGTTCCTCCTGCATGTGTGGCGTGGGCCTTTTGCAAGGACAGAACATGTGGGGAGCATGGCCTGCCTGAAGCCTAGGCCCGGGTTGAGGGCAGCAAGCCTCAGTGTCAGGTGGGAGAGACGGGGCAAATTGCTCACTCTGACCCTCAGGTGTAACTCTGAAGGATTCACACCCAGAGCTGCTTCTGGCTTGGAGGTCTGTGAGTCCAGAGTAAGAGGACTGGCATCCAGGGGCTACTTGGAGCAGAAACCCAGGGTCAGTTTTCTGCTGTGCCCTGACAAGCCTTGTGTCCCCAGGGTGGCATGGTGGATGACAAGAGTGAAGATTCCATGTCCGTCTCTACCCTGAGCTTCGGCGTTAACAGACCCACGATCTCCTGCATCTTTGACTGTAAGTCACACTTGACGGCATCTGAGTGTGTATGCACGACGTCACACTCGGAGTGGGGTTCCGTAGTCAGGAGTGTGTATGCTGAGGGCTTTTAGGCCAGCCAGGTCTTTTTGTATGTGTGCCTATGTACACATGGTCGTTGGTGTCCGTGTGTTGGAGATGGGGTGTGTGCGTTCAGTTCCTGTCGCCGTGAGTTTGGCCTCCCCTCCCCTCTTCCCTGGTCTCTCTCCTTGGGATTGGATAGGCTCAGAAGGCTCAAGCTGCTGCCTCTGAGCTAGACTATGTCCTCCTAACTGGAAGAGGCTCCCTCTGCATGATGGCTGTCGCCATTTCCATATTCAGCTGGAGTCTGCTGCCCTTCCTGGGGCAGACCCTCCTCTTCCTGTAGCTCCAGCCCTTAGCAACCCTATTTATCACATGGCATCTCTGTTTCCTCCTGAGTGAAGATGGGAACCGCTACCATCTGCGTTGCTACCTGTACCAGGCCCGAGACCTGCCAGCCATGGACAAAGACTCCTTCTCGGGTAGGTGGAAAAAGGGGAGGACCTGGGACTCCCAGTGGGAGGGCTCAAGGTGTGTGCTGTGGTTGGCAGGGTCCTTGGGTCTTGACTTCAGTGAGTGCTAGATACTGTTTTCAGGTTCCGGTGTCTCCTGCTCATCAGGACAGCTGACCCTCACATGAGACCTTAGCAGGATTTGACTTAGCTGATTGTCCCTTCCTTCCCAGGGGCCATTCTACGTCAGATCTCTAGTGATGTCTTTCTCTATGTAGGTCACTCTGTGCAGGCCCAGCTCTCTGAGGCCCCTACTTTCCCAGACCCAGATCCCTGAGGTCCCTGCCCTCCCAGATCCCAGCTTCTGGAGGTCTGATCCATCCTAGACCTAGATCCCAGACCCTGATATTCCTAGACCCAGCTGTGTATTGCCTGCTTGGCCTGGGGTCCTTTATGGAAGACAGTTCCGTGCATCTTTGCTTCGGCAGCACGCTTGCTCCGCTCTTTCTCATCCAGGTCACTCGGTTTCCTGCCCTTCTTGTTCCCTTCCACACTGCCCCAAACACAACTGGACTTCTTACTCCCTCGTTTTGAAGCACGGACCCCGACAGATGCACCTGCCACGCTTGCCCAATCAGAAGAGCCTTTGGAGGTGCGGGCCCGTGGTCCCTCCAGTTTCATCTTCGCTTGCACTGTTACCCATGAGCCCCAGCCCCCAAGTGCAAGCCTCCTCCTGCATGTGCCTGGCCTTGGCAATTAATCCCTTCTCAACCTAGAGTGCGTTTCTTCCTCAATTTCAACTTCAGGACCCAGACCACACGTCCTCTGATTCCCCCAAGCTGAGTTGGCCACTCCTTCCCCGCTGCTGGACACCTCTCCATTACAGCTCTCTGCACCCTTATCCGCTGTGGGGCTCAGTTGTGGTCTGTCCGCTGCCATCTTCCCATCATCTGGGTGCTCACACAGGGACGTGCCTTGTTTCCCCTCTGAGCACCACTGTGTACCTAGGCAGATACTGATGGCCAGGTGTCCCACCTCCTTATTTTATAGGTAAAGAAATAGAGACTTGGGTGGGTTCCCTAAATTGCTTGAGCTGAAATAGCTGACAGGTGACAGTTGGGAATTAAGTCCAAAGGTGTTCCCCTACAAGTACCTACCCCCAGTTAAGGAGGATGGGGTTCTGTGGGAGTGGCCTTCTGGTCACAGAATGGCTGGCTGCACAGCATTCTAAGCCCAAGCTCCCTCTCCTTCCCAGAAGCTATAGTTCACACCCAGGTTCCCGTGCTCCCAGTGACCTGCCCTCCAGCACCACTCAGCTACGCACTGAGGGCTGGAGCGCTTCCCTCCTGGGCTTTGGAGGCGGGTCCTGACAGAGCCCTTTGCACAGTGACGTCGGCAGGCTCGGGGCAGTTAGACATCTGCAGTGGCTGTGTCTAGGACTCTGCCATTGGAACTGACACTGAGAAAGGTAGAAATGGACTGATCCCCAGCCTGCTTCCTTTTAGCAGAGGGCACGTGGGTGAGGGTGGAAGGCCATTTGTCTTCTGTGAACTGAGCTGGTTAAGGACACCCAAAGGGCAGGGCCTCCCCGAGGATTGCAGCCTGGGCAACTGGAGCTCGGCATGTGGATCATGCAGTGGGGTCAGCAGGCACCGGTCTGGGAGATGTCATACTTTCCACCCAGATAAACATCCCTTGAGCTTTGAGGGCGCTGCCCAGGGCTTCCTCAGAGGCCACGGGCTTCTGAATGAAAGGCCCGATTGAGCAGCAGCTGGAAAGGAAACCAGCAGCCAGCACGGGGGAACCTATAAAACTCGGAGTGTTTATTTTCACTCCCAAACCCTAAACCAAAGCGATTTCTCCCCGGGAACTGACCCCGGGGTGGCTGGCTGTTCAGTGCTGTGCCCAGCCACTGCCTGCTGTATCTGAGGAACCTGGTATTTGAAGCCAGAATGTCTGAGGCCAGGGGAGGGTCCAGCTGTGACTGCCTACTGCTAGGAGCATCTTCCAGCTGCCTACCCGCTGTCCGGGGCCATGCAGTCCTCTGCTCCCACCATGTTCCTACTGATAGCCTGTGGATGTGGAGTGTGGAGGAGACACTTGTGGGATGTTGCTGTTCAGGTGGCCTGAGCACTGTACCTCAGTGGGGCTTGCCTTTGTGGCCACATCTGCTCTCTAGGCCCGTGGAAGGTGTCTGTGGTGTCTGCTTGAGTTGAGTGTTTGCAGTAGAGATCAGGCAGAGAATATAAGAGGCAGCTAATACTAGTTGACTTCTCTGATACCGGTATGGGCTTTGCTCTGAGCTAAAAGTGGTGACTCCAAAGGACTGAGAAATCACTGTTCCTGGCTCCATCTTGCCTGACCCTTCAAAGTGGCAGCATCATGCCATCTCCCAACACAGTCCAAGCCCACATCTTCCTAGTTCTATGCACACCAATGCTACTGGAAGGTAGAAGCTGTCCTCTGCCCCATCCCCCCTGAAAACTGCTTCTGTATTGGTTGGAGCTGTCCTGCTGACAACTGCCACTCCATACCCAGAAGATCTTGGAGAAGTGTTGTCTTACATCATTTCAGGAGTGAAGATATGCCTATTATATAGATTCTTCTTCGGGCCTCACAGGTCAGGGGGTGACTTGGCTAACCCAGTCAAGGAGAGATGGCCGACAGGCCAGATGTTACATGATTTAGTGACCCATGAGGTGAAGGATCTACTTATGAAGTCCCACATTCCTCTGCTGGCCTGTGGTCCAGTGAAGTTGAAGTAATGTGGTCCTGAGAGATGTTACGCTTACAGCGGGTCACAGTGGGGTCTGTCGAACCTCAGCTCACCTGTGCTGTAGCGATGCCTAGATTTGGGTGTCACTGGGGACTTCCTCCCCCGGGGCTTCTGATGTCTGGCTGCCGCTTGGCCCTTCCTCTTCTAATCCAGGCTTTCTGTTCAGGTTGGCTCTGATGCTGGGGGTGGGGGTGGGGTGGGGAGACCCAGACATCCACCCATCAGGCATGGGAAGGGGTTTTCCAGACTGCATCGGAGGCTTGTGAAACGCTTCACTTAGAAAGGGTTCCTGGGAAAGAGACTGGGGACCGGATCCCAGCTTTATGATGCACGGCGGCTTGGAGGAGCCGTCTAACCTGCTTCAGCTCCTCAACGCCTTCCCAAGAACTGGGAGCATGAGTCGGGACTCAGGCCAGATTTCCCAGCACCAGTCCGGGGCCCTTTGATATATACCCACCATCCCCCTACTGCAGCGTCCTGGCTCTGGTGCTGTCTTCTTCCTGTCGCCCAGGCCAGGGGCTTAACCTGTGCGTGGCTGGCACTGGGGACACCTTCCTCTTCTTAGTATTTTTCCTTGGATCAGGGTAGGAGAACTTCCTTTGGCAAGTGTTTTGGATGCAGCCAGGTGAGTCTGGCTCTAACACGTGAATGTTCCCCACTTCCTTGTGCCATTCCGTCTCTTCACTTGGGTCATGACCATCCTCACCCAGGAGTCTCCTTCATCTCTGCATCCCCAGCACTGAGCTACCCTACCACACAGTAGCCAGTCAGTGCCTGAGTACTGAATGGGCGATGGGTTACCAGAGCCCCTGGAGTGGCACCTTTGTACCTAGAGCCTTTGGCTGATTTGGGTGATGCCCAGGAATGTGAGGAAAACATTACAAACAGTTTTATGTTTTCAGGGCATCCTGCCCAGCTGCTTTCTGAAGGGTCACTAAGTAGCTTCCCAGCGGAAAGAACACTTTCTTTACCCACTGCTTGCCAACACTGGGTTTGGTAATTTTGAACATTTTTCCCCCTAAATTTTAATTTCTTTTTTTTAAAAAAAATTTTATGTTGCTCAGGCTGGTATGGAACTCACTACGTAGCTAAAGATGGCCTTGAACTCCTGACTCTCTTCCTTTCAGCTCCCGAGTCCTGGGCTCCCAGGCAGCACACTGGCCTTTTTCTTGAGTTTGTAGTAACAATATTGCTGTGGCATCATTTGAACTTGCATTGCTTTGATTTCTGGGGTTCATTCCACTTGCCTTTCCTATGGGGATGGCATAGAGCACTAGACCAGGAGTCGGGCCAGTCTCAGCCTCCCGGGATCTCAGCCCAGAGGTCGGGTGGGGGGTGGGGGGATTGGTTGATGGGAATGCAGATATCATCCAGAGTCCTAGGAAGGTCAGAGTGGCAGGACTGGCCGACACCCTGGTACAAAGCTCTGAACCTATACAAAAAATGTCCTGTCTGGACTTGGTAACAGGTCCTTGGCTCTCTTGTGAGGTAATCTGGTGGCATCCTCAAGTGGCCTGTATCTGGAGCCTCTCAAAGGCAGCTTGTGGTCTTCAGAGAGCTCTTGTCCAAACATGTCCCCTTGGGGGTTGCTTCAGCTGTTTGGGTCCCGCAGCCCTCAGGCTGGCTCAACTATGGACATGGGGATCTGACCCTTCCCCGCTGACCTCCCAGGCCCCTGTTCTTTGCCTCCCTGACAGGATGTGTCTGTGAGTCCATCTGGCCACCTTGCTGCTGCTATGTCTTTTGCCCGGATGGGGGTGGGGAGATGGGCGGGGGTGGGGGTGGAGGCTGGGCCCTGGGCACACAGTAGCCCAGTGTCTGTGGCCCAAGGCCTCCAGGCCTGTTCTTTACAATGCTTTTGTTGTCCTTTTCCCTCCCATGGGTGGGTGGGGTGCATGCGTGTGGGTCTGGGTGAGTTTTGTTTGTAAGCTGCCCCCTGTCTGTCCCCCAGCGCTGAGCTCATTGCCTGAGCTGCTGGAGCTGCTGGAAAGAGCCAGCCTGCTCAGAGGCCTGCGTGGGGGGTGCTGCCAACACCAATACAACGTGCATGGCCGCTACAATGTGCAATTGTGACCTTTGTGTAAACGCGGTCGGTCTGGGGCCCGCACGCTTATAAAAATAAAGCATTGGGAAGCACAGGGGGGTGGGAACAAAAGAAGCTTTTTTGCTGGCTCTCTAATATGGTTTTATTTATCGGAACGCGCCCTCCTTCCCTTACTGGAACTGGGAGAGGTTCTCTGCCGAGCTTGGAGCTGATGGTATCACAGCCAGACGGTTTCATTAAACGCACAGACGCCGCCAGGCCTCGCCAGGGGCAGAAGGAAGAGGGCTCGGGGCCAGGCTGCCAGGGCCTGTGCGTGGATGTGGGAGTCCCGTGCCAGGGAGGCACTCCCCTGGGGAGTCTCTCTGTTAAGGGCATCTCATTGCCCTCCTCCAACCACAGAGTCAGGTTCAAAGCCAGTATTACAGGGGATGCCCTCCATGACTCTCCTACTGCCCCTCAGTTCCTGAACTAGCAGGCCTGGCTCAGGTTTGGTGCCCGTCAGCTAACCGAGTATGTTTCTGTCACAGGTGCCTAGGGCTCCTGACTGTGAGGTTGATGCCCTCACCCTTACAGCTAGCTCTTGAGTCACAGTCACAATGTTGAACCTTGCTGTCTACCTTAAGTGGAAGTCCTGCTCTTACCTCATCTTTCCACCTCATCTACAGCCACCCTGTGCCAGCCCCCCTCTCTCTGTCACCTCTTGTGCAAGGGTCCGGGTTTGTCTCTTGGTCTCCTTATAGCTAGAAACCTAGCCTGATTCCCTGTCTCCCCATCCTGGCCTGGGATTGTTCGGATGGCTCTGTATCCTCCGAGGCCACTGGAGCTCTGCTGGGTCACATGGAGTTAATGGCTGTGCCGGGGCTGGCCTGGGGGGCTTGGCATCTGGGATAGAGCTGGGGCTGAAGGTATCAGCTGTGTTAAGGCCCTGTCTCTTCTCAGACATCCGGCTCAAGCTGCCAGCTCCCTGCATCCTGACTCTCCTGTCCATGCGCCCTGAGCACCTGTCATTTGGAACAGGACCCTAAACTGATACGCTCTTGGAGACGATGGGAGAGCATCCTCCCTCAAGCATTTTACTCCTCTCTCAAATCATGTGCACACATTCCCTAGACCTCACACTAGTGTCCCAGTGTTTCCCACAACATTGCCTGGAACTTACTAGAAAGTCAAGGACCCTACCCAACTCCGCTGCATCACATGTGCAAGAGAACTGTTAAAACATTCTAGGTGATTCCATGGTACCTTCACATTTGGGGACCACCGGTCTAGAATCTGCTCCAATTATACCAACTTGCCTTTGGACAAGGCAGAGAAAACGACTGGCTGGGTCCCAGGCCGTTGGGCCTGGCAGGCTGCACAGGAATTTTGGGCGAGTGAGGAGCTCACACCATGCAGTGCCCAGCAGCTCTTGGCTCTGCATCCACCTAAGGCCGTGCCACCTCTGCCTGTACCAGTGCAGAAGCCTCGTAACTGATTCATGCTGTCACTGTGTGTCTCCTGCCTGGTCTCTAGGTGGCACCTGGGGTGAGCTGCTGAGGGAGGGTACTGGTCATGTTCTACTGATGCTATCCAAGGCTCCTAGAGCCTAACACCTGTGCCCTCCTCCCCTCTCCTCAAAGAATCCAGATCGACCATGAATATACGTCCTGCACTTCGTGTTTATTCTTCTAGGCTCTCACTCAAATTGTCGTTAGTTTGGGCAGATAGTTCATATTTTGCTCCAATTGTGTCCCCAGCTCCCAATGCCTGGTCCCTAGTATGGCATGAAGAAGGCACTCAGGAAATACTTGTTGGATAAATGAATGGGGCACACAGGCACCCACTTTTTTTTCTGGCACACCTTGCCCCAGTGACGAGCTAGGAGCAGGAAAGGAAAGGTTTCAAGTTCCAGGCCAAGGTCAGGCTCCATCTCCAAGTGGCTATAGGTGGCCTCAGAGATGTCATCTGGCCCGAATGCTGTTATTCCAGAGTGGCAGCCACAACCATGCTCTGGCTTTGTGGCCCTGCGACTCCTGATCAGTCAACTGAGTCCTGTCTCCTTCCTTACCTGCCCCACACAGACCCCTATGCCATCGTCTCCTTCCTGCATCAGAGCCAGAAGACGGTGGTGGAGAAAAACACCCTGAACCCCACCTGGGATCAAACCCTCATTTTCTACGAGATTGAGATCTTTGGTGAGCCGGCCAGTGTGGCCGAGCAGCCACCCAGCATTGTGGTGGAGCTGTATGACCACGACACCTATGTAAGTATGTTTTACCTACTACTTCTCTTTATTGCCCAGGACCCTGGGGAAAGTTGTGGTGTGAATGTTGGGGCTCCACTTAGCTACTTATCCCCAAGACTTAGGCTGGTGGCCTTCCTCCTCACTGCTCACTGAAATGATTTTAAATGAGTTTGAAATGGATCGCTGGCACAGGACCCTTGGCAGACATAGCTAATCAAACTGAGAGAGGGGAGCAGATCCAGAAAGGGCACAGAGCTGTGGATTAGAGGTCTGGCTTTTCTCCAGGCCTACCTTGTCCCTTCTCGCCACAATTATTAATCAAGCACTTTCTGTACTGGGCTGGGTGGCCTCTTGCCTGAGGCTTGCTGTCTAGGTGGGAACTGAGACACCCAGTATGTGAAGAGCGCTCTAGGTGAGACAGAGTGTCTGGAGTACCATATGGCCCTGTGGTATAGGCAGGGCCGTTCCATGGTGCTGTTCAACAGAATTTCCTGCGGTGATGCTGTGCTTTCTGGCTGTGCTCTCGGGGAGGGGAGCCGCCAGCCTCATGTGGGGAACACTTGAAATGCACTTGTCCCAATGGAGAAACTGAGTTCTGAATTCGGTTTAAGTAACTGCATCAGGGTGTGTTGTCCATGAGACATAACTGGCGGAGTGTTTGCTTAGCATGCACAAAGCCCTGGATTTGTGCTACATCAACTGGGCATACAGCCGTAGTGGTGTGCGGGCCTGTAATCCCAGCGTTTGGGAGGTAGAGGCAGGAGTTCAAGGTCCTCTTTGGCTACATATCAAGTTTGAGGCCAGCCTGGGCTACCTGAGACCTTGCCTAAAAACGAAACAAGTCAAAGCAAGACAAAACAACCCCCCCCCCGAAATCTGAAGGTGACTTATGCTCCAGTATAAGACAGTACTGTGCAAAATAATCAGGGGAAGCTGGGGTGAAGACAAAAATCCTGAAACAAATGTGGGGAGGGGAACATAGAAGAACATTCTAGCAAATATGGGGGTGCTGGAGGATGAAGAGGAAGAATGAGGCCAGAGGAACTGGGGGATGCGGTCAGAAGTAAGGGAGGCCATGTGGTTCTAGACAAAGAAGATCAGGTGGAGAGGTCTGGTCCGGGCGGGGTGCACTGGCAAGGAGGAGGGGTTGGAAGTTGTGTCCAGCAAGAGTTGCCATGACTACATGTCAAAAGTTCTGAGAAAGTGTGGCAGCCAGGGATGGGGAGGTGATGCTCTGTAAGGTGTTTACCAGATTGTCACAGAGGCTGGCCATGGGTGGCCTGGGTCTGGTTTGGGCATTCTGACCTGGAAGTTCTAGAGCTAGCAGAGCTCAAGGACAGGAAGCAACTAGATGGAGTGTCATCAGGGCCATCAAGGGAAGGAGGAGTACAGGTCCTGGTGCTTGTGAGGCAGGAGGAGAAAGGGGGGTGGGGGACTAGGAGGCCCTGAATGGGTGCAAGGCGAGCTGGTAGGTTCCCAGCCTGAGCCAGAGCTCTTCGGGGACCTGCTCACTCACACCCAGCCGTGGTAACTTTCTAGAACTATCTTTTGAACCGTGCCTCTCCCGTCTATCTCACTGTCACTCAGACCAGGTCCTGTTTGGCCTGTCCTTGGCTGGCCAGCCAGAAACTCTCTTTCGGAAGAATCTTCTCGAAACGTTGCTCCAAGCTGCCCTTCTCATGTTTGCCGGGCTAAGAGGGAGGTCTGTCCCGGGGTAGTGGTGGCTCCATGGATGAGGGAGAGTTGTGTCCATTGGGAATCTGCCAGCCCTACCCCTCTGCAGAACTCAGCAGCCAAGGGGGGCCACACTTGGCCCCGAGAAGCCCCAGACCCTCCCCAGTGCTGCGGTTACTGTCCGCCCTGAGTGATGATTCTGAATTGTCACTCACTAGTGTGGTGTGTGTGTGTGTGTGTGTGTGTGTGTGTGTGTGTGTGTGTGTGTGTGTGTGTGTGTGTGCTGGAGCTGGTGGCCATTCCAGGATGCCTCGTAGAGGTGCTGAGGCCCTCCCCTCCTGTAGTATAGCATGAGAATGGTCAGGGCTGTCTCCCAGCCCTTCCCCTGGGCAAGGGTTGAGGGCTTGTGATGCCCACAGCACCATCTGCCTGAGACCTGGCTCTGCCGACTGCCCTGTGAACTGTGGGTAGTCTGTCTGCTGTGACAGAGGTGAGGAGAGCTGGGCACCAGCACAAAAGCATGGAGACAAGAACTGGGCGAAGCCAAGGGGCTCCAGGGGAGGAGGAATAGGCATGGAGGTCGGCTGAGAAGAACTAGTGTTCAGTCACTGAGAGGAGGTGGACCTGTCCTATGGGCAGCAGGAGAGAAGGAGGAAGCCAGGTTCAAGACTTAGGAGGGAAAGACATCATTTTAGTAAGACTCACTTTGGGAAACAAGGTCACTTTTATTTTATTTTTTCATCTGAAAAAGTGGGGAAGTTAGGGGTGAAACAGTTGTGATATGAGAGTCCCTGACATGTCAAACAAGGGTGTTAAGGAAGTGTAGGCAGACTGTTTCTCCCAGGTCTCTCTGATGGGCTCAGGGGTGGATTAAGCAAAAGCATGGGGAATAGTAGTTGGGCACAGAGAAGGACTTCTGTAACTGCTGTGGGAATTCCATCTTAGTGCACGGAGGCTGCTTGCATCTGCTCCTCACGTTTCCCTAAGAGGGCAGTGCTTGTCATTCCACAGAAGAGGCTGCCCTGACTTCTGGGGCGGGGGGGAGACATGGGACACTGACTCTTCTCTTTCGACACTGGTCTAGGGTGCTGATGAGTTCATGGGTCGCTGTATCTGTCAGCCCAGCCTGGAACGGATGCCCCGATTGGCCTGGTTCCCATTGACCAGAGGCAGCCAGCCTGCGGGCGAGCTGCTGGCAGCATTCGAGCTGATCCAGAGAGAGAAGGTAAGGCTGGCCACTGTCCAGGCCTGGGAGGCCCAGCTGGGGCACAGGCCAAGGGTGGTGGGGCTGTCCACATGGTGAACTCCGTAGGAACTGGGATGCTTCCTCTAGAGTCAGCCCTCCTACTGATACCCACCAGCCCACCCTTTCTGATCTCCAAGTCAGAACACAATCCACTTGAGGGCAGGATGTCGACTTCAGGATGACTGACTCCTCTGGCCACAGCACTTTTTCTTTCTGGGTCATTCCCCGTCATGGTTTCCAGGAGCCTGCATGGTTGGGGCAGGGGGCCTTGAGTGTAGTGAATGGGTACTGGGGGCAGGCTGTGCCATGGCCTGGCTTTGGACCTTGTAACCAGGATCCTACTGTTAAACGCCAGGCTGTTTTGAGGGCTGTGCTCAGGTTTGCCATGGATTCCACATGAACCTTGTTTGTTAGCTGCTCCTGCGGCAGCTCTGGGTAAGGTGTCTGGAGGACACAGACTACCGCCCTTCAGCTGGGAGCAGCCCAAGTACCTGGCCTGTTTGCTACTTGACACAGTCTATGGGTGTTGGCCCGGGGTGGAAATCAGGGGTCTGGGATGGGTGATGAGCTGGTGAACAACATCCTTTTTTCTTTACTCTAGCCAGCAATCCACCATATTCCTGGCTTTGAGGTAAGTCTTGTTTGTGTATTTCTCTCCAGTCTGCCTACCCCTGTAGACCCCTCTAGGCTTGGGAGGGCAGCTAGCAGGACTCACCTTAGCCCACCTGAGGGCCCTGGAAACTCCTTTAGGCAGAAGGTGGCTCAGTGTGGTCCCCGGGTAGGTGACCAGGGGCTGGAGTTCTCATCTTACTCAGTGGCTCCCTACTGAGTCAGCATAGGCACCCCCTGCCTGGAGATGACTGAGCACCAAGTTCCAAACTGTAGAGACCTCAGAGCTGTCCATGCCAGGGCTCTGGATTGGGCTGGGCATGAGACTCACCATGGTGGATTTAACATTTATGGGAGTGCAGGTTTGACCACAGCCTCTGGGGGTACAATCCTGGCTCAGGGTCTTTTAATATTGCCTAAGGCCTTTAACTTGCAGCCCAGGCTGAGGATCAGAAAGTGTTTGGGAGCAGCCCAGTATTGTTAGAAATGCCAATTTCTGGGTCCACTTCCATCCAGGCAAGCTCTGAGGGTGGAGGCCCATCATCCCACACCCCACCCAGCCCCGTGAAGCTTCTGATGCACAGGAAGTTTCAGGATCCCTCTAGCCCAATTGGCCTAGCTCATGTCTCCCTGTGACCCTTTCCTCTCCTCTGCTGACAATGTCCCCTCGGTCTGCTTCCTGCCTTTCTGCCCCCTTTTCCTGGAGGTCCCAGTAGAAACCCTGTGCTGAGTCTCAGGCTTGTTTTCTTCCTTGTTCCATTTTAGAGCAGGCTCAGCTGGAGCCGCTTGGGCTGTTGGGACACACAGGGTCCGGGTGGTTGTAACCATACAAGTCCTTCCCACCCTTTGCTTCTCCCCGCCGTCTCCTGCCAGTTTCCCCTTGTCCTGTCAGGGCTGGGGCCCTCAGCTCTGCTAGTCCTGGAGATTCTTTCCATGGCTCCCCAAATCTACAGTACAGTTCTACAGCTTTGCTTGAGGCCCGACTTCTTCCAGGGGCTGCTACACAGGGTCCCAGGTCCCTCCTACTGCCTGTCTGATGTTCTCCCCCCTGCCACTTCTGGAGAGGATCAGACTTTGTCACAGTCCACTGTCGCTTCTTCATATGGGAGCACCTGAAGGGTGTGGCGAAGGAGCTGGCATGCTTGCCCTTGGTGGGAGGACTTCCTGTGGGTGCCATCTCTGTCCCAGACAGTGCTTCTTGTTACTAATGGAGACCCTTTGCTCTTCTGCTTCTCCTACTGTCTCCCGGATGTGGCCCATTCCAGATGCACGAAACTTCAAGGATACTGGATGAGGTGAGCTGAACCCAGGCATGGGGGAGGTGGTAGACCTGGAGGGAGGGAGATAAAGGCCAGACTTCCAAGCTCCTGTCACAGGGTGACTGGTCTGGATTTTAGTCCTTAGGCTTGGAGTAGAGCCACAGCTGCCTGGGGTACACACTGTGAGGTGATTCTGGCCCCAGAGGCTTGATGCCTCCTTAGTAGTCCAGACATATACAGATCACCTGAATGGCAATACTGAGTTTTGTCTGGTTGAGTAACAGATGGCATATTTTCAAGCATAAAATGTTGGGCAGGTGCCAGAGTAGCCAAGGAAACCTTTCTGGTGGTGGAGGCAGTGTTAGGACTTTGACAAAGCAATGGAGAAAATGGGAAGCACATAGCTTTGGTCCAAGGGGCCTAGGTGCAGCGTGAAGATGGATGGGAAGGAGAGCTCTGGGCCAAGGCCGAGCAGGAAAAGGCCATCCATGTCCTCCATCAGGGAGGCAGGGACTCCCTGGGCTGGGTTGAGAGCGGATACCACTTGACATTTTCGGTGCAATTTGGACTTGAAGTGCAGGATCAATCAGGATGTGGGATTGTAGCCCGCCTCCCTTCCCTCACTTCCTTTCACTCCCAGGCAGAGGTGGGGGCCTGCCAGCTGCTGGCCCTCTTCGCGCCTGACAGGCGGCCTCCTGCTTCTGGCGGCCATGCGGAGAGACTGCCGATTTGGAAGGCAGCATAGAACTCTAGCCAAAACCCACAGCCTGTGCTGAAGAGGACCCGGCCTAGGGATGAGTTATGACAGACTCAGAATCCTTCGTGACCGGATGTGTCATATGGAACAGCGAGGGCTCGGACTGAGGGCGAGGATGCGGCTGTGGCCTGGCTGCCATGAAACAACTCAAAACTGCAGCTTGGGGGCCAGACCCTGAAGAGTTGAGCATCAGGGCTGGTCAGGTCCCCTACTGAGGCTTCCTGTGGTCAGCGGGGCCAGAGGACAGTGTTCCCTGGGAGCTTCCTGGATACAGAGAGGGCCAGCCCAGCAGGTTCAAAGGGTTCGAGGCCCAGGGAGGCGACCCATCCTATAAGATGACCTTGTGATGCCCTTTACCCCAGAGGGTGCCAGGGTAACCCTTGGCCCTGAGTTCAGCACACTTCCCCTGACTGAAGGCTGAGTCTCCTGCCAATAACTTGGGGCTTACTCAGTTTTAAGGCTCCCCAGAGGCTGACAGGAGGCTGCTCTGCTCCTGCAGAAAGCCTGCTGACCCGGCAGAGGGTTTTCTGTCTTTTTGTGTGTGGTGGCCCAGCACCTGCTTGTATCGCTGTTAATGTCTCCCAAGCTCCCAATGCAATCCCTGTGCACACCGAAGGTTTTGGAGGCAGTACCTTGGGCTGGAGACACCCTGCTGTATGCTGCTACGGAGGGACAGGGCAGTAGTAACCCAGCCGTGGGAACACTGCTCTGTGGGGCTCCAGGTGGGGGAAGCCAGGCTGCCTTGCTTGCTGGGGGCTTTAGTGTGCAGAGACCTGAGCCCTTGTGGAGAGCGGAGGGTGCCTTTTGATCTTTGTCCTCTCTCTCTCTCCTTTGAGCTTCTTCCCATCCTTCCTGTCTCGTCCTTCCTCTGTGCCCTTCTTGGCCCATCTTCCTTCCCACCTCTTCTGAGCACCCTCCCCCCACCCACCCCTTTTTTGGTCTTGAGAACAAAGGCAGTTCGGGCTGCCAAGAGGAATGAGTTCAAAGAAACTGCAATTTTAGATTTCCTGAGAACTGGCGAGTGTGCGCGTGCAATGCGCATGGGCACGTTGGTGAGAACACGCATGCGCACACATGTGGCAGGCGAGGTCCCAGGGGTTCCTTACTAGTGGGGCTCTTAGAACTGGGGACATGTGTAGAGGAAGACCTTCCCCAGGGCCTGCGGGATTTGACTGTCCAAAGACATGGCTAGCTGTCCCTCTTCGCTTCTGCTCTGAGGTAAAGGATGCCCTGGAAGAGGGCAGCATGTGCTTCTTGGATGCTTGTGCTGCGGGTGTGGTGGTCCAGCTAGTTACCCCAGACTCCTTCCCAGATCTAGGAGGTGGCAAGGGATACAGTTTACCCTAAGACCCACCCCAGGTTTGCTCCTGCACCCCAGCATCCACTAGAAGGAAACATTTGGTGTTTTGCAATCAGGAAAAGGAGCCCAGTGCCCCCCATCCCTTTCCTCCTCCCCCAAGGTCTTAATTTGAAACACTATTTCCCTGGGAAGTGTAATTAGACCAGCATGTTGTTCCTAATGAGCTGGGTGGGGCAGACAGACAATGGAGCCTCCTGCTGCTGCCTGCCTGCCCCCTGCCTGCAGCTCCCCAAGGAACCAAGACACATCCCCCTTGGGTGAGGTGGGGGTCTGGGGGCTGCTGGGGACAGGGCAGGCCAGTGGGCTGCAGAGGCATGTCAACCCCCGCATTGCCCTGGGAAGAAGCATCTGACAAGTGTGCTGTCACCCGGGACCAGGAGCCTTTCTGCGGCTTCAGCTCTGTGCTGGACTGGCCCTGGGGGACATACGGGCTGAGAAGAATCTAAGGGTGGCTTCTACTGTTGGGAGAAGTCCCCCAGTTGTTCCTGGAGATCTGGGGCTGAACTGGCTTGATCAACACCCTGCCCACCTGGTGCCAGCTCTGCTCCAGAGTCAGGGCAGGCACAGGAGTTTGGTTTTATGGCTGTCTCTGACCAGGCTAATAAGGAATTGGCTTGTCCTTGGGGCCTGGAGTGCTCAGTCCCTGTCACCTGTGAGACAGCCAACCAGACCTTGGCTGCCTTTGTAGCCTGCCCCCTGCCTTTCCTGGCAGTATGCTGTCCAGTTTTAATAAGGGTCACAGCACCCATAGTGTCTTGAAGGGACAACTTTGGGCCCCCCTAGGTGGGTTGGACCAGGAGGAAATTGAGGCTTAGGAGCTGGCAATATGGCCCAGGCTCCCCTTTACCTCCTGAGTGAGATGAACAAAGGACTGTTAGGTTCACGGGAACTGTGTGAGGTACATGTGTTCGTGCATGTGCGTATGTACGTGTGTGTGTGTGTGTGTGTTAGTTACATGAGTTATTTGAGTTTAAAAGATGTCAGGGCTAGAAGAAGTTTCTGGAGCGTTTGGAGGAATTGAGGGAGAACTTGACTTAGGCCCTGAAGACTGCCTGCCAGGTCCCAGAAGGAGGCTGGAGCAGCGTGAGCAGGCACAGCCAGCAAGGGCTGAGGAAGGGCCTGGGGTGATGGCAGAGCAGGTGGCAGTGTGGGCAAGGAGAGCCACTTTTTTACTCCCTCTGCCCCCCACCCTTCCCTTACTCCAGCTATCTGTTCACGTCACTGCTTATTATTCAGAATTGCTGCTTAGCTAGGGACAAAGACAGACAGAGAAGGGGCGGAGGATGATTGATGCGTCTTTCAGTGTGACGAAGGTCAGGAGGGGACAAAGGCTATGGGGACCACGGAGACACTGGATGCTTAGGGTACCAAGGAAGAGTTAGATGATATATAGAGTCCAAGTAGGAAGTGGCCAGATGAAGAGGGACAGGCTGTACTTCGGACAGATGGATGGTGAGTGCTGAGTCCCAAGTTTAAATAAAAGACGGTGCCTCCATTTAAGAAGGGTAAGGATTGAGTATATTGAGATTTGGGATCCTGAAGGAAAAGTCACGTGACGAGAGACGTCAGCAGTAGCTGGAAGATGAGGGGTTTGTAAGTGTCTTGAGTGCAGGGTCACTTGAGTGACACGTCCCGACTGCGTGGACTTCGTTAGTTGAGGATGTGTGCAAAAACAGAAGTGAGGAGACCACAGAACGGGCCACTGGGTGTGTGGACAGCAGAAGGAAAACTTGTGGACGGGAGGAAAGAAAGAAGGGAGGGAGAGGGGGAGGGGGAGGGGACGAGTAGCAAGAGACAGGAGAGAGATTTAGGAAAAGGGTCACCAGGGCTTGGTGGCCAATCGGACATAGTGAGGCAGGAAGAAGGAACCAAGGGTGGCACTGGTTGTCTTGGTGGATGTTGGGGCCAGTGTATGAGACGGGGCTTGAAGGGAGCAGGTTTCGGGGGAATGGATTTAAAAAAAAAAAAAAGTAATCATCGACAAGTTAAGTGTGAGAGACCATTAGGATGCTTGGATGAGCAGAGTGGGAAGCTGGTAGGGATGGGGCTAAGGACTTAGGAGGGACACGAGGGACGGAAAGCCTGCGAGGCAAAGAAGACTGGCTCTGCAGGGCTGAGGGAGGAAGGGGCTGAGGTGGCCTGGGAGGCTCATCCTGGAGAGGAAGAGGGAACTGAGTAGGTGGGTGGCTTTGGGAGAGACAGCTGCTGACAAGGGGTGGGAGAGGTGAGAATCCACAAGTGACCTGGGGCTGAATGTTGGCTTGGGAGAGAAGTTTCCAGAGAGGAGGCACTGGGGCAGAAGCAGAGGGCAGAGAGGGGGATGGAGACGGGGGAGGGTTCAGAGAAACTGTGTGATGGATAGAGAACTCTGGGGTGGAGAGGTAGAGACTGAAGGGAAGGGGAAGGACTGAAAGGATGGGGTGAGGTGGAGTCAGGGACCTAGAGAGCACTAAGGACTGGGTACACAGTCACAGCTCTGTGCTGGGGTGTGTGGCACGCAGGACACAGCATTGTCTTGGAGGACAGGGGACCATGATGGTGTCTTGCAGGCTGGGCAGAGAAGGCCATCAAGAGAAGGAACCCCGGGGAACTGGAGCCAACTGGCCTCGGGCCGGAACGTTGTGGGAGGCCTGGGGACAGCGTGGTGGACAGAGGGCGTGCTGGGATGAGAGGGACGTCCTCGTGCCGAGGACGTGGTCCCTGGGTGTTCACTAACCTCTGTCTCTGCTCTTCTTCCTCCTGCCTCCGCCTGCCTGGCTCCACAGCTGTGTACCCCTGCCTTCTTCCTGCAGGGCCTCTTCCAGACGGTACTAGTGCCCGCTTGGGCTGTTTGCCTCCATCCTACTCGGGGAGTGGGCTCCACTGTGGGGAGTCTGGTTCTCAGGTCGTACAGCAGATGTCATCACAGGGCTCTGGGGAGCTAGAAGGGAAGGTGGCCCACAGACAGCCCACAGCTAGCTGGTGGGTCTTCTTTGGTGAAGAGGGTGGCGGGGTGAGGAACATTGTTCTTTGGCCTCCTCACTCGGCAAAGCTTGGAGCCTAACCCTTCCTGTTGCCACCCCTCGCCCCCATTCCCTTTGGTCCCACAGTGGGCTGGGCATCGGGCACAAGAGGTTAGGAATATGCCACAAAGCTAGGCCCTTAAAATAGGCCACCCCTGCTGTATAGTCACCTGCAGCTGGTGGCAGGTGTCGGAGTGTGGCCCCAGGTTCTGTTAGCAGCCCGGCTTCTCGGGTGGTTGCACAGGCTGTCTGGGTGCGCCTGTCCTAGGCTCTGTGGTGGGCACAGCTCTCCTGCAGGTGTGCACTGAGGCTGCTCTTGTCTGTCACACACCCTATATCATGTCACCTACTGCCGCCTAGGAGGAAGCCAGGCAGTTTCTACCTTTGTCCCGGTGACTGAAGGGTAGTTATAAAGCCAATGTTGTTCTGAGAGATGTTTCTGACTGCCCAGCTCTCCTCAAGTGACCCCTAGGAGAGCGATCTGAACACCAGCGCTAATGGCCATGGCGCCGACAACAATGGCGTCCATAATTACAGTCACATCATTCATTAAGTGCCTTCTGGTGCCAGATGCTCCTCTTGTTCATCTTCTCCTTTACTTCTCAGAGTGACTTTGTTCAGCGTCTTGTTATTCTTTCTTTATGAGGACACTGAGTCACTGGTGCTGAGTAATCTGCCCAGGGCCACACAGCGAGGAAGCAAGAGAGCTGGCATCAGAGTCCAGGGCTGTCTGGTCCTGAACCTGAGGTCCTTACGGCCATGGGTCAGGGTGGTGTGGCATCATCAGAGGGCCACTGGGCAGGAGGTGGCTGGAGTTGCTATGAAATTTGATGTAGGCAGGAGGAAGCTGCCCTTGTCACCCATGTTAGCAATTATCTGTCAATATACTGTCCTTTCCGAAGAAAGACTGCTGGAGAGTAAGTCAGGTGATCACAATGCTTACTGAAGCGCAGCCCGTTTGGTACTAGTTAATCTTTGTAACATCAAGACGTCTATGTATGGATGATGTGCTGTGTGACGGTGTATCCAAGGAGGTTCAATTTCTAGTGTAACCCGTGTTTGTGTTTATTACAAAGGTTTCCCACTAGGTGGCAGTGAAGCGTCTTGACCTAATAAACTTGTAAAATATAATTTCCTGACATGGAGTCAAAAGATTCCCCCGGTAGTTCTAGTGAGCGTTTGCCTGCTGCAGACACTCTTCAAGGTGTACGGCACGCAGCTCCCATGCTAGAGACTGGCTAGAGACTAACTTCCGCTAACTAGACCACACAAAGGGGCTGAGTGACAGGAAGGTGAGATGACCTTTCTAGTCTCGTGGATGGTAGAGCTAGGGTTCACACCTGCAGCTGCCATGCTGGGAGCCCATTACCTGAGATCACACCTCTCTTACTGCCTTCCCCTGCTTAACACAAGGCTCTTAGTGTTTCCTGCCCAACTCCCTTGGGAGCCCCCTGAGCAGTCCAGCATCACCACATGCGTCACTCATCTCTGGTCCGTGCTGGTGAGGGAGCCTCCTCTGGAGCGCCGCTGATGGTGGCCTTATATCCCTTGTCTTATAAGGACAGGGGCCACACATCCCTGTGTCTCATTTACCATTGCTCTGTTCTTCCTGGCTCCCTATGAGCATGTTCTCTTCTTGCTGATGTGAATATGGGGTTAGGGGTTGGAGGGTGTCTGGCTGGAAACCAGGGTGTGTCTCAGCTGGTGGTCAGGAGAGCAAGCATGGAAGGAAGCGACTGAGAGACGGAAGTAGGTGGGCCAGGACGGAGCAGGAGGGTGTGCATGCTCATGTCAGCATCTGAGTGCGTTCATATGTGAGCACACATGTATGTGCTGTAGAGAGGGAGACCTGGCTGTCTCACCGGCGCTCTGTGTTGTGGGAGGACAGCTTGGCCTTGTGCGAAGATGTGTGCATTCTGATCCTGGACAGCACAGTGCCCAGCTGAGGCTGATCCAGCACCCTCATTTTTACTGCCTGTTAGGCCACCTCGAGCTTCGTCCTTCTCCAGTCCTACGTCTCCCAATGCATGCCATTGCCTTCTGCCTTCCTGTCCTCTCTAGTCCCACTGCCCTGGCCTTGCCCCCATGGTGGTCTCTTTCCTGCTTTGCTGTCCCTGCAGACGGAGGACACAGACTTGCCTTACCCACCACCCCAGAGGGAGGCCAACATCTACATGGTGCCCCAGAACATCAAGCCAGCTCTCCAGCGCACAGCCATCGAGGTGAGCCTGGCTGTCGGACAAGGGCTGCTGGCCTGGCCTCCCCGCTTCCTGCTCCAGCCCTGCTCAGCTGCTCTCCCCTTTCTCTGTCCCCAGATCCTGGCCTGGGGCCTGAGGAACATGAAGAGCTATCAGATGGCCAGCATCTCTTCCCCTAGCCTCGTGGTGGAGTGTGGGGGCCAGACAGTGCAGTCCTGTGTCATCAGAAACCTTCGGAAGAACCCTAACTTTGATGTCTGCACCCTGTTCATGGAAGTGGTGAGCTCTCCCTCCCCACTGTTCCCTTCCATAACCCTGAGCGACTTCCTGATCCCAGCAACCCTGGGGTTCAGCTCCAGTTCTCAGAAAGGCCCAGCTGTGTGTGTGTGTGTGTGTGTGTGTGTGTGTGTGTGTGTGTGTGTGTGTGTGTGTGTATCCTATCACCTCCAGAGCTTCTGTGAAAACAGGAATTACTTCTTGTCTGACTGACGGTTTTTGTCCTGTGTGTGGCACACATGGCTACTGCCCCCTCCTGCCTGATCCCAGGTCAGCAGAAGCCTCAGGAGCCATTCAATCCATTCTTGTAGGGAAGGCTTGCATGGCCATGGCCTCTTCCCAGGGACCCCCCAGGGCTGACCTTCAGACATTCCCCCCCATTTTCCCTGGTTCTATTTTAGCTTGAGCCTTGCAAAGAAACCTTGCACCTCCAGTCCCTGCTCCCCAGTTCTGGTTCCTCAGTCCCCCGTTCCCAGGCCATTGGGCCCTCAGCTGTCAGCCCCAGCTTAGTCCTCAGTTCCCTGTTCCTTAGCCCCAAACTTTCAGACCCTGGCCTCTAACTTCCAGCTCTCAGGCCCTAGCCCTTGGCTCCCTAATTCTCAGCTTTCAGGCCCTGGCTCTCCAGACCCTGGTTCCCAACTCTTCAGTCTTGGGTCTCTAACAATCAACTTTTAGTCCCCAGCCCTTGGCTTTCCAGCCTTTGATACCCCAGCCCCTGATCTCCATTCATCAGCTCCCAGCCCCTGCCTTGAGTCCTCTACCTCCATTTCTCCAGCCCCTGATGCCCATTCATCAGCTCCCAGCCCCTGCCTTGAGTCCTCCACCTCCATTTCTCCAGCCTCTGATCTCTCAGTGTTCATCCCCAAGTCCTCAGTGCCCCAGCCCCTGAGTCTTTAGTCTTGACTCCCACTTCACAGCCCTAGCTCCCAACCCTGCCTGTCAGCTACCATATCCTCAGCTCCCAGCCTCCAACCTTCAACCCTGGCTCTCAGAATCTGTAGCTTCAGCTCTCAGCATCCCAAGCCCCTGACCCACTGGCTCTCAGCCCCATAGCCCTCAAACCTGACCCCACATTGTGGTCCTAGTCCGTGGTCTCCCAACCCCTGTCCTCATTGGCCTCCTAGCTTCTGATCTCTCAGCCCCTAGCTCCCACCCCCATCCCTACAGATCTTAGCCCCAGTTCCCGCTCCCTGCCCCCTCCCCACAGTCCTCTGCCATTGGTTCTTAAATCCCAATCCCTGGCCTTCCACTCTTCAGATTTCTAGTCCTTAGAATCAACCCCCAGCCCTGAGCCCTGAACCCTGAGTCTCCCACCCTTCATCCCTCCATTCCTCAGCCCCCAGGCCTCCCCAGCTCCCCGGGCTGCCTGGGCCCAGTGGCCAATGTAAGTCAAGTCTGAGAAAAGGAAAACAGTTTGCAAGATGAAAGCACGATAGAAATTCCAGGCCCAGTGGCTGTCGACAGGAGCCTTCTCTTGGCTCAGCCAAGACGCCACTGAAGGAGTGCATATAAATTATTTCAAGTTGTGTTCAAAGTGCTTTTGGGGTTGGGGGGAGAAGAATCTGGGTCTACAAGCCAACTCCTGAGTATCCACTTGGGGGGGACTGTCTGTAAGAAATGTCGAGCTGCAGCCCAACTCCCCCTTACCCCCCAGGCAGTGCAGGTTCAGAGAAAATAGACTTGCTCAGAGTTCAGGCTGACCTGGGTGTGCTTGGAGGTAAAGCTGTGGGAAAGCCAGCCTCCACACGCAGCAGCCAAGGAGAGACAGAAAGGGGTGTGGCCTCTGTCCCACTGGCTAGCACTGGCTGCTGGCCACCATGTTGGATTTGGGGCTCTTGGGGACTCAGAGTTACTCTTTGTCCCTTGGTCCTGCCTGTGAGTGCTCTCCCTCACTCCTTCCCCAGAAATGGACTGAAGCCCATGTTTAGAGCGTCTCTCTTCCTCTCTCTCCAGATGTTGCCCCGAGAGGACCTCTACTGTCCCCCGATTGTGGTCAAGGTCATTGATAATCGTCAGTTTGGCCGCCGGCCAGTAGTGGGCCAGTGCACCATTCGCTCCCTGGAGAAGTTCCTGTGTGACCCATACTCAGCAGAAAGTCCTTCCCCACAGGGCGGCCCAGGTAAAGAGGGAGAGGTGGCCTTTGCTTAGCTGGCCCAGAGGTGTGTGTGGGGGGTGTCTTTCCTTCCTCAGGTTGGCACATCGGGAGCAAGTGAGCCTACTTGTGGGTGGGAAGCATGGTTCAAAATAGGGGTGGCTGGCGGTGGGGGAAGAGCCCAGGGGGAGGCGCAGAGGGAGAGGAATAGGAGGTGGAAAATGGGGGAAGATGGGGGATAGATTCGGGAAAAGGAAGGGCCGGGGGCAGAGAGAAAAAGAGTGTGAGGGGTGGTGAGACTGGGGGTCTGGTGACAGTCCCTTGGATGAGTCCTCATAGGAGTGGACCTGCTCTCCCTGCAGATGATGTGAGCCTTCTCAGCCCTGGGGAGGATGTGCTTATCGACATCGATGACAAGGAGCCTCTCATCCCTGTCCAGGTGGGTTAAGGAAAGTGGCAGCTCCCTCCCGCCCCACCCCCAAGGAGCTGGCCTTAATTTCCCCACCCTGTACTCCTCATCTCTAGCTCCTCCCCTGCCCTTCCCTATCACATAGCCATTATACCCAGCCCTCTACACCCTGGTGGCTGGGCGCTGCCTGATGGACGGGCCTGAGCAGGGGCTTTCAGTCTGGTTGGAGAAGGGGTGTGTAGTCCTTAGGGTAAGATCTAAACTTTCTTTTTCTGGAAGCATGTGGGGAAAATGGAACATCTCCCTTGGGGCTGCACTGAAGGCTTTCTGTCTGAGATCCCTCAGTGAGAAGGAGGTGGGAGGGAGTGTCTCTTCTTTGAGGGAAGATGGTTCTGGGATCTCATGCTCGGCAGCTCCGTGGATGTAACTTAGAGAGAGCAGGCTGTGTTTAGGACTGTGTATATCTTGCTTATCCCCCACCTCCAGGACCAGGAGGAGAGGATTTGGGGGAAAGTTGTTGCAACCTGCTGCAGTCAATGGTTCTTTTGCCGGAATTCTGCAACCTAGGGCCTGCTGATGACCACAGGACATGTCAAGGCGTGTGGCAGGAAGCCTATGACGTATTTTACCCAAGGGAGCACTGTTCCTACCTTGGGCCCTGGATGGGCTCTGCATCCCATCCAGGACTTGCCCCAAGAGAGGTGGAGAAAGCCCTACTGTGAACAATAGCCTGAACTGGCTCAGACTGCCACCCTCCTCTGTGGCTGTGCATGCTGTTGCTCACACGCCTGATGCCTTCAGTGCTCCTAAAACTTCAGGCTGCCTGAGGCAGAGCCTCCTAGCCTGTTTGATGGCATCCTCTCCTCAGGCTGCAGTGAATAGATGGGTGTGTGTGTGACAATGGCTGGATAGATGGATGGATTAACAAGTGACACTCAGCTAGGCTCTGCACTCTTCAAACCACTCATTAAATCTTAGCTTTGCATACGAGAACAACCTGAGTGCTGAGATGGCCCCAAGATCCTTAGAGCTCAGTTCTGACGTGGTCCCTGGAAATACTGAGTGCCATTTTCTGCCACTTTCTCAATCTCCCATCTTCCTGCCACTTCCACGGGAGCACCTCCAGTGTTTGCTCCTGGAGCCATGATGCAGCTGCAGAGGCTGGACGTATAGCTCTACAGTTTCACCAGTGCTAAGAAGGTGTCAGAAGCCCCAAGCCCTCATCCCTCAGCCTGTAGCACTCACCAGGGCTCTGCCCTGCTAGCCTGTCTGCTGAGACAACCTTTGCCTTTGTTCTCTTGCTCAGTTCATTATTTGAGACTCAACTTAGGAATGCTCACCACATCTCTGGCAGGATCTTGGCCACTGCGTCAGCTCTGGGTCCTGCATGTCTCTTTGAGTCTCAGCATCTTCTCTGGACTAAATGCATGACAGCAACCAGGCTGCCTTCCTTTTATGTCCCCAATGTCCAGCACAGGGCCTGGTTTAGAGGAGATGTTCAATGAGAATCTGTCTGTTTGGCCAATGGGTAGCTGAATGAATGGATAGATGGATGGGTAGATGGATGGATGGGTAGATGGATGGATGGATGGATGAATAGGTGGCTAGAGAGTAGACAGATGGATGGCTAGATGGGTGAATAAATTAATGGATAGATGAGAGGATGGGAGGATGGATGGGTGAATAGGCAGATGGATGAACAGATGGGTGGGTAGATGGGTGGGTGGATGAGTGGATGGACATATGGATGGATGGATGGATGAGTGGATGCATGGATAGGTAAGTTGATGGGTGGTTGGGTGGATGGATGGAGAGGTAGATGAATTGGTGAACAGATGGATGGATAGACAGGTAGATGCATAGATGGGTGAACAGATGGATAAATGGGTAGATGGATGGGTTTATGTATGTATGTATACATGTATGTATGTATGTATGTTTGTATGTATGCATGTATGTATAAATGCATGGAAGAATAAACAGATAATTCGCCCATTGTCTGCATGGGTCTGAGGAAGAATGTTTCCTAGCAGGGAAACCTGAATGGAAATTTGAGATGGCTCTACAGTGATGTCAGTACAAGTTTATATTTTGTCTTCCTCGTGGATGGGTATTTGTAGCTAAGTGAGTCCCAAGCCCTGGCTTCCCCCGCCCCCCCCAGCTCCTATTTCCTGCCCCCTTCACAGGCCTGTCTGAGTTACAACTATAGTACATGGCTTCCCGGCAGGACCACTGCTCTCTGTGTGCGACCTTCAGTGTCCACAAGCTTAGGTGACGAGGGACTGTTTGGGCCCTGCTGGCTACTGGCACAGCCAGAGGTAGACAGTGAGGAGCCCAGGCTGGACAGACGCCTGGCCCTGACATGAGGGGCCCAGGGCTGGGCCTGAGCAAGATTCAGAGCCAGAGCTAGGCCTGTGCTCCATGTCAACACATGGCCACTCTGACTGGAGCAGTGGGCAGAGAGGTGTGTGGCTGGGAGCTGGGCTGCTGGAGGAGTGCCACACAGCAAGGCTGGCCTTGCCTAGGTTGGGAGATGGCAGGGGAACATGAAGAAGAGGATGACAAGAGGAAGAAGATGAGAAAAAGGGACCAGCTTGCTTTGATGGGAGAGGCCTGGGCCCTATTCTTATTGAATATACCATCTGGCAGGAACATACCATCTTGGGGAGGTGATAGGTGTGTTTACATAGCAAAGTGTTTTTTTTTTTCTTGTGTGTGTGTGTGTGTGTGTGTGTGTGTGTGTGTGTGTGTGTGTTCTGTGTAGGTTTCAGACTGGTTGTTGAGGTGTATGTGTGTGTGTATGTGTGTGTGTGTGTGTGTGTGTGTGTGTGTGTGTGTTCTGTGTAGGTTTCAGACTGGTTGTTGAGGTGTATGTGTGTGTGTGTGTGTGTGTGTGTGTGTAGTAAGGTGGTATGTGTATATGTGTGTGCACTAAGGTAGTGTATATGTGATAAGATGATGTGTAGTAAGGTTGTGTGTGTGTGTGTGTGTGTGCATGTGCTGTGGTAGTATATATGCGGTAAGGTGGTATATACATGTGATAAGGTAATGTGTGTGGTAAAGCATGCATGTGGTTAGGTAGTATGTATGTACATGTGGTAAGGTTGGTTGGTATGTGTGTGGTGAAGTGGTGTATACATGTGGTAAGGTGGTGTGTGTGTATGTGGTAAGGTAGTATGCATGTTTATTGTAGGTATGAGTGGTAGAAGTGTGTGTGTGTGTGTGTGTGTGTGTGTGTGTGTGTGTGTGGTGAGGTGTGTGTATGTGATAAGGCACTATGCATGCACATGTGTGCGGGATGTGTATTCCTGAAGACACGGTTGGCAGGTGGCATGGAGAAGCCCTGACAACGTGATGGGGACCTTCTCACTCACGGTGGGCTGGGGTGTGGGCAGCTCTCAGGCTCAGGCTAATTTGGAGCTCACTGCTCCACTTATAGCCTCGAGGCTGCCATGAAGGTGGAAACACGGCCCCAGAATTAGAGCAGCAAATTATGGCCCCGGCCCGAAGGGGAGTGTGTAATTTCTGCAGCTGCACGGAGCTTGGCACTATGTTTAGCTGTGTGTGTTCCTTTGGCTCTGATGACCTGCATGTACCCCTCTCACCTTCTTTAAAAAGGAACACTTTCAAAATAGCAGTGAGGCCGCTGAGGGGTCAGAGCAAGAAGGGGGGGGACAGAGGCGTCTTTGGCCATCTGGGGGCTGCTGGAGAAACTCACCGTCTATTCTGGAAGGTCCTACTGTACCCGATATTGGCCAGCAGCCCTGGCTGGTTGCCATTTAATCTGCCTTCCTTCCCGGACTTGGGCTCTGGAGCTCCTCGGTGATGCTTCCTATACAGAGGAGAGGGCAGGGAGTCAAAACCCCACTCCGGTCTCAATGGGGGTCTCTCCTCACTTCTGCCCTACACCCGACCTCTCTTCTTGCACAGGAAGGGAGCCTGGCCTGGGCTTCCCTTTTCCAGGATCCTCTTGGCGCCTCTGAATCATTGAAGATGGAGGCTGGTGCTGGTGGCTGTGGGTCCCCACTGGCCCCGGCTTCTCCAGCCTCGCCCCCCATTTCCCCTGTTGCAGAGTCTGTTTTCTGTCCCCACCCCCAGATCTGCTGTTTCCTTCTTCCTCTGCCCCTCTCTCCTGCTTTGTCCACCCTTTTTAGGCTGTTCACCCACCTGAGCCCTAACCTCTCCCCCTGGCCCCTTGCCTTGGCCTCCAAGCATGTCTGAGGCTCTCCTCTGAGACATCGGGTTACAGTCCTAGAGATACCAACTGAGGGCTTGTGGTGGGAAGTCATTTCCAGGGCAGTCAGCAGGGATGTACTGTAAGACTCCTTCAGCCTCCTTCCTATAGGCCTGGAGAGCCGTGTGGTCCCCAGCTCCCGGAGGATGGAAGCTGAGGATCTTGACCGTGCTTGGCCACTCCACCCAGCAGGTCTGGGTATGTTAGTGACAGAAGGAGCAGATGGTGGGGACCGGAAATGTCTCTGGAGCAGGCAGGTTTTAGAAAGGCAGGGAGAGTGGCTGAGTAGGTGGCACCTGATCAGGGGCAGCAAAGGCAAGTAGATTGCAGCCGAAGAGCAAACTAGCCTGGCGAGGTCTTCGTCACGTTTAGACTGACTCGCCTCTCCTTGTCACTCTGGGTCATTGTGGTTCAGGGAGGTCACGGAGCTATCCAAGGTGACGTCAATGGTTGGGTCATGGAGCTGGGCTTGTCCAACTGAGGACAGCAAAGTCTTCACACAGTTGGTGCAGAGGGTTCCTGGAGGGGAAGGGGGTGGGGAGAGCCCTACTCCCTCAGAGCTGGCCATCCTTCCCTGTCACAGGTCCTCAAATCTTGCCCTCAAATCCTGTCACTAACTGACGTGTTTAATTTGTAGCTCGCAGATGGGCTCTCAAGCTTGGCCCCCACTAACCTGAGGTCTTCTCCGTCCAGTCCTCATGTAGGTATTGTTCATTATTTGTTGGCTCCATTTTCCTTGCACAGATCGGGGATAAGGAGGAGAGGAGGCATTCCTGAGCATGGCATAAGCATGGAGGGGCGGGGGGAAGGCCCTGGGTGTAGTTCCTAAATCTCTGCCTCTGATCAATGTCCTGCTCCTCCTGAGCCTTACTTCAGTCCTGGTTACCCAGGTGGGCTGGGCTTCCATGTGGTTGTGAGGGCCAGAGGAAGCAGGCATGTCCCTAGCTTCAATTCTGCCCTTGGGGACTTCTTCAGATGGCAGCTGCTAGCCTTCCTTGTTACTCCCAACACGAGTGTGTGTGTGTGTGTGTGTGTGTGTGTGTGTGTGTGTGTGTGTGTGTGTGTGTGCCTGAGGACTCCTGGTGGGTCCTGGTGTATCCTGAGATCCAAGTGGTTGGGCCAATGGCAGCACTGTGGTGCCCATCCGGGCTACTTTCTTTCTGCCTCTGCTGATCTGCAAGGTCCAGGCTTCTTTCTGAATTATCTTTTGTGGGAAATACAGAAAACACAGAGTGAAGGGCAGAGGAAAAGCTATCCACGTCTCCATTTGCTGCTAAGACTGTTTAGACATGCCTGTGTTTTTAGGTCTCTTTTATGTACTTGTTTATACTTTGAGTTTTACAATGTTAGAATCATATTGCATTTTCTTATAATCTGCATTAAAGAGCTTAAAAACTCAGTGTGACTGCTCTCCCACTCTCTATTCTATGTTTTAAAGATGGCCGAATGGCACCTGGGCCCTCTGGAAGTGCTCACTGCTCATCGCTGGACACTTGATTTGTTAATCCTCCTCACTGCTGTCTCCTTACATCCCGAGAAAGCTTAGTTTACTATCTGTAGGTCAGGTCATTTAATTTATTCCTAGGCATTTTGTAGCCTTTATTACTATTCTCAGTGGAATATCTTTCTTTTTTGTGACTATAATTCTTGCTAGGAAATCCCCCTCAATTCCCCTCCCCCTTCCTCTCCTGTCTTCTCTTCTGTTGCAGGAATTAAGCCCAGGACCCTCTGCATGCTAGGCAAGTGCTATAACCCCGAGCTACGCCCCAGCTCCCGAAACACTGCTTTTGTATACTTACATTGCGACTATCTCTTTATTAAGCCCTTTCCTCAGTCCTTATTGATTGAAGAAAATTTCTAGATGGCTAAGACTGTTCAAACAAGGCTGGCTTTATTCCTCAAAGCTGTGCCTTTATTATTCCCATTTCAGAATAATATTTGACAGTAGAGCTGGCACTGAGCAAAGTTATTTGGCCACTAATTTATGAGAACAGCTCTGTTATTATGAGAACGGTTTCTGTTAGTTATGGTAACAACTACCTGTTTCAGATCGTCTTGGCTTTGTCAAGATTTGGTCTTTTATTGTCAGTCTTCTAATAGCTTAAACTTGGGACGAGGCCTGGGGAGGTGGCTCAGTGGATAAGAGAGAGTGCTTGCTGCACAAGCCTGAGGACCCCAGTTCAAATCCTCAGCATCCTCATAAAGAGCCAGGCGTGGCCACATGTGCCTATAACCCATAAGGGGGGTGTGTCGAGCAGAGACAAGAGGATTCCCCAGGGCTGGTTGGTGGCCAGCTTAGCTCCAGCTTCAGTGAGAGATCCCATGTCAAGGGAATAGGGTAGAGGGTGGTAGAGCAGGACACTTGTTGTCTTTCTTCAGCCTCCACATGAGTACATGGGCTTGTATACATGTGTGCATCCCTTCCCCCGCAACACACAAAGGAAAAATAAGTGTTCTGTCTTATCCATATCATTTGGTATTTATGAAGATGATACTTTTCTTTACATTATTCTGGTAATAGAAAGCACAACGGCCCCCATGTTCATGGGGTAAACCCAAGCCTTGCTGTCTGTCAAGGACGCCTAGCTGACTCAGGCTGAAATCCTCTTTCCCCAGACAAACGGGTGGTCAGCTGGCTGCTGGGACAGGTTGGGTAGACTGGATCATGAAGCTCCTGCTATTGAACACTGACATGCAGGCTCCCCCTCCCCACACTGAGCATGCTCATCTCCCAGTCATTTGCCACAAGCCAAGCTCTCTTTGGCTCTGACTGTGCTGAACAGAGGGCTGTTATCCTTTCATTTAAAACCCCGGCCAACATGTAATGTCTGTGATTTTTAGCCTTTAGTTTACTAATGTTTGAGAAGACTGTAATGATGCTACAAAAACTTTGGAGTGTGGAGTTCTTTGAAAATTTAAGATCTGTCTGCCATTTTGTTTGTATTTTTTAAAAAAGCCGAAAGCATTCAAATTCAAATGTTATAGATTTTTTTGGTCATATTTGTGTCATTACATTGTTAGTGCAGCTGGCATGGAGAGGTTGGAAGCAGACACAGTTGACCGTGGTCACAAGCACAGCTGACCGTGGTCACAAACAGAGCTGGCTTGCCGGGAGCTGCAGAAGGTATGCCAGAGCAGCCGCAGGCCTTCAGCTGGCCCTGGCCTTTATGTGGCAGACTGTGGAGGGTGTCTCTCCATGCCGGACAAGAGAAAATCTCTCATGTACCTTGGAGTTAGACTTGCTGCTATTTATTTAGGATTTCTGCACCTTTGCTAGTGTTGCTTGGGATATGTCTTAATTCAGCTTTGATGCCAGAGTTATACCAGCCCCCGACACCTGCCGCTACTGCCTCTGCCCTGCAGCAGTCACTGAGGCTGAGGATTGACTTTTTTAAGTCTCTCTCTCCCCTCTCCCTCTCTCTCTGTGTTTATATTATAGGCAAGATCTGCATATGAAGGAGAACACGCAGGTTTTTCTCATTCTGAGCTTGAATCACCTCACTCACTTAATGCCATACTTTCCAGATTCATCCATTTTCCTGAAAGTGATTTTATTCTTCTTTGTAGCCAAATAAAACTCCATCCTGTAGATATGCCACATTTTCATGACCTTCTTGTCCTTTAGTGGTGCATTTCTCAGTTAGTTGCTATTCATATGTAAATGAAATCAGCCCTTATACATGCTGGTCTTATTTTCAGAAACTTCTGTAAGATTCTTATTAATGCTCCTGACTCAAGTGTTCTGAGTTTTAGTCAGTTATATAATTTGTATATATTTTTTTGTGTGTTTTTTATCTTTATCGTTTCCTTTTCCTGCTTTATTGCACCGACTAGGACCTCTAGATGTTTTATGTATTGATTATCGAAAGTATTCTTTTCTGATCCTGTTTTTTCTTAAATGAATAATTTTGCCTCACAAAGGAATATGAAATGTATGAGCGGAATGATGACGAGATACTTAATGTTCATTATCAGGAATGCTGCTTTACTGAATGCTATTCATGTAGCTGTTGAAATGGTCATGTGATTTTTCTCCTTTGTCCTGTTCCTGTGAAGTATTTTCACTTTATGCTCCTTTTCTTGCAGTTCTGAAGCAGCTTCACATGTCAGAAACATGGCACCCTGGCCTCGGCCTAGTTTCTTTTTTCTGTGTTGCCAGATTCCATCTGCAGAGATTTAGTTCTGTCTGTCTTGGTTTCTTTCTTTTTTTTTTTTTTCGTGTGTAGCCCTGGTTGTCCTGGAACTCACAGAGCTCTGCCTGCTTCTGCTTCCCAAGTGCTGGGATTAAAGGCATGTGCATGGCCCCAGGATTTCTTTTTGCCTCAGTTTTGGTGATTGCTGACTGCTTGAGATGTCTTTCTTAATGCCATTCAGGCTGTAGTGTCTAGGTAACAGTCATCTTGTAAGGAGCTTGGGTGAGAATGGACTTTCTCTGGTCTCCAAGAAGACAGAATAAGCCTGGCATCATCTTGCCTGTGTTTGGCAAACTCACTTGTAAAGCTGTCTAGACTTAGCATTCTTCTTGGGATATTTTAAACTGCTGTTGTAATTGTAAGAATCTTTATAAGACCTCTGAGATTTTCGGCTTCTAGGTGAGTCACTTTTGGTGATTTATGTTTTATAGGAATGTATCCATTTCCTCCCCAAATATTGGCATAGCATTTTTTTTGTAATGCCCTCTCAATTTTTCTAATTTTTCTTCTCCATCAAGCCATGTCACCTTTATTCCCAGGATTTTATTTTATTATTCTTGTCACTTGTTATCAGATTATTTTAATCATTTTCAAAGAATCAATTTTTGAGTTGATCTTTCATTTTGTTTTCTTATTTCCTAGCTGATTAATATTTTTATTATTTCCTTCCTCCTATTTGGGGTGTTTATTATATTTTTAACCTCTATGTAAACATTGAAGGCTATAAAGTTCCCTGTTAAGTATTGTGTTATGCTTCCCACAGGACTTGGCAAGCAGTATTTTTGCCATTTTTCTGTTCTGAATATTTTCTTATTTCTGTTATTTCATTTTGACACCTGAGTTGTCTGAAAACATTTTGGAAGTTCCTAAATTATGTTTCAATTTATCTTTCTGTTGTTGTTGGTACTGGCTCAGCTTAGCTTTACTGTGGCCCGGAGGATGAGTCTGTGTGTAATAATACTCAGGAATGACCTTTATGGCCTAGGAAAAGGTCCATTTTTAATGACCTGTTTGTGTAAGCCTGAAGAATGTGTGTTCTTCAAATGTGTTTTACAGGCTATACACCCACTTAGGACACTTTGTTAATGTGTTATCAAAACTTGGGTTCTTTTGTTTTGTTTAATTTTGAAAAACTATGTGTGTAAGTCTGTGTGTGGGTATGTACACATAAGTGTAGGTGCCTGTGGTAGGTGCCTGTGGAGGCCAGAAGAGGGCGTCGGATCTCCAGAAGCTGTAATTACAGGTGGTTCTGAGCCATCTGACATGGGTGCTGGGAATTTAACTTGGATTACAAGAGCAATTTGTTCTCTCTCTCTCTCTCTCTCTCTCTCTCTCTCTCTCTCTCTCTCTCTCTCTCTCCACACACACACACACACACACACACACACACACACACACACACACACACACACACACACACGTATAGTTTACTGTACTCAGTACACAGGGCTACATCCCTGGCTGGCCTGGAACTTGCTGAGTAGACCAGGTTGGCTTCAAACTCACACTCAACTGGCCCTGCCTCCTGAGGCCTGGGATTAAAGACATGTGTCACTCCACCTGGATTCTCTAGTCTTTAAAAACTCATCTTCCTGCCAGTTTTTACCGATTATTTGATTTTTCCCACCTTACTTCGTGTTTCTATCAGCTTATCTTTTTATATCTCTCTCTCCCTTCTTCTCTCCCTCCATTCACTCGTCCCTTTCTCCCCTGGTATTGGGGACTGAATTCAGGGCCCTGAACATGCCAAGCCAGCACCCTGCCAATGAATTACACCTCCTGAACTCTCTCGTTTCTAAGATCTAAGAATCCGCCCTCCCTTCTCTTCCCCTCTCACTTGTCCTGTCAAGCTGTGTGAGTGACTAGTGCGGAGTTCTTCTGTGTGTTTGGGACAGTCTCTCACTAGGTGACCCAGGCTGGCCCTCACTTGAGGTCTTTCTGTCACAGCCTCCTGAATCAAAGGATTATAAGTGTGCCACACACCAACCTCATTTAATCTTTTGTTTTGTTTTGTTTCGTTTTTTTGAGGCAGGGTTTCTTTTAGTTGCCCTGGCTGTCCTGGAACCCCCTCTGTAGACCAAGCTGACCTCAAACTCAGAGATCCGCCTGCCTCTGCCTCCCGAGTGCTGGGATTAAAGGCATGTGCCACGACTGCCCTGTCTTATTTAATCTTGACCTGCATCTTTGACTTAGCAAAGTCTAAATTAATTCACATCTATAGCTTCTTCCAGGATATGATTAAGAACTGAATGCTCTCCAAATACTTTCACACTTTTGTTGGACATTTCAGTCTCATCTTGTAAGTCACATTTGAGCCTGTTTTTATTTTTTTAAGTAATCAGTTTTCTTTTTAGCTATGTTCAAATTTACTATTCTTTTTGTGTAGTAGCCTCCTTCCTTTTATTTTACTTTTTATTTAAGTAGAATCTATTGAAATTCTTATGTGGGAATCAGTTTATTTTAGGCTTTTCTGCTTTTTAATTGTTTGAAAATAACTTTTTTTTTCACCCTGTTTTGAGGACTCCAGTTTCACTGAAGTTATTTCTGTCAACAATGCCTCTCTCTTTTATTTTTGTCAGAGCTGAGGACTGAACCCAGGGCCTTGCGCTTGTTAGGCAAGCGCTCTACCACTGAGCTAAATCCCCAACCCCAACAGTGCCTCTCTCTGAAGACTTTCATTGGTTTTAGGTGGTTTCTCAATCGTCATCTCTTCAAACTTTATCTAGTCCCTGTGCTTCCGACCATTCCATCTAAAGCTCGGAGGAGACACACCGTGGACCATCTCAATCCTCCGTGCCAACTAAATGTGCATGTTACATTTGATACTTTATCTGTGGCTTCTGCATCCCCAGATGTAAACAGCATGGATTGAAAATATTTGAAAAATGATTGTGCCCATGGCAAACACACACAGTCACTCAATGCAGTTAAATAACCATCTGCATGGCATTTGCTGCACACTGAACGTTACAAGCAATGTAGAGATGATTGACAGCATGCAGGAGGATGTGTGTAGGTTATATGCAAATCATACATAACCATAGATAAAGGCTTGAACATCTTTCGATTATGACCACTTAGGGGTCCTGCAGAAACTGAGGCTTACTCTGTTAATTTCTTCTTTTTAAAAGGATGTATTATATTGTTTATTTATGGGCATGTGTGTGTCTCTGTGTATACAAGTGTCTACAGAGACCAGAAGAGGGCACTGGAGTTATAGACAGTTGGGAGCCATCCCATATGGGTGCTGGGAACCAAACTTTGGTCCTCTAGAAGAGCAGCAAGCATTCTTAATTCCTGAGCATCTCTCCAGTCCTGGGAATGAATTTTTTACAAAAAGATTTATGGTATTTTAAAAATATGTGTGTGTGTGTGTGTGTGTGTGTGTGTGTGTGTGTGTGTGTGTGTGTATGTGTGTGCGGGTATCCACATGGCAGTACAGGTGCCCAATGAGGCCGGAGGCATTGGATCCCACTGGAGTTGGAGTTCTGTATGGGTGTGTGCTGGCAGCTGAACTGGGGTCCTCTGTAAGAGCGGCGCATGCTCCTAACCACCGAGCCATCTCTCCAGCCCCCACAGTTGTTTCTTGATGATAACACTTAGGCTGATTTCTGAAGATTTGTCTTCTGTTTATTTGATGTTACTAGTTTGTGATCTGATATTTAACCCAGTTTACTGAGTTTTTCATCTCAAGATTTACATTTTTTTTTAAATGTTCTTTCTTCTCCAGTCTGTTTAATTTCGAGGGTCTCTGTCTGTCTTTTGTTTCCTGGAGGGTCCTTTGGGTCACATGTTATTTCTGACGCTTCTGCTTTCTGTTCTCACGGGTCTGCTTCTGTAGCTGGTTGATCCCCGCTGGCACTGGCTTACGGTGTCTCGTTCCTCATGTGTTGCACTATTTTTTGATTGTGAACTCATGCTCTTTGGAACTTTATCTGAGAATTCTTTGAGGCCTGGATGGAAGTCACATTCTTCCAGAGAGGATGTGTGTTTACTTTTACCAGAAGCCTGGAGACACTACAAACCCAGATTCACTTAAAACTAAATGTTCAGCCGTGGCTTTTGGGGTTCCATAGCCTATGCACTTGGCTCCTCATTTCTCTGGATTTTTCCTTTCTCGTTTGCTGCTAAAGCTTCTCTTTATGCCCTCATCATCTCCAGAGTGAATCAGGACGGCTTTAAAGATGCCTGTTGATGTGACGAGCATGCTGGGGAGATTCCTCTGGTTGTTTAGTTTGCTTTTTAGTTGGAAATCGAAATCTGTTTCAATTTGAAATCTGACAGTTCTGTTTTCCATCAAGCAGGTTCTGTCTCCTCCAGGACCGAGCGCTCTGATTTCCTGTCAGGGGCATCTTCTCCAAACGTCCTACGAACATGAACAAAGCCATTTGTTCTGTTTTGGACTCGGCTCTTTGGCTCAGGGAAACAGTTTTCTCAGTTCTCAGATTGTTTCCTTCTTGTGACCCTCGGTGCCATCTTGCCGTCCTTTGCTTGGCCTTCCAGAAGGAGGCTCTTGCTCACTAAGCACTGGGAGATGAGGTAGAGCCTGTCCCTGAATGCACAGACCTTTTTAAAGTCAACTCAGATCAGCCAAAGATGGGACAGTTTAAAGCTGCTAGAGTTTTCCTTTGCCAGTTGGGAATTCAACAGAGGGAAAGAAAGCAGAAGGAACTCAGAACCACAGGCACTTACCATGGCTTTTTCTGTGAGCTGAAGACTGTGTGTTTGCTATGGCAGCAAACATAATCTAACGAAGTCAGAGCCACAGTCCTTGCTGATGGACTCCTGTGTAAGAGTTTCCTAAGTAAGGCAGGATTGACCTTTTACATTAGGCCGTCTGGACAGGAACATCACTCAGGGAAACCTCCGACAGTGTTGGTTGAGTAGATCCTAAAGTTTGTGGCACCTCCTAAGCCTGCTCAAGTTTCCATATGAAGAATTCCAGCATGCATTTGCAGGGAGAACAATGGTTGCCTGGTCCATGAGACCCTGGACATTGGTCTAGCTCATGGCCTCCCTGTAGGCCATACACGTAGAGAGGCAACTTGTGCTTGGAAATGGGTAAGAAATTTGGTGGTAGCTGACCAAGAATGACAGATACACCTATCTCTGAAAGTGGGGGTGGCTTTATTGCTCGGAGCCTTGCTTCTCTGGTGATGCTTGTGTAAACGCTATCTCTATTCAAGGCTGACTTCTTCCCCCATTCTTCGAGGATAGCTCACTTGCTCCTCATTTTCTATCCCCACATTCTTCTCACTAGGAAGTAAGACTCTATGGGAGGACATTCTTTCCTATTGAGGTGATTTTGCCTCTCCTTGTCTTGACCTAGCACTCATTTAGATCAAGGTCACTTTCTCCAAGAACAGCCTTATTTCCCTCAATTTCGAGTTTGGAGAGAACGCCTTATTGTGATTCATGAGTCTCGACAGCAATTTATCCCAGGACTTTGAAGTAGATGTTTTTTGACCAAAGCAATCAGTTACGGGGCGTCGCTCACGAGCAAGGAGCATTTCCAGAGGCAGTTTGTCTCCGAGCTGCGAGCTATGAGGCTGCACCTCTGAACTTGAGAGTGAACTTTAACCATGTTCAGTGTGTGTGTGTGTGTGTGTGTGTGTGTGTGTGTGTGTGTGTGTGTGTGTACACGTGTGTCATATGGAGGCCGTAGGTCTATGTCAGACATTTTCTTAAACCATTCTCCACCTTCTTTTCTGAGACAGTTTCTCACTGAACCTGAAGCTTGCCTGGCCAGCCAGCCAGCCCCAGAGACCTTCCTGTCTCCACCAGCACTGGGATTACAGGCGTGCAGCCACGCCCAGCTTCTTATATGGGTTCTAGGGGTTGAACTTGGGTCTTCATGCTTGCAAGACTTTACTGACTGACCCTCTCCCCAGACTCCATATTCATACGTTTACCTTATTCTTGTGTCTATCAGCTGAGCTACTGAGGGAGACAGATGTAGGTTTCCTAAGGACGTGTACTGATGGTATTGGGGATGTTAGACTCACTACAGACATTTGAAAGTTGCCAAATCTCCTGTCATTAAGCATATCTGCGTTGTGCATGATATGGGTGCAGGCTGGTCTCTGTGACTGCCACAAGCTCCTATTAGGTGTTTGATGCCTGTCCTCAGCGTCATTTGGGTCTTCCTTGTGCCTCATTCTCTCTTTCTCTCTGAACACATACAAACCGCCCATCAAATGACAAGTGAGGGGATGGGGTGGGGTGGGGGTGAGGGGAGGGAAGTCAGAGCCGCAATCTGTTAGCTATTTGGAGTAATTGGTTATTTGCTGTGTGTGCGGGTTGGGAAGCCCAGCACATACTTTACGGTCTCTCCTGTTACGGGGGCTGGAGTCACCCGCCGATATTGGATCCTGGTTGCTGGAGCCCTTGGCTCGGGGCGCCTTTCCCCTGCTTGGCATTCCTGCGGTCTCCTCGGGGGTGCACCCCTCCTCCCTCGGTGCACACTGCAGGGGGGACAGCCTGGGGTGAAACGTCTGGCAAACTCCAGGCCCCCATCAGGGAGGAGGCAGCCCTCGCTCCTTCCAGCCAGCCCTCCTCACTTCTGCCTCCACTCCGCTACCACCCTCCTCCCCGAGGGGGTCTTTCCCCTGGCATGAGGGACCGACTTGCCCTCCCATAGAAAAAGAGTCTTTTCTGTCTTAGAGGGGTATCCACAGCATTTCCTGACAACCCACTGGCCAGAAGGCTTTCACCAGTATTTAACATAATGCCTTCTTATCCTTCTTGGTCCTGCACATGGTCCGCCCCTAGCCTGGGTTCTGAGGTGCATGGAAGTTGCGTCCTTCTGTGCTGAGCCCCTTTGGGGGCTCTTGGTGAGGCTTCATCCCTCACCCTGTGACTTTGACACATCTCTCCAGGAGCTGAGGCACGGGAAATCAGAACCGAGTAACAAGTTTGACAAAGATTTGAGAAGTTAACGTGATTTTTGCGTATGAAAATGCACACGGTAACTAGAAAGTGGGTTGACTTTGGCACAGAGAGAGCTCCCCCCAAATCCCTTTTAAATTGAATTTAAGATAGCTAATATTAGTGTCTGTAGTTTGATGGATGCTTCTGCAGTCCCGGGAAGGCCTTCAAAAATAGTTTTTCTCTTAAGTAGATTGCTGGAACTCTTGTTAAGCAAAACTGTCTCCACAAGCAGAACGAAGGTTAGGTAAGCTCCTGCGTCCCCTGGGCCCTTCTGGAACCACCACAGATTCCGAATTAGAGATGTTGCATTGCTCTCTTCACAGGGTTGAAGACTCATCTGGAATCTTCTTTCTCTCAGCCCACCGAGGAGATTCCATTCTCTCAGGCATTCTGCACGATGCCCTCAGGGTGCAAAGTTGCAGGCCAAGTGCTCAACTTAGACTTCTGAGTCTGGAAATGGCTAACAGCCCAGTTCCCTCAGGCCCCTCACCCATGTGTCCAGAAACCTGGTTTCCCTCAGGCCCTTCATGCATGTGGCCGGAAGCCCAACTTCTCCCAGGTTCCTCACCCATGTGGCCAACAGCCTGGTTCCCTCAGGTCCCTCACCCATGTGGCAGAAGCCTGGGTTTCACGAAAGCCCCTCACCCATGTGGGTCACATGTCTCAAAATAAAAATAAGCTAAAGGGTGGGAGGGGTATGTAGCAAGCCTGGGTTCCCTACGGGCCCTTACTTAAGTGTTCAGCAAGTCTAGTTCCCTGTGATCTCATAAGATATGGCCGGAAAGCCTGGGTTCCCCAAAGGCGCCCTGCTTGTATGGGCCCCTGTCTATAAGAGGCCGACAGATAATCAGGTCTGGTCTTTGCTGAAGGTCATATGAGTACATTCACTGGAATGCAATTTAGCACTCCAGCTAAAGACCTTCCTTCTCTTACCCTCTGCTGATCCAGCTTGAAGGCAGGATGCAAGGCATAGGGACCCTTATACAGACAAGGAGGCTAGTATCCAGGGAGTGTCACCAAGAGGCTGGGAATGACTGACATTTGCTGTGAGTGTGCAGAGTTCTTCTGAGTCATTGGTAGCGAGATTTGGGCATCTGTCTTTGTGGTTTTGAGGGTGTTGAGTGGCTTAGTGTGCACAGGGTGAGGTAGGTTTGAGGTCATTTCTGGACTGTGTCAGCCTGAGGACATATATGTTGCATGTGTGTCTGTGCTTGTCAGTCAGGAGCAAATTGTCCTCAGGTTTTTAGACCTCAGGAAACTGACACCCTGTCATCATTTGAGCTATGAAGATGTCACACCCGAGTTCGCAAAACTGAGTATCAACACTGAGGGTGTTGGCATTGTCAACAGGAATAGTTACCATGGTAACCAACACCAGGCTCAGAATATTTCTTAGACATCAACGCAGAGCCTCATAATACCCTGTTGTCCGGCTGACTGAAAATCATTTTTCTTTCTGCTTTTTTTATTTATTTGAAGATCATTTTTCTAAGAGAGGAATCACTTTCTGTGTAGACTTAGATCTTCATTTAATTTCATAGACAGCAGCCCCTTAGAAGAGGGTATGTGCTTCTATATAGTGACCTTCAGCGTAACTTTATAACCTTGCTGATGAATGAGCTTGGCCAGCAGCTCTTCTCTTTAATTCATCTGGATGTTCTGGGAAGAGAAGCTCTGTCCGAAGCTGTAGCAGGAAGCACAGGCCTGTCACCCCAGCTACTTGGGAGACTGGGATATCAGGATCCACAGTTTCAGACTAGCCTAGGCAACTTAGTGAGACCCTGTCTCAAAATAAGAATAGGCTAAAGGGGGTGTGTAATTCAGTAGTAGAGCACTTGCTTAGCATGTGCAAGGCTCCGGGTTCCACACCGTGTGTGTGTGTGTGTGTGTGTGTGTGTGTGTGTGTGTGTGTGTGTGTGTGTCTGCCCTTGACACCCGGGTTTCCACTTCGGACCTCACAAGAAAAGTTAGAATTTTCGCTACCAGTCTTGCTTTCCATGGTCATGAGAGGCATGAGGCACTGGGGTGATGATGTTTGGACCACACCATGCCGACTCGGGTCTTGGAGGGTCAGTGTGCCTGTTAGACGGACTGTCTTGTTGCCCGGCTTTGTTTGCTCAACCATTGAATTTTGGCTGTTAGCTGGAATCCAAGAAGCTTCAGTCCATGCCTTGATCAAACTGACTTTGCAGAATGGTGGAAAGATGAATGGCCTTGAACCTTGAGCATGGGATGACACAGTGGCAATGGCCCGATTTCTGGTTCAAGCTTCAGGTAACACTTTAGTACAGTCTTCCAGTTTCTTCCTCCTCTTTGCCATGGTCCAAGGTTAATGGTTAGCAATTGCCAGATGAGGTCAAGGACACACTTGGCATTGGAGGCCACAGGACCAGTTTTGGGGCGGGGGTGGAGACTCAGCTGCTGGGCACACCTGGCTAAGGTGAGCCTGGAAGTTACCTCAAGGCTGTGCTAACTTATTCTGGAACTTCCTTGGCAGGTGAAATGGGCTTGAGATAACTCCCCCAGAAGCCAGGCTGGGGTAATGGCAGGAATGTTATTTTCAAGCCATATCCATGAGTGTGTTAAAAATATCACTTTATTTTCTGTAAGTCAACTTAATCTCCCTTTTGAGCTCTCATTTTTTCCTAATGGCAGAAAATCCCTGGTAATCTTAGGCATTTTAGGTTTAAACTTAGTCACTTTGGGCTTACTTTTCCCCTCCACACCCCAGAGTGGGGGGTGGTGGCTAAATTCTGGTTTGGCCTTCCTTTGTGTTATTTCCCCAGGGAGGGCGGCCTGGTTCCCGGTACCAGTCCACCCTGGCGTCCGGGCTCTGACTTGGGGACACATGGGTCACATTGCACTTTCTGACATCTTCTCTTAGTCCCACATCTCCGGTCCTCTGTCCAGTCTTCTCTCCTGTTCTTTCCCCCTCTTCCCATGCCTCCTCCGTCTTCTCCTAACCTGCAGGCTTCGCTGTGGAGTGTGGAACACTCAGGTCCCATGCCACTCTGAGGTCTATGGGAAGTGCCAAGGACTTTCTTTTATTATATCTGAGCAGCTTCCTGACCAGTGCTCTGGCACAGGTCCTCTGGAGACTGGCTGGCTGTATACCGAATCCTGCAGTTCATGGAGCATGGATCCAGGGCATGGCTTGCCTGAAACCATCACACCTCTCTGGTTCTTGCTTTTGTGGCCCCCGAATGTCCATCTTCTTATTCTCTGATGGAGAAGAACTAGCTGGACAAAATGGCTTTCTTAAACCTATTATTCCAACTATTTTTTGAGATAGGTCTCATAGATCCCAGGCTGGCCTCAGACTCACTATAGGACTGAGGATAATCTTGAACTCCTGATCCTCATTCTTTTACCTTCCAGCTGCTGGGATTACAGGTGTGCACCACCACACCTGGTTTGTGCAGGGCTGGGATTACAGGTGTGCACCACCACACCTGGTATTACAAGTGTGTACCACCACACCTGGTGTGTTCAGGGCTGGGATTACAGGTGTGCACCACCACACCTGGTTTCTTCAGGGCTGGGGATCAAACCTAAAACTTCATGCAGACTAGGCAAACACTCTGTCAACTGAGCCACATTCTCAGCCCCTTAAATACATAATTTGATGACACATTATCTGTTCTTGGTTTTTGAAACCAAAGACTGTCATTTGTTTCTCCTCCTCTGATGTCTAAGAACTCATATACCCATCAAATATCTCCTGGTCATGTGATCAAAGGTGTGGGACCCTGCCCTCACGGGAAGACACTCAACAATAAAGACCTAAATGAGGTCTAGCTAATGTCTGGCGGGGATTACTGCTGTATAGACAAAGCACGTTTGAGGAGGGTAGAAATTGCTGGGAAGGAAGCTGTAGTTTGAAACAGAGGGAACGGGAGAGAAAGGTCGAGAGTACATTGGAGGCAGAGGCAGGCTTGCGGGGAAGGAAGTGGTCATGGATCCGTGTTGTAGAACACAGTCCTTTGAGCAAATGGGATGCCATCTTCATCAGATCAGCTTTGCCTGCCTACAAGAGGCCATCAGGAATGGAGCTGTTGACTGTTGGCATTTCCTCATTGAAGAGGGGTTGGGGAGGGTCAACGAACCTTCACCTGAGAGTCTGCTCCTCTCCATTTGGATGCAGTTCCGCCCTAATTACACAAATTCCTTGGGGGTCTTGGGAGGTGCGAGAATATAGGGTGAAGGTTAGTTGAAGGGGCATTACCTATGTGGCTATAGGGAAGCGATCATCTATGCTGAGCGAAGACTTTCCAGTGAGGCTGCTTTGGAGGTCACCCATGCTTCTCTTACTCAAGAAACTCACTGGTTCCTCAGGGTGAACTTTGGTGGAAACAGACTTTGGTTTGTAGTTGGGATCTTATGAGGAGGTGGTAGGCACTGATGATTCCTCCCCTCAGGATGACAGAGGCCCTTCAAGAGAAAGGCAAGAGAATGTTAGACAAACTTGGGATCAGTGTGGCTCGAAGAGGGTGAGCTGGCAAGAGGGCAGAAGACGGGAGACGGGGGCACTGCAGGCTCTGACCTCTGTCTGAGTCATATGAGGTTCTTGGAAAGGCTTAAGCTTATCGCCAGTCAGGTGACAAGACATCAGAAGGCTTTGTACACAGACAGCCAGGATCCACTTACAGATTATAGGGCTGTGATGGTGTGCGTGCATTTAGAGACAGGGCAGCAAGAGGAGAGAGATGGAGGCCAGTTGAGACCAATTTGAGGGGACAGGGCTTGACTGGAGTAGCAGCGATGGGTGGGGGTGGGGAATGGCAGATTCAGAACGTGCTCTGGAGCCGAGACTGAGAGTGGCTGAGGGCTGCACGTGGGGATGAGGAAGCAGAGTCTAAAGTTGGTCTGAGCATCTGGAAGGAGGGGCTGCCAGTTCATTTATGGGAGGGAGGCTATAGGAGGAGCCAGTGGCCTGCTGATAGCTGGACCTGGCAGGGCATTGGAGAGGCATACAGTGGCAGACATACACCAGGCAGCTGGAGTTTGGAGGAGTCGTTTAGGCTCTCTACCATGAGACAAATCAATGTCCACTTTATTTAAAGAGTAGAACTGGAGGGGAATTCCAAGAGAGGGTGCCTATAGAAGACAGGAGGGTTGGATAACTGATTGGGGCATACTCAGAGGACCTCAGAGTGAGTCATGAGCATCAGCAGTGAAGGCTGAGAGATGTGGCAGTGAGATGACAGGCAAGGGGACATGCGTCAAGGACAGAGGAGAAGCTGCCGCTGGGTACTACTCCTCCACTAGACTTGTGGAGGCATGAGTCATTAATGGCCATATACGTATGTTTGGGTAGATCAGAGAGAAGGACAAGACAAGAACCATAGACAAAGCTGGACGTGGAGCTCAGTGGGTAGAGCACTAGCCCAGCATGCACTGATCCCTGGGTTCCATTCCAGGCTCTGTGTAAGCCAGGCTTGATGGTACGTAGCTGTAATCACACAGCACTTGGAAGGTAGAGGCAGGAGGATTAGGAGTTCCAGGTTATCTTCTGCTGTATAGCAAGTATAAGGCCAGCCTGCTAGACGTAGGACTTTGCCGCAAAACAACAACAGCAATAGCAACAAAAGATATTCTTGTTAGGCAAAAACATCCCAGCACTGGGGAGGCAGAGGCAGTTGGATATCTGTGAGTTGGCGATTAGCCTGGTCGATATAGCAAGTTTCAGGACAGCCAGGGCTACTTTGAGAGGTTCTATCTCAAACGAAACAAACAAATGAACAAAAAATTGTTCTTAAGAAATCTGAGTATAGCTGCTGGTGGTGGCGCACACCTTTAATCACAGCACTCAGGAAGCTGAGGCAGGCGGATCTCTGTGAGTTCGAGGCCAGCCTGGGCTACAAAGTGAGTTCCAGGAAAGGTGCAAAAGCTACACTAAGATCCACCTGCCTCTGCCTCCTGAGTGCTGGGATTAAAGGCGTGCACCACCACTGCCCGGAGTCCTACTTTTCTTGAGTGTGAGTTTCTAAGCTGGTGTTTGGTCATTTGTCCTTTTTCCTAACCATTTTGTTGAGATGTCTGTGTTAGCAAAGCCCTTATTTGAAGTGTGCAGTTTGGCAGATGTTCCCCTTGGGTGTTAAAAGAGTTGTGTAGTCATCCCCACCATCTGCTTTACAAGATTTCCCTTGCTGCAGGACAGAGCACCTACTTACTCCCTGCAGCCTCCAATCATCTCTAGCTCTACTTTGCTCTTGGTCTCCTTTCACATGAATGTAACTATGCAATATGTGTTCTTCTGTGATCGACTCCTTTTGCTTATCGTGTTTTCGAGGTTCATCCAGGCTGTAGCATGTTGCCAAACGTTGTCCTGATAACATTCTTCAGAAGACCCAGGTGGGTCATGCCCACCTGGTAGCTATTTTGAAAAAGGTTGCACTGAACTTCCAAGTACATGATTTTGGATCATTCCAATTTCTCTAGGATGTGTATGTATCAAGAGCAGAATGGGGGTCACATGGAACGCACTGCTTGCCACTTTTCAGAATGGTCAGGGTGTTCCACAGTGTCCACCATGTTTTATGTTTTCACTGTAGATGGATTTCTAAATGGTCTTATTAAATAAAACACAGAGCCAAATATAGGGATGAAAGCCTTACAGATTAGGGAAATAGAAAAAGCCACCAGTCAACCTTACCTCACCAACTCTGCAGCTTCTGAATGCAAGCTACTTCCTGTCTACCCACATCTTTATATGCCTTGCTTTTCTGCCCTCTCATTGACTCTTAGCCCAGCCACTTCACTTCCTCATCACTGCCTGTCTATACAGACCTCTAGGTGTCTATGGTTGGTCCTGGGATTAAAGGCGTGTGTCACCATGCTTGGCTCTGTTCCCTATTATGGCCTTGAAGACACAGAGACCCTGCCTGCTAAGTGATTAGATTAAGGGCGTGTGCTACCTGACTTTGTTTACTTAAAATGGCTGACCTTTCCCCCTTGATTTATCAAAGCACAAATAAAGTATCACCACATTTCAGCACAAATAAAATATCACCACACCCCCAGCTGACACTGTGTTCCCTGCCTCTCTGAGGACAGCCAACCTAGTGTGCTATCTGTTTCTGGTTGTGGTTTTGGTTTGCATTTCTTGGATGACAAGGTGGGCAGTGACCACGTTTTTGTTTCTTATTGGCCACTATGTATCTTCCCTGGAGCAATGTAATCTTAAGGCCATTGCCTACTTTTTCAAAGATTTATTTTTTTTGTCTCATTGATGTATCTCTGTGTGAGTTTATGTGCACCATGTACATACAGGAATCCTTGGAGATCAGAAGAGGGTGCCAGTTTCATTCCTGGAACTGGAGTTACAGGTGGTTCTGAGGGACCATGTGAGTGCTGAGGTTTGAATCTGGGTCCTCTGCAAGAGCAGTATGAATTCTTAACTGATGAATTCATCTCTCCAGCCCCCTTTGCCCACATCTAAGTTGTATTTTAAAAATTACAGAGTTGTGTGAGTTCTCTACATATTCTAGATACAGTTTCTTTTTTTTTTCTTTTTTTCTTTTTTTTTTTTCTTTTTTTCTTTTTTTGGTTTTTCGAGACAGGGTTTCTCTGTGTAGCTTTGCGCCTTTCCTGGAGCTCACTTGGTAGCCCAGGCTGGCCTCGAACTCACAGAGATCCGCCTGGCTCTGCCTCCCGAGTGCTGGGATTAAAGGCGTACGCCACCACCGCCCGGCGGTCTAGATACAGTTTCTTATCAGATGCATGATTTACAAATATTTTCCTCCCGTCCTTCCAATTGTTCTGTTCCCAGTCTTGGTAGCATCTTTGAAGCATACTACTTTTTTTTTTTAACCTAAATTAAAAACAGTGGGTTTTTTGGGGAGGGGGGCAGTGAGATGATTCAATGGACAAAGCATTTGCTGAACATTCTTGGGGACCTGAGTTTGGTTCCTACAACCCATGTATATAGATGTGGAAGGAGAGGACCAACGCAACAACATTGTCCTGAGACCTACTGCATGCATCCCTCTTCCCGCCCCCAAACACACACACTAACAAACAAACATTTAAAAAGCACAATAAGCTAGTTTTACGTAATACTTCTACTCAATGAAAAATCAAAATTATTTGTGTGGTTCCTAAAAGCACATAACAAATAAAAATACTTACAGTCTGTTCATTCAGAAGCAGTCACTATGAATATTTTATGTTTACTCTTTATACTAAAACATTCATGTTTTGTTATATTATTTTTAAAAGGTTTATTTATTTTTATTTTACGTGTTTGCCTGTATGCATGCATGTATACCATGTTTGCAGTGCCTGAGGAGGCCAGAAGAGGGAGTTGGATGCCCTGGAACTAGAGTTACCAATAGTTGTAAGCTAGGAAAAACCTGGGTCATTTTCAAGAGTGGCAACCACTCTTAGCTTTTGAACCATCTCTCCAGCCCCTCAAACTTCTTTTTTCCCCCTTGAGTCAGGGTCCCACTGGTGGAAATGCTCCTGCCTCAGGCTCTAGGGATGATAGGTGTGCACCAGCTTGCCTGGCCCATGATTCTCAGCCATCTCTGGCGAGCCATTCTCATGCTCTGCTAAGACCTGGCTGGATCCCACCAGGTCTGTGCATGTAGAATTCTTGTCTCTGAATTCAGGAGTGAGGGTTATTCACTCCCTCCCTCCGTCTCTCCTCTCTGTTTCTCTGTCAGGCTTTGTTTCCTAAACTGAATGAGAAAGTTTTTTATCTTTTTTTTTTCTTCTGTGCTGTGCACCGAAGAATAATTTATTCTGTAAAGACTTGTAGAACTTTCTTCCAAACAAAAAGTCTCCTGGCTTGATAGTTCCCTTGGCAGGTATTTTTTGGAATTGCTTTCACTTTCAAGGCCAGCAATCTCTTCTTGTTTTCTATTATTTTTGCATTGATGTTGGCATTCATATTTTTCTAGAAAAATCTTCTAGTTCATCTGGATTTTCCAGGATTTTGTTATGGATTTAGGCCCATTTTATTCTTCCCCATAGTGTCTATTTATTTCATCTTTCTGTTGTCAATGTGTGTCTACTCTTTGAAATTAGTTTGATATTTATCTCTTTTTGAGGGTGTTAATTATCAATTGCAATATTTCCCTTTCTGATATGTTTATTTCCTTACAATTTCATTTTAGATTTACATTTTATGTTTTACTTACTTTTTTTTTTTTGCTCTATCTGTTCTCATAAACTATCAGGTTATTTCTTTTCATTTTTTCTGTATAAAAGTGAGAACATTTCAGATTGAGTTTTCCTGTGCCTATGGGCCTGTCTGCAGTCTGGGTGTCTTGAATCTAGTTCTGGTTTTCTCTGACTCAGTGGGGTTATAAGAACATGTCTTTAACTGTATAACAGCCTGGGATTTTCACTTTATCATTTCTTATTAATTTTAAGCTTTATTGAACGGTCAGAGAGGTGACCACCATGAGTTTATTTCTTAGTTTTTATTGAGATTTACCTTTGGCTCTTTTCCCCCTAAGTGCTCCAAGGGTGCCAGAAACGAAGGTACACTTCCTGTTTTCAGTTTTCAAGAAGCCTTCTGTTTGGGTGTCGTTGTTGATGGTATTATTCTCCTCTGTCTCCTAGCCCCCCCGCCCCAGTGTGTGTGTATGTCTAAAGACAGAGAGGTGTATGATATCTGCACCACAACTCTTGTGTTTCTGTCTTTTCTTTGTGTAAAGTATGCTGGTTGGCTGCCTGTCTTGCCTGACTTAACTATTTTAAATACCTGGGCTGGGAAAGGAAGTAAATGTTAGGAAGAGCCAAACAGCTAAACAGGGTTCCATTCTAACCACTCCCGCCTAAGTCTATGTGCTTGTCTCTGTGTTCCTGTCCGCCCTATGTGTTTTCTGTGTGAGTACATGGATGATGCTGCACATTCATCTCCCTTGGATGTGACTGTAAACGTCGTCTCGTGTGTGCTGGTCCTCGTGTGCGTTCAGTGAGCGTCTGCCCTCCAGCAGTTCTTTGCATTGCTTTAACCCATCTGAACCTGTTTTATTCTTTTGTGGCCGCAGAAGTTCCTCCTGGTAAGTGACAGCCTCATGATGACATGAATTCTCTGCTGTTTGGGGTTCTCAGAGTGCTAGGACTACATTTCTAGGATGGATAGGAACTCTGGGCACCTCTGGTACCCTCGCTGCCTGCTTAGATTCCTCGACCTGGTTCACTCAAAAGCGGGAACTCAAAGGGTTGACTTAGAGGAGGCTTAAGCATGCTCATGCTTATGACAGACACTCAGTTCACTATGTAGGCTGATGCAGCTTCTAGGAGATGTCACACTCAGCCTTCAGTCATCCTTTCAGAATGTTATCTATAGACATCTTGCTCTTAGCCTTCTCAGTGACATGGAGAGGCCTCAGCCTGAGGGCCATGCCCTGAGTAGGTTTCTGGGGCGAACCCTTCAGGGAGCTTGCTGATTCTCAAAGGGAGAGGCACATTCTAGGACACAGCTGGGGAAGGGCTGAGGCAGGAGCTGAGCTGGAAGGTGTGAGGGAGGTTTGTAGGGCAGGCAGTGGGTCCCTTCCAGTGACTATGACTGACGAAGGACAGAAAGGGCAGACTGAGTTGTCATAGCTTATGTCTACTCTCCTAGCTGCCCACACTTAACAGCATCTTTTAAATAAAGCCAGTTAACAAATGCTTGCTGATCTTTAGGGCTCTACCTTGATTCCACTTTGAGAAGTCTACATTCCTGTTCCCAGTTCAGAAAGCAGAGGGGTGGGCGGGTCCTTGAGCTTCCCCGGGCTCTACCTTACCATACTTTCAGGCAATGCATTCTTGACATCCTCCCTGCAGAGAACCCTGCTTACTCCTTGGACCTCAGCCAATTTATCTCTGGGATACTACATGCTACTGTGGTTATCCCTTCTTCACAGAAAGTCAAGAAAGGCCTGAGAGCCTGATGGGAACACAGGAACGGGGATGGAGCCAGGCCTGAGTCTCAGCTGCTCAGCAACATTCAGGTGTTTCAGGCTTCCCCAGTCTGCACGGCTTTTGCCCCCAAAGAGGCGGAGTTTCTGGCTCCCTGTTTTCCATGCCCCCCCCCCCCCCCGCCCCAATCACTTGCAGGCAAGCCTTGGGATCCAGGTCAGCCTGAAGTCGTAAGAGGAAAATTACCTTTCAGAAGGCCTTGATGGGCAGATGGTCTCCTAAACCCTCTCCTCCTTTCTCTTTGCTCAGGAGGAAGAATTCATTGACTGGTGGAGCAAGTTCTTTGCCTCTGTCGGGGAGAGGGAAAAGTGTGGTTCCTACCTGGAGAAGGATTTTGACACCCTGAAGGTGAGACCGCTCTCCAGAATGCATCCTCCAGTCTTGTAGCAGTTGTTAGTTTCAGGGATGAGCAGTGGGGGGTTACAGTGGAAGACCAGAGATGTTCTCACGTGTCTGAGTCTAATGAAAGGTCGCCCTACTTCAGAGCGTGGATTTGGAACAAGAACTCCCTGTGAACAAGGGTGAGCGAGAAAGCGTTGGTGGGAGAGTGTTGACCATCCTGAAGTGATGGCTGTGGGGTGAGCTCTCTGGAGTGCTGGCCAGCATCTGTGGGGTTCTGGGTTTAATCCCTAGGAGCAAGGGATGAAAGAAAAATGGAACTGATCAGAAAGATGGCTCAGGAGTAAAAGCGCTTTCTACCAAGGCTGACAATCCAAGCTTGATCCCCTGAACCTACGTGTGTGAAGTGTATGTGTGGCCATGGCACGAGTACTCGAGCCTGTGTACACACACTAAATAAAGAAAGAAAGAAAGGAAGGAAGGAAGGAAGGAAGGAAGGAAGGAAGGAAGGAAGGAAGGAAGGAAGGAAGGAGAAACTACTGAGAAAGGAGAAAATGTTGAAGCGTCTGTAGGTGAAATAATGTTTAGTGTTTACTTTAAAATTCTCTCCCTAAAGAAAGAAGGAAAGTAAGGGTGTCCCTTCCACAGATTTTAAAAGTAAAAAATTATTAGAATTGTGAGATCCAATTAAGAATATAACTCTGACCCCCAACCTTTGACCCCTACAAGAGGCACCTTTGACCCCTACAAGAGGCACAGATGTTACTAGCAAATATAATTATGATGCTAAGTTTTGTTTCTGTGAATAAAAACAGAGACGTGTCCTCCAATTTCTGGTGTTTTGAGGACATTCTACAAATACACTTTTTCAAGGTGGACTAGTTTTTAGAAAGATAACCAAAGACGACTCAAAAATTGTTCTCCAAGGTGTTATGTGGTTTCCATTGTCAGGTGGCCAACTGTATCCAAATGTCAGATACACTGCATAATTTTTAAGGTTAGGTATGCCTTAAATATGGCAGGGGACCCCTGAAAATGATTTCTTATCTATCTGAGATGAGGACAATCAGATGACCTATGTTGTTTCTTCTGGACTCCAAATGATGGCTTGTACTCCACAGCCTCATTGTGGTTAGGAGAGCAAGCGCAGGACTCAGGCTAGGAGCCGGGGGTGCTGTCAAGTGCTGGACTAGGGAAAGTTTCAGCTAGTTGGAGTGATGTGGGCTGCCTCCTCCGCCTCTGAGAGCCCTGGGTGGGGACTCTGCAGGGGGCAGTTCCACAAAGCGGTGGTGTCCCTCCGATCCACTGGGCTCTGTCTGGTGTGCTGCACCCAGAGTCCTGGGTGTCCTACCATGAAGCTGCAGGCGCCCAGCAGTGCCTCAGGCACCCAGCAGCATCTCAGGCAGCAAGCACTTCTGGCTTCGTGGCTGGGTGTGTGAAGTTGGGCAGACAGACAGAACTGTTTGCGTACCGGGAAGAAGGTTTGGCCAGTTAGGTCTGGCGTATGGTGTTATGGCCTTGCCAAGAAATGTGACAAGGCAGGGAAGAGTGAGGGTTGCTGCCAGGGTGGCCGGAGGCCCCAGCCCCTCGCTCCTCAGGAGGATGCCGGATGCGGAGCTGGCACTGGGCCCTCGGCTTGACCTCTCCAAGGAGGTCTCCAACAGCAGCCAAGTGAACAGAGGCTCTCCAGAACAAAGGCATCCAAACTATTTCTGGGTAAAACTAGACCTGGAAGGAATGCTGGTCCTTTAATATCAGTAAATGGAAGATGACCACCATTACTATCAAAACCAGCTTATAGTATGGTAGAGAGATGAATACAGAGAGGAAAAAAAAACACTTTGGAAATCACTAGCAAAGGGGGTAAAGGCAAGCTCATGGTCTAAACGGGAAAGTAAAGAAATTACAGGGCATAGCAATAATATATTAAAATCAGAAACCATGAAAAATGCAGGAAAAGTGAAGAACATATTAACTTTCCTAATAAACAAGAATGGATCAAACTCTCCTGCTAAGTGATAAGGACTTCTGGACTGCATTAAAAGTCAAAATTTGCCAGGCAGTAGTGGCACAAGCCTTTAATCTCAGCACTTGGGAGGCAGAGGCAGGTGGATCTCTGTGAATTCAAGGCCAGCCTGGTCTACAGAGTGAGATCCCGGACAGCTAGAACTGTTACACAGAGAAACCCTGTCTTGGAAAAAAAAAGTCAAAATTCATTTCACTCTCCTTAAAAGAAGACACTTTAAAAAAATAGGATGACTGGGGGAAAGAACATTTCAGGAGGCAATATTTCTATACTATCTTGGGAGACATAATCAGGATAAGTGTAAAGAAAGAGGAATTGGGTAGAATTTAAAGTAAAAAACAAAGAACAAAATAGTGTTTTTTCTTTCTTTGATAAAAGATGTACTTCCCAAATAAAGACTCCCAAAGCTTTGAAATACTTAGAGCAAAAATAGTTAGAAATATATACACGTGTATCTTAAAAAGTAGCATCTCAAAATAGCAGAGATTAAAGTTGAAGAGGAAATTTTAATTTCTATATACTACCTCTTTGACCAAACAGACAGTAAATAATAGTAAATAAAAGAACCAAACTACAAGCTAAGGCTTTTCTTTAAGCCGCAGCTAGTTACATTGCAGCTTAATAAAATGCTAAATTTGTAGCCTTGAAACAGGCAACAAAAATAATTTAAAAATGGAAGACAAAAGTAATATAAAATAAAGAATACATTTTCTACCTAATGCTCAGAGAACATTTACAAAACTTGATCACAAATTAGGTTAGTAGTAAGTTACCCAAGACAGAAATCAGTCAGGACATATTAAAATGCAATGAATTGAGAAATTAATAAGTTTAAACAAAAAGCCCATCCAGTTGGAAATTTACAACGTACTTCATTCGGACTCCCAGCATGAAGATGCCTGCATAAGTCAGCATTTTCCCCCTTTTCCCTTGGAAATTATTCAAACCCACAAAATCCATTTTTCAGAAAAGTTGGAAACAAATAAAAGCCGCAGACTCCAAAATATAAGGAAGGGCTGCTCAAGGACAACTGAGATTGGGCAGGGGCCGTGGGACATGAAGGATGATGGCAGCTCATGGGGACAGGGGCTCTCATAAACCCCTGTGAAAGTGTACTTCCAAATGGGAGAATGTGGTAACCATGTCAGATGTGGGGTGGATGCATGGGGGTCCATTGCTGTTTCCCTTTACTTTCCTATACTTGGAAATTCTCATAATAGTTTCAAAATGAAATGCTTGCAACATGAAGTAGGAAGTATGCTCTTTATTTCCAAAGCTGCAGGGGCTTTGAAAGCAGGTCAAGCTGACTGCTGAAGCCTAGACGGGTTAATTCAAAGGAGCTGGGAAGGTGGAGCGGCATGGAGGAGCCATGTCTGTAGGAGGCTTTGTGCCTCCGTGGTGGGAAGGAAGGGAATAGCCAGGCTAGGGAAAGCCAACTCATTTAGTGGTTAGTAAACGTAATTGCACAGCATTAATTCAGAAATCCAAAGTGGAGAAACGAAGAGAAAGTAGAAATCAAACCAATAAAGGAGGACACGTGCCTACCAGGACTGTTTTACCAAGCACAGGAGGAGGAATGTTTTGCTGTGAACTTTGTAGAAAGGAAACTTCAGAATGTGAAGCATGAAGGAAGGAACTCAAGAATGGACAAGGTCAATGAACTGGAAGGACTCTGGCAAGAGAGAAAGCGTAATCTTGAATGGTGGACAGGGCAGAATGGCCAGATGGAAAACACAGTTGGGATGTAGAGGGTAGAGGTGATAGTCAGGACAAAAAGAAAATGGGGAGAAAAATTTCTGAGGCGTAAAGAGGAAGTGGCAGGTGTAGAAGCCAGGAGCAGGAGACCAGACCCTGCTATAATCAGAGGACGACACCCCAAACAGTGAAATTAAGCAGAGAAACGTGTAATTGTTTAATCAGATTTCACTGTTGTGAAAGGACGCTTAAATATATGGCTTGAAAAGTCCAGTGTGAGTGAGGACAGTTGACCCAAATTGACCCAATGGTCAGCCTCAGACATAGCCTAGAATAGAACACATATACTTCAAAGATGAAAAAGGAATTCTATTGTTCCCACTCCCCTTAAAGTACCAAAGCTATTTAAAATAGAAATAAATCAAGGTGTCTTCAGTTTCCCCAACTATAAAAACCCAGAGACCCTGAGACAGCACACATAGGATTGGCGGTGACACCGTGACAGAGGACTTGAGCATCAGCCATACTGCCTGGCAAGCACCCAGGCAATGGCCAGCTGGTAAGGAGGGTTAGCACTTCCCAGAGTTGTTCCCGGGACCAACAAGCTGGGACTTGGAGAGAGCACAGCAGAGGAACTAGTTGTGACTACACTGTCCTTGGCACCCAGGTGAACAAGTGGGAGGGTCAGGGTAACAAGACCACGGGAACATCGTTCTTATTGAAGACGTAGCAGTGTACTAATGATAAACGTTAGGTGGAGAAGGAGGAAAGGTGAGATGCACAATAAGAACACTAGTTGTAGAATTATGGAATCGGCAGCTCTTTTCACAAGTTGATAAGTTATGTGTACAGTCTAAGCAAATAGTGTCAGGTAAACACCGAGGAGGAGAAACGGGGTGATGGGGATGAGGAAGAAGAAGAGGAGAGGAACAGGGATGGAGAGGGAGAACAGACTGTGGAAAGAATTTTAGGAAAACAAATATGAAACTAGAAATTTACCCGACTACGTAAATATAAAATAGATGTAAACCTTAGACCCAAGCTATCTCCCCATCAGTATATGTAGCACCACTCCCTCGTTACAACGTCCCCTTCCTCTGCCACTGCCCCACCCCACTTCTTCCTGTATAGCCCTTGCTGGCCTGGAACTCACCGTGTGGACCAAGCTGGCCTGGAACTCACAAAGATCCACCTGCCTCTCTGCCTCCTGAGTTCTGGGATTAAAGGTGTGGGCCTCCATGCCTGGTCTTATTGCAACATTTAACATCAGATCTTGAATGGACGTCTAAGTACAATAGATAGATTCAAGGTAGAAAAGCTGACCATGTACCAGGTTGTGAAGAAAGCCTTGATGAGTTTTTAAGAGGCAATGCCACACGTACCAATTTCTGGCCATAAGGCTTTAAAACTAAAAATTAATAACAAGGTCAAAAATCCCCATAGCCTTCTTTACCTGGAGAATTCTAAAGAAATCATATTGTTAAACACTTTTGGGGGGCACAGGAACTTATGTGCCCTAGGCTGTCCTCAGATTCACCATATAGTAAGGATGACTGTGAGCTTCTGATCCTCCTTCAGTGCCTGAGTATGGGGATCACAGGCATAAACCACCACACTCCCCCTCCTCACACTTTAAAAAAAGTAAGATTTGAGAAGAAGAGGAAACAAACCCAAACTGTTGAATATTAAGGAGACAGCCATAAAATGCTAGACCTTGAACTCTACTTAGGTAAGGTAGCATTCAAAGCCATTTTTAGCCTTAAAAACCGTATGTTAATTATAAGAGATTAGAAACCAATTAAACAGCCAAGTCTGAGATCAAATAATTAAAACAAAGTGAATTCTAGACTACATGAGGATTATGACTGACTCTTCACACAGAAGGTTAACTTTTCATTTGTTTCTAATCTTAATCCCTTAAAATGTGTCACTTCTGTGAGTCTTGGGTAACTTGAAAATTTGATTGAGCTGAAACCCTAATAGACTAACAAATACCTTCCCTCCGCTCCCTTCCTGGCTTTCTTTCCATTTCTTTCTCTCCTTTTTCCTACTTGGCTTCCCTTCCTCCACCTTCCAACCCCACCCTCCTGTTTGCTTTTGTTCCTCTGTTAACTTTTGACCCGGTCCAACGCCTGTCTTCTGTCTCTTCTCTTCCCTCACTCACACTGCCTGCTTGCCTTCCTTTCCTGCTTCTTCCCTTTCTGCCCCGAATTTCTTGCTCTTGAGTCTTTTCTCATTCCGGCTGGCGACAGGTCTATGACACACATTTGGAGAACGTGGAGGCTTTTGAAGGCCTGTCGGACTTTTGTAACACCTTCAAGCTTTACCGGGGCAAGACTCAGGAGGAGGCAGAAGACCCGTCTGTCATCGGAGAATTTAAGGTCTGTCCCTGGCTTTGCCTGCGACTGGGAGGTTGCAGCAATAAGTGAATGGGGGAGAGGTAGTGGCCACAGTGGCCATGGTGCTGCTGCTGCTGTCCTTGGGGGTGACCTTGTGGCTGATGCAGGATTGGATAGTGGTGTGGGGTAGTTTGGGCCTTGGCTCCATGGTCTCCATGGTGACAGTGCTCAGAAATGAGAGTAATGGTCCTGTTGCTTACTGTTACTTTGACAATGATGACAAAAATGAAAATCAAGTCCCCATTTCTCTTTTAGGGTCTCTTCAAAATTTACCCCCTCCCAGAAGATCCAGCCATCCCGGTACCCCCGAGACAATTCCACCAGCTGGCTGCCCAGGGCCCCCAGGAATGCTTGGTCCGTATTTACATCGTACGAGCATTTGGCTTACAACCCAAGGACCCCAATGGCAAGGTAACATTCTTGGGGCCCTTGGTCCTTTGAGAATAATAGCAAGCTTGACCTGAGGAAGGCAGACAGAATTTCTGTCCCAGGAAGGCCACAGTGAACCAGGGAACCCAAAGACATGTGCAGAGCTGAACGGGAGCCGGGGGATCTTTGTGAGGAGCAACCCCAGGAGGTCAGGGAGGCTAGAGTCTGTTTGGAGCTCTGGAAAAATGGGGGAACCTTGAAGGAAGGAAAAAGACCCTTGTGGACACAGGAACACTGGAGGCCAAGAGGGACAGGAAGTTGGATTTTAAGGGTGGCTGGAACATAGGTGAAGGCTTGAAAGCTGACTGCGCAGTTCACAGGCAGAACTGGGCTCTGGCCTGTGGTAAAGCGGGCAGAGGTTCGGGCTGAATCTGGTGAGGTTTTAGTGCTGGGAGGGAAGGAGCACAGGGAGGGAGACACAGGATTGGTGACTTCTGTGGGCCATGGGGCTAGAGGCCCAGGGAAACCAGGAAGGCTTGTTCTGCCAAGGCTTGTTGACGCTCTGTGCATCACAAGCTCTTGGTACTGACTTTGTAAAAGTTATTTTTATTATTATTTTATGTGTATATGTATTTGTGCATCTATCTATCTATCTATCTATCTATCTATCTATCTATCTATCTATCCTCTATCTATCTATCTATCTATCTATCTATCTATCTATCTATCTATCTATCTATCGTCTATCTATCTATCTATCTATCTATCTATCTATCTATCTATCTATCTATCTATCATCTATCATCTATCTGTGTAGCACATATGTGCCTGGTGTCTGCAGAGGCCAGAAGAGTGCATCATTGGATCCTCTGGAACTGGAGTTACAGACGGTTGTGAGATGCCACATGGGTGCTGGGAATAGAATTTGGGTCCTCTGGAAGAGCAGCCAGTTTTTAACCTCTGAGCCATCTCTCCAACACACAAAATACCACAATAAAATATCATTTCTCTGGATTACTGAGTTTTTAGATCTTCCCTTAAATTTCATGTCTGAAGCAAGAGACAGAGTTAAGTCCTGGCCAGAGATGGAGGAGGGAGGGCTGAAGGAGAGGAGCTGGTAGAGAGAGAAGAGCTGGAAAGAGAGAGAACAGCAAGGCAGGAGTGGGCGCTTGTAGTTTAGAGGTTCAAGCCTCAGTTCCTTCTTTGTCCTCTTAGTTGGGTTCAAGCTCCAGTATGTGTCCTTAAGGTTGGGGACAGAAGCCTGGTTTCCAGTCCCCACAGCCTTGCCTTTCAAAGATGAGAAGTCAGCGCTCTGGCCTGGGCAGCACAGATGGCCTCCAGGATACCGCTGTCACCCTGGCTTGTAGTCTTCAAGGCTTCACGGCACTGCACTAGCCTTTGTTCTTCTCTCTCATCATATTCCTGCAGGATGGTGCAAAGTCTGCTGCTGCTTAGAGGTAGCGTCCAGAAGACAGGCCCAGGCTGTTCTAGTGGACAAAATGTGGCCCTGTCTGTCTTGTTCCATCTTTGGAAACAGGCCACTTGAAAATAGAGAGGACCCCAAGCTGGCCTAGGAATATATGGTCGTGTGTGTGTGTGTGTGTGTGTGTGTGTGTGTGTGTGTGTGTGTGTGTGTTGGGGTCTAACCACACCTACCTCTTCCCATGTGCCAGTGGTCAGGAGTATAGGACACTCACCCTTCCCACTGCTAGGTGTGAGAGGCTGGAAGACCTGGCTGGCCACAGGGTGGGACAGGGTGAGGTATGTCATGGTGCGGTGATGTGGTATGGTGCAGTGTAATGTGGTGAGGTGTGGTATGCTGTGGTGTGATGCAATGTGGCATGGTATGGTGTGGTATGGTATGATGTGACAGAGTATAGTATGGTATGGCATGGTATGGTGTAGTATAATGGTGTGGTAAGATGTGGTTTGTTATAATATAGTGTGGCATGGTAGGCTGTGATGTGTTACAGTATGGTGTGGCATGGTATGCTGTGGTGTGTTACAGTATGGTGTGGTATGTATGCTGTGGTGTGGTGTAGTGTAGTGTGATGTGGTATGGTATGGTGTGATAAGGTATGGTATGGTGTGGTGGGTCTGACATGGTATGATATAGTGTATTGTGCTGTGGTGTGGTAAGGTGTGCTGTGGTGTGGTGTGGTGTCCTGTGGAGGATGGGCCCTGGCCAGACAGGACACTATCTGCATCACAGCTCCCTGATGGCCATTGGAAACCAGAAGCCCCAAAGACACTTTGACCCAGCGATTTTATTCGTTCATTTCTGTGTCCTCCAGTGCGACCCTTACATCAAGATCACCATAGGGAAGAAATCAGTGAGTGACCAGGATAACTACATCCCTTGCACCCTGGAGCCCGTATTTGGAAAGTAAGTGGGAAGTGGCTTGGGTTTGGGGTAGAGGGGCTGGCATGGAAAACTCACAGTTCAGTGGGCAGATGTGGCTGCCACTTAGGAAGTCTTTGTCTCGTGGAGCAGAGCCTTTATTATGGATCTTTTATGTCTGCGAATGCATGCTTAAACCCTGTCAGGAGCTCATGGATAAGCACAGAGACAGTCACCTCAAAGACCAGAGACTGCATGAGTACTCAGAAGGTGCATTTCTTACAGACTGGAGTTCCCATATACCCTTCCCCCAGCTCCTCGTTAGCAGCTTACCTGACTGGTCCCTTTGCCTAAATGAGGATGTTGTCGCTGGTATGTTATGATTAGCCAGGAGTCTTTATGAGGACTTACTGGTTTTCCATCAGTGTCCCTTACTGTCCCTGTCCATTGCAAATGCCAAGTTATCAGCAGTTATTCTTTTAGTGCCCACATGCTTTTATGGGAGTCAGCTAGGGGATGAAGGTAGACCCAAGACAGCCAGGGCATGAGCAACTCTAAGGCAAGAGGAGAGGGCTGAGCGCTGCGGCTTGTGGCTGGCTCCTGGGGGGTCCAGCAAGAGGAGAGGGCTGAGCACTGTAGCATGTGGCTGGCTCCCAGGAGCCCGAGTTCCAGTTTGCTCCTAAGTGTTTTGAGGTGGGGGAGCCCCATGGCTGTTGTTTCTCTAGCACCTGCGGAATCCTGGTCTTCCCATGCAGCGTCCATGCTGGTACCTGTTGGCTCAGTTGAAGTCACTCTGGCTGCAACTTTTGGAGAGACAGCCCCAGCGAGCAGTAGTTTGCTGCCATGCTTAGGAGAGGATGGGGGAGGGGGTGGAGAGAAGGGGTTTCATGAGCTCTGGCACCTGGCACAGGGGTAGTGGTTATGTGGTGTGTGTGTGTGTGTGTGTGTGTGTGTGTGTGTGTGTGTGTGTGTGTGTGTGTGTGTAGACTACACAGGAGCTCCTCCCAAGAACCATTTCCATAAGCCCTCCTTCCATTCCATCTTGGAAGTTGGTGTACAGCCCCAGGAGTCCTGAAAGTAGGCTCTGGGCATGCCCTCCATTACAGAGGTTCCCTTCTCTGTCTCCTGGCGCCACAGAGAAGTACAGGTGTCAGTGTTGTGTTCCATCTCATTCATCTATTCATTGTGGGGTGCGTGAACCAAGTAGCCAGCTCAGTTTAGGAAAACCTGACACACATGAACACATGCACACACACATGTGCACACACATGGGCACACACACATATGCACACACAAAGGTACAGAGACATGGCAAGTACAGCTGCACTGTGGGTGGCTTGTTCTAGAAGTGACAGGAGACCTGCGGGGGGATCCCCTAGGATGGCTTTCAGTCGTCTGCTCTTAGCCCCTTGACTCCCCGCGCTGGGTGGATGCCTCAGGTTCGCCATGTCTGATGCTGCCGGCTCTCCTGCAGGATGTTCGAGCTCACCTGCACCCTGCCTCTGGAGAAGGACCTGAAGATCACACTCTATGACTACGACCTCCTCTCCAAGGACGAGAAGATCGGGGAGACAGTCATCGACCTGGAGAACAGGCTGCTGTCCAAGTTTGGAGCTCGCTGTGGGCTCCCACAGACCTACTGTGTGTAAGTGCCCGAGGCTGGCTGTGGGCCCCCACAGACCTACTGTGTGTAAGTGCCCAAGGCTTATTCTTACTTAGCGCTAGGTGCCAGCCCAGGTGTTCTCTCCTTGAACCCAACTGTTCCCACCCCACAGACACGGAAACAGAGGCTTGTAACTGGCAAGATTAGAACTTAAATCTGTGTATGCGGCTCTTACCATGCCACAATTCAGCCTCTGAGATAGGGTTTCAGTGTAGCCTTGGCTGTCCAGGGACACCCTCTGTAGACCAGGCTGTCCTTAGACTCAGAGATCCACCTGCCTGTGCCTCCTGAGCGCTGAGATTAAAGGCGTGTGCCACCACCGCCTGGCTGCAGTGTCCTGTGACACACACCAAGGTCTGCAGGGGACTGGGTACCCGGAAGGAGAGAGGGAGGGATGATGGAGAGAAGGAAAGAAGACACTATGAAGGAGCTTCAGCTGGGTCTGAGGGAGTTCTGTGACTGGCAGGGCATTCGTGTGTGGCATTCGAGTTCCAGTTTCATGAGCGCTCCAGTCAGTCCTTTGCTCTTTGGGCCTCTGTTTCCCCACCTGTGAGATGGGGACGCTGAGCTATCCAGAAGGGGCACGTGCTGTGACGGTGAAGGGCGGGCAGTGCCGTGTGAGCGTGGGGTCCCCAGGCCACTGAGGGCACCCCCTCTGTGTTCTCGGAGGGTCTCATCTTCGTCTTGTTCTTGGGCTTCAGCTCTGGACCAAACCAGTGGAGAGACCAGCTCCGCCCCTCACAGCTCCTCCAGCTCTTCTGCCAGCAGCACAGGGTCAAGGCCCCCGTGTACCGGACAGACCGAGTGACATTCCAGGATAAGGAATACACCATTGAGGAGATCGGTGAGCTGCCCTGTGGCCCCAGCCATCGCGGGCTTTTTGTCTCATCAGAAAGGCCCAGGTGGACACACACCACATCGGCAGAGTAAAGGAGTACGGGTTTGGAGGTCAGGGTGGAGCCACGTCAGATCTTTGTCCAGAACCATGGTGAAGTCGGAGGAGGAGGGTTAGCCTTGATTGCCAACTTGGCATGGCCTGGAGTAATCTGAGAGGAGCCGCGATTGAGGAATTGTCTAGATCGGGTTGACCTCTGGCCGTGTCTATGAGAGATTGTCTTGGTTGATGGGGGAGGGCTCGGCCCACTGTGGGCGGCACCATCTCTAGGTAGGTGGACCTGGGCTGTGGGAAAAAGCAAGCTGAGCATGAGCGTGTGATTGAGCCAGTAAGCAGCATTCCTCTGGTTTCTGCTTCGGTCCTGTGCTGAATGTCCTCAATGATGGATTATAACCCGGAAGTGTAAGCCCAGTCAGCCCTTTCCTCCTCTAAGCTGCTTTGGGCCAGAGTGTTTTATCACCAGAAAAAAAGCAACCTCGCACAGAAGGCGAGATTTCAGGCAAGTGTGCTGGCAGGACTGAGGTTGGGGCAGGATCTGTCTCCTTTGGCTTTGGTGGTCAGACTTTGGTCAGAGCTTGTGGTATATGTGCCTCTGAGGAGCTCTTGCTACTGAGTTGTGCTAGCCTGCTTGTTTGACCTTGGTGAACATTACCAACCCCCCACACCTAAGCATCTGGGGGCAGCCAACAGGCCTTGCCACACCCCATCCTTGCCCTTGGCTCCACCCAGTGTGGTAGCTGAGATGCCCTGCCACATGCTCTCCATGTGTCTGAGATGCCCACACGCCCACATCGCCCACCCAGGGCAGCTCCAACTCCCTGAGGTGTTTACAGGCCCAGCTGGCCCTGCGCCTCCTGCTCGTTGCAGAGATGTTTGATGTCAGGGCTGGTGCTGAGGTTATAAAAAAGGAAATGACAGCTTTGATGCCTGTGCCCCACCCCCTCCTCCTTGCTCTGTGTTCCTGACTCTCCCAGGGCTTGAGCCAGGCTCAGTCATTAAGAATGTGCGTCTGGTTGAGGGGGGGAGTCTCATTTCCTCTGGGGGCACCCGCCGCTCTGCTAGCAACTTCAGCACAGGGGCTCTAGGTCATTAAATCCTGAGGTCCAGCATCTGCCTCACCTTGCAGATGAAGCCATTGAGGCCAGGGGTACTTAACGGCCTTCTCAAAGTCACCAGTCAACTGGGTGCGGGCCACACTCTTGGCCCTGCAGCACAAACCATATGACAGTGTGCTTGACTCCAAAGAATGGTAACCCAACAGCATACATGAGTGGGTGCGTGGGTGAGTGGGTGTGTGGGTGTGGGAGTCCACATGGGTTTCATCATTCCTGCACTCCTGTAGCCAAGGCCTTGGGTACAGAGATGAGCCTGGCTTCTTCCCTTCATAGTACCTGTCTCCAAGTCACCTGGCAGTGGGGAGCTGTCCCACCAGAAGCGAGAGGCAGAAGAAGCACGTGTTTACCTTTCCTAACCGAGTAGGATCCCAGCTGCCCCAACGCACAGGTGTAGGGCTTCTGCAGGGTTCATATCTGTGAAATGGGGGTGGCAGTGGTACTCAGCCCCTAGGGTCCTTCTAGGGATCAGATATGCTAACATTTATGTGAGCAGTGCATGGCACATGAGTCCTCTGTAGAAGTATTAACTATGATTCCTGAGTGTAGCTACTGCCATTCATACAACTTACATGAACCAGGACATCATTCTGGCATCTGAGTGCTACCAGGTTTGTACAGGTTGTATGTACAGGTTGCTGGGACTCAGAGTTTGGAGTACTTAAGACTAGATGGATGAGTGGGCTTTGGAAGACAAGGAAGATTGTGTGGATGGAAACTAAGAATTTTCCAGAAGAGACTTGTTAGAAAGGACAGCAACAGGGAATCTGTATTTGAAGTCTGGAGTCTGTGGACGGTGACATTTCCCTCGTAGAAAGCAAGGCATAAAGACCAGCACGGTGCATCTTTGTGGGGATGGTCTGTCATGAAGAGGGATCCCTGTGACCCCCAGGAGTTCTACCCAACGTCCAGAGGAAGGCAACACTACTGTCTTGTCTCTCACATCCCCGGTCACTTTTTGTTTTTTCTGGGGCAGAGGCTGGTAGACTCCCGAACCCCCACCTAGGCCCAGTGGAGGAACGCTTAGCCCTGCATGTCCTTCAGCAGCAAGGCCTGGTCCCTGAGCACGTGGAGTCGCGGCCTCTTTACAGCCCTCTGCAGCCAGATATTGAACAGGTAAGTCCTTGTCCCTTGAGCTGTGGAGTCCTTGGACCCCAGAGAGCTACATCCCAAGGGTGGCCACAACAGCCAAAACACCCCGGGGGACTTGGAGATCTGTCACTATCTCCATGGCTCATTTCTTCACAGAGTCATCTCCATGGGCTTTCAGGGTCTAGCCCTTACTGCCTGGGAAACAAAGCTAGAGCTTGCTTTAGGCACAGGTGGGCCTGGCCTCTGCCTTGCCTGGGCGTCTGAAGCCTTTCCATTTCAACCCTGCCTAAGGGTGTCCTCTATCTGCCGTTGTTAGTGGTTTAGTCCCAGAAGGTCATCCTGTACTGAGCTACAGCTGAGGGCTCAGACTAGATCCAGGACCTCTAGAATGGCAGAGGCCCATGGGGAGTGGTTAGGGGGGCTGGAGGCTCCCCTTCTGGAAGACAGGTGAACAAAGAGAACAAGCTTAAGACTGGCAGCCAGGCTGGTTGGAGGAGCCAGGGGAAGCTCTGAGGATGACTCTGAGGGGAGCAGGCTCTTTCCTAGGTGGGCTGGCTCCCAGCCTCCCAGAGCAGCCCAGGTTAAACTCTCTCGTCCTCCAGCCCCTTGATCCTACAGATATTACTGAACCAAGTTATTTTAATTCTTGCATTTTCAGAGAGAGAAAATTTCCTGGGCTTGCCGAGGGAACTAGGCAGGGAAAATGGCTTCTGTCACAGAGACCTGAGTCCTTATGAATACTCTGGCTCCCTGGCCCTCTGTGGCATTGCACACATCATTCCCTGCACACTGGGCCACAGCTGACACATCAGTGTCTCTGAGCAGCCTGTGCCTGGAGGGCTGTGATCTCTCGTCTGTGGTGGGTCCTGCATCTGTGGTGGGTCCTGGGTGCTGAGCCTTTGTCCTGATTCCCAGGTGTGTACACTAGGCAGGTACAGAAATTATGGATGCAATGAGAAATGTGTGTGTGCGCGCGCATGCGCATTCATGTAGAACATGAATAAACTGCTTGTGTCTTTACAGGGGAAGTTACAGATGTGGATTGACCTATTTCCAAAGGTGCTGGGCCGGCCTGGACCCCCTTTCAACATCACCCCGCGGAGAGCTAGGAGGTACTAGCCTGGCCATGGGCTCTAGCTGGGCTGGAGGCAGGAGAGCCACAGCAACTGTGAACTGTGGGAGAGAAGGAAGAAGGTTGCCTGTTGGACAGGTTTGGTTGGGTTCACTGGGATCTTGGAACCCAGCTTGTTTGGGTCTGGCCAAGTGTCCAGCCAACCAGGTGGAAGGACTCCTTGGATGAGCTGACCAGTCAGGTGGGGACATCATATCCTTGCTGGAGGACCTATGCAGATACATTCTCCCTGCCCACCCCCCACCACAGGTTTTTCCTACGTTGTATTATTTGGAACACAAAAGATGTGATCTTGGATGACCTCAGCCTCACGGGGGAGAAGATGAGTGACATCTATGTGAAAGGGTAGGGTCCCCTCGTTTTCCACCTGGGCCAGCTCCAGACACCCCCCTGCTCCCAGGGGTGGGTGGGGGTGTTCTCTGTGCAGATCTGTGGTATGGAGATGGAGAAGATGCCCATCTAAGGAAGGCCTCACAGTGGTGGTCTGCACCTTTGGGGAGTCATTTCCCTCAATTTCTTTGAGCTATAAAATGGTGAGGACCGAGGATCCTCTTGGGGGACCTGCTGAGACATTAGATGGTCCCTTTCTGTGGTATGCTGTGGGCACCACGGCGATTTCCTGGGAATCCCTTTTCCAAGTTCCTTCCCTTCCACACTCTTTACTGGTCCAAGTCAAGGTCGCCCACCTGGTTGTGGAGGTCTGTGGGAGATGTCCTGGAATTTGTGAGCTTTGGACTGATGAGGACTGTCCTCTTCCATGTGTGGCTAGCTGGATGGTGGGATTTGAAGAACACAAACAGAAGACAGATGTGCACTACCGCTCCCTTGGTGGCGAGGGCAATTTCAACTGGAGGTTTGTGTTCCCGTTCGATTATCTGCCCGCCGAGCAAGTCTGTGCTGTCTCCAAGAAGGTGAGTGGCCCTTGGCCTGGGGATCAGGCTCTCGTGGCTTCACACTGCTGGGTGATTACGGCTGACACCGATGCATTCTCTCTGCTACCCCTGCAGCTCTGACCCCTATCTCCGTTACCCTCAAGGGTGTCACCACCATCTCTGTACCCCATGTCTTTTTCCTTTTCTGCGAGTATTACTGTTGCCAGTGTCTCTACCTGTCAGGATGACCCACAACCACACAACACACACCTAACACACAGTCGAGTTCAAGCTCTGCTGCCACTGCCTATCTCAGCATTCCACACACACACTTAGCAGTGTGGAAGAACCTGGGGCCTGAGGCAGAAGAGTCTGGAGGCCTAGTATGGCCATCACAGGGCAAAGGGTAGAACCAGCTGTGTACTGCTCAGAGGGCAGAGCTGGCCTGCGCAGGGTGGGACGTGGGGATGGGGGTTGGCTTAGATTCTTAGCAGCTCTAAATTTAGGTCTCTGGTCTCTGCAGTCTTGAATGGTCCAAGTTCAAGATGGCAGCCTCTTCCCCACACCTGACCTACCCTATAAGGTCAGCACAGCACAATGCATGGGCATGGGACCATGTGGGTCTTCAGCTGGGATGGTTTGAGGAAGGCCCGGTGATGCCTTCAACCCCCTTCCTCCTTTGATACCAATGGCTCCTGGAGGAGCCCCCCTCCCCTCTCAGAGAACATGCCTGCATAGGCTTGGGTACTGTTGGTCTGATTTCTACCCAGAGGCAGCTCATTACAGCCTCGGCGACACCTGTCTCTCCAGGCCCCAGTGGGCCTTTACCTTGAAGGAAAGTCCAAATACACTGGCTTCCTGGACCTCTGAATTCTCTTCATTGACCACCCCCCCCAAACCTTCCCAGCCCAACACACAGACTCATCTGCACCTCAGAGAAACCAGAGTGTCTTGCCAAACATTCAGAAGCCCTCCAAAAGAAAATAGGGATTTATCAGGGTTGTGTGAAGTCCAGAAGTGGCCAGGCTCTCTAGAAGCTTTGTGCTTCAGCAGACACTGTGCCTGTCTGAGAGACTTCATCAAACATAGAAGGACCTCTCCTCTAGCTGTGGACGGGGAGGGTGAAGCCAGGAGCAAAGCCGAAAGACCAACACTGTACACACCATCTCCAGGGCTCAGGGAGCCCTGCAAGGGGGTAGGCCTGGGTGGGGAAATCAAGGCAGAGATGCACATTGGTTGCTTGAATGGGAGGGGTCACAGCCTTTTTTTTTTTTTTTTTTTACCACACTGGGGGGATGTGGCCAGGCCTGTCTGGAGCAAGGGCTTCCTGTTTTCTTCAGTGAAGTAAGAAGAGAATTTGGTACTAGGACGAGTGATTTGAGATGGATGGAAAAACGGGGAGTAGCTGTAATGATGACGAGAGACGTGCACCCATGCACGCCCACGTGGCCGCGTAAGGAGGGGGTGGAGGAGGGGTGGGGTGAGGGTGTGCTGGTTGGTAGCGGAGAACTGTCACCTGGCAGTTCTGAGGACCAGTGTGGCAGGTGCTGGCTACCAGCCAGGCTGGCCCTGCTCTGGCACCCACGGTGTTCTGTCTCTGTGGAAGGCCCTGGTAAGAAAGGGAAGCTGGCTGACTCACAAAGGGAGTCCAAACAGAATGGCTCGTTTAGGCCACAGGGAAAGAGTGCCATTGGCCTGGTGGAAGAAGGAAGGGCCCACAAAGGGAGTGGGCTGCAGAGGAGGAAGGTGCCCAGGAGTGAGGCAACACACGCCTAGGAGGAGGAGGAAGAGGAGGAGGAGGAGGAGGAGGAGGAGGAGGAGGAAGAGGAGGAGGAGGAGGAGGAGGAAGAGGAGGAGGAGGAGGAGGAGGAGGAGGAGGAGGAAGAGGAGGAGGGGGAGGAGGAGGAGGCGAGTCCCCACGCAGAGAATGGCTGGAGACAGGAGGGACAGATCAAGTAGAAATGGCCAGGAGGACAGCCGGGCTAGGAGACACTTCTGGGGCTGGATCCTGAGAGGCAGGTGGAGCCTGCCCACAGTGGGGCACTGATTAGCTGGTCTGAAGACAGGATGGGGCGGGTGAGGGGTGGGGGCTGCAAAGGCTGTGAGCTCCCAGGTTCTGGCTGCAGAAGCAGCCCTCTGCCATGAGGTTTGGGGCCCCTGGCAGGCGGGCAGGCCCTCCAGGGACCCCATTAACCAGACGAGACTGTCATAAAATACAAGGTCTCCTTTCATCCCACTTTTTTGAACCACCGCCGGTTGTTCAGCCGTATTCCCCACCTGGAGTCCAGCACACCCACCAGGGCCTGCCATGCAGGCAGGCCCCCACCCTGCAAATAAACAGCTAGTAAAAGGGCCCAGGCCGGGAGCATAATGAGCGCCTGGGACCTGGGGGGGTTCGTTCCCCAGGCTGAGCCCCTGACCAGCTGCTCCCACCAGGGGCTGTTTGAACCTCGGGCTCATTACTGAGCCCGTAAACCAGCCTGCTGAGGAATGGGGAGGTTGCTGGTGGCCCTGCAGGCAGCCTGGAGCTGGCTGTAAAAGCTGGCTAGAGGAAGCAGGCACCTGCAGGAGGCTGGGCCAGGCAGCCAAGCAAGGAGGCAGAGACAGAGACGGGTGGCTGGGGCCCCGCCTTGGTCTGCTTTCCTTCAATGCGGCCCAGGCTATGGCGCTGTGCGTAATGGACACTCTTTGTGGACAGTGGCCACAGTCTTCCCTTAGGAAGCTTGGTGATGTGTGTGTGTGTGTGTGTGTGTGTGTGTGTGTGTGTGTGTGTGTGTGTGTGTGATTATGAAGGCTGGGGTGTTCATGGCAGGTTTGATGGGCTCCTCAGCTACCTGTTGCTGTTGCTGTAACACTGTCCCTGATAGAAATGTAAGGGATGAAATGTTTATTTGGGCTGATGGTTTAAAGAGAGACGGTCCATCATGAAAGACATAGTGATGTGACTCCCATAGTGTGGGGAATGTGCAGTGACTTCTCCACAGAACCGGAAGCAAGGAGGGGAGGCGGCTAGTACTTAGCTGTCCTCCTCCTTTCCCCCTTTCTATTCATTCTGGGAACCCAGCCCCTGAGATGATGCCTCCTTTAGGGAGGATGTTTGCCCTGTTAAACCTTCCTGGAAACACCCTCACAGACACAGCTCTTTGTGTGTCTCCTAGGTTATTCTAAATACTGTCAAGTTGACATAGAAGATTAACCATCTCCATGGCATCTGGGGCCAGACACTCCTGTGGTTACCTGGGCCAACCTGATCTAATTCCCCAGCTTGTACCAGGAGATGTGGGGCCAGGTCTCAGGTTGGCCCCACAGGATGTTTCTTATACATGCTACCTGCTCAGGTTGTTCCACAGTGAAAGAGAAGCCCAGTGACAGTCCTCCAGGTGGAGAATGCTTAGACCCATTGGCCAACTCACTCCCACATCTCTCAGATGCCTGGTTCCAGAAGGAACTGATCTGTGGGCTATGGGAGAGAAGTTACAAGGCCAAGTGTCCTCTTCTAGCAGGAAGGGGAAACTTCTTGGTGGGCCCTGGAGGTGGGGATGAGCTAGAGGAGTAGGAAGGAGGATCTGGGGACCTGCCTCAGTGCCAGCTACTTACAGCAGTGTGCCTTGCTTCCTCTCAACAACAGCTGGGGGTACACTCTGATGCTCTCTGCCAGCCCACACGTCCCAGAGACCACATATGCAAAGCCCCATTTAGGGCTGAGAGCAGGACCCTGGAACCCGACTGCCTGGGTTTGAATCCCAGCTTGCCACTCCCTATTCTGTGCCCTTGGACACTCTATGTGCTTTGGGTTTCTCAGCTGAAAGTTTGCATCTCCTTCTTAGGTTGTTGGAAGACAGTTTAGGACCCAGCCTAGGGAATGGTGCCACCCACAGTATGCCAGATCCTTCCTATATCAATGAACAATTAAGACAATTCCCCACAGACATGCCCACAGGCCGACAACTTCTAGACAGTTCCTCAACTGAGACTCTTATTTCAGGTGATTCTAAGTTGTGGCAAGTTGACATTAAAAACCAGCTATCACACCTCTGACCATGGTCAGGCCCTTCCTAGTCTTCCTGCTAGGACCTGGCTTGGACATGACCCTCAGGGATACACTGCTCCAGCCTGTACCCTGTAGCCTCCCAGGCTAGCAGGGCTTCCCTGTTTGAGGCTGTGGACAAACTTTTCTAACATTGCTTCCTTAATCCTACTCTGGGTCAGGATGCCTTCTGGAGACTTGACAAGACAGAGAGCAAGATCCCAGCACGCGTGGTCTTCCAGATTTGGGACAACGACAAGTTCTCTTTTGATGACTTTCTGGGTAAGTCTCATTTCTATCCTTCTGAGCTTCCCTCAAGAAGTTCAGGGTCAGTGAGTCCCCAGCTTAAGTGCAGTGTGTAACACAGAACACTGTCAGATCAGGGTGACTTTGGAGTGGGTCCTTAGCAGAGGTGATCCTTGAGCTGTGTTAGATAGTGGGACTCATGAGGAAGAGCAGGGGCATGGGCAGAAGCCAGTGCAGGGGTCATCACAGCTGGCCTCATTTCTGACAGGGAGGCCACGGTTCATGCCAGTTTAGCAGTACAGAGGCCAGAAATGTGAGGACCAGGTCACTGCTTATCTTTGTGCCTCAGAGACTGTCCTAATGAACAGGGCTGTGGTTGGGCAGCCTGAGAAACCAAGCTGAGGCACGGGAAGCTGGGCTGAAGGGTAGGCATGAAGACAAGGTAGACGGTATGGGGCCAGCAGGGGATGCTGGGAGAGAAACAGGTTAGTAACAGCCCTACCGAAAGTGGGAAAATGATGAAACGTGGTCTGTCCATACCTGTGTATTGTTCATAAACACAAAGAAAAGAGGTACTGCTCCCGACTCCATTTGGGGGACCTTGAAAATGTGCTAAGAGGCAGAGGAAGAGACAAGTACTACATAATTCCACATCTAGCCCACACCCGACAGATCTGAAGAGGGGAAGAAGGCCAGGGAGGCGATTCTGTCAGCAAAGTGTTTGGTGTGCAAGCCTGAGGACTTGGCTTCCAGCCCAAAACGTATGTGTTTTTTTTTTTTTTTTTTTTTTTTTTTTTTTTTTTTTTTTTTTTTTTGGTTTTTCGAGACAGGGTTTCTCTGTGTAGCTTTGCGCCTTTCCTGGAGCTCACTTGGTAGCCCAGGCTGGCCTCGAACTCACAGAGATCCGCCTGCCTCTGCCTCCCGAGTGCTGGGATTAAAGGCGTGCGCCACCAACGCCCGGCCCATGTTTTTGTTTTTTTTTTTTTAAAGCCAGATGTGGCGGCATTTACTTGTGATCTCAGAGCTGGGGAGGCAGAGATAGGCAGATTCTTGATACTCATTAGGGACTCAATGTAGTCTACTCGGCCAGCTCCAGGCCAGTGAAGGACCTTGTCTCAGAAAACAGCTCCTGAGGAACAACATCTGAGGTTGATTTCTGGCCTTTAAAGGCACAGGTACATGTACACATATTCGACTGTACAAACGTGAGCACACACACACACACACACACACACACACACACACACACACACACACATCCAAAGCAGGGAAGAGTAGACTAATGGGAAGCATGGGGAGCCAGTGTCTGATAGACAAAAAGACAGGTTTCTTTCTAGGTGCTGGAAATATTTGGAATTAGGTGGAGGTCTATGGTAGCACAACTCCTGACCGTAGATTTGAACATGCTCAGAGTGGTGGATTTTTTAGAAATTCAAGATTTGCTTTTATTTTATACATATGAGTATTTGTTCTGCAATCATGTATGTGCACCATGTCCATTACCAGTGCCCACAAAGTCCAGAAGAGGGCATCAGATCCTGTTGTGGGAATTTGCTCCACCAATGACCTTGGGGTATCTGGCCCGATAGAGGCATGTTTTTTTTTTTTTTTCTGGGTACATGAAAACTGAGGTAGTGCTTAAAACTGAGGAGGGGGTGCAGACCATCCCACAGCAAGATCCCCTGTAAATGGAGTTACAGATGGCTGTGATCCATCATATGGGAGCTGGGTATCAAACCTGGGTCCTCTGCAAGGGCAGCAAGTGCTTTTAACTGCTGGGCATCTCCAGGCCCTAGAGTGGTGTATTTCGTGTTATGTGAATTTTATCACTATTTGAAACAAATAGTAAAATCATAACAAAGGCAGCCTGGGAGGTCAGGACCCCTGGTTTCAAGTTCTTCCCTGTCATCTGGCAGCAAGAGGGCTTTGGACAGGTCACTGGTGCCCTCCTGGGTGCCCCTTGTCTACAGAAGTCAGAGAGGAATGTGTTTTTGCATAGCTCTAGGTCCTGATGGGCATGCCTGCCTGCCTGTGTGCTGGTCTTCCTGCCCCCCACCCCCACCGGCACTCCAGGGCCATCTGTGGCACATGGGATGGGGATACTTTGGGGAGTTCATTGTAATAGTGGGGTATACAAATGATAGCTCTAAGTTTGAATTTTGTTATTTTATCTGTTCTATACAGGATTCATATAGAAAAATAGAACTAAACAATGTATTTTTCCCTATTTCATCATCCAGAGATAGCCTGGCATATATGAATATAAATGAACACTTCTGCATCATATCCACATTTTATACATATACACATGTATGATGTGTACACTTGAATACCTCCTGTGTGTGTGAATGGGCTTGTCCTCTCCTGACCGTAGTAGGTGTCTATCTACATGGACACCTGCATTACCACACAAATGTCTGCCTGGCATTCCATCAGGCAGATGTACCCTGTTTTGATTGGCTGTATCTCTTGGTTGATGTTGGCCATCTTCAGGTTCTCCGGTGTGAGTGGTCCCACCTCCAGTATCCATCTTTGAACTCATTGTTCACAGTTTCTCACACCAGGCAGAAGATCTCTCAAGTCTTTGCACGTTTTCACAGATCTGAAGCACTTTGTTCAGCTGCTGCTCAGGAAGGTTTCACCTGTGCTCTGTATGAACTAGGGCACCACTGCGCCTAAACACTGGCTTTTGCTATTATTTCTTTAGAAATAATTCCTAACGTGCTATTTTATTTCTCATTTGTATTTGTTGTTTGTGAGGTAGAACTTTAAAATATATCTATTGTTATACTATTGGTGATTCTTTTTCATGGTTTTGGCATGTTCATTTTTTTAATTATTGGTCTTCAGAGATTTTTATATATTAAAGATACATTACAAATCATTTCTACCATTTTTATTTTCAACAATATTTATTTAATTCTTAATATGTGTCTCTGTGTGTGTTTCTACACATGAATGCAGATGCCCGTGGAGTTTAGAGGCACGTGCTTCTGCTGGAACTGGAACTACAGGTGGTTGTGAGCTGTCCAGCATGGAAGCTGGGAGGGTCCTATACATGTTCTTACCCACTGAGCCATCTCCCCAGACCCTGCCTTTAAATTTTGTATGAAATCTTTTTTAAAAAACAGATATTTTGGCATCAGCCTATCCTTTATTAATGAGGCTTTGGAAAGTTTATTTCAAAAGAAAATTTCATTTTTACTGAGAAAATAAACAACATTCAAAATGGTAAACAGGTTTTTTAAAATGAAACTTAAGCCATTAACAAACACTGCCTTTGGGTACCTCAGATTTCTCTTCTCCACCCTAGACTGCATTTTCTAATCACATATTTTATGTCTCAAAAGAGAAACAGAGAACTTGGCCCATGTATGCCATCAGAAGTCTGTAGGCATCATGGGAGGAAAATGATTCATGTCCACCAACAGATGATTGGAAAAATAAAATGTATCGTCTCCCTACGGCAATATGATTCAACTGTAAAAGACATATTGACATACAGGGATATGTATGTCAGACTGAAAACATTTTGCTCAATGAAATAAATCAGACACCTAAGGGCAGATGTTTGTAACTGTAAGAGCCATGTCCACACAGACAAGATAACACTGGCATCCAGGGCTGAGGAGACAAGAGAGTTAGTTACTGCTGAGCAGGCAGTTCCTCTTTGAGGATGAGAACTCTCTGGAAATAGTGGGGACAGCTATGTGACATCGCGACGCTATCTAATGCCACCGAATTGGAATTAGTGGGGGTTGGCAGATGGCTCAGTGGGTAAAATGTTTTCCATGCAGAAGAATGAGGATTTGAGTTTGGACCCCACACTCATAAAGAAACAAGCGTGGCAGCATGTGTCTGTAATCCCAGCGCTGGGGAGGTGCAGACAGGCTCACTGACCAGTCAACTGATCTTTGAGCCCCAGGGTCAGTGAGAGGTGCTGTCTCAGAAAATTGAAAAAGTTGGTGGAGAGTGACTAGGGAAGGCATCTGTCTTAGTTAGGGCTTCTATTGCTGTGAAGAGACACCATGACCACAGCAACTCTTATAAAGGAAAACATTTAATTGGGCTCACAGTTTCAGAGGGTTAATTCATTACTGTCATGGCAGGAAGCAAGGCAGCATGCAGGCAGCCATGGTGCTGGAGAGGTATCTGAGAGATCTACATCCCGATTGGCAGGCAGCCACTGGCCTGGCTTGAACATCTGAGTGATATTCCCAGTGACACACTTCCTCCAACAAGGCCACACCTACTCTAATAAGGCCACACCTCCTAATAGTGCCACTTCCTCTGAGTCTATGGAGACCATTGTTTTTCAAACCACCACAACACCTAATATCAACCGTTGGCTTCTACATAAATGCACACTCACATGCACATCCCCATACATCTGTGTACTCACCCACACACCCTGTCCTAGTTTGCTTTCTAATTGCTGTGATAAACACCACAACCAAAAACAAGTGGGAGAGGAAAATGTTTGCTTGGTTTACTGGTTACAGTCCATCATCAAGGGAAGCCAAGACAGGAAATTAAGGCATGAAGGAACCTGGAGGCATGGAACAAGAGCAGAAGCCATGGAGGGATGCTGCTTATTGGCTTGCTCCCTATGGCTTGTTCAGCCTGCTTTCTTTCTTTCTTTCTTTCTTTCTTTCTTTCTTTCTTTCTTTCTTTCTTTCTTTCTTTCTTTCTTCCTTTCTTTCTCTCTCTCTCTCTTTCTTTTTGTTTTTGTTTTTTGAGACAGGGTTTCTCTGTGTAGCTTTGCGCCTTTCCTGGAACTCACTTGGTAGCCCAGGCTGGCCTCGAACTCACAGAGATCCAGCTGGCTCTGCCTCCCGAGTGCTGGGATTAAAGGTGTGTGCCACCACTGCCCAGCACACGCTTTCTTATACAACTCAAGACCACCCGCCTAGGGGTGGCACTGCCTAGAGTGGGCTGGGCCCTCCCACATCAATCATTAATCAAGAAAATGGCCACAGATGTTTTCTAATGGAGGTATTTTTTCAATCAAGGTTCCCTCTTCCCAGATGATCCTAGCTTGTGTCAAGTGGAATAAACAAACCTAAGCAGCACACACACAGGCACCTATACTATATGGATGTGTATATTTATATTATATATAGATATGTGTACATATATGTATATATTTTACCATGATAAAAATCATTTTAAGCAAATGAACAGATGAGTGTGTGGAGGCCATGGGTATGTGAAGGGCTTGTACAGTTAGCTATGCTGCAGAAGTGGGCATCTGTGCTCAGGGTGAGGAAACAGAATGGGTAGATTACATACTCGTGCCTGAATGGATGACGGGAGGCTGTGTCAACAGAAGAGGAAATGGACAAGAGCTGGGGAGCTGCTGGAGCGAGGCTGAAGAGGTGACAATGGGCTCCCGAATCTGCCCACCCAGAGTGGTCCTGAATAGACAGTGATTGCTACATCGACTAAGAGCATCCCTCTGCCACAGGTTCCCTGCAGCTGGATCTCAACCGAATGCCCAAGCCAGCCAAGACGGCTGAGAAGTGCTCCTTGGACCAGCTGGATGACACCTTCCACCCTGAATGGTTTGTGTCCCTTTTTGAGCAGAAGACAGTGAAAGGATGGTGGCCTTGCGTGACAGAGGAGGGTGAGAAGAAGATGCTGGCGGTGAGTCCCTTCTCTCCAGCCCAGTGGAGGGCATGGGCTGTCTCTCCCATGGAACCCAGGGACACCGGCACATGCTGTTCCCCCTTCTCTCTGTGTGTATATGTGCATGCTTGTGTGTATGTGAATGGACAGGTTTGGGGCGGGGGAGGTGGCCAAAGGTCAATCTCTGGTACTAATCCTCAGGTACCAGGGTTGTTTTTGAAGACAGGAGCTCTCATTGGCTTCCGGCCCATTCATTAGCTAGGCTGCCTGGCAAGTCACAGGAAACTGCCTGTCTCTGCTCCTCAAGCCCTGAAATTTCAAGCACATCACCATGCCTGGGGTTCTGTGAGGATTCTGGGGATCTAGCTCGGGTCCTAACTCTTGCAGGACAAGCACTTTATTGACTGAGCCCTCTTCCAGGCCCCCCCTCTCTATCTCTTCTTTTCTATCTCTTCTAAGGCTTTCTCCCTCTTCCTATTCCAGCCTTCTCTCTCAAGGCTCCTGTTGTAGGGGAGACCTGTTGAATTGGATAAATGGCCTTATAGAGATTGGTTCCGAATATTTCTGATTGGGGCTTCCTGTTGGAAGGACAGAGGCCATGCCTCTTCTGTTGGTGCAGGACCCATTCAGGGATCATTCTTGCCCGACAGAGGTCTGCTCTGGTGGGTTGGGGAGGGGTGACTAGAGGACTGGGATGAACAGTCCTCTCCTGGAGTCCAAAGCAGCACCAGGGAGGAAGTTAATCTCTGACTGGTTCTTTAGAGAGAGTAGTTGGCCAGCCCTCAAGTGGCCCTTGAAGGAAAATGTCCTTGTACAAAGACTTGTGATAACCATTAAGAAACACATCCCAGAGGGAATTTAGCAGCCAGCTAAATGCAGAGCTAATTCACGGCATAGACACTCATTACACACGAGAAGAGTTATTTCCTAGTAACTAAAGGACTATTTTAAAAGATGCTTTTTGGTCTATTAAATTAGGTTAACAAAACAAACAAACCAGAAACATTCACATTGGTAAAGTTTTGGGAGACAGACCTCAGTTCCTTCAGCCGGGGAAGGCATGGTTTGTTTCACTGTGTGGGGAAGCGATTGGGCACCACACCACGTAGGATTAACGATGTCTATACCCTGGACTTTGCCATCCCATTGCTGAGCTCCCATCTCAAAAAATAACTGGATAAAAATAAAAATTTAGGTTCTGGGATGTTTGTTGTGCTGTTATTTATTCTTTTCAAAGAATTGAAAAAAAAAACATAAAATGAGCCAAAATAAGTAGTATTAAATAAATTATGGTCAACCAACCATAGAGTGCTTTGCAATCATTAGGAACCAAACTTTAAATAATGTATAATTATATAGAGAAATGTCTCTGCAAAGGAAAAAGCTATGGAGCTGCATACACAGTGCTGTGTCTCCCCACACTTGCAGCTCCAGTGAGTAAGAATGTTGGGAACAGGGGTCTGGAGGGATGCCTCAATCTTCCTCTAGAAAAACCCCAGTTCAGTTCCCAGCACCCACAATGGCTGGCTCACAATTATCTGTAACTCTAGTTCAAGGGGATCTATTACCCTCTTCTGGCCTCTTCATACACGCACACACACAATTAAAAATAAAGTTTATTTAAATAAACTTTAACATAAAGTTTAAAATGGTAAAAAAGAATGCGGGGAATACCTGTCTCCACATCGAGTAAGTGGGGTGACTGTCCCTTCTTTATATAGTTCTTTAATTTCTGAATGCTTTTGTGATTAAAACAACCCAATGCTTTTGAAATACATATGGTCATAGTTTGCTTTTCTGTTACAGTGATAAAACACCATGAAAAAATTCAGCTTGAGGAGGAAAAGGTTGTTTGACTTACAGGTCATAGTCCATTACTGAAGGAAGCCAAGGTAGAATTTAAGACAAGAACCTGGAGACAGGAACTGAAGTGGAGGCCATGGAGGAGTGCTGCTTACTGGCTTGCCTCTCTTGACTTGCTCAGCTACCTTTTCTTATACAGCCCAGGACCACCTGCCCAGGGACAGCATCACTCATGGCAATTGACAATTAAGAAAATACTCCACAGACATGCCCAAAGGCCAATGTTTTCTAGACAATTCCTCAGTTGATTCCATTTTGTGTGAAGTAGGCAACTGATGCTAACTATGATGTGCTTATTTTATTTGATGTGTCTGTGTTTGTGCCTGATGTATGTATGTGTACCCTGGGTGTACAGGGTCCAGTCGGTGTCAGAAGAGGGTATGGTGGTTGTGAATCACCATCTCTCTGTGAGCTGGAAATTGAACCAGGTTCCTCTGATTGCGCAGTAAGCACTGCTGAACGATGACCCTAGCCCTACAACCTTGTATTTTTAAAAATAAAAATAGCAGTGTAGTCCTTCTGTCTGTCGTGGGCTGGCTCTGCACTGTCCAGAGGTGCCAATAAGGTTCCATTGATGTCCACAGGGCAAGCTGGAAATGACCTTGGAGATCGTTGCAGAGAGTGAACACGAGGAACGGCCTGCTGGCCAGGGTCGGGATGAACCCAACATGAATCCGAAGCTAGAGGACCCAAGGTCAGTCACTTGCCCCAGGAAGCAGGCCAGTGCCATCTAGGAGGCACCGGATACATAGCTTTACTGTGGTTTAGAGAGATGCAGGCCATGGACACAGCCCTAGCGAACACTGGGCTCTTCAACTAATTCATGAAGCAGGTCCAAAGCCAGGCAGAAGGGGCAGGCCTGTTGTCCTGGTAGTTGAAAGGCTGAGGCAGGAAGATAGTGGGTTCCAGGGCAACCTGGGCTACATAGCAAGACACTGTCTCAAAATCCAAAACACACACACACACACACACACACACACACACAAAAAAAAAACAAAACAAACAAAAACAGGCCCCCCAAAGAAGCTGTTCCTGTGGGTTTTGTGTCAAGCATACTTACTATATTAGAGTCAAGTGTCCTGAAATCTGCCCTGCTGGGTAGTTACCTCCATTTCATAGATGAGACTCCGCTCACCAAAGTTAAATGAGGTCATCCCAGCTTAAAAAAAAGTTGGGAGAGGGGCAGCTGAAATCCTCCAGCCTCCTGGGCAGCTGCTGACGACACTTTTGGGACTCAGTTCTGTGTTTGACACCACTCCCCACCGTGGTCTTGAAAGGGAGTATCGGTGCTGTCCCCATGCTGCGGGGTTAGAGAGCAGGGAGAGGCACCTTGACCCCAGGATGCTGGGGTCCGATGGACAAAGGAGGAAGTCCCAAGACCCAGGGCTAGCCAGCTGATGTTACAAAGGCCAAGAGTGAGGCACAAAGCTCTCTGGGTTCTTTGAGTTGTTTTACTGATCGAGGGGTGGGGTTTGCAGCTCTTGTTGGGAGCGAGTGAGTGCAATGGACTTTTCTGGCTTCTCCATCCTCCCAATGTCCAGCCCGGCCATGTCTGCAGAGGCAGCCAGCCTGGCTTCTCTGGGGGCCAGTGTACCCTCACTCACCAAACAGGGCATCCTGGAAGCTCAGCCCCACTTCCGATCATGCCATCTGTGGCTGAGTACGGGTTCAGAAGGGAAGAGGGGTCCACAAACAAGGGGTCCTGAAGATGGGGCTCGGCAGCACCGAGAACACAAGTGTCATAGGCAAGCATCACCTCAGCAGAGGCTCTGGAGGAGGGGCAGAGGGCATGGAGGCAGGGTGTGCCTCTCCCATAGCCAGGCTATTTGACCCACTGTCCCAGCTAGAGCAGGGTCTGAAGGAGACAGTCCTGCAGAAGAGCTCTGCTGACCCCTGGGATCTCACCTCCAGGCGCCCTGACACCTCTTTCCTGTGGTTCACCTCTCCGTACAAGACCATGAAGTTCATCTTGTGGCGACGCTTCCGGTGTGCCATCATCCTCTTCATCATCCTTTTTATCCTCCTGCTCTTCCTGGGCATCTTTGTCTACGCCTTCCCGGTGAGCAGGCCTGATGTGGGAGATGCTGCCTGGGGGGAGTCCCTTGTTTTCCATGTGTTCCCAGAGTCTGGTGGCAACCAGTGACCTGCTCCAATGAGGAGACAGAACCCCAGGTCTCGGTGTCCCCTAACTGGTAGGAGAGAGACAAAAGATGTCCCTGGGGAATCCTTACTCATTGAGAAAATGCCTAAGAATGACTATCAAGGGACAGGCAGACGGGGAGGGGGTGTATGACTTCCTGGAGGCATGTGAATAAGTGGCTAGCCTGGTGAGCCAGTGAGTTGATTGCAGTTACTCCAGGGTGTGAGAGTCAGAGGCAGTTGCACCACTGAAAAGCCCACCCCTGCATTCCTGGAGCTACCTGCATGCATGACTTGCACAGGAAGCTCCACTGGTTGGAGAGTCTCTTCTTCTGAGCACTGTGTAATACTGGAATAACCTTGGAGGAGGGACTTGTGAATCTTGTAAGTTTCAGGAGCATCCTGGGACTTGTAAGTTTTGTTTGCTTCCTGAGCTTTAACAAGATCAGTTGGGGGGAAATTCACACAACAGGAGGCTTGGACCTAGGGTGGCAGGGGAGCCTGTTGAAGGGTGGGGTGGAGCTGGGTATGGAAGGGAAGGTATGAGGTGGCAGAACAGAGGACAGCACTTGCTAGGTCCTCTGAGGACCTTGATAGAGTGGGGGCTTGGAAAAAGTAGGAACAAGCAGGGATGCATCTGGAGTCCCTCACTGGCAGGGTGTACACTTGGGGTCCCTTTCATCTGGTAGGAATCAACTGGCATCTGACCAAGAGATACCAGGGCCACCACGGCCATACCATCCAGGGCTGCTTGGTCCTTAGCTCCCCGGCTCTGCCTGTGGTGGTATGGGGCAAGCCTCTGTCCTCCGCCTCCTGCTGCCATGCTTGCTGGACTGAGCAGGAAGCTGAAGTTACTGGACAAACTGACTGAGGTCCTGGGTGGGTCTGGGCTGTGAGGGCCGAAGTTTGTGCCATGTGAGGGGATGCTTTAAGGAAAGGCAGACAACAAATACATTGTCCGAGTCAGGTCTCCTCTGGGTGGGCAGCAAGTTCAGTGTCCTGTGGGCTGAGCTGCCACCAAAGGTGACCTGGGATCGGTGTCTGGCAGTTGGGCCAGCTAGGGCTGGGGAAGTGAGGTAGAGGTCTAGCCCCCTCTTCTGGCCTGACTCAAGTCACATTCTCTCACTTGGTATGGTCAGCTTCTACTCAGAGAATGGGGTGGCTTGAGGGAGTAGGTGTGTGTGCCTGGGAGGGGAGGGCCTGAGGACCACAAGGGAGAAGCCGTGAGGCAGATGCCCTAGGTAGAAGTTAGGACACTGATGATTACCGCCGAGAGTTAGAAGACAGAGCTGGTGTCTACTCTGCTTCTCCAGCTATGGCCCAGGGAGCATCCGCTTCGGTGTTGCTGGGAAACTTCTGGGATGCAGAGTTCTGGGCTGGCTCAGCAGGACGCTGCCCTCTAGCACAGGAAGGAAGGAAGGAGTAACCCCCTGTTGTAGGAGATGGAGCATTGTTCTTGAACTTAGGAACATGGTTTCCGCCGACTTCCCACCAGCCTCTGTGTGTGAGACCTTGCGTGTGGAAGGGGCTGGACTGTGTGAGCCCCAAGTTTCTGATAGGCACAGGTCGGGTTTGTTTGTGTTTTCGAGCTGCTGCGAGTTAAGCTGAGTCCCTTACTTAAGGACCTGGAGAGCAAGAGCGTGCCCCAAGTGCCATCACCATGGCTATTTTGGTGCCTACCCTGCCCAGCTGGGCCCAGCCCTGTGAGGCCCACGAGTGGCTGGCCTAGGTTTCAGAGCTGTGGCTGGAAGAAAGGCCAGTCCTATCTAGCCTGGGGGTCTTCTTGTTCCTGGCTCTTGAAGACAGCTGAGGAACACTTTTGGGGACTGAGCGGAGAGTCTCTTCTGGTGCCCGGGCTCCAGTAGCTAAGTTACACTCCTTTCATTTCCCCGAGCGTCTTCTTGATGTGCTGACCTCCTGGAGCAGCATGTGGAACACAGGTGGATTCAGGCCAGGGCTTCAGGCTTCGGGGGCCAGCAGGATCAGGATATATACCTTCTGTGTGCAGGCCTGGCTACCGCCCAGAATCCCACTTCTGTCTATCCAAGTCCCCAGTCACCTGGTCTCTTTCATGAAGGCGGGGCCTGTCAGCTCACCTGCTTTCAGCCAGTTCTAGCCAGTGCAGGGCACCCGTCTTGTCAGACCACCCCCATGGTCTTGGAGAGTCCCCTAGGAAGGGTGAGGGGGGACTTCTGACTCCTCTGGCCCCTCTGAGCCTGCTGGGAGCGGGGCCAGACTGGGGCGGCAGAAGCGATTTGGCGGGGAAGGAGGGCCGGCTTTGTTTCCAGGGTTGGCTTTCCAGGCCGGCGCTGGAGAACATGCTGTCCCAATTAAGAGCCCTGTGTTGTGTTGTGTGTTTTCATGGCGTCTGGGGGGGAGTGGTGGGGAGCAGAGGCTGCTGTCAGGCCTGCAGCAGGAAGGGCTTTGTGGAGGGTGACCCATCTCTGAGGCTGGCCCCTGTTTTGGGTTGTCCTAGGTACCCACACCCCACTCTCTGGCTTGCTGGGTAGTGGCTTGGTGATGAGTTAGCCCTGGGCCCCCCCTTGGCGTGTATGAGAGTAGGGGGCTAGGAACCGTGGAAATGGCCGGAGTCAGCTTTGCTGGATGGATGAGAGTGCCCTAAGGGTAGAGTGTGGAGCCTGTCGTGGGCTGGTGGTGGGAAGGGCAGGCTGCAGACGAGTAGTGAAGACCCAGGAGCCCAAATGCGCGCCTGCAGCTTTCCTCAGCCCCAGTGAGAACAGCTCCCCCCGAGCTTTCCCTGAAGGGCTGACCACGTGTCTGTATCCTTGTCTTCCTCCTAGAACTATGCTGCCATGAAGCTGGTGAAGCCCTTTAGCTGAAGATGTCTACTCTGGAGAAGGGGTCACAGGCTGCTTCCTGGCCCAGGACTGGCTGCTCCTCCGTTCCTCCGGGGCCTGGTGGTCTTGCACATGCTCCCTGAGTTCTTGGGATTACTCTGTTTTCATCGTCCTTTTCTCCCCCAACCCAACTCTCTTTGGAATGAACTCTTGGCTATCTCAGGATAAAGCAGACAGATCCCCAGACTGTGTTACTGTGTGTCTACAGTCCCTGAATGAGGGAGACTGGGGGGTGGGAGGGGGTTGTCTGTGGAGACCGGGGTGCCAGTGGGGTGCTGTCAGTTCTGGGCCAGCATTTTGGAGGCAGAAGCAGCTAGGGTGGAGGCCTTGAGGCTTGATATCTGACCCAGTGGCCAGTACCATCTGTCCCCTCCCTTCTGAAGAGCCCCTCCCCTCCTCCCCGCTTGAGCCCCCACCTTTCTGGGGAAGCTATCATTTGTTCAGGTAAGAGACGCAGACTGGGAGGGTGGCCTGACCTCTGACTTTGACCTCGTCACACACACTTCCTCCCTCTTCTCCGCTTCCACACCCTGCTTAAAATATCGGCCTGGATTCAGACACCTTTTACTTGTGGTCTGAAGCTTGGCCTTGGCGTTGTTCTGAAATTTCCTGCGGGAACCAGACTAATCCTCCAGAGCAGCAGGAGCGCACTCAGAAAACGCAGAGCTGGAAGCCTTTGCTCCAAGGCTTCAGGAGAGAGGCCTCTGCCTCAGGGCAGGGAACGCTGGCTGTCTCTTCCTGTCGAGCGGGAGGCTTCTCCTATTTCCTGCGATGAGCTGGTTCCCCTGGCCCAGTCCCTGGGCCCTGGAGGGATCCTCCCCCCACACCCCTATTATCCCCCACTCCTCTGACCCTCCCAGGACTGTGGGATTCAGGCTGAGGCGCCACCGGATTGACATGATGGAGCTGGTACCCTGTTACTCTTGCTTCCTGCTGAGCCAAGAGAACCTGGCAGTCAGGCCCTGAAGGCTTGCTGGCCGAGCACGAGAGCCAGGGACACACCTCACCCGGAAAGCAGAGCAGCCACAGGGCTGCCAGCTCTCTGAGCAGGTCCCATCTAGTGCGGAGGCTTTGCTGGGTCTATGCTGTGCCCACCATTATGTGGCGGGAGGGATGGTAGCCTTTGGAGGAACCAGAGGAGAGGAAGGTTGCTCAGCCTCAGGATGGGTTAGGGAGCTTTGCCCTTAGGATGTCCTGAGGATTTCTGAAGGTGTGGACGAGGAAGAATCAGAGATACAGTGGAGGGTGGAGCAGAGGTGGTTTCTGCAGACAGAGAAAATGTTAATTTGGAAAGGAAAAGAAATCCGGTAAATAAGTAAGTCCATGTTTTCCCCAGGTGCTAGACTGTCAGAAGAACTACAGACTCCCAGCTGCTTTGAAAGGGTCTGGAGGGCTACTGTGATCACTATTTATTTTTTTATTCTGGATGATAAGTAATAGAAAATCTACTCAGATGAGTAAAAAGAACTCAATGGTTTCATTGAAATGAAATGTACCAAAGGACAGGCTTCAGGCAAGGCCTGATCCAGCTTCATACCTAAGGTCTTGTGATCTTTCTCTGCTCTGCACCCCTTGGGTTGGTTTCTGTTTATAGTTTGCCCTGTTCCTAGAATGGGGCTTGAAGCTGCTTCCTGAGACCACACTAGCCATTAAGCAAATCTCAAGCATGGGAGTGGAACTTTGGAATGGATGCCCAGGGAACACATATCTGGCCAACATGTATGATATTGAATTGCTTCTTGTGGCAGGCCTAGGGTGGGCTCCAAGGCTGTTCCCACTGAGTTGTATATGGCTCCCATAGGCTGAAGAAACATCTTCTCAAGGGGAGGAGCTTCAGAGAGGCACGCTGCTCTGGAACTGGGAGGGTGGGAGACCTTCTTTGGGGGCACAGTGGTAACATTTGAACAGGGCTGAACTGTGTCCTGGCCAACAGGAGGGGGTTCAAAGCACTGACAGATAAAGAGAACCATAGAACCCCATGGAGTCAGCTAGTCAGCAGGGCAGAGAGTCTGACAGAGAGAGAACCATAGAGTCAAATAGAGTCAGCTAGTCATCAGGGCAGGAACTTCAAGTGGTTCCAGAGAGGAAGGGAGGGCCAGAAGGAAAGGCAAGGCCAAGTGTGAAGAACCTTGGATACTAAGGAGCCTAAACTTCATGTGAGACAACAAGAGAACACAGGAGGGTGGATGCAAAGGTGGGCTGATCTTGGTCAGAACCATGTATCTAAAAAAAGTAATTCTAGTCTAGTTTTCTCCTGGGAGATGAGAGCCCTGTATGATCAGAGTAGCTTCAAGTATGTAACCACAGTGGAGGACCGTCCTGCTGGAGACAGAGGCTGGGAGCTCACTCGTGTCTCAGTGTGGCCTTAGGTTACAGAGGCCAACAGGATGCTGGGCAGCTGGCGTCTGAAGGCTGTTCCAGAAGGCTGGCCCAGTAATCAGAAGTTAAAGGTAATTCACTCACTCGTTCCTATAAGAAATGCACAGGGAGGGGGGGCTGGTACGAGACAAGGAGCAAGGTTTTATAAGATAGGCATAGCCCTGCACTTGGAGGAGGAGGTGCGGGCTGCCAGGTGTACTGAAGGAAGGGCAGGCATCGTGAGTCCAAAGGAGGGAGAAGCAAAAGTTGGCAAAGACAGACCCTCACAGGAAATGGAATCCCCGCACAGGCAGGCTCAGGCACAGGCTTCCAGCCAGGCTGCTTTTCCCTCCACACATCCTGCTCGGTGGCAAGGTCTGGATACGGTTCAGATCCCAGAGCTGCTGTGGGCAGAGCAGGGTGCTCCATACAAAGGCTGGGCCGTACAGTCCCTGCCCCTGAACTTGAGGGATGAAGAGGATCACACAGTGCAATCCCCATGCATGGCCTGAGGTTCCAGGACTGTGGGATGGCAGATAAGTCCCAAGCCACCCTGTACTGTCTGGTTTTCTCTGCAGCAGACAGTGGGACTATTTATCAAATCCCTTTTCAACAAGTGGATTCAAATGCACTTAGGTATCAGGTATTGGGCTCCCCCCCCCCCCTTTATAGAAAGTTCTAGAAAGCTTCTTCCTTATAACCTTACCTCGTCCTCTCTTCTCCACCTATTATGATCAGACAGATCAAAGTAAAGCCACTGTCCTTGGCAATGGCAGCTCTGGGAAGGGGCGTTGTGACAGGGGAAGGTGGTGGGGAAGTGAGGGAGCCTTGGGCATTTCTAGAAAGGTTTTCTACCAAATAAAAACACACAGAGAGACGCATCATCTTCTTCCTCTTATTCTTGTGGGAAAATGGAGTGACAGTTGTCCTGGGATTGAGCAGGGCCGGGCCAGGGAGCTGACACACAGAGCCTGGCAGAACGGAGGGGAAGGAGCCAAGCTCTTAGCTCTCTGACTCTAGGCCAGATGCCCTGCATGCAGGGTCACAAACTCCCTACAACTCAAGCCTTCATTGGTTGTGTTTCCTGGCTGCCAAGCTCCACTCACTCCCCGAGACCTGTTTAAACTTCCACCACCCTGAATAAGGTGTGTGTGGGTACCACAACATCATACCCTTTGTGTGTGAGTTGAGTGTGTGTGTGTGTGTGTGTGTGTGTGTGTGTGTGTGTGTGTGTGTGTGTGTGACAGCCAGAGGTTAACCACACTCTTATCTTTTTTTGACAGGGTCTCTCACTGAACCTGGAACTCACTGGTTGGCTATGCTGGCTAGCCAGTGAGTTCCAGGGATCTGCCCATTTTTGCTTCCCCAGCATGAGGATTACCAACATGCATAACCATGCCTGGTTTTTTAAGTGGGTGCTGCGGGCTCTGAACTCAGATCCTTGTGCTTCTGTGGCAGGCACTTTACCCACTTGGCCATCTTCCCGATTCATATTATACACATTATTTATTACAATACTTTCCCCCCAGATGTAGCCAAGTGTTTTATTCTAATAAAACCCGTGCATTGCTGTAGTGTCCTGGTAGCATAACTTACCCTCCAGGAAGTGGTACCTTTTCCTAACTCATGCAAAGGCACTGCCTAACCCTTCCCAAGCCTCTACCACCCTTCCTGGCTCTCAGAGCTCAGGGCTTCTCAGCCTTATCGTAAACAGTCCATAGCTTCCACAGCACCTACAGCTTCCTCCACTCTCTGGGCTTGGATTGCCTGTGAATCTAGAGTGTCCCCAGGGTCTTTTATGGCTTCTGATCTCCCACTGCAGACCTCACAGGCAACCTCTCTGGCTTTCCTTGACCAGAGTGATTCTATCAGTCTGTCTAGCCCAGCTTCTGTCTGAGCTGAGGTTGTCCTAGTTAGCACGAACTGTTGACTTGAAGCAGCCTAGAATCTCCCCCAAAAGAGTCTCAACTGAATAACGGTCTTTATCAGATTGGCCTGTGGGGAATTGTCTTGACTGTTGATACAGGAGGCACAGCCCAGCATGGACATGAGCATTCCCTGGGCAGGTGGTCCTCAGTTTCGTAAGAACACTAGCTGAGTATAAGCCAGCAGCGTGTGAGCCAGCAAGGGGCATTCTCCCATGACTTCTGCTCCTGCTCTAGTCCCCTCAACGATGGACTGTGACCTGAAAGTGTGAGGCAAATAAACCCATTTTTCCTCTAAGTTGCTTTTGAGTCAGGATGTTTTATCACAGTGATGGGAAAGAAGCCAGAACAGGTGCCTATGCCCGGAGGGTGACGGTGGGTCCCCTCACTCTTACTTCTCCCTGCACGGTGCTGACCAAGGTTCTCACTCCACACTTACTGCCCAGGCACGAGGCTGGACATGGAAGTGTACCAAAGCCTGACTTCCCCAGACACCCACACTCAGCACGTCAGCAGAGCTGAGGCTGGTGCTCCGGTATCCTGCGATCAGGCTGCTTCTCAGCCCAGTGTCAGGGCTCACATACTATCATGCCCAGCCGCCTGCCTCCCTGAGGAGTAGAGCCCTGCCTTTTGCCGTATCCTCTAGTTTTCTACTCCTTGTCCCCTGGCCTCCCTTGTCCCCTGGCCTCCCCTGTCCCCTGGCCTCCCCTGTCCCCCGGTCTCCCCTGTCCCCTGGCCTCCCCTGTCCCCCGGCCTCCCCTGTCCCCTGTCCTCCCCTGTCCCCTGGTCTCCCCTGTCCCCTGGTCTCCCCTGTCCCCTGGCCTCCCCTGTCCCCTGGCCTCCCCTGTCCCCTGGTCTCCCCTGTCCCCCGGCCTCCCCTGTCCCCCGGCCTCCCCTGTCCCCCGGTCTCCCCTGTCCCCTGGTCTCCCCTGTCCCCTGGCCTCCCCTGTCCCCCGGCCTCCCCTGTCCCCCGGCCTCCCCTGTCCCCCGGCCTCCCCTGTCCCCTGGTCTCCCCTGTCCCCTGGCCTCCCCTGTCCCCTGGCCTCCCCTGTCCCCTGGTCTCCCCTGTCCCCCGGCCTCCCCTGTCCCCCGGTCTCCCCTGTCCCCTGGTCTCCCCTGTCCCCTGGTCTCCCCTGTCCCCTGGCCTCCCCTGTCCCCTGGTCTCCCCTGTCCCCTGGCCTCCCCTGTCCCCTGGCTTCCCCTGTCCCCTGGTCTCCCCTGTCCCCTGTCCTCCCCTGTCCCCCGGCCTCCCCTGTCCCCCGGCCTCCCCTGTCCCCCGGCCTCCCCTGTCCCCAAGCCTCCCCTGTCCCCCGGCCTCCCCTGTCCCCCGGCCTCCCCTGTCCCCCGGCCTCCCCTGTCCCCTGGCTTCCTTCACTGCCTCAGGAGGGAGTGAGACTCACCTCCCCCACCCCTGCTGCTCTGCCCTGCCTGGCCCTGACCTCCTTAGCACAGCACTGAGTTGGCTGCAGCCTGAGAATCCCCAACATGTTTCCAGGGCTGGGGTCACATCTCTGTCTTCAATTGGGCCCTCTACTTCTTTCACTGAAGGGATTTTGTTCAGGGCTGACCTCAAGTCTCTTAAACAGCCAGACTCAGAACCCACTCAAAAGGACTTTATGTTTGGAAATCCTGTCAGTTTCCAACACTGGAGATCATTCTGGTGGTAAAGTGAGGAGAAAAAAAAAAATCTCCCTGTTAAAAATCAGTTCAGTCAAAGGTATGACCTCTTATATTCCTGCCTCTGCTGTTTTTAAAGATTTTCAAGAGAGATTCTACACACAGGCACACATGCATACCTACACAAACATGTAAATGCACAAAACGCATGTACACAAACACACATGCACATCCATTAGCACAATCATGTACATACAAATCATATGTACATACATGTTTGTCTTATACAAACATCAGTACACATGCACAAGTACAAATACAAACACACAAAACACCATACATGCATATACATAGACATACAAATAGGTATACTCCTTGCAAATGTGAAAACAAATGCAGATGCATACATATATGCATATACAAACATATATATGTAAATACGCACACAAGGCACATACAAAACACTGTATATGCATATTCCTAAGCATGTACCTACAAATATGTGCCCATGAAAACACACATCACACAGACACGTACAAACACATATACATGCACACACTCACACACTGGTAGACATTAAAATCCACATCGTTTTCTGCTTTTTTCTGGTCTGGTGTGGACAGTTCTGGCTGGGCAGACAGGGAAGTGAGCAGACCAAGAAAGCACTGGACACACGGAGCAACTGCTCTGCTCCTCCCCTTTGTGCCCCCAACTCTGGGGACCTCAAGTTTGTCTCAATCCTCTCTTCACGTGTTTCATAAATGCGGGATTACGGGATTTCCAGAGGAGCCAGGTGGGTATCCCCTGCCTGGGAGCTGGTGACAGCCGGGGTGTTGTGAGGGCTCACCCGGGTCACCAGTCCCCTCCTCCCTGAAGGGTACCGACACACAGTGACTTTCCTGACCCACGCTCTGGGGAAACAGTGCCCACCCCAGCTCCTCCCTGCGACCTGCCGCTGGGTTTGGCCTCACTTCCGTCCCTTTCTCTTCCTCTCTGAGGGACGAGGTAGATGTGGGCAGAAACTGATGTGTTGTGAGAGGCAGACAGGCAGAAGGACAGTGACAGCACTCACTCCAGGAGGGAGGCCGAACACCTGCAAGAGCCAGAGCTCAAGCCGCTGGTCCCCTGGTGGACAGAGCCAGCTCCTCTCTGCCTTCTCCACTCACTCAAAATGTGTGAGAAAAGGAGGAAACGAGCAAGGACACACCCTGTGTAAGCCCCACACTCGGCTGGGCTGGCCTGGCATCCAGTTTTCCTACTGGGGGCTTCCCTAAGGTGTAGCTAGAGGGCTTCTCTCCAGGTCCCCCAAGCCCCGCAGTCCCACAATCCACATATAAAATAATCACTCAGACGCTTATATCACTTATAAACTGTATGGCCGTGGCAGGCTTCTTGCTAACTGTTCTTTTATCTTAAATTAACCCATTTTTATAAATCTATACCTTGCCACGTGGCTGGTGGCTTCTCAGCGTCTTTACATGCTCTTCTCCTGGCGGTGGCTGCAGTGTCTCTCCCCTCAGCCTTCCGCTTCCCAGAATTCTCCTCTCTCCTTGTCCCACCTACTTCCTGCCTGGCCACTTGCCAACCAGTGTTTTATTTATATATAGAGCAATATCCACAGCACTTCCCCTTTTCTTCTTTTTTTAAAAAGGAAGGTTTTAACTTTAACATGGTAAAATTACATATAACAAGACAATTACCGAGCAAGAATTATAGTTACAATATTAAAGAAGATGTCCTATCTATCTTATATTTGTGAGTTTAAGGTTATCTTTTATCATAACTGAGGAAATTACAACTATCTAGTTTTCAACCACATCAAAGACCTGAGAAGGAACATAATGGTCCCTGAGAAATGGTAGATGGATGCAAGCAACTTTCGGGAATCTTGCAAGAGTAGACCAAGACAGCTGGCAGCCTGGACAGTCACCTAATGTTTCTCAGCATTGTTGGTGCATTCAAATTGGCTATAGGCCTAGAGTATCTGACAGACCATTTTCAGAAGCAGGATTTCTGAAAGACCATCTTACCCTGTCTTGGCAGAGTACAGTGGTCGCTTTCCTTGTGTCCCGCTTGTCCAGAAAGGACAGCATTGCATTTGTACTGTCAGCCATCAAGGCAAGGGCAGTTCTTTGCCCAGTAGGCCATTTTGTGCCAAGAAGACAAACTTCCCAATGGAAATGTCTTAGAAGCCCAACATTCTCTCGGGATCAAATTGGTGCAGCCAGGAGCAATTGTGTCTCACGTCAACAGAATTCTAAGTTATTTAAATGCCATATTCTCCAGGTCTATGAAGTGTTTGAAGATTACCTATCTATCTGAAATATATCTATGTATACCTAGAAGACTTAACTAACATGGCTATAAATATGATTATCATAGATGACTAATTATTAATCTATTTTTAATTATCCATTACAATTTTAAATGAGTTACATAAACACAATACCTCAAACAAGAATAGAAACATATATATAGTATAACAAAATTAACTTAAAGCCTGTATCAATAAACTAAAATTTATACCAATGTAAAACATTTTAAACATGAACTAAAATCTATACCAATGTAAGACATTTCAAACAAGTTTTCTTTAAAAGCAGGTTCATTAATCTACCCTTTTATCTCATCATCTCCACATTCTCCTATATATCTATATCATATCCCCTTTTCTTTTTTAGAAAGAGATCACATTTATAATCAACCTGTTTTAAATAAAAATATTGGTTTTTCTCTGTCCCACACCAGAGGGCTCTTCTGATTTGGGACACAAGAATCTCTTAAGCAATTTTTTTTTTTAAGCAATATGTCTGGGTTTAGAGGGGGAGTGAGCCAATTCCACCTCTAAAGCCAGCTTGGTATATTTGGGAATTTGGGCGTAGCATCTCTTACTACTTCCTGCTGGAGGGGGGCGCTGTATCTTATGGGGATGCAAAGAAAATTTTTAGGCCTATGGGGTAGTCCGTGAGGCTGTATTGTGTGAACCAGTTGCCTTGAAACCGCTCTGGATGTTGGATCATCTGGGCCATGGTGTCACCGGAGGCCTTTCAGGGGGTCTTGGCTGGTGAAACCTGATGTATCTTAATCTGGAACAAATCCACAGCCTCTGGCTTTCTGTGGAAACAAAAGCAGAATCTCTTTTCCAAAGTAACATATCCTTAAATCCAAATTTTGAAGTCAAGGTACCTTTAAAATATACATTTTGGCATAACTCAACAGCTTTTGCAATCAAATGTTTTTCTTCAGTTACGAATAACAAAGAGAACATAATCCAGATTCTCTGTGTGGTAGCCATCTTTACGTGGCTTATTTTTTATATTACCTTAGCCTATTGCTTTAAACTGCAGCATTCTAAGCCTGAAACGGCGCTGTGGCTGCTGGCTCCACCCACTTCAGCTTCCCAACATGGCGGTGGTACATTTTCCGCCAGCTCTGGGAGTCATCAAGTCTCAGAAATAGTGGGTCTAAGCTTTTATCAAAGCAGCGTGTAGCCCAGAAACCTCTTTTTTTTTTTTTTTTTTTTTTTTTTTTTAAATACTAGTAAAGACTAAATCTACTACACAGCATAATGTGCCGCTGGCAGACGCCTCATTTCCACTATACTGCTGGTCAAACGCACCCGCCAGGAACCCGCCACTGTTCAAACCCGCGTCTTGCGCTGTCTAGCTGCCCGTATGAGACAAGAAGCAGGAACCTGTTTTTGGCTCTGTTCAGAATTGGTTATTAAATATTCTCAGGTTTAAGGTGGAAACTCGAGCCGTTGGGCGCCATTTGTAGCTGGAGGGCTTCTCTCCAGGTCCCCCAAGCCCCGCAGTCCCACAATCCACATATAAAATAATCACTCAGACGCTTATATCACTTATAAACTGTATGGCCGTGGCAGGCTTCTTGCTAACTGTTCTTTTATCTTAAATTAACCCATTTTTATAAATCTATACCTTGCCACGTGGCTGGTGGCTTCTCAGCGTCTTTACATGCTCTTCTCCTGGCGGTGGCTGCAGTGTCTCTCCCCTCAGCCTTCCGCTTCCCAGAATTCTCCTCTCTCCTTGTCCCACCTACTTCCTGCCTGGCCACTTGCCAACCAGTGTTTTATTTATATATAGAGCAATATCCACAGCACTAAGGTTCCACTTTCTTTGTGTCCTCATGCTGGGCTTGGACCCACCTGTGCCTTGCCTGGTTCAGGCCTAGGCAGGAAACTGCTTTTGTGCTGGTTCAGCAAATAGTCCTGGGACCTTTCAGAAGATCAGTTTTCAAGCTTGGACAAGAACAAATGGTAAAAGACCAAAGTCTACAAGAAAATCATTCCCAGGAGTGGGCCCATTTTTACACACACACACACACACACACACACACACACAGAGGAGTGTGGGGAAATAAGCACACACAGAATAGAACCATACATGCAGACACAAACATATACACACAGTGGGACCGACCATTCACAGGCACATAGTGGGGCCATTCACACACACAAGGGTAGTGAGTCTAAATGCCTTCTACATCATTCTCGCCCTGACCTGCTTGGTCCTCCCTACCAGGCTAACCTCAGAGAAGAGGAGGAGGAATTAAAGATGCCCCAAAGGGAACAGGAAAGGACAGCACTGCCGGAAACTCCAGGAACAGTACCCTCTTGACCTCTCCAGAAGTGCAGATGCAGCTGGCTGGTTCAGGGGCCGCCCCTGGGGATGGATGGCTTAGGAGCACTCCCACAGGGGCCTTGCTGGCTTTGGAGCATCCTCACTGGAGAATGGCCAGCTTGGGAGCACCACTACTGGCAGGCGGATGGCTTGGGAGCACCTTCTCTACAGGCTGGCTGGCTTGGGAGCCTCCTCACTGGTGTCCAGCTTGGGAGAGTACCCTACTGCAGGGACCCAAGTGTTACAGCGGTGCGGCACACTTCTTCCAGGGCCAGAAAATCACCAGCTGGAAGATTCCGGGTTACGGAGCTTCTGGGGCATGGTGGTTTAAGACAAGGTGTCTGGAACCCATAGCGCCCCGTGTCCTGTTGACAGGTCTCCAAACAGCATTCCAGCCTTGGGAAGAATGACGGCCCTCCCTGGGGGTTGTGAGGACTCCACTGACGAGCCTGTCACAGGTGCTTGTCTTGCCTCTGCAGAGAAGCTCCGGGCTCCTCTGGGTGCTGAAAGAGGTTGCTGAAGAAGACTGGAAAGATGAGGGGCTCCTCCACTCTGAGGGTGATGAGGACACCAAAAAGTGTTAGATGTAGGGAAGGAGCTGGGGGCACCTCTTGATATCTGAGCCTGGACCGCTATCCACCCTTGTCTCCTCCAGTGAGTCCAGGTGTGACCTTGTTTCACAACGTGCTGTGAGCACCCCAAATGTGCTGCAGATCCTGTAGACAGACCCACCTGTAGGGTAAAGTATGTCCGGTCACGGTCTTTGTAGGCATACCATAGGCAGACACAGGCACACACAAGAGGGACAGGCGTCCTGAGCTTTCCCTCTGAGTGAGTGTGCGTGTGCGTGCGTATGTGCGTGCGTGGGTGCGTGTGTGCGTGTGCGTGTGTGTTTCCCACTGTCAGCCAGAAGACACGCTGGAAACGCAGGCAGAAAAGAGTGCATGGATGTGGCCGTCATCCGGGATAAATTAATCCCAGACATGTAAAGTGCTTGCTTTCTTCATTCTCAGTTCAGCTGCAAATTCAATTATGACTCTCTGCCAGCTACTGAAATGAGGGGACGAGGAAGTACGTGGCTAGGCCTGGAAAATGGGGCAGGGCAGGGGACCCTTCTGGATCTGCCCCTTATCCCCCCTGCTGTTGTCCCAGATCCAGGAAAGAGTGGCAGACATTCCCTAGTTCCCCAGTCAGCTCACAAGCTGGCCTGGAGGCATGGGGGAAGTGTGGAAGTGAAGGAGACAGAACAGACAGAGAAGTCCTGGCTGAGGCTCCCTAAGGAGGCCCAGGAGCCCCAGGGCCTGGTGAGGCCTCACAGCTCACATGCTCACCCATCAGGGAGGAGAACACCCCCTCTCAGATGGAGTATATTGTCTTGGCGGAGCCACCCAGAGGTCTCCCTGGACTCTGCTGAGCAGGGCCTCGTTTGTCTTTAGACCCTCCTAAACCAAGGTCTTAGTTTACAGACAGGCCTGGGGGAACCTCTTAGCTCGAGACTGTCCCCCAGAGGTCAGACTGCCCTTGTGGGTCCCCTTTCTGTGGGTTGTATTCATGCCTGTCCTAGTCTAGGAAGGGAGCACATTCCTCAGCCAGCTGCACTCCCTCTCCAAGAGAGGACAGAGATGACTGCTCCTGTCCAGACCTAGGAATGTGAAGAGAATGGGTATGGTTGGTTCAGAGAAAGTGGGTAGTGGTTGAGTTTGAAAGGGTGGATAGATTGGTGGAGACAGTTTGCAGTGTGTGTGTGTGTGTGTGTGTGTGTGTGTGTGTGTGTGTGTGTGTAGAGTGGGTGGCTTTTGAGCAATCATTAGAGACAGTGAAGCTCAGAGAAAGGAAAGTGAGGAAGGAATGGCCTTAGTGACCTTCACAGGGAGTTATGTGGAGCCAAAATTCCTTGAGTCAAGTTCTCACTGGGGAGGCCTTGTAAGCAACACCTTGGGTTAAGGCAGCACCTCAGGGGGTCTTGGAGGCAACCTAGGCCTCATTCCTGAGAGCTCAGGTTGCCCCAAGAATGAGATTGAGCCCAAGGAACACCTCCAAACATGAGGACAGGAGGAGGGGAGAGGGGAGGAGAGACTGGGATCCAGGGGGTGCAGTGGGTTGCTGTGGCAACCCTTAGTCCCAAAGCCAGGTAGAGGCCTGCTCCATCTTGTATCCCCTCTCCTGTCCATGTGAGGTAGACAACCTCAAGAAAGAGAAGAGGCCAGTGAGCTTCTGGAAACGCAACCTCCTCCACCTCCAGAGCTGCTCCATTTGGGGGTGAGGCTGAAGCTGGAGGCCAATCTCCCTGAAAAGGTCTTAGAAGGAGCCCTGCTCCCCACCCCCAAGCCAGTTCTGGACTGTGCACACCGGCTACTTAATTGGCATTGGCAACAGGTAGTCATTGTTTCAGACAAGGTCTCTAGCCCAAGTTAGCTTCAAACTCACTATGTGGCTGAAGACATCCTTGACCTCTGGATCTCCTGTCTCCACCTCCTAAGGGCTGAGACCACAGGCTTGTACCTCCATAGCTGGTTTTGAAACAGCTATTTTAAGGCCCAGTTTTCAGATGAGAAATGTTAAACTCAGGGGTATCATGGAGCTGTTAAGGAAAGGTGAACCCAACTCTCATCCCATGCCTCAACCAGTCTCACACTGTGGCTCCCAGATGTTCCTAGAGCCCTGGTGGGGGGAGGGGTGGGAGGCAGGAGGCAGGCAGGGACCAGTGCACAGAGGTAGCACTGGCCTCATGACAAAGGCAGCGTTTGCCTTTACTTGATGATGTTACTGGAGTAGCTGCCATGCTCTGACTGGGAGCTAACCATGGAAGCCTTGATCGTGGTTAAAAAAAAAAAGCCTTCAATTACGGTGCCTGAGAATGTGGACTTCATGTGGAGACTGATTGAGCGACGGCTAGAAAAATGAAGCCAGGTGAGATTTTAAACTGGACTGTGAACCTTTCTTAGATGACTTCCCTCTCCCTTCAGGGGGAGACTAAAATGAGAGGTAGCCATGTAAACCTAGGGAGAGCATTCCCAGTAGAGGTCACGTGCAAAACCTGTGCAAAGGACCCAAGAAAAAGAATAGGCGTGGGCTGTGGTCCCTGTCTCTTGTGTGATTGACCTTAAACTTTTAGACCAGTGTAACCTGTTGGTCTTGATTGTCAACTTGAAGGAATTTAGAATCACCATGGAAACAAATCTTTGGCGGAGTCTGTGGGGAGTTAACTATATTTAGTTCAGGTTCACGGAGGTAGGAAGACCCACCCTGTGTGGACAGTATCATTCAATGTACTGGGGTCTCAGACTGAATAACAAGGAGAAAGATGAGCCGAGCACCAGCGTTCATCTCCCTGCTTCCTGCCTGTGAATGCCATGTGACCAGCTGCCCCAAGCTCCCGCTACCATGACCCGCCCCCCTCCCATGGACTGTCCCCTTGAACAGTGAGCTAAAGTCAACCGTCCCTTTAGATGCTTCTGTGGGGTATTTTGTCACAGCAATTTGCAAAGTAACCAGTTAAGCCAGAGAAGGAGTCTGGGCTCTAGCTTACAGCTTTGCTTGGCCTTTGCTGGGACCCATGTGGACGCCCTCATCCACTCTCAGCTGGCCTGGTGACGTGGGCACAGAGCCCCTTGGCTGTCTCCTTTCCCATGGTTGGCTGCCTGGAACCCAGCCTGGGCTCTGGGAAGTGCTTTAGAAGCTGACACTCTTCACTGCCCACTCTAACCCTCACTGGGGATTTGGACAACATACTCTTTCCAGATGGGCAAGAGAGACTATTTATTTTATTTTTAAAAATAGCTTTTATTGGTTTTTGTCGTATTACAAAAATAATATATGTTCATTATAGAAATTTGAGAAAACAGCTAGCAAAGGGCAGAGTATGAAATAGCCACTAATCCCATTACCCAGAAGAACTGTTGCTGCCACTTCATTCTAGAATTTCCCATATATAAAACACATGGTAGTGAGCCTGGCCTGGTGGCACCCACCTGCAACCCCAGAGGTCTGGTATCAGAGACAGAAAGGTTTGAGTTTGAGGCCGGTCTGGGTTACGTGGGGGACCATGTCTCAAACATGCAAGCAAGTTAGTCTGTTTCCCTGGAATCTCTTTTATTCAATACTCAGCAGGGTGGGCTGGCATGGTGGCACACACCTTTTATCCCAGCACTCAGGAGGCAGAGGCAGAGGCAGAGGCAGAGGCAGAGGCAGAGGCAGAGGCAGAGGCAGAGGCAGAGGCAGAGGCAGAGGCAGAGGCAGAGGCAGAGGCAGAGGCATTTCTGTGAGTTTAAAGTCAGCCTGGTCTACATAGTGAGTTCTAGGCCACCTGGGGCTACAAAGTGAGACCTTGTCTCAAACAACAACAACATAATGAATAGACTATGAACATTTATAATGTATAAGATTTAAAGACTGGCGGTAAAACCAACACTGGTTTCCACACCAGCAGTTGAAGAATTAGAATGTTCCCTGTCACTCATTTTGTGTTTCTGTGTCAGATAGTATTTCTACACCATAACAATATTCCCTATATTCTAGAGTTCCCTAGGATGGTCCTTCCCAGTTCTACTTTCGTTATTCTGAATTTTATGTTTAACATTTTATTACGTCCCTTTAATGTTACCAGCATATATAGGTGTGATGGTTAGTTCTAATTGTCAACTTGCCACAATCGAGATTCACCTAGAGTCTCAGGAGGGATTGTCTAGACCAGGTTGGCCTGTGGGCATGTCTGGTGGGGGGAAGTATCAATTACATTAGTTGGTGTGGGAAGACCCAGCCTGAAAGTGGGCAGCGCCATTCCCTAGGTCTGGGATCTAGACTGTGTAAGAGTAGAGAAAGCTAGCTGAACCCTGAGGGGTGTGCATTGCTCTTGGCTCCCGACTGTGAATGTGGTTATGTTCTATAGAACAGGCTGGGTAACTGTTTCAAGTTCTCGACACCTTCAGTTCCCTGCTGTCATGGACTGTGACCTGGAGGTGTGAGCTAAAAATAAACCATTTCTCCACTAACTTGCTTTTCGTTAGGGTATTTTATCACAGTAACAGAAACTGAGCTAGGACTGTAAGTGTCGACAAAGGAACCGATAAAGAAATTGTGCTGTGTTTTCACGGTGCAATTTTATTTAGTCAGAGAGAATGAAATTATGTCATTTACAAAATAAAAATGGGTGCAAGCCGAGATAGTCAGAGTTAGCCAGTGAAATCAGACTTGGAAAGATAACCCCTGAATGTTTTCTCTCATTGGCGTTTCCTGGATTTCATATGGACACACAGAATCGTGTGTGTATATAACACGAAAGGAGAGTGGCAATGTGTAGGAGACGAAGGCGACCAATGGGGCCTCTGAGGGTGAGAAGAGGGAGGGTGGGGGGAGGTAGAGGAGAAGATGGTCAAAATACAGTGTGTACTTGTGTCCACGCACATGCCTGTCTAAAATCCAGTGCTATGTACAGTGGATTGAAACCAACCAAAGGAAGGTGCTGGTGAGACGGCTCGGTAGAAAAAGTGCTTGTCACACAAACACAGTATAAAAAGCCAGGCACAGCACCCAGCATCTGTGACCCCAGCACTCAGGGATGGTACAGGGAGGCAGAGCCAGGGGACCCCTGGACCCCGTCAGCCAGCCAGTCCAGCCAATCGCTGAGTTCCAGATTCAGAGAGAGACACTGTCCCCCCAAAATAAGGTGGGAAGCACTGGAAGGAGGTATTAGACGTCAGTCTCTGGCCTTCGTACCCGTTCATACACAACCATATGAACATACATATGCTACATCATATGTGTGTTTAGGATGCTGGTCTCTCTAAGCTAGTCGGATCCCACAGCCTGATGAAGCCAAACTTGCCCGCCCCTCACACACCCCTTTTCCTTTGGACAGAAAATTAAGAAGCCTGATGGGCCAGCCCTGATGTGTCACAGTCCCCAACTTATGGTCCTCCATTGCTTCTGACCAGATCACGTGGTATGGGAATTTCTGCCATCCCCTGAAAGGGTGTAGAAGGCAGATGTTTTCCTCTGTTCTGGGGACTTCTCTGCAGGTTTCTTCTCCACACCCCACCATCCTCTCCATGATGGCTCTCGCTCTCACTGTAAGCCATCCCTCTCCATCATCAGTATACCATTTGGAGTGGCCAGAAGATGTCTGCTGGGAATGCTGGCCTGGAACTTCATAGAGAACCCAGGCTGCCTCACCCTGTAGGGGATCCTCCTAAGTTCTGTAAGCCATCGTGCCCAAGACCCTTCTTCTTAGCCTCCATGCCAGGCTGGCCCACTACAGGACGTGGGAAGCCTGCGTGATGCTGACCTGTGTGAGTGTGAGTGTACATCTGTCAGACATTTTTATGACTAAGTGTTCAGCCCTCCTCCCTGGACCAGAGCGCTTGCCCCCTTCCACCTCCCCTTCCTCCCATTTATTCTCTCCTGCCAGTGGGCGCCCCTGCCTGACCCTCATTAACTCGAAGTGTAAAAACTGTCTGCAGCCTCCTACCATAGACAGAAGGTGGGGTCTGGGGCCAGGCCCCCACTCTCCCCTGGAAGTTCCGAGCTCTATGGTTTATGGCTTGGCCCTATGGAACAGGCTGGGCTTGTTAGGGAATGGCCCCGGGGCTCTTCAGAAGCCCTGTAAGGAGTGAGGGCTTCCCTGGCATGCCTAGATCATATCCCTTGTTCCTGGGAAGCCAGCAGGGGTGCTCTATAAGGTGGCACAGACTGGACACTGCCTTACCGGAAGGGCCCCAGTCGTAAGGACAATGAGGTGGATGGCAGCCCCTCCCTGGGCTGTAGAAGACAGAATGCAAGCAGCTATAAGTTGACGGATGTTTCCTTTGACTCCCGTTTCTTATGCTCGGCTCTACCTTCCAGCATGTTCCTGTCTCCGGGATCTCTGACCTCATCTTTCCATTTGAGAGTCGGGGGTTGTTAACTCAACAGTACAGAGGAAAGGGACCCTTGATAGAAGGAAGGAGGGAAACTTGGTTCTGGGTTAAAATGTTCCATAGGTTCAGAATCCTACAGCAGTGTCTTTTGAGATGCTCCAGATGTGATGGATGAGGCAGGGGCTGAGGAGTGGGGCCAGGGCCTCTGAGCGGTACCTGTCCTTTGATGAGGAGAGGGCCTTCCCAGAGTGGGATGCTAACTGCCCAAGGAAAGACAGGCTTTCTCCCCTATAGCTCAGTGGCTCCTGGAGGCCACTCAGAGCGGGGCACAGGGTATCACGCTCCCTTGGCTTCTGTCCTGGAGCGGGGGTGGGGGGTAGGGTGAGTGGGGGGTGGTGGTGGTCTGCTTTCCTCCCTCAGGCAGCCCGGCAGGGCAGGCAAAGGTGAGTGGTCATATGCTGGTGGGGGACCAAAGGAAGCCAGGAGTCAGAAAGGATCGAGGTTAGTGGCAGGGAGCCCGGCCTGGCTTTGCTCATGGAGACATTTGCTTTTTTATTAGTCAGGGAGAGCCGCAAACGGTCTTGGTGAGCGTGGTTGGGTTTATGTAACGTAAGCACCTAGGCACACAGTGTTCTTTCTACCTACTGTGGGGACAGGTGGGGGCCTTGTGCTGGCTGCTAGAGGCAAGCGGAGGTTGCTTTGCAACTCTCTCTCCGCTCCTCACTTAAAGGCTGCCCAGCCACCACTCCCAAGCAGGGCCACTAAGCAAGTCCTGCGAGGTGAGACACCCCCAACTCCTCCCTCGGCCCTCCCTAACTTTCAAGACCCACAACATCCTCAGGGAAGAAGGAAGGGGGGCTGAAGTGGGGACAGAGCTTCATGTGTCTCCATCTCCGGTCCAGGGCAAGGACCAGTGTGTGTGTGTCCTAGAACCTGAGCTGGGGAGAGTTGTGCCAGCAGCCCTGCTAAGGTCTGTCTCTGGGACACCTTTGCTGGCTCCTAGCTGTACTAGTATACTGCGGTGAAGTGGGCTGACTGGGTGGCCCTCAGCTGCTCTGGGCTGTGCCTCTACAATCCTCACTTTATCGTGGCTGCCCCTGCCGAGGCCCTCCCTGGTCCCCGTGGTGGCTGCTCCATGACTTACTCCATTGCTGACCTGCTCCTTGCCGGCCAGGGTAAAAATAGATGTTTCCATAGCGCTACCTCAGCAGCAGCGGTAACAGCAACTTTCTCCCACTTGAGCCCCAGCCAGTGCTGGGCTCCGAGCTCAGAGCACCGAGCGCAGATTGCAGGGCCAGGCCTGGCATGACAGCGTGCCTTGCTTGGAAGCCAGGCTGCTCATGAATGCCTCGTTGTTCAGGAAGGTGACCCTGGGTGTCCTGCCTCAGGCCTGATGGCAGCCCTGCTCACCTCCAGGTCTCTGGCCATTCTCTTGGCTCTCTGGTCTGCCTATTGCTCAGGGCCTCAGAGTCTATCCCACTGGGAGGTGTGGGAGCCTCCATGGGTTTGTGCCTTGGGCCGTAGACCAGGATCCCAAGCTCCATCTACACCCTGCTGTAACCGTCTTGATTGAAGGCCCTCACATTTTATTTTGTCCTAGGCTTTGTGACTTACATAGCTTGGGTCTGATGGAGGAGGCTGCCTGCCTCTGCAGAGCCCCAGGTTTGATAGGGGAATATAGCCTTTCTCTATTGGACCCATAGGTTGGAAATAAAGGCAGGATAGCCCACTGAATCTGCACTATGGGGAGACAGAGTATTATTCCCTGTGAATCCCTGGGTGACATGTGTTAGAAACGGCTCCTTGCTCCAGGGGCCCTTCTGTCTGAAGGCAGCCATCTTGGAACTGGACATCTCAACATAAACAAGGCAAGGCCCTTGTCCTCAGAGAACACAGATTCTGAGGAAGGACAGTGCTCTTAGTGAGCCCACAGTCATATGGTAGAGACCCTTAGGACAAATGGCTGGATGGGTGTGTGCGTGGTAGGGAGGCTCGGTAGGCATTGGTTTCCCTAGAAGCAGGGAGGAAGAGCTCCAGTGAGGCCTAGAAGGAAGGGAGGGAGATAGAAGAGAGGAAAACGTTGTGTTGTTCCTGTCAGAGAAAGGCTGAACAGAGAGTGGTGCCGGGACAACCAGAGGACTCTCAGTGGACTCAGTAAGTTGGGTAGTGCTTGGCTGCTCACAGTGGCAGTTCTAGAAAGGGAGAGAAACCTGTAGCCAGGGCCAGGGCAACGGTGGGGAAGACAGCAAGCCTCAGGACAGAGTCTGAGGAGCTCCTCAGATCCACATCCATCGTGGTGTTCTCTGGGATCTTCAGAGTCAGGCTCTGATCGGTAGCCTGGGTCCAAGGAAGGCCGATGGGGTGGGAACAGCTCCCCCTGAACCTCTATGTACCAGGGCCCTCAACACAGGAGGCTGCCAGGAGATGACCTGCTCAGAGCTGAACTACAGAATGTTCTGAGAGCATTTCTGTTGGCCTGCCAGTTGGCCATGGCTTCAGAGCCCTCCATTGCTTCAGAGGCTTCTGTAGAAGCTTCCGGCTGGATAACCCCCGAGAGGAACTCACTGTGGGAATAGTGGAGGTCTGTCTGGTAGGTGAGGGACTGCCCTACCCTCCGAGGAGCTGTCTACAAGTGGTAAAGGTCAGGTGCCCTGGAGTCAATCCTCCTGTGTGGGTGTGAATGCTCTACTTTGGAGGCCTCCCTCACTGCGTGGAACTGGAACATGGACTCCGTGAATGCCTCCCGAATCTCCCGCCGGCTGGCTGGGGCAGTCAGCCAGCTGGTACTCATGTCAGAGGCAGCCAGGCTTTGGGGAAGCTTCCTACAACCTTTTCACCATGAGAATGCGTGCCAGCATCTTGAGGGAGCACCCCTCAGGTGGTCTGGAAGGAGCACACTCCATTATGGTCAGAGGCAGCGTCCACATGTGTGTTAGACAGGGCTGTGGGCAGTTAGCTGCCTTCCTTAGTCAGCTTCAGCCAGTCCACAACCTAAAACCCCCATAGAGTTAGTAAGTGAGAGGCCCCAGGAAGGCATGGCGGACCTCGTACGTGTGCGAAGAGGGCATTGTTTAGGGCATGGGGCTTAGTGTACGGACACAGGCACTCAGGAGTGGAGTACAACCTTTTCACCAATCTGGCTACTAAGGAGGAGGCTTAGGGGAATGTGGAGAGAAGCCAGGGCTCAGGGTGGTGCTAAAAACAGTGCATTCACATAAACAGAGTGTCTATGTCCATCCAGGGAAGGCCGAACTAATGGTCTCATCATGGTGTCCACTTAGGCCTGCTTCTCTAAGCAGGTAACATCCTCCAACCAGGATCCAGGGCACAAGCCCTGCCTCTGCTGGCGGGGTGGGTGGTGTGCTGGGCATTAGTAGGGTGGGGAGAGGACCCAGACAAGTGCAGCAGGGCCACAGCCCTGTACTCTGTCCTCGGCCGATCCACTGCGCTGAAACTATGGTGTCAGGCAGTGGGAAGGGATACGGCCCAGTAACAAGAACCGAACAGTACCCCCCAAAAGCGTCCCACACCAGAAATCTAAGCCTATGTGAAGTCTCTTTCCTGGGCAGTGGGGATGGGGACAAACTGTGGCCATGCCTAAAGCCTAAAGCTGCCCAGGCTCTGTGCCGTGCCCTCAGGGCAAGGCAGGATCCTCTCCTTCACCCTGGTTGGCCACTGACTTCAGGGTTTCAACCCTCCGCAGCCTCACAGATCGTCTTTCTTGTCCCTTGCAAAGCAGTTCTTGGGTGCACCTTGCATGTGGGGAGAGCGGCACCCCACCCTCAGCTCATCTACTGGGATCCCTGAGGCCAGAGACACCAAGGAAACTGCCTAAGCCTGCATGGCATGCCGAGGTGGAGGTAGACGGTAAGCAGGTCTCCTGACGTAAGCCTCTCTGGGATGCCCCGTCTGTGCCCTTTACTCACTGGACCAGCAGATGCCGAGCTAAGAGTGGGCAGCAGGAGAGGAAATAAGAAGACAGGACAGGGCTGAGCCAGGAGGTGTCCTTGTGCCCTGCAGAGAAGGGTGGTCAGCTCTGCTGGAGGATGCGTCCCTAGGAAGGCTCTGGGAGAACTCTGAAACTGCCCAGATCCTGTGGGGATGAGTGTGGTCCTGGTGAGGCAGCCAGTGAGGCTGAGGGGAGGAGGCCTGGTGTTTTGGTGTAAGGGTAGCCAGAGCTCAGCTCTCTCTTGGACTGCTGCTTCCCTCCCCTCGGGGGTGTGTGGACCTGACTTCCTGTTGACCCTGAAGAGCTTCCTTAGGCTGAGGACCCTCTCAGGGGCTTCCTTTGCATCTCCTGTCCACAAAGGCTCCCAGTCCAATTTCCTTCTCCTTTTCCCTCTCTTCCCTCTTTCCCCTCACCTGCCGCTCACCTCAACCCCAGTATGTGGGGAGACACTTGAAGGAACAAGGTTAAGGCAAGAGAAAGGAAAACTGCCTTCACAGGGCCAAGCCCACAGCTGGGTGGAAACCTGGATCTCATTAACACCCCAGTCAGGGACCAGCATGGGGGTGTCTGGCCTCCCTGTCCTCCCTGCAGGGACTGGGAGGGGCAGGGCATGCTAGGAGACAAAGCTTTATTATTAGGAGCAGATGGGAGGGGGCAGGGAGGAGGAAGAGCTGGCTCCGGGGGCCGGGCTGGTGGGTAGGGCACCAGAGGACTGGCAGGACCCTCTTCCCAACCTCCGGGGTCCAGAGCCCTTCACAGGAAGGCCCTGGGCCTGGAAGTGCTGCCTAGGACAGAGCAGGGGTGGGAGGCACATCTGAGCATGGACCAGACCTACTGAAGCCGGTGTCTGCCGGGCCAGAGTAACACTGTGTGTGATGGGGATAACAGGGGTACCATGTTGACTGATAGAGGTGCATTCTTAAAGCTTTGCCGATCACAGGCTGAAGGTGGGGTGACCCGGCTCCCAGGGACAGTGTGACGGCAGAGTAGGGGGACGTCTTGCTTAACCCACTTTTATGATGTCCGGGGAATGTCAGGTTGAAGAACATCCACCCCAGCTCATCTACAGCCCTCAGAGACACTGCGACTTTGGGGAAGAGCTTACATTGGAGACCTTGTTTGGAAGTGGTTGAATTCTGCATCACAGTCCAACAAGGGCCCCCACCAGTCCCTGCCTTTGCTCTCTAGTGCTCAGCAGAGTGTGAACCACAGTTGTCTGCCTATCTGCCCAGGAAACAGGCTTGGGCTGAGCAGGGCAACCGGAAAGGCTGGAGTCTGGCATGGAAGTCTCTGCCCTTCAGCACCCACTGACTTAGGATCAGGAGGAGGAGGAGGAGGAGGCAGGGCTGAAGGGGTAGGGCTAGGGTTGACCCCTGCCCCTTAACCAAGCCCTCCTCCCACAGAGCCCCGCTGTTCAGGCAGGCCCCAGCTACACTTCCTGTGCCACATGGTGCGGACCCTTATTCCTCCTCCAACATTTTAATTAGATCCCGCGCTCATTAGACGCTCAAATGCCTTCCAGACACCCTGCAGCTGCTTGGGCCCTCCCCACACCTGCCCTGCCAGCTGGGCCTCCCCCACACCTGGAAGCCATTGAGCCTCCAGCCAGGACCTTCTGATGTCGGACCTTCCTGTGGCTGCCACCAGAGAGAAGCAGAGGTTTGCTGAGGAAGGGCGGGGACCTTTAGAGACTGGCTTCTCCAGTACTGTCAGGAGGCAGAGACGTGTGGTTGCCCCCAGCGCAAGAGAGAGAGAGAGAGATCTGGGGTACCCTGCTTGCTTCACCACAGTGTAGGGGAGCCAGTGAGTGTTCCTTGGTTCCCTTCCCCTCACTTTGCCTGGCCCCCTCAGCAGGGTCCCCTTGAGAGCCTCCCCAGGGCCCAGAGTTTGCTGTCTGTATTAGACAGTGGGGACGAGTAGCTTTGATGTTAGCAGGGTTCTGTGAGTGCCCACGAGAGCAGAGTTCAGGGCCTCAGGAGAGCTGAGTCCCAGACTTCTGTTCGACCACGTTCTTTCTTGATCTGTCAAGTTGCACCAACTCCAAGGTCCCCAGTCACATGGAACCAGTGAATAAATGCAACATTTGTTCTAAGTGCTTCTAAGGGGCAGGGTGAATATAGACTTTTCTAACCCTCAGACAGACCCTGAGAAGGGGCGCTGGTGCAGACACCCCTACTTCAGGTGGGCATCAGGTACTTGGCAGCTTGCTCAAGTCCTTTCAGGCACACAGAGGCTAGCTGTGACAGGATCCCATCCCCGTCATCTGTCTGTCCCTTGTTCTGTTGCTCCCTGGAGTAGGCAGCGCTGACCTTGTCTACAGTTTCCCCTTCTGTGACTGGAGGTCTGGGGATTGCTGCTACCCTCCCTGGGAAAGAGCGAGAGGTTCTGACGGTGTGGCCAGACCAAGGTAAGTCATCCATCTCTTCTAGTTTTCATGGTAACAAATGGGAAAATCATGCTTAGAGCTTAGAAATGTGCACATGTGGGCATGTGTACACACACACACACACACACACACACACACACACACACACACATACACACAAAACAAGCAAACAACAACAAAACCATTGCTCCAAGCATGAAGTAGGTAAGGGCAGGGTCTGTGCGCATGCGCCGCCCCCCCTTGCCTGGCCCTGCAGGGACATGAGTGTCCACGGCTGCCTAGTACTTCTGCTCCTCCGCTGACGGCCCCATCCCTCAGGTGGTGAGGTGCTGAGAAGCATGAGGACCCTGGTATGGCAGCTCAGGTGGGAGCAGTGAGTGGGGGCCGTGGGGAGGCGGTGCTGACTCCATGCCCCTCCTGTCACACGAGGAGCCATTCTGGGCTGAGCTGGTTTGGGTGAACACATGGCTATGAGCATTGGCTGGGGTTCACTTAGAAATGGGGAGCAGATGCTGAGGAGGGGCCCGCCCATCAGCCACCTGTGCAAGTGAGGTGGGGGGAAGCGCCTTAAGTACTATTCCATGCTGCCTCCCTCTCAAGGTTATGCTCCCCCCACAGAAGCTTGGAGGGGCTGGCTGCCAGGACCTCCATACCTCAAGGCCTAGAAAAGCCAGCCAGTGCCCAAGGTCTCCACACCAGGTGGCAGGAATGTGGGGCTGGGGTGCAGATGGTGGGGACCAGCCTCATTGATCCATCTCTGCACATTCCTCTCCTGCTGTCCCCAGTCCTTCCATTTCCACGGTCCTCCAGGTCACCTTCCTATCTCCCTTAACTCTAGTACTGATGGATCAGGGGCCAGGATTATGCCCCTGGAACCTCAGCTTCTCCCGAAAAGGACCTTATGTACAGATCCACTCACACTGGGATACTAGCAGATGGAATTGGGGGGAACTTAATTCAGTCTATAACAGTTTAAAAAAATGGGTGTGGTGGCTCAGCTTGTAACCCCTGTTTTCAGGATGCAGGGTGTGGTAGAAAAGGGTCCAGAGTTCAAGGCCATCCTGGGCTACATAGGTAGCTGGGTGCCAGCCTGGGATATATGAGAGCCTGTATCAAAATAACAGCAACAACAAACAAAACCAAACAAAGAAAAAGAAAGAGAGAGGAAGGAAAGAAAGAGGGAAGGAGGGAGGGAGAGACCAGTCCCGCAGTCAGCAAGTCTGGGGAGGGTGAGTGACTTTGATCAGGCAGGGCTCCTGATTGCCCTGGGAACCAGGGTGAACTGAAGGAGGCGATGAGCGGTGCTTGGGCCGGAGCCTGTTGCTGCGGAGCCTCTGTGCAGCTAGTGTTCTCCATCTGTGGGACCTGCTGTCCTGACCTCCTGCTGCGCAGCACTGGCTGACCAAGTCCTGCAGTCACTGCTGCTCGTGGGGATGGACAGCAGCCGGTGCCTGACTGGTTCATCGCCACCCTCAGCCTCAGCCTGGTAATGTCAGCCTGTCTGCTAGAGTGCAGAGCCCCAGCTGGCAGGTTCGCCCTCCTCCTCACTCTTCTTCCCCTCTCTCTTTCTTTCCCTTCTCCCCTTCTCCTCCCTTCCCCTTTCTTCCTGGAGAGCAGCTTTGCCAGCCGATGTCTCCATGTTAGTTAGTGTTTGTGTCCAGCTGAAGCTCAAGCAGCCTGGTCTTTACCGCTCACACTTCCTGCAGCATTCTGGTCTTCTGAGCCCTCGGCAGATCGCCCCCGTGGGCTCTGTTTGTAGCCATCTAGGGTTTTCTCAAGGCTGCTCCTCTGAACGTTCCTGAATTCTCTGAGAATCAGTGTTAAAGTCTTGCCACATCCTTGCAGGCAGAGCCGGAGCTAACAGCCCCGTTTCTCAGCAGAAGTGTTCTGTGGCAGACGGTTTTCCCCGCTGTAACAAAATGCTCAAGAGAATTAACTCACAAAAGCAAGTTTGTCTTACTTAGTTCACAGGCTTGGGGTTCTAATCCATGACAGGTTGTTCTGTGGCTTTGAGTCTGTAGCGAAACAAAGCCACTCATACCATGATCCAGGGAACACACACACACACACACACACACACACACACACACACACACAGACAGAGACAGAGACCGAGACCGAGAGGCTGGTGTCACCATCCTCCAGTGACCTAAGGACCTCCCACAGCACTGCTCTACTCAGAGGTTCTGCCACTACCTCCTTGGGGACCAAATCTCTGGAGGACATAGAGGCCTTCACAGCATGCTACTTCAGCCTTGCCTGGATACCGAGTGAGAAGAAAGCTCTCGGCGGGGTCACTGTTCACTTTCCTCAGTGACTTTTCATTGCTTGTCCTCCAAGCCCATGGCCGCCATTGGTGCTGTCCAGTAGATGTGGTCCTCGCTACTCCTAGGACCGCCACCGGCCCCATGCCACCTGGGAACCCTGAGAGATGCAGGGTCCCAGGCTGTATTAACAAGGTCCTAGGTGCTTTGCGGGCAAGTCTGAGATGCAGCCCTGGAGAACTGGTTTTCAGAACCACAGACACTCACCTGGTGAGGGCTTTCAGTTTTTGTTTGAAGGAAACTATGTATCCTGAGCTGTGACATCCCCATCAAAAAAACCATGAAGACACTGGTCTCTGGGCGATCAAGGATGGTGAGACAGGGACAGGCTGTGGTGACTTCTGCCTGCCCTCTCCACTGGTCCCTCCTCATCCACCCTGGGTTTCCGGTTCCTGACCACACACACCTTGTCACTACACCCTGTGGTTTCGGCTTTAGGGTATGGTGGGGGAGAGCCAGAACCCAGAAGTGTGACTTTTTGAGATGATTCCTCTCTGGTTTATTTTCTCTTGGCTTCCCCCTGTGCCCTCTTCTCCCTAGCTTCCTCTTCTAGGCGAGAAGGCAGAGCCAAGCCCGGCTTGGAAATGGAGGTCCTTTCTGGTCACACTGTAGATTTTCCTGTCTGAGGTCCCTTCATAAAGAGGACTCTAAAGTGCCTCGCTCCCCCTGCACCAGCTCAGTCCTCCCACTCCTGGCAGCTGGCCACCGGCCCTAGCCTGCCAGAAAGTATATTTGATCTTTGAACCTAGGGCTGCCCTGGAGACCGACCTGGAGACTGCTAAAGGCATTAGCGTGGCTGTGGTCATGAGAGGGCAGGGAGAAGGCAGGAGGCCTGGTAGGGACCGGAGGAGGAGGCTGTCAGACCTGCTGGGGGCTGTTCCTGCTCTCACCCTCAGGCTCTGATCCAACTGAAGTAGATGCCTGAAAACACCAGCCCTTCCCTTCTGTTGGCAACAGCATCATTATCACCCACCTCCGCGGATGACAGCTGGTCATCTGGGTTACCCCACAGGTTGCCTGGAATGGTTGGAGTTCACCCCTACAGTCTAGGGAAGGGCTTGTGGGCTGAGTCCTTATCTCTCTCTGCACAGCGCTTAGGAGTCAGTTGGTTCTCCCACAGTCCCTTCCAGGCTGTGGGGTGCAGCGGGAGCCCAGTGTCTGAAACCTCAGTGTTCCCCTGTCAAGATCCGTTTCTGCATGATAGGCTGGACTCCAGTGAGGGGAGGTGTTGCCCAGAGACGCAGGTTCTTTCCTTGGAGTGGTCTTTGGCTTTGTACTGTGCAGGCCTGCTCAGACCTCTAGCTGAGGAAAGCTCGGACTTTCTGAGGGTGGGAGACACAAGCTCCATTAGTCTTGATCCCTGTGAGGGTCTGTGTAGAGGGAGGAGTGGGCAGGTGGGCTGAGCGTTAGTGGGGAACTGGGAGTGCGTGGGAGCAGGGCCTAACGCTGGACACTGAAAGGCAGGGCCTTGAACTGGGGCTGGGACAGCATTAGCTGTAGGCGGTGTGTTCCCATAGGAACTCCTTGCACATGAACTTGGCGTTAAGGTAACAAATTTGAGGCACAAGGGTAACACAAAGGCTCCAGGTACCCTTGGTCTTCCAGGCCACTCATGAGCTTGGACTGCTGACAGGCTTCTGGCTCTGTCAGGATGACAGAGACCCCTGTCCCACCAGGCCCAGCAATCCCAGATGCTTTGCTTTTTGGACACTGAAAGCAGGACGGTCCTACAGGAGGTATTGGGGCTAACAGAGTTGCAGCAAGTTGAGGGAGATGCTGTGCCTGGCGGGAGCTCCAGTGTGGAGGTACAGAGGCCGATGGTGAGTGGGGGGCACTTGGCAGCTGCTAGGCTTCCGGGATAAGTAATGTTGATTGTCAGCTTGATGGGATATGTGGTCACCTAAGAGACTAACCTCTGTGGATGTCTGTGAGGGAGTTTCTAGGCAGGTGAGTGAGCCCATCCTGAACATGGGTGGTACCATCCCATGGGCTGGAGCTCAAGATTGAATGAAAATAGCATCCATTCTGTGGCCTTGCACTTGCAGGACAGATTCTTTTCCTCACAGAACACGCTGCCAATTAAGACCGGCACTGTGGGCCTGTGAGGTTTGGGTGCCTCCCACAATCCCTGATCAGAGCCTAGAATCACTGTGGGGTCATGGTCAGGGTTAGTTTTGCAGCCAAGCTAGGGATGGCCTTTGGATAGGGTCAGTTCTGGGACCAGTATCAGGCATGGTCTGTGGCCCTTGGCTGAGGTCAGTCTGAGGGTTCAGTATGTGACCGAGGAGGCTGAGTGTGGCTCTGAGCCATTTCCTCTCACTATAAATGGAACAGATGAGATTGGCAGCAAGGTTAGTGCCCTCCCCATGTCCAGACAACAAAAGGTCTCCTGGACACTCCACCATGGACACAAGGACCCAGAGTCAGCATCATCAGTTCCAAACTCGAGCACCTTCCTGAGGTCTGAAGGAGGGGGCGGTAGGACCACTGAGGCTTGTGTCTCAATAGCCAGAAGGCCCCAGCTCCCCAGATCAGGACTCCTGGATTTGCCCACAATCTGAGGGGCCTCCTGGGGCCATGGAAGATGGCATCCCAGACTCTAGGCTCCAGATCTGGAGGCCAGGCTTCAGCTTGGCACTGCCCATAGCCAGAACTCTTCAGAGGGCTACAGGCTGGGTAACATCTCACATCTCAGCTAAACCCTCTTCTCAACAACTAAGAAGCCCACTTAGACCCAAGGCAGGGAAAATATAATCCACTTCTTTGCTCTAAGTGCATATCTGTCAATATGTTGCCTCAGAAGCTGCCTGCTCCTGCAGAAGTGAGGACAGAAAGGGACATGGCAGCCTGGCAGAAGGCCAGATCCCTCTGCGCTGGAGGGGTCTGTGTCAGGAAAAGCTTGCTGGGGAAGGAAGCCTGGGATCCTCAGTGCTGTCACTGGAGACCCCTCTGTGCTCCAGGCCTGGCCTGGGCTCGCAGGGAATTCACAGGCAAAGCTGTTTTCTGTTCTCCAGTCTCCTCTTCAGAGCTAGAACAGTACCGTCACTGTATGGGCTGTCAGTCGGCAGTGGGCGGGGCTCTGAAGATGCTGGAAATGCTGTAGTGCCCTGTAGTCCTCAACCCAGATAGAACATTTGCTTTACCAGCAGAGATTAAAAACAAACAAATCTAGGATGTCCAGGCATTGTGGCATAGGCTTATATCCCCAGCCTTAGGAAGATGAAGACACATGGGGTCCTGAAATCAGCCAGCCTAGCTTACTTAAGTGAGTTCCAGGCCAGCAAGAAACCCTGTCTCAAAACCAAGATGGACAGTGTCTGAGGAATGACAGCTGAGGATGGTCTCTGGTCTCCACACACATATCCACACATGACTACACATATGCACATGAACACACATACACATTTACAAGCATACCAATCTACACATGTGCATCTAATCTATACTTGAATTCAAAAATAGACTTGCACGCACACAGAAACTGGAGACATCTGGCCAGATTTGGGGGTGTGTGCACATCTTTAATCCCAGCACTTGAGAGGCACAGGTAGGCAGATCTCTGTGAGTTCAAGGCCAGCCTGGTCTACAAAGCAAATCCCAGGCCAGCTGGGGCTACATAGTGAAACCTTGTCTCAAAACAATAACAACAACAACAACAACAAAAACCTAAGGACATCTGGGCTCTATTCTTGACCAGTTTCTGACAGCAATTGATACAAACCGACCCCGGTGGAAGAGACAGGATGCCTCCCGAGCTCTGTGAGCAAAGTCTTCTGCCAAGCATCAACGGACATGATGGTGCTGCTGGCTGCTGGTGAGCAACAATGGACATAATAATAGCCACTCTTCAAACGGTTCCTTCCACAGGGCGTGGTGGCGCACGCCTTTAATCCCAGCACTTGGGAGGCAGAGACAGGCAGATCTCTGTGAGTTCAAGGCCAGCCTGGTCTACAGAGTGAGTTCCAGGACAGGCTCCAAAGCTACACAGAGAAACCCTGTCTCAAAAAAACAAAAACAAAAGAAAAAAAAAGGGACTTCCTTCCGTGTTCCCAAGAATCATTATGCCTGTGGTGTGTAGAAGATATGATTGCTGAATTCTCTAGACTTGAATCTAATGAAGGAGGCATCTGTATCCCCGCCCCCCTGCAGCCTGTGCTCTGTAACAATTGGCTTGAATATGGTTGTGATGGTCAATGTTAACTGTCAACTTGACATAAGATAGAGTCACCTGGGAAGAGAGTCTCAGTGACGCATCTTCCAGATCAGGTTGGCTTGTTGGCATGTCTGTGAGGGATTGTCTTGATTACTAATGTTAATTGATGTGGGAAGACCCAGCCCACTGTGGGCAGTATCATGCCCTAGGCAAGTGATTCTGAACTATATAACAATGGAGAAACTTAGCTAAACACGAAGATGTATGCATTCATTTCTCTTGGCTCTCAACTGTGGATATGGTGTCATGGGCTGCTTTAAAGTTTCTGGCTTAGCCTTCCCCAAAGCTGGAAGTGTGAGCAAAATAAACCCACTCTTCCATAAATAGGATTTTGTCAGGTTATTTTATTACAGTAGTGGAAATGAAACTAGAATAATGGAAAACTAACACCTTCCACTTGGGCTGGTCTCAAGACCACCTCTTTAGAGAGTGATAGCTCTTGCGTTCTGTCTTTTGAGAATGTTTGTCCTTATGATTCAGAGGCCATGCTGTGAGGGAGCCACAATCACACCTCTGTGGCCAAGCAGGAACCTCTAGGTATTCTGCCAACTGATATCCCTACCCTAAGTCAGACAGACAACGCCTACCTTAAACAATGAGGCAATCTTGGCCTTGATCCAACCTAGAGGAGACCAGAAAAAGCAGCAGCAGCATCCCATGCTGAAAGTTTGTAAGCAAAAAGACAGTGGATGTTTTAAGCCTGAGGTTGGCAAACATCTCTGTAAAGTGGGAGCTGGTAGCTGCTTCAAGCCTGATGGAAGTGCCAGAGACAATTGAGAATGAGTGGGTGTGGCCTGGTTCCAATACAGCTTTCATTATGTTTCTCAACATTTCAAATCAATATAATTTTATATGCCATGAAATACTATTCTTCTTGTGATGTTTTTTTCCTCTTGAAAACTTAAATGATTCCCAACTCATGTGTTTTACAAAAATCAGGAAGGGCTATGGTTTGCCACCCTATGCTCCAAGCCATTCTGATTGGGATGGGCAGTTGTGCAACTGGAGGTCATTGGAACAGCAACCCACCATGGAGACAGTTTTATGACATTTACATGAAAAAAAGTATCTGGCACTAAGAAAGCCTTTTGAGTTTATACCTGCAGCGCCTTGTCTATGAGAGGCACAGGTGAGGTAGGCTGGATTGGATTAGAATGGAAAAGATCAGAGAAACAAAAGATGGTTGGTACTTTACAGCCATGGTCAAGGACAAGAGGCTTGATACATGGGAACTGGTGGAGGAGTCTCTGATACAAAGCTGGGAGAGTTTACTAGGTTTCTCTAGAGTGAATATCTCCCTCCAAACTGAGCAATATTCAGAATGATAGTTTGTCTCCCCGAAAAGCAGCGCTGCTCCTGTCAATGATTATTGGGTGCTTAGCACAGGCCATGAAGTGCCCTGGAATCTTTGTGTGTGTATGAACTCTGTAACTTCTCCTGATAATTTACTGCTCCAAATTTGTAAATTGAAATATGGATGCTATAAATTAGATTTGGGAGCCTAATAAATGAACACAAAAAATTTTAAGATACAAAAGCCTCATTAAAAAAAAAATCAGCAGCCCCGTGGCTGGAGAGATGGTTCAATGGCTAAGAGCTCATATGCTCTTGCAGAGAACCAGCTTTCATTTCTCAGCATCCACACTGGGCTTCTCACAAACACTTGCAACTCCACCTCCCAGAGGTGTCTGATGCCTCTGGCCTTTGCAGGCACCTGAACTCGTAAATAAATATTTTAAACATTGGAGGTCTTGCTGTGTGCCTACAGTAATTTTTCTGAACAAGAAATCAAGGAGGCAATCAGCTCTGTGATGGATACAAAGAAGATTCTGGGGGAAGAAATTTAACCAAAGTTGTGAGAGAAACTCTACAATAGCAACTATAAAACACTGATGGAAAAAAAATTGAAAGGACACAAAAAACAGAAAGAAGAATCAATATTGTTCAAATGTCCACACTACCAAACCATAGATGCAATGTCAATGCAATTCTTATCAAAATGCTCATGACATTATTCACAGAACTGGAAGAAAATCATGCAACTTATTTGGAACTATGAAAGGCAACCAATAGTAACACAATTCTGAGCAAAAGAACTAAGCAATACTACATGCTATTACCTAAAAATATACTACAAAGCTATCATAATCAAAACAGCATGGACACTGACAGAAAAATCATCAGAGAGGCCAAAGAATAGGAAAGAGACCATAAAAGTAAATTCTGTGCACCTATTACAGAGTTTTGACAAAAAGATCTAAATTAACATGCATTACAAAGAGGGAGAAATTGTTCAGTCACTCATGCTGGGTCAATTGTAGGTCCACATGAGAGGCATGGGTCTAGAGCTCTAAATCTCACTACTTACAAGAATCAACATGAAATAAATTAAAGGCATAAATTTAAGATGTGAAAGTTTAAAACCCTGAGGAGAAACCAGAGGAAAAAATGCTGAGGAGCCCAGCTGTGTTCAGACAAGTCCTCAAAAGAGACAAACCTAATCCAAGCAAGTGCTGCCTAGGGCCCTGTGGCCACAGGGTGGCCAGAAGCTACCCAAGCAAGCCACACTTCTGACGTGAGTGGCATGTGTAAACACCAGAGATGGTGTTGAGGCTTGTGGTCCATGCAGCCACTGAGAGCCATGAGTGGGTCAGGTGTCCTGATATGGCCAAGGGCCATGTTGATGGCTGTGGCCCATGTTACCACTGAAGCCCAAGTGAATGCCCGTGGTCTGGACTGCCACCTGAAGCCTTGTTAATGTCTATGGGCATGGGAGAGCTGGTCCCACCCTTTGTGGGAGAGCTGGTCCTGCCCCTCGGTGGTAGCTGCAGGGCAGTGCTTATGGTGCTGTGAGCATGGGAGAAGAGGCCCTGCCCCTCTCAGTAGAGCTGGCCCCACCCCCTGGTGGCCCGCAGCACTTCAGTACAGGCAATGTTGTGGACACAGGAGAGCTAGTCCCACACTGCTCCCCACCTCATGGCCCTCCCCAACTGATGGCTTCTGGCACAGATGCAGGCAGAAAAAGACACATCCTCCCTTGGGACCCAGACACTAGGAATTTGACCATGCTCCAGTTAATATACAGACCACACAAAATGGGCTCTTTTTTTTTTATTATTCTGGGATTTGGAGGGGCATGGGGGAGAGGTGCAGACATGGGAAGACTGGGAGGTAAGTGCAATCGAGGTGCATGATATGAGATTCCCAAGTAAGAAACAACCACCCCCCCCAAAGAGACAAATGGGGTCCCACTATACAGAGAGCGTCTGAAGAAGCAGCCATGAGAATGGTGGCGAGGTTTGTGTTTGCCACCTGGCAAGGGTGGCATCCATGTGTCTATGGAAGTCCAGAAACAAACCCCTAAGAGCCCAAACAGAAGATCCCAAACAGCTAATTAAAAGACGACATCGGCTTAGACAGACATTTCTCAAAAGAAGACAGAGGGTGGCCAGCAGGTCGCTCAACTCCGCTAATCAGTGATGGGTCAGTGACTCATTTCATCTCTGTGATAAAAGCCTGACAGAAACAATGGAAGGAGGGAATGCTTGATTTCTGCTGTTGGTTTGAAGGTGTGGTCCAGCAGGGTGGCAGGAGTGTGTGGCAGCTGGTCACGTGTGTCCACAGTCAGAAGGTAAAGACGAGACAAACTCTGATGCTCCACTCACTGCCTCTCCTCCTTTCATTATTATTACTATTATTTTGAGACAAGGTCTCACTGTATAGCCCTGGATGGCCTGGAACTTGCCGTGTAGACCAGGCTAGCTTCAAATTCATAGAGATCTGCCTCCCTCTGCCTCCTGCGTGCTGCAGTTAAAGGCCTCTATGCCTTGGCTGTTTCCTTTGTATTCTGTCCAGGACCTCATCCCATGGGATAGAGCCACCCACATTTAGGGTCTGTCTTTCCACCTCAATTAGCCTAATCCAGAAACTCCCTCACAGCCATGCCCAGAGATCTGTTCCCATGGCGATCCTAAGTCTTTTCAGCTTACTAGTGAAGATTTACCATGGCAGTCTGAGAAATGCAAATCAAAACCACAATCAGTCACTATTACCAACCCCACAAACAAACAAACAAACAACAAACAAACAAACCAAGCCTTGGCAAGGAGGTGATGGCAAGGGTCCAGTGCTCACATGCTCTGGGCCAGAACGTAGATTAGCACAACCATGATGGAGCTCCCTGAAGAGACTAAAGCCAGCCCTGTCACAGGACCCAGCAACCCTACTGCCGGCCGGGCATATGTGTCAGTGTGTCAGAGAGACACCTGCTGTCTGTCGTTCCCTGACTATTCACAAGAGCCAAGCCATCGAAGCAATTTTTCTATCAGTTGGTGAGCGGGTGAGGAAAAGGTGGTACATAAAGACCACAGACTACCCTTCAGCCATGAAAGGAAATCTGTGACAACATGGCTGGAACTATCTTCATGTTAAGTGAGGTTAGCCAGGCACAGAGAGCCAAGAATGGCTTAGCCTCGCTGAGATTCAGAAGCTGAAAGCCTGGATCTCCTAGAAGTTGAAAGGAGGGCGGTAGCGAGCAGAGCAGCTGGGAGGGAGGATGGCCAAGGACTGATCAATGGGCATCAAATCGTAAGTGAGCACGGAGAAAAACAGCCGTGGGGTGCAATTGCAGAGTAAGGTGAAAATAAGGAGCAGTTATACACTGCTCACTTTAAAAAATGAAATGTGCAATGTTTTCGCCACCAAGGAATGACCAGTGTACAGAGATGGGCATGTTTGGCCTGGTCTAAATATGACAAAGTGAGCTGGACCTGGTGCCTTAGGAGGCTGAGGCAGGAGGATCACAGTTCAAGGCCAGCCTGGGTAACCTTGTGAGATCGCATTTCAAAATTAAAAGCAAAAAGATGACTGGGCTGTAGCTCAGTGGTGGAGAACTTGCCTTGAGTACATGAGGCTTTAGGCTCAATCCTTAGGATCGTTAGAAATTAAAACAAAGCGTAACACATACGTGTCCTGAAAATCACATCGCACCCCATAAATGTGTGTGACTTTATGCTTCATGCATCAGTTAGGATAAATTTAATATAGAACTAGTAAGTAAATGCATCTTGGGGTGAGGGATAAGCCCCAGAAGCCTGGCTCCTGACCCCACAGACAACAGCCTCCCCTGCTCCATCTCCCAAGAGAGTGTTCCTCCATGGAGGACACACCCCAGGCATTAGGGATGATTGCCAGTCATTGAAGTACTGCAGAGGGGCAAACAGCACTGGCTGGCTCTGGCTGGTTTGAACTAAGCAGGTTCATTCAAAATCTGTCCCCAAAGTGTCCCAAGACCCTTCTTCCCTGAGCTAGCCCTGAGAAGTCAAAGCATGTTTCAGGGAGGTGGAGCCCCTGAGGCCTTGCTAGTTGTAGGGGACAGACGCCATGAGGACAGGCAGTGGGTTGTTACCCTGTGCTCCCAGAAGCCCTCAGCTCCCTTGTGTCTCATTGGTACATGGCTTTCCTTGTTGTAGTGTTTGTCCTGACTTGTTCTAAAAGGGTCTCAGCAGAGAGAGTCGCTTTCTCACCCTGATGTGGGTCTCAGGAGTCCGCTCATTCCCTTGTCCTTGATCCCATTCCCATTAGTGGGTGTCAATTTCATTAGTTTTTAAAGAAGACTCAGGCTTGGCTCCACCATATTAATTGTGTTTGCTTTCTGTTTCATCATTTTGTGCTCTAACCTTTTAACTTTTTCACCCGTGTGTGTGTGTGTGTGTGTGTGTGTGTGTGTGTGTGTGCATGTGTGTAGGTATATACATGCTAAGGCTCATGTGTTGTCAGAGGACAGCTCTGGGTGACCATCCATGCCTTCTCCTTGTTCATGACAATCTCTTGTTCCTGGCTGCATAGGACAAACTAGATGGCCTGCGAACTTCTAGGCAGTCTCCTGTCTCCACCTCCCAGCTCACCATGGGAACATGGGGTTACAGATGCTTTTGAGTCTACCTGGGTTTGGGGAGTTGAACTCAGGTCCTCATTGTTGGATGTCAAGTGCTTTTCCCATTGAGCTGTCTCCTGAACCCTGTGCTGTATCTCTAGGACCCTAGCTTAATCTACAAAATACCTGCCGGATGTGGAGAAGACCCTAGACGTCCATCCTCTCCGCATGTCTGTGAGATGTGGGGAAGTCACAGCGTGGTTTCCTAGCTTTACCTCAGACTGGCAAGTCTTCTCCAGGCTTGGGAGCATCCCCCACCCCAGTCATCTTTGGGAAAGCTTCTTCTGGATTTGGCCTCACCATTCTTGACTCTCTCATGAGCTAGTCTGTGCTCCTTAGAGTACGTTCTCTGTAAACATTGTATGGGTTTGTGTTTCTGTTCACCAACAGGTTCAGGTGCTGCAGAGACCAGAGAGGCCGAGAACCCCTGGAGCTGGGGTCACAGGTGGTTGTGAGCCCCCTCTCCAGCCCCAGATTATATTCTTAGACACAACCCACATTGTTCTCATTGTCCTTGGTATGACTGATCCGAACAGCATGGCTCACTCCTCCAGGCTCATTCCCACAGGCTATCTCTAGTTCAGTAGTGTGCTCAGTCCCGCAGGCAGGAGAACACAGTTTGCTCTTTTTTGAACTTGGCCTCCCCAGGCTCACGAGGCACCCCTACTTCCAGGTCTCTGCTGCCTCTTCTCCATCCACCTCAAAGTCTTCCTGGCCCGGACCTTAGATGTCCTTAGACATCCGTGCTCCTGAGGCACAGGCCCTCTGTTGAGTTTCTTCTTCCTCCATGTGTCCCAGGAAGCTGTTTTCTTGATTTCCAACACTGCCTGGAACACCTCAGGCTCCTATGTCGAGACACCCTCTCTTGGGCCTCCTGGTGTGAGCCTAGGTACCTGTTGGGTATTCCTCAAAATCATGCTCCTCCTGTTTACCCTCAGTAGAAAGCACCCCCACCGTGAGTCTTCATAGGCCCAGCAGTGGGGTTCTCTGAGATTTCTGGTGTCAAATTATGTTCTGCAAGTGTAAGATCGAGCTCGTCCCCATCTCAAACTCAGCTGTTGGGGGTCTTAACCTCCAGTGCTTCAGAATGGGGACTCCCGTGAAGGGAAGATCTTCGTTAAGAGGGGGTCTTTAGGATGTGCCGCAGCCCAGAGTGACTGGGGCCTTCATTAAAAAGAAAGCATGAGGTCACATGGAAAGGGCGCCCCCTGTTGGAAGGGGTTGAAGGAAACTAAGTACAAATGGCAGCCTTGAGGGGAAGTGCTGGATTTTGTGGAGCTGGGGGGCCTGGACAGTGATGGTGTGGAATGGCGCTGATTCTCCAGGGGACCCCAGTGAGCAGCAGCAGCCACTGGCTGAGACTTCCGTTTCTTGCTAAGGCTTCCATAGATGAGACCATGGCGTCAATTCTCCACTGAGGGATGGAGGTGTGCACCGGGTTCCATCAGCGGCCTTGGTGAACGAAAGGTCCTGTTTCCTGCCTCAGCACGTGGCCACACTTCCGCCTGCAGACTAACAGTTGCAGAGAGTGTCAGCCGAGCCTCTGCTCTTGGTTCTTGATTTGGTTGCCGACTTCTCCAGAGCCGCAGGGCTCACTGTCACCAGGGTCTCTCTGGCTCCTGCAGACCTGGCCTCTGTGCTCACTTCCATTGGTTACAAGGGAACTGAGCCCATTTGGGGAAATCTTGTGGCAGAGGGGCCTGGCACAGTGTCAGGTTGGCATGGTGTCCAGGTCGACAGGACTATATTTAACTGGCTATATTTGCTGTCCCAACTCACTTGTCCCAACCCGGCCGCTCCCACCTCCAGTCTGTCCTGCATCATTGGGTCCCTGCTGTCCCTGTTCACCCCGATCCAGCTGTACAATTGTGGTCTGGGCCACAGGCTATTTTTTGCTTGGTGCCAAAGATTATTCAGTTATCAGGAATGTGTGTTTAAGTGGCCGTCTCTGGAATAAGGATTATAAATAGAAACTTGGGGTCAAGGCTGGGGCCCCAATGTCCTCCTCTTTGTCCCAGTTCCTGTCCCAGCTCTGGGATTTTATGTGGGGTGCCACTATGAGGCTGGGGTGAGACGGGCAGGCCCAAGGGTGTCTAGGGGAAAGCACTCAGGCTGGGAGACCAGGGGCTCCACCCAGAGGACATCTCTAGAGGAAAGTCATCCGGCCTCTCTGAGACTGGCTTTCTCTCTGGTCAAGAGGGACACTTCAGAACCAGTAGCTCCATGGCAAACAGGTGGTGGGACTCTGTCTATGAAGCAAAACCAAATTGGATGAAGGGCATTCTGGGAGGAGAGCCTGTCCACTGTCAAATGCTAGTTCTTTCTGGGAAGAGATCACAGGGTATTACAGAGAAAGGAACAGGAGAAAAGGAGTCTTGGGAGAGAGAGGATTGGAGTGGAATTCCCTCAGAGAGCTCCCAGTCTCGTGGTGAAGGTCAGGCTCAGGCTTTGCCTCAGCATCAAGGGGGCATAATTGAGCCAGGTGTTCGGGACAAGGCTGGAGGCTTCCCCTCAGAGTGAAAAGCTGCTTCCTGAGGCTCCAGGTCCTGGAGTTCCAAGCTCAGGCTCAGGCCAGGTAGAGGGGCAGGTGAGTGGGCAAGGGTGCCCAGTCAACAGGGCCAACCTGCTTCCTGGTGCCCTTCCTGCTTGGAGCCACCTTCTCAAGGCCTGGGCCACTGCTACCTCTGATTCCTTTCATTCCGCCTGGGGTAAGGAGGACTGGGACAGTCCTCCATCCCAGCATAGGCTGGAACTAGCCCCTGGGGCACCATGCTGCTCCCTTGGGCACCTTACTGCGAACGAGGGTGGGATGTGAAGAGACATGGTAACATTTTTTACATCATCTTCTCTGTAGTGGCAGGCATCATGACCAACCTTCCTCTGTGGATCGTCAGATATGAGGATGGGCTGTGCATCCCAGGAAAGCCATGAATGCAGCCAACACGTTTGCAGACAGCAGCATCTTTTTACAGCGTCAAAAGACTAGAGAATCCTGCTCTAAAGAGCTGTTGTAACCAATAACAGTGACTTTCTCAGCAGAAGGGTATTGTCACTTGACCTGTTGACAGCCTCCTGATGCCACCAAACCTAGCCAAACCCACCAGTTCAATAGCCTCTATCCCCACATCCTGCATGCAGGGTTGTCCCAGGGACTCTTCCTATCTCCTGTTCCCGTTCCACCTTACTCAACCTTTGAGAAGTCTTGGGCATAGATGACTAATAGTTCTAGAACACAATTATGGATTTGCTCTGTCCTCATCTCTGAGCCTCAGAGGTACTTAGCCCTCGCTTCTCTTCTGGGTGGCTAACATTCAGGGGTGATGGCCAACATCACCTTGAGAGGTCTAGATTCACCCAGAAGATTGTAATAGCAGCTTTCTGTTGCTGTGATATAACACCATAATCACGGTAACTGACAGAAGGGAGAGTTTATCTGGGTTCACAGTTGCAGAGGGAGAGCTGTGCCGTGATGGTGGTGAATCATGGCAGCAGGCAGTCAGAGCAGGGCGCTGCGAGATCACACGGCCAGCCACAAACACCAAGCAGAGGTGTGAACTGGAATTGGCCAAGAGCATAAACTTCAAAACCAGCCCCCGGGGTCGTACTTCCTGCAGCAAGGCTCAGAAAACCTCACAAGAGTTCCTTAACTCCTCAGAGTGCCACCAAGTGGAGGCCAAGTGTTCAAACCTATGAGCCCGTGGGGGACATTTCTCATGCAAACTGCCGCTGCTGCGGCCCTGGACTTGATTCTAAGGAGGGAGCTGACCACTGGCCTTCATCTCTCTCTCTGCTGACTCTGGATGCTTTCGAAGCATAGCGCTTCATGCCCCTGCTGCATACCTTCCCACTGTGACGGTCTGTGAGCCCAAAGAAACCCTTGCTTCCTCAAATGCTTTTGTCAGCCATTTTATCCCGCTGAGAGAAGTAACCATCTACCCACCCAAGACAGAGCCAGGCCCGAGCACAGGTACCCTCTCCTCTGCACCTCACACTGTAGAGATAAAAGGTGCTTGTTGACGGGCCTTGGTACTTCCCTAAGACTGGGTGACAAGAGTCCCCTGCTTTGGGGTGTCTTCTCTAACTGCTGTAACCCCTCCAGAGCTGGGACTAACTGGGGGTGGCAGTTCCTAGCTGGAGGCTCCTGAAGTTGGACTAGAACCTGGGTGGCCCCTGCTTTTGTTTCTTCTCCTGATCTTCAAGCCCCATGTGTGAGGTCAGCCATGTGCCACGCAGTGTGGGCCTCGGGCCTGTGGGGTCCTCGTGGGGCCCATAAGCCACACTTGGTTCTAGCCGGGAGTCTGGTGTGTGGACGGCTCCCCTGGCGGGTGGAGTATTTTGTGTGGGTGTGATCACACGAGACTGGGTTTTCAGAATGGTGCTGACATCCTAATTTTGAATGACTCAAATTGTTTATATCAGCAGGAGCCTGGCAAGGAAATCCTTTTTGCTCAGATTCCAGTCACCCTGGGGGCCCTTCTGTCACCCCCTGACATTAAGCCATCTTGCTGCTTATTGTATTAATTGATTTTCTCTTAGTTGCCTAAAAAAAGGTCTTTTAAAAGACCCACACCAAGGGAGAGCTCCCAGATTCCCTTTATTATCCCTTCCCGCCATGTTTCACAATCCGTAGATTTTAAAATTGGATCCAGATCTGCCTCCCAAGCCTAGTCTTTTAGCTGAAGCAATCTCCTTCTCTCCTTTGTACTGGCCCAGTGGACACTGTTTTGTCCCATTCAACCCTTGACCTTCTTGAAAAAGAATCAAGAGGATCGCTAACACCCTGCGATATCCATGAGACCAAAGACATAATCACCCTGCAGGGACCGAAAGGTTTGTGGAAGTCAGTGACGACCAAGGGGAGACCTTCAGCAAAGTGCCTGCTCCTCTCTCCTCACAGTCCGCTTGTCCAGATCCTGACCCTCTGGCTTCCTTGGAGCACACATTCAGGCCTAATTTCTTCCCTAGTGACGCTGGGCTTGGGCTTGGAATGGAACAGCCAAAGGCCCTACATCTAGGGAGTGGTGGTCCCCTGGGAGACGGAGGTGAGCAGACCACTCTGTGGTGGCTGTGGGGGGTAAGTGGGGGGAGAGTCAGTGCTATGAACACTTCCTTCCCAGAAGCATCTGCCCCGGGGCCCCGCTCTGAGCCTCTCTGTCTCTCCCTTCTCAGCGGGGCTGTCAAAAACTCAGCCTCACAGGTTGTGACTAATCACTAGCACATTTTTTTTCCATCCAAGAAGAAGAAAAAGTTGAAGGAGATGAAGAAAAAAAAAAACCAACAGTGAATAACTCGGAAGACTTTCCAACATGTGGGTGTTTTTTCTGGGACCAAAGATCAGGAAGATTCCAAATGTAAACAATCCCAAAATAACCCAGTTCTCCCAAGCCCAGGCATTCCCAGGACTGGCTGTCCACGCTCCCCCCCTTTCCCTCTGGGAGCTGGGGTCAGGAAGAGGTGGCGGCGAGGCTCAGACATTGCAAGGGGTTGCTTGGGTAAGGCCTTCAGTGGAGTGTGAGCTCTGAGGGAGTGTGCTTGGCTCTTCTCATCAGAACTGTGGGGGTCTTTCTCTTTTGAGAGAGGGGCTTCCCTGTGCCTCATCGGACCAGCTCTCGCTGAGATAAGGGCTTTCTTTGCTTGGTTATATCCCATTGTGCTTAAACCAAACTCTTGGGACTTCTCGCCAGCACAGTGTAATGGAAAGAATATGGACTTTGAAGTCACACAGGGTTGGAATCTTGGCTCCACAGCTTATTAATTGTGTGGCCTTGACTGTGTTATTCTGCATCTGGGAATCTCAGTTTCCTCCTTTAAAACTGGGGTAATATTCCTTACCCGAAAAGAAATGACTAAAAGTGTCTACTGTGGTGTTCAGTTCCTAGGAAGGGCTTGACATACTGCTCCTTTGCGTCTCCCATGCTGCGTGTAGGGTGCTTGAACTGGAGACATCATTTTTAGTCTCTCCTCTCTCAGAAGAATACTGTGTGTATTCAAAGACAACAACCTCCATGGTTGTTGCCTACCACTATTCACTTGTACACACCCCATTCCGACTTTCTCTCTCTCTCTTCCTCTCTTTCAAATGAAATCTCACTATTCCCAGGACTAGTTTCATACACTTAGACTCAACCAATCCTCCTGCCTCAGTTTTCTGAGTAGCTGGGACTACAAGGCCCATGGCACGGTACCTGGTTGATTGTAACTCCTGTGGAGAGAGGGCGCATTAATATTTCATGTAAAACATCTTTTGGGAAGATCAGAGTGGGGGAGAGAGGAGATCTTGGTGAGCATATTGGAAGCAGTGACAGTTGAGTTGATAGCATTTGTGGTGATGATGTAACGACAGTGGAGGGTGTGGCTGCGAAGGGGGAAGGGATGGTGGTGACGGGGAACACGGAGAAGCTGATGGAGAAGGTGGTTGGGGTGATGGAAGAGGTGGCGGTCGTCATGGTGATGAAGGCTAAGATGGAAGCATTTGTGAAGTGAAGGGGAGGGTAGCAGTGGTGATGGGGATGAAAGCCACGGTACTGATGTTGATACAGGCCACGTGGAGGTCACAGTACTTGTGTTGTTCAGCGTGACAGATTAGGTTACACTTGATGTGGCCTCATGGTGACATATGGTGCTACGTGATGAGACTGCTCCCAGCCAGTCATCCACTCAGTAGATGAAGGCATGAAGGAGGCAGGCAAAGCAAGGTAGAAGAAGGCTATATGATTAACTGTTACTTTGGCTCTAAGCTATAATAGAGAACATTAGACTGCTTAATCATAGTTGATTGAACACACATGTTTATCTTGGCTACCTCCAGAAGTCCCACTAAAATGTCATTAATGGAATGTTAAAAAAAGAAGAAGAAGACCTAAACCCACAAGGAAAATGAGAATGGGAGAGGAAACAGCAGCAGTGAGAGGAGCTAGCAGTTTGGGAATTAGAAAGTACGTGGATGCATGGCGCCGGACTTAGCAGACCACGAGCAACAGAGAGGCCCAAGCCACAGAAGACAGAGTAGACCCGCTTACGAGGGTATGGGGACAGGCAGTGGGGAACAGACAGGTAGCAAAACTCTGAGACCTCAGAATCCCAGTGTGGCCAAGAAGAAACAGCACTGGTTTCTTCTGAAGGCAGGGATTTGGAATGAGGCTGGAAAAATGGGCCGGCTGGCAAGGAGTTCCTACAGGAAGCAGGAAGAATGTCCCTGCCCCAGCAATGTTCCTCCACCTGGACACCTATATAATCAGTCTCTCCCATGCTCAGAAAACAGAAGGTTTTTTTCTGAGATATTGAACCAGGAAGGTTCTGGACACAGAGGCACCTCAAATGGCTGTGCAATGGGGGGATTAAGGATGAATGCACTTCTTGAAGGCCAAGGCTGTCTTCCTCAGTCTAGCTCTGGGATGCTGAAATCACATGGGAGGACACTGAAAGAGTTTTTCCTGGAAAACTAACTTTCTTAAAATAAAAGGCACTTGGTTTCCCAGTAACAGTACGTCCTGCTCCATCACCTAATGATAAAGCCCACACACCCCTCCTCTCCTCTCCTCTCCTCTCCTCTCCTCTCCTCTCCTCTCCTCTCCTCTCCTCTCCTCTCCTCTCCTCTCCTCTCCTCTCCTCTCCTCTCAATTCTTCCAACTGGAATTTTAGTGCCTCCCATTTAAGTATGAAAAGGCAGCTGAGAATCATTTCATAGTTAAGGAAAACCTTCAGGAGATCACAGAAACCAGAAGAGACAGCAGAGAGGAAAACAGCACAAATGAAGATTAATATTTTCAGGATGATCAAAGGTGGTGCCTCTTAAACGAGAACTGGGGATTATTTTCTTAAAAGGAATCGGAAAAAGAAAGTTCCTGGAAAATATAAATATAACACCCATATTTGATTTAAAAGTCAAACCTAAGTAAAAATAAAGGTGATAAAGTCAAGATAATTTTTCCCAAAGAAGAATGAAACTCCAAAGAAATATAAATTAATAGAAAAACTAGGTGTTTGATCTGTGAGCAGCATTTAATAATGTAAGTTCTGTAGAAAGAGGTAGAGAAATGGAGGACCTGAACTGCAAGAAGGAGGAAGGGGAGGGGGGGGAGACTGGATAAGGAAGAGGAAGAGTAGAAGAGGAGGAGGAGGGAGAAGAAGAGGAGGAGGATTATTTCCTAGAGCCAGAGACCATGAAATTACAGATAGAAATTTTTCTATAAATTCATTATAAACTAAATTTTAAAACAAAAGGCAAAAGCAAACCAGTCAAAGGCACACTATGTAAAATCTCCAAGGTAGAGAAGAAAAATTTTAAGTCTTTCCTGAAAGGAGAAAAATAGTTAACTAAAAATTACTGATATTCTAAATTGTTATCAAGTTTTCTCCATAACTCCACGCTGTAGCCCAGGCTGGCCTCAAACTCACAGAGATCTGCCTGGCTCTGCCTCCTGATTAAAGGTGTGCTCCACCACCACCCAGCAAAGATTTAATTTTTTCAACTTTTATGTTATGTGTATTTGCCTGCATATATGTATGCACACCTTGTGTGTACAGTGCCCTCAGAGGCCAACAAAATGGATGGGACCCTCTGGAATGGAAGTTACAGGCAATTGTGAATCACTATGTGGGAGCTGGATACCAAATCCAGGTTCTTTGCAAGAGCAGCCAGTGTTCTTAACTTCCGAGCCATCTCTCCAGCCCCTCACATACTTCTTAAAGTGTAATTGAGAAACATTACTCCCTAATTAGCCCTTGGGAGAATGCTGTCCTCCTTAGTTAGGATACGATCAAGGAAGAGACAGAGACAAGTCATGTAGAACTCAGGGTAAATTCAAAGAGAAATCCAAGAGTCACAGTGAAGAACATTTTGGGAAGAGAATCTTCAAGATGTGCACAGAATAATTTGTCTAAATTTTCTTAAACACAAAGAGCTCTAGGAGTAAGGTTCCCAAGAAAAATAAAGATGACAATGTATAGTCAAAAGAAATTATAGGGTTTTTGTTTTGTGTTGTTACAGCTGTTCTCAACCTGTGGGTCTCCACCCCTTGGGAGGGCAAATGAGTCTTTCACAGGGGTCATCTAACACCATCGGAAATACCAAATATTTACATTATGATTCATAACAGTAGCAAAATTACAGTTATGAAGTAGCAACAAAAACAATTTTATGATTGGGGATCACCCCAACATGAGGACCTGTCTTAAATGTTGCAGTATTAGGGAGATTGAGAATCACTGGTTTACAATGTAGGGATGCACCTGTTTGTATACAGTACATGGTAAGGAGAACAAAAGGCAATCTCTAAGAGAGCCATAAAGCTGTAGAGAGAAAATAAATGACACTTGTGTAGTAATAGTGATCAGAGCTGAAATGGCTGTATTGACACACATGTTGTGTTTTTGTGCCAGGGGCACATGGTGGTTTCAACAAGAATGGCCCCATAGGCTCATATATTTGAATGCTTAGTCACCAGGAAGTGGAACTATTTGAGAAGGATTAGGAGGTGTGGCCTTGTTGGAGGGAGTATGTCACTGGGGGTGGGCTTGGAGGTTTCAAAAGCTCTTGCCCAGGCCCACTCTCTCTCTCCTTGTGATCAGGGTGATCCAGCACCATGCCTGCCTGCCTGTTTGCCTGCCTGCCTGCCTGCCTGCCTGCTGTCATGATGGACTTGCCCTCTGAAACTGTAAGCCAGCCCCCAATGAAATGCTTTCTCTTATGAGAGTTGTGTTCATGGTGTCTCTTCACAGCAGTAGACTAAGATGGGCTCTCACTGTGGAGTGGGGTGAAAGGGCTGAAACTTGTCTTCCATGTGATAAGACTGACAGAACCTGGTGATAAGATTCTTGAGAAATGTCTGCCTTAACATACTTGGAAATACAGAAATAAAGACAAGATGAGGTTAAAATCTTTCAAAGTGCTTGGGTCAGAAGAAGACCCAGAAGCAAGCAGGACAGGCCAGGAACTGTGCTTTTCATTATGAACCTTGTAGAACATTTTACTTTCAAAATATGTACATGTATTACTTTGATAAAAAAAACCCTAAGATTTAAATAGAATATACAAATGAAAATGCTAGTGAGGCATGCTAGATGACGTGGAGAAATGCCTTGCCCAAATAAATCAGTCCAAATGGCCCAGAACCAGAATCCTCTGAAGACCTGCTCCATCTACTGCCTCCAGGTCCAAACCCAAGTCTTGGATGTGTCCACACTCCCCAGAAAGCCACAAAAGGAGCTCCAGAAACACAGGAAGGTCTTGCTTTTGCTCCACTGTTCAGGCCATTCCAGGACCATGTGGCTGCCACATGGGAGAGAGGAGAGCAGGGAAGAGGGCTCAGGACCAAGAGAAGGAGAGATGATTAGGTCTCTCCCTACAGGAGCAGGCCTCAGCCTTCATCCTTTACCTGTGTGAGCCAGACATACAGCCTGAGTATACCAGCAGAGGTCCTTGGGCCGGGTAACTACTCCAATACTTCTTGAGAGGCCAAGGAAGAGGGAGGCTGTGAGAGACTCCCAGGATTCAACAAGGATAGTGCCAGAGAAAGTAACAATGGCACTTTTCCTAGGACGTGTGTGTGTGTGTGTGTGTGTGTGTGTGTGTGTGTGTGTGTGTGTGTGTACCATGTGAGAGCAGGTGCCTGTGGAAGGCAGAAGGCGGCATCAGATCCTTTGGAGTTGGAATTACAGGTGGTTGTGAGCCACCTAATATGAGTGCTGGGAACTGAACTTGGGTCCTCAGGAAGAAAAGTATGTATTCTTAGCCACTGAGCTATGTCTCCAGCCCCATCAATATTACTGTTTGTATATGTGTGAATGCTTACATAAGTTGATGTGCACCACATGCATGTAGTACCTGTGGAGGCCAGAAGAGGGTGTCAGACCCCTTGGAACTAAAGCTACAGACAGTTACGAGCCGATGGGTGGGGTTTGCTCTCAGTCACTCGGGAGTGTTCTATTGATGGATGATCCAGATCTATGTGTTTTCTGATCACTGGGGCAATCGGAAGGACCTGGGATGGACTCCGTGTGGGTCTGTGTTGGTCTGCTAGGGCTAGGGTAGGTGATGGCAATGTTCCACAGTATGTGATGACAGAATTCTGCACTCACACTCTCCATGCTTCATGGGCTGGCTGCGGCTCTGCTCTGTGACCTGCCTTTCCATTCTGGGACCCATGCTGAGGCCGGGGACCCATGCTGAGGGCGGGGGGGGGCCCATGCTGAGGCTGGGGGACCCATGCTGAGGCCAGGGGACCCATGCTGAGTCTGGGGGCCCATACTGAGGCGAGGGGGGCATGCTGAGGCCAGGAGGGCATGCTGAGGCCGGGGGACCCATGCTGAGGCAGGGGGGTCATGCTGAGGCCGGGGGACCCATTCTGAGGCGGGGGGGGGCATGCTGAGGCCGGGGGGTCCATGCTGAGGCCTGGGGGTCCATGCTGAGGCTGGGGCCTCCATCTGTACCTTTGCCAGGTTTGCAGCAGGGAGAGACTGGTTACACACATGCCGGGCTTTCGAGCTTTTGCTCAGAAGTCACCATTTGTGTCACCAGTTTACTAGGAAATGTGGGTAATTCTGACCAGTTATTCTTCTCTTTCTCCCTCCCTCCATCTCTTCCCCTACCCCTCCTTCCCCTCCTTTCCCTCCTTCCCCTCCTCCCTCCTCCATCTTTATCTTTTTTTTTTTCCCTTTGGTGTCCTTTACCAGGACTTTATGCTTACAAAACAGGCAGTCTACCACAAAGTTATATTTGCCACCCTCAAAACTAGTTCCAAAGATCCAGGGGCATGCAGTCGTCGTCATCTCCTTCTCTTCTTTTTTAAAAGATTTATCTATATATTCATTCATTCATTCATTCATTCATTCATTTATTTTGGGTTTTCGAGACAGGGTTTCTCTGTGTAGCTTTGTGCCTTTCCTGGGACTCACTTGGTAGCCCAGGCTGGCCTCAAACTCACAGAGATCCGCCTGCCTCGTTATTTATTATGTACACAATGTTCTGTCTGCATATATTTTTGCAGACCAGAAGAGGGTGCCAGATCTCATTACAGATGGTTGTGAGCTATCACTTGGTTGTGGGGAATTGAACTCAGGACCTCTGGAAGGACAGCCATTGCTCTTAACCACTGAGACACCTCTCCAGCCCTCATGCAGTCTTCTTATTTGTCTGAGAAGAGAGCAGACTGTTCAACAGACCTCCTTGCAGGCTACCCTAGCCGTTATTTGCTCAGAGAATGCAAGGAGTGCAGAGGAGTGGTCAGGGAAGACATACTTGACCACGTGGGGGCGGGGCTGGGCCAAAGGAGGACCACTGAGAGGAAGGGAGGACGTGTCAGGAGCAAGCGGCTGGCCCTGCTTGCTAGTGGTCCTCTTCTGGAATTTCTAGCTTCCCAGATATCTGACAGACTTGGGGAATGGAAAAGCTGTCCAGTGGAGCTCCGAGGGCTTGGAATAGCACACTGAGAGATTTTGTGACATGAACCACAAACGAAACTTGTCTTAGCCAAACAAGCTTGGGGAACACGGCATGCTCCACTTGGGGGATACCGCATGCCTCACTTAAGGGATGCTGCATGCCTCACTTGGGGGATATGGCATGCCCTGCTTGGAGGATGCTGCCTGCCTTGCTCAGAGGATACCGCATGCCTCTTGGATACTGACTCTTTACACATGGCCATCAATGATGGCAACTGCTATCTTCAATACACAGCTTCCAATGTCAACCTGACTGCCAATGTCCTGGCTGACAGAATTGGAGAGAGGATGAAGAGCAGACAGGAAATAGACACCTCTGCTCAGATAGGAGCCAGGCAACTTACCACGTGGAAGTCCCTTGCTGTAAGAGAAGCAGGGGGTGTGGTCTAGGTGTTCGTTCAAAACAAGAGAGATGGCATTTGGAGGAGAGCCAAATGTCCAAATTTGTGCCAGCTCTTTTAAACCGAGTGTGGAGACACATGCCTGTAGTCTTAGCACTTGGTGGGTGGAGACAAGAGGATTAGGACTTCCCAGTATTCCTCAGAGGAGAGGAAGCCACAAGGAAGCAGACACCGGCTCAGTGACTGGGAGGACTTTCTCAGCCACTTTAACAGAACTGTGAGCTATCAGGAGTGGGGGTGGCCTGGGGACCCAACCCCCTCCAGACATTTGAATTCTGCTCCCAAGGACACCATTTGTGAGCAATACCCATGAGGAATTCCTATGTCTGGGGTGCCTATTCTGTCTCCAAAAGGTTCTTTCTAGTGGCTAGAAATGTCAACCACCAAATTCACCCAGAAATTTGTGCCTGCACGTAGATGAACAGAGACAGGTTGCTTTTAACCCATTAGGTCAGTGCCCGCCACTTTTCAATTACCTCATAGTCTGAGGGGGGCAGGGTTGGTTTTGGTCATGGTTTCAGGGTACAGTCCACCATGGTGGGAAGGCGTAGCGGCAAGACCTTGAAGCAGATGCTCCCGTTGTGTCCAGTCAGGAAGCAAAGAGAGAACACTGATGCTCACCTCACTTTCTTCCTTTTAATTCAGGCCGGCACCATAGCTCACGGAACTGACTGTGCCACTCACAGTCAGACCCAGTCCGGACACTTCCTCAGTGACATGCCCAGTGGTGTGTTTCCATGGTGACTCTAAATCTCTTCAAGTTGTTAGTGATGAACCATGACAGCACCCAGCCCATCTCAGATCCCTTCAGCCTCCCAAGTACCAGGACCTCTAGCATGACAGCTCTCGCAATGCTGGGAGATGCTTTAGAGGCAGAACATGCAGCTTCATGACAACTTCAAGAGAGATCCCTGAAGTGTACTGCACTCTCCTGCCCACCATCCTCACTGGCTGCTTAGAGCAGCCTGCTGTGGTACTGCTCGGCCCTGTCCTCTCTGTCTGATTCCCAGACATCCTCTCCTGGGCTCTTGAGTCCTCCTCATAAACTGTCTACTGTCTGTTTTCCTGATTGAACAATTAATTTGATCTGTCTCCTGTCTCTCTCTCCCCTGAGGCCACAAACTATATGGGTCCCCAAAGTGCTAAGGTGTCTACTTAGAACTTAGAAGAGACATGGCATCCATAGGAGGCACAGTTACTACAGATCGCTAGGGAAGTAAGTGATTCCCCCGCTGCCCTTCCGTTCACATGTGTATACGCATATGTGTGTATGCATTACATATGCATGTATTTGTATGTGTGTGCATGTGGAGGTCAACCTCAGCTGTCATTTCTTAGGCTATATCCATCTTAGTTTTTGAACCACAGTCTCTCACTGGTCTGGAACTCACCGCTTGGTCTAAGTAGGCTGGCCCCTACACCTCAGGGATTTGTCTGTTTCTACTTCCCAGTCACTGGGATTATAGGTATATGACACCATGCCCGGCTTTAAGAAATATTTTAAAGATTTAATGTGTGTGTGTGTGTGTGTGTGTGTGTGTGTGTGTGTGTGTGTGTGTTGTAGGCCCACATCCAGAGTAGGGGACGGCTTTCTGGAGTCAGTACTATCTTGCCACTGTGGGTTCCAGGGATCAGACTCAGGTCATCAGGTGTGCGCTGCAAATGTTTTCATCTTTTGAGCTACTGATCTCTGCAGTAGAGATGCTATCTCAATGAAGATGCCAGGTTTGGGTGTTCAATACCCAAGGGCACCTTTGACTAAAGGATCTATGGTTGCCAACAACTCTGACAGTCCCATAACCTCTGTGACTCCAGGAAACTCCGCCTTGTCTTTCTTTCTATGTGTATATAAGTATATGTGTAGGTACACATGTGAGAGATATATGTACGTGTGTGTGTGTGTGTGTGTGTGTGTGTGTGTGTATGTGTGTGTGTGAAGAGGTCAGAGAACAACCACAGGTGCTGTTCCTCTGGTGCCACTGACCTTCTTTTTCATGTGTGTGAGATAGGGTTTCTAACTAGTCCAGAGCTCACTGTTCTAGTTTGCTTTCTATTGGTGTGATAGACACTGAACAAAAGTAACCTGGGAAGGAAAGGGTTTATTTCATCTTAAAACTTATAGTCCATCATGAAGGGGAGTCAGGGCAGGAACCTGGAGGCAGGAACTGAAGCAGAAGCCATGGAGGAGTGCTGCTTGCCTGGCTTGCCTTCTATGGCTTGTTCAGCCTGTTTTCTTATAGAACTGAGGACTGCCTGCTAAGGAGTGGTACTGCCCACAGTGTGCTGGGCTCTCCCACATCAATCATCCATCAAGAAAATACCCCACAGACATGGCCACAGGCCAATCTGACAGGAACACTTTATCCCTCTTCCCAAGTAGCCCTAGCTTGTGTCAAGTTGACAAAAAAACAAAAAACAAAAAACAAACAAAAAACCAACCAACCAAACAAACAAACAAAAACAAAACCCAAGACTAACTAGCAGAGTCAGCAAGTTGGTTAGGCTATTTGTCAAGAGAGCCCCGGGGATCTCCCCATCGCCATCTGCTCATCACTGGGATTACAAGTGCCTCACCACATCTAGCTCCCATATCCTAGTGTTTAAAAAACAGGGACTTCAGAGACTGAGCCACCTCCTCAGCCCAGGACTTTTTAGCTGATACACTCTCAGGGTTGTGGGCAGAGTGCTCCTCCAGGGATGTCTTAAGGCAGCACTCAGGTGCTGGATCTGGAGGAGTGTACCCATCTCTTCATTGTTTATGAGATGGTAATGGGCTGGCATGAGCCAGCTTCTTCCTGCAGGTTCCCCTGGTGAAGCAGCACACACTCATTTAGACTACAGTGGCCTGGAGCCAGACTCGTCTCCTCCAGGGCAACCCAGATGGTCAGCTGAGCATTCCATCCCTCACCCAGGTACCCTCTAGACAGTTACTTTTCCCAAGGATTATATCCACAAGTCTTTAGCTCGCCTAAGGTCACTGATCACACCATGGTTGGTAGAGATTCCACACCTACAGGTCATCCTGGGGATGGTGTGGATGCCACAGCCACAATGTAAAACTGTCTGCATTGATACCATTTCCCTTTGAGGGCAAAGAGCTGTAAGGGGTCGAAGCATTCACCACAGAGCATTCAAGGGATTCTCCAAGTTTCCTTCCTTCCTAAGGTTAGGTAGAAATTTCCTTTCCTAGAGGACAAACTGGGGCTCTGAGAAAGAAGGCAGTTTCCCCAGGGCCCCGCAGCACAGTGGAGAAGAGCAGGTCTCCTGTTCTTAGCACTGGCACCATTTACCCGTGACAGTTCCTTGCCTCCTGCAGGGATGCCCCCACCCCACCAGGCTCCTGTCACCCAGACTAGCCTCTCTAGCTCCAGCTATTTTTGTGTCCAGGTCTCCCATTTGCTAAGCAAAGTCTTCAGAGGTGTGTTCTAAGTGGTGGCCTCCTGTACAGTTCTAGGTGCCTTAGTGGGAGCTGAGGGGTATGTATGGCAGGAGTGTAGAACTTCCACATCTAGCCCAGGACTGAAAAAGGAGGAAGGAGTAACCCTGCAATTCCATGTCCACCTTGTATTTGGATTCCAACCCCCTTCTTGTCCTCAGCAGATGCTCCAAGCATCCAGAAATCTGAGATGCCTAGAAAAGCAGAAAGCGACAGGGGGCAAGGATGAGCTCATCCACATTGGCGCCAAGCATCCCAGGGGGACCCTTTTTCCATGGAGAGGTCTAGGCTCCTCTGGTGGTGATGACTTCAGAGCTGGAGGTTCCCCGCTGGCCACCCCAGGGAAAGGACACTGGCTTGTGGCACATTCCAGCCATGCTCCCCCTCCACCCTGGTGACATGAGAACTGGAGCTGCTGTCTCCCAGCTACTCTCCAGGGGAGCCTCTGACCTGACTGGTCCCCAGCTGTCTCTACAGCATGTCTTCCTGACCTCTGCAGTCTCCACACTCTTCCTGTTCTGGGATGGAAAGCCCAGAACCAGAAGCTTGGTGCCTCCTCTTCTGCATTCCCTTTCGCCTTCCTGCCTTCCTGCCTTCCTCCCCAGGCCCACATCTGCCCCAGAGCCTCCCCTTGCTCCTCTCCAGAGGACCTCAACTCAGACAACCCATATTCCTCTCATGTAGGTGGGGATTCCAGGTAGGCTGTTACATCAGAGAGGTAGTTGTGGGGAAGACCTCAGAACCAACTGTGTGTAATGACTTTGGAAGGTTCTAGTAGCTTTGCCTACCTTTCCAAGCCCTTCCAGGCATATTCTCCTCCAATCTATGACAAGACTTCTATCTTTCTAGCCCAGAGCACCCATATTTTGGGAATTATCTCCTTGCTTCTGGCCCTCTTCATGATCTCAGGGGGGCTTGTGGTTCCTTCTGAGAGACCCCTGGCTGTTGACAACACCTCTTCTACCCTTGCCTGGTAAAGCCATATTTCCAGGCTTCCCCTCACCCTGGTTCAAGAACCTCCCTCTGCTGGTTCTCGGGGCCTATCATTTCCTACATGATACAGAGAACCTGGCCCTCCATCCAAGCTTGTCACCCTCCTCTCTATGGAATCTGCTCCCTGCTCAGCATTAAGTCTATCTCAGACCTCCCTTGTGACCTCGGCAACACTGACTGGACCTGCTTCCCCCTTGATCTCCCTGCCTTCCAGCCAAGCCAAAGACCTCCAATCAAGGTTTAACCAGTCTAGTAGAAAGCTGGGCTCATGCTTGACACACACAGAGGGGCAGGACTGTGGAGCACGCCTCTTCTTGGTGTTCTGTCTTAAAGCACTTCCCCCATTTCTCGGTGTGGAGTGGCTGCTTTGAGTCTGTTGCCCTTACAGAAGGGGATGAAGGAAGGAGTGGCAGTTCTCTTTAAAGGTAGGACTGTGCCGTGCCTGACTGCTGCTCACACCAGCTCAGTAGCGCATCAGCACATAGCCACTCCTGGCAGACAGCTGTCATCCGAAGCCAGGCAGCCACGTGCCTGGCTAAGTCCATTGCTGTGCTAGGAAAGAGTACACACCGGGAGGCCACTGTCTCTGAAGGCTTGCTAGTGCTGGAAGTCCTGGCCCGCACCCTTCCATCTCTGCATGCTCTCCACTGGGACTTGGAGCACTCCATGGGGTCACCCCCTCTCCAAGGGATGGCACTGAGTCTCCATCCTTAGCAGGCATGGTCCTCCTGACTTTGGGCCACACGCTCACCTTGCAACTAGGTTAGTTCCCTCCGAGAAGCAAAATCAGCACGTCCCCAGCCTAACTTACTGGTTTCCCATCTCTCCATGTTTCCTTTGCACCTGTGTGCCGCAGCCATACCCCACCTAGCCTCACAGCCACCTGTCAGCTGTCCCCCTGCCTCCTCATGCCACCTGCCTCTCCAGTTCTGAGCTGTTGACAGACTCAACCTTCTGACATTGCAACCTGATGTCATCTGCAAAGTTCACGTTCAAGAACCGTGCTGTTGAGCTAGAAAAAAAAAAAAGTCACAGAAAAGCCCATGATGTTTCGTGTCATTTTATGATCTGCTGGGCTACAGTCACTGCTCTCCCCAGCTCTATGTGGACTCACCAGGGTTGTTTGGACACACCTGCAAAAGCATGAGTTCACGCACAGCCTTCAAGCCCAGCTCCCTCTGTTAGTAACGCCCCGGCCCCCAGCTTCCTTGGCCTGCAGAGCGCCCTGAAATGTAGGCACTTCTGTTTTGCTCCCTTCCTCTCTGCTTCTTCAGTCCCGCAAGCTCTGAAATCTGCACACCACTTTCCTCCATCAGGCCTGCCTCTCCTCCCCAACTGCCTACCACATGTTCAGGACTCAGCACTTGCAAGACCTAAATGGCAGCCCCAGACGACCCCTTTCTCCCTACTTTCTGGTGTGTGTGGGAGGTAAAACCTCATACAGGACTCTGTGTCTCCCATATGGGGGGCTACCCTGAGTGGATCTTTCACCTGTCCAGGAGCTCTCAGAGGACGGCACCATGTGCTGCCTTTCCTGTCCCCAGCTCCTGGCGTAAGACTGGGAGATGATAGCATCTGCCAGGTGTTTGTTGAATGAAGCCGTGATCACATGGCTTCTACTTGACTGGAGGATGGGCTGCAAGTGTTTTCTAGAGCATTTCTGACGACAGGCTTTTTTTTTTTTTTTTTTCAGTTTGCCTTCCTCTCACGAGCTCAGTATCCGTGTCTCTTGCTTCTCTCAGCCTGGAGTGGCGTTTCCTCCTTTCCCCTGCTCAGCACCCCCAGGCCCCTCAAGGCTCAAGCTCATCCATCTTTCCCTGCTCCCAACCCGGTTTAGGTTCTTGGTCTACATAATCTCTCAGCTCGCATGTACTGTGGGTTTTCTTGTTCCTGTCTGTCAGGTACAATGTCTAACTGGTGTTACTGTCCAGCGCCTCGCCCTTCACCTCGCCCTTCCTGCTTCCCTATCTGTTTGATGGAAGACCAGGGCTGCTCTGACCTTTGATGACCTTGCCCTTGTGGTCACCACTGGTGGATTTCCCAAACTAGGCTCGCCTTTAGTTCCTTACCTTTCTGGTTCTAGTTTATTGACTCAAGACCAGCCATCTGTCTTACAGGATAGTCAATGTCCTCCTCTGGTGTCTATTTTTAAAGATTTATTTATTTATTGTGTGCATATGTGCCAGAAGAGGGCATCCAATCCCCTGGAACTGGAATTACAGATGGTTGTGAGCTTCCATGTGAGTGCCAGGTCCTCTGGAAGAGCATCCAGTGCTCTTAGCTGTGGAGCCGTTTCTCCAGCCCTACTGATACATTTTTAATTAGGAATGGGGACAGAATGATGTGAAAATATATAAATAGTAAGTATAACACTGGAGAGCTCATGGAGGCAGAGAGAGATATGACAGACAGGCAGAGACAAAGACAGACAGAAACAGAGTCAGAGAGACAGAGACAGAGACACAGAAAGATGGACTATTATTTAGCACTTTCCCAACAGTGCATCCTGTTGTGACGTGGTTGGATTTTCTGAATGAAGATTATCTACTTTCTGGGATGAGAGGGTGGCTCAATTGGCTGTATAAGCAGAGAGACCTAAGTTCCATCTTCAGAACCCATGTAAAAAAAGCGAAGTGTGGTTGTGCACTTGTAATCCAGCTCTGGGGAGCTGAAGACAGCCAAATCCCTGGGATTCATTGGTCACCAGCCTGGCCTTAAGTGGTGAGCTCCGGCCCATGAGAGACCCTGTCTCAAAGAAGGAGGAAGCTTCCTGAGGGTGACAGTCAAGGATGTCCATTAGCTTTCACACACATATGTGGGCATGTGCATGTGTGCCTGCACACACACACACACACACACACACACTATACCTGCACACATGAACACACACACACACACACACACACACACACACACACACACACACACAGGTAGCTATGAAAGAATAGCCACCCTCACACTGATATGGCTCAAGCTGCAAACAAGAGTTCAGAGTTCTGGCTCATGCCCACACATCTTTGCTCCTGTTCAGACCCATCGCTAGAGCCAAGAGAGAAGCTGAGTCTGCCCTACTCTGTCTCCAGGCAGAGGGTGTAGTCCCCACCAGGTTGGACAGAGTCCAGGCATCTCCTCTCACTCAGACCCCTGCTCTTGCTAATTCAGTGGCTGAGTGCCCAGCCAGTGGAAGTTGCTATGCCATTTGATCACAGCTTCATCCCCAATGTTCGCTATCAGCCATCAGCAAATTAATATTCCGTGAGCCGTAGTCACTTACCACATACGTGCCAGCTCCTGGAGCGAGGAGCCCTTTCTGCAGGTATTTCTGGAGCTGGGTTTGACTTATGCCTTCCCCTTTCCCTTGCTCCCTCCCTCAGACTAATCCATGCTTTTGTTTAAGGTGGAGTTGAGCAAACCGACCCCCACCATCCCCAGAAGTCTCAGTGGCTAGTGGCCAGCAGGTAGGGGACATCAAACATCTGGATACTCAGGAGCCTCCAAGGGTTGCTGGAGAAGACATGTCAGAGCTCAAGAACGCCACGAGAGACTAGTAAAACCCATGACTGAGACTTCGCCTGGCATGTTCAGAAAGTGCAGTGGTTGGGGCAGGGAAGCTGGCCTCATTTGGCCAAATGCTTGCCTTGCAGGAAGACCCAAGTTCAATGCCCCAGAATGACACGAGAAGCCAGGGATGGCGAGGTGACACAGGCTTGTCACCCAGTACTGTGGAGACAGGAGAGCCTCTGCCACTGGCTGGCCATCCTGCCCAGCCTAACCTGTGGGTTCTGGGTCTCACAAAATAAGGTGGACAGGAACGAAGATGACCTTTGCACCCCCACATGCAGGCAGGGGCTAGTGAGGTCAGTTTGGGTGTGTGTCCTGAGGGAGGGATCTTAGGGAGAAGAGAGGTGTCCCATGGGGCAGATCTCAGAGGAAGGGGACTGTCCCACACTGCTGGCTGAACAGAGAGGGTTGTGATGGAGGAGAGGAGGGGAAGAGAGCAGTGGGAAGGAGAGGAGAGGAGAGAAGAGGAAAGGAGAGGAGAGGGAAGGGAAGGGGAGGGAAGGATAGGGTACACAGTAGGGGAGAGGAAGGAAGAAGAAGGGAAGGGGAGGGGAGGGGAGGGGAGGGGAGGAGGGAGGAGAAAGGCATTTGGGGATGGAATAGTCTCTGGGCTGCTGAGGTAAGGAGGAAGGACTGCTTTCTTGGAGCTGGAGCTGAAGTCTGGGCCCAGCAACCCATAAACACAGGCCTCTTTTTGATGTACAAAGCCCAGCCCCCAGCCCAGGCCCATCAGCAGGGTGTCCTCAGCAGGGAGGCACTGCCATAGTCTTTCATTTGCCTCCCATGTGGCTCCCAGCTCATGGGAAACTGTCTGGGTGGGGGCTACCAACCAGAGCTTGGCTGTCCCCCAGCCCTTGTCCTAAGCCTTGACGTCACCAGTCCAGACATCTGGCTGTCAGGTCTGATTGAGCTTGTGCTTAGGGGGAACTAGCTCTATGCATGTCCACGTCTGCCCTGCCAGCAGCCCTCACCCACTGGCTCTTTTCCCTGTGCGAAACACTGAACTCCACAGCACCTTGTAGGTACCATGGGAGAGCAATGGAGAGGTTGTGAGGGTTGAGAAAGTGTGTGGAGGTTGAAGAGACAGCTCAGCCGATAAAGCACTCACCACATCAGCTTGAAGATCTGAGTTCGATCCCCAGAACTCAGGTAAAAAGGGAAGGGCCATGCACACTTGTATCCCAATGCTGGGGAGGCAGTGACAGCGGGATCCCAGGACTTCGCTGACCAGACAGTTTAGCTGAATCTGTGAACTCCTGGCTGTGGAGAACCTCAGGCCATAAACAAGGTGGATGGCAAAAAACAATGAGGAACGACACTCAAGGTTGGCACATGCGTGTGTATACACACTCAGCCCATCCCTTCAATTAAAGACCACATGCTGGGTGCGGAATATATCTCGAGAGCAAGGTTTGACACTGTAGACACCTGCTTGTCAGGGTCTTCTGTGGCGGGGGTGGGGAACACCCGCCTAGCATGCACAAGAAGATCCAGGATTCTCCGCTGATTCGATGCAGTGTTAACAAGCTCTGTGACCTTTACGAACCTCTGTCTCAGTCTGGAAGTCCCAGTTGCCTGGATATGCTAGTTGGCAGCATTTCCATCAAGTTTTGTTCTCTAAGCTAAGCTTATTTTCCTTGTCTTGATTGGAATGTACAAGTAGAGGTTCAGTGAGACATGGCCATAGAAAGTCTCACAAATGAGTGCTCATCATCTTCTGTGAGTCTATTGTTCAAAGAGAGGAGGGTTTGTCTGAAGAGGAAGCCTGGCAGGGGCATGCTGGGAGAACTCCACAGGAGGAAAGTCTGAAGGCAAACTTAAAAAAAAAAATCATATAGGTGTATTGCCTCTATGTAAGTCTGAGCACTATGTGCATGCAGTGCCCACAGACACCAGAAGAGGGCATCAGATCCCCGTGAACTGGAGTTACAGATGGTTGTGAGCTGCCCTGTGGGTGCTGAGAATTGAACCAGGGTCCTCTTCAAGAGCAGGAAGCTCTCTTAACTGCTGAGCCACCTCTCTGTCCTCTGAGGACAAACTTAACTGACCAATGACCCTACCTTGTCACCTCGCTGTCTTCTCTCATTTCAATCAGTATGTTCTTGGGAGGTCCCACAGGGTCTGGACTCGGGTGACCCCCACCCCCAAAGCCCTTCCTGCCCTCTTTGAGCCATCCTTCCTGGGGGGAATAGCCGCTAAATTTTATGTGTCTTTGAAGCACTGTTACCAAGCTTCATTTTTCACTCCTCGTATTTTGAGCACAACGCACATGGCCTTTTCAAATGTGGTGGGTGTCCATGCTCACTTAGGTTATGTCTTACGCCACATATGCTGTGTCCTGGGATAGATTCACAGAGAGGAGGGCTGGAGTGTTCCTGGAAAGGCTCTGGGAGAGTACAGAAGTGAGAAAGGGAGGAAGAGGCCCATAAAGGGTGGCATCAGGGGCGGGGAGGGTACTGAGCACCTACCAAGTGTAGGCACTGGGGCTTGGCTCAGCATCAAGTAGGGAGAGTGGAGACAGTGGGAGACATTTGAACCACAGAGAACAAGGAGGGTGTTTAACTTCCACCTCCCTAGCAGCTTTCTGTCCTCAGCACCTCTGATTTGAGTCACAGGCACACAGATGGGACTGCCCATAGATGGCTACATCCTGCTTTTCCCTCGACCTCCCCAGGACTCTGAGGTGTGATCAAGATTTGGGAGTCTCTGGGCTGGAGCCCTGTACGGAAATTGTCACTAGGAGACAAATAACAGGCAGATGAGACCCGTGTCAGGACATGGGTCTGCTTGGGTCTCTCGTCCCCTGGGGTCTCCCATTCCTGCACTTCCGGCCAACAACAGACCCAGCTCCCCCTGCACCCAGCTCCCTCTCAGTGGGTTAACAGCTTGTGAAGACAGAGCAGTTCTGTTCATCAAAGGGACCAGAGCTTAGACCTGCTTATGACTATTACAAAAGACCTGGGGTCCCAGCAGCTCCAGGATCCTCCCATGATGCAACCCTCAGTGTGCACAGGCAGGCATCCCTGGAGCTGTAGGAATCAGGATCCATGGAACCAGCACACACACACACACAAATGTGTCCTTTGTTTCTGCAGTCCAGGGTCTTGGGTCTCTCTCATCTAGAACACTGTGGTTGGCTATGTTAGTAGCCTGTGCGGAGGGCAGGCTCTCAGTGTGCAGGGCTTTTTGTTTTTTTATTTTTTTTATTTTTTAATTTTTTTACTTTTCCTAAACCTGTCAAGAGCCTGGTTGTTGGGTAAATAGCAAAATGAGGCATAAGACTCTTTAGGAGTTCCTAATCTGTAAGAGAAATAGTGAGATATGCAACTCTGCCCGGTGCCTGGACTTCTGAGTGGGGGAGTGGACCTGGGGCCTGGAGAGAAACAAGGCAATGTAGTGTGATTGAGTACAGCATGTCCAGGGTGGTCCTGGTGTGGTTGATGATGGCCCAACACAGAGTTGGGAGGGACTGATTTGGCCCTGTGGGTCACAGAAGCCAGAGATGTACCACTATGCCATTACCTCTCTCCCATGTTCCATCCTCTTCTTCTCTGGGACTCACGGTCCTGACCCCGTCATCTCCCCCAGCTCACTTTGCCCCATTTTGCCTGGGGGAAATCCTCAGAGAGACTGTGGCAGTTTCTTGGGCACAGAGTCCCTTGTGTGGCTGGGAAGCAGAGTCCAGAGTCTAGAAGCCCCCACCCACTCTCCTAGCAGCTGCCAAAGACCACCGGGAACATCTAGCATGGAGAAAAATTTATGGCCAAGCCAGGAGGAGCATCTGAAAAGATACCTACACAGTCGTTCTGACGGCAAAATTTACAAGCTCCTCCTTCATTTGCTACTGAGTGGAAAAATACATTGGGCTCAGAACTGTTAGCTCTCTGCCAAGGCCTATGACTCACTCCCAAGTCATAAATAACGAGTCCCTCATGACAAAGCAGAGAAGGGAGCCGGGCCCAGGGCCACGTATTTATTAGAAAAGAGAGTGGGACCATTAGTCGGGGGCTTGGTTTCCGGGAAACTCAACCACTCCTCACTCAAGGTCAAGAGGCCCTTCCACAGGGACTCTGACCTTTGTCTCCAGACCCCTAACCTCTCATGGGGATCTGAGGTCAAGCAGCAGAGGCATCCCCTGGCCACCCAGTATCGTGGGCTGAGAGGAAGCATTCCTGTCGAGGTCCTGGGGGGACCTCTGTCCACTGATGCTGCTGCTCCTGTCCCGTCCATGTGGAGCTGGTGGAGCCATGGCTCAGTCAGTGGCCACGGGGCTGTGTGCATCAGGAAACATTCAGTGCCTTCAAGTATGACCTCTGACAAGTCTCTCTCGACCTCTACCCCCAAAGCACGTATTTTTTGCAAACTTCCAGGGCAGCCATGGGAAGGGTGTGCAAGAAGCAGATGTAGTCACAGCGCATCAGGCGCCATCCATGTTGATGAGGGGCATGGTGGAGGGGCAAAGGCAGAGAGGAGAGCTCTCCTGACAGGCTCTCTACCTCTGGTGGTGAAGGAGAGAATCCACATGATAAAACATACAGGAGGGGACCATAAATCATCCATGGATTGTCGATGAGACCTTCTGTGTTAGAAGGAAACACAGCTGGTGTGATTGAAAGTCTGAACTAATCATCTCCCTCAAACCTGCCCCTGGGTCCAACAACATCTCTCCAGCGCCTCCGGCCAGAAATAGGGTTGTCTAGGTTTCAACCCCACTTTTCTCCATGCTCTGCAGCAGGAACCAAGGCCGATGTCTGTCTCTCTCTTCAGCTCTGCCTTCTTCCCCGAGCCCGCCATCACGGTGCTGGCTCTGGGTCTCTTCATTTCTGCCTCTCCTGCAGCCTGTTCTTGCCTTTGGATGAAGGTCCTCTCTGAAGCAGTCTCCGGCCCCTGGGGTCTGGGTCTCCGCTGCTCCATAAAGCTCCACTTTCTCCTCCTTACTCACCAAGACCCGGGCCGGCCCTCTACCATGCTCCTTCTCAGAGCTATCTGGCTGTGCCGCTTGCCCACCCCACCCCCATCCTGAAGGCTGGGAGACCTTCATTTCTCCTACATGGCTGTGCACTCCTCAAGGCAGAGGCTGCCCTGGCTGTCCAGACCCTGACCTGCCCATGGCATGTGGAAGAACCAAAGGAGTGAAGGGTGAATGGCCAGAAGAATGAATGGAACCATGAATCAGTCTTGCCTCTGTGACAGCCCTTAGCACACACAGGAATGCGTGCCGAGGCTGCCTCCCTGCTCTGAACTCTACCCTATTTCCACTGCCTTCTTTTTGGCCTCCAAAGCCAAAGGCCTTAACCACTTCCCTCAAATATGGATGACTAACAGAAGCTCTGTTCGTGGATGATGTGTAATCTTCGCCACCTTGGCTTTTGGGGGGTGCTTTTCTATGTCCCGGCACCCTGATCATTTCAGGCCCCAAGTGAGGGTAGGAACATTGAAGGGCATGGATCCCTAAGGCCCTGGTTTTGACATGTGGGGGCCACAAGGGCCCTTTCCTGCAAGGTTTTCTTGCACCCTGTAATCACAGAACCCGAGTCAGAATACTCAGTCGGATTTACAAAGTCTCCTGGGGGCTCTTTCACGCAATAACCTCACCAAGCTGGTATCTTCAGAGACAAGGGCCTGATCCACAATCCTCAGTGTTGGTGGGAGAGGCAGGCCCAGGACTCCAGACTCCTACTGCCCACTCCAGCGCTCACCAGTGGGCCATCTGTCTCCCACTGATATCGCTACTGTCTCTCTTGTCTGTCCCCAGCGCCTCAGGCTGGTCCGGCTTTCATTCAGCTCATTCTCCCACAGCTCCTAAGTCCTCTTCCCACTTGCGCCCGCCCCTGGTGATGCTTCTCTTTGCGGTGCCCTCTGCCTTGCTCTCGGCAGGGGGTAAACGACCTCAAGTCCAGGGAAGGCAGATTTGGGTTGCAGAATGTCAGGGTTGAGAATTAACTTGAGCCTGACATGCCACTGAGGTCACTGCACTGTGCCGGACCCACACGATTTGCCACCCAGGTTCTCAGAATCAAATAGGATCCCCTGAGGAAGACTTTCAAGAAGTGGCCCACACCCTGGGAAGGCTCAGGGTGGTGATGGCTGGGAGAAGAGGGGCCGTGGAGGAGGGGCCCTAGGAACTGGGGCTGGAGCGCCACCATGTGGGCTTGGGGAGCGGAACCCTCCCTCCACCCCGCCCCCTCAACCATGGGCCTCAGGTAGACAGGGCAGGGGTTGTTCAGGCTGGCCCTTGGGCCACAGCCAGTGCGGTGGAGGCTTTAGCCTTATTTGCTGCCGGCTCCAGATGGACATTACTCTCTTGAGGGGCCTTCAGCAACAGGCTCTCTAACCACTGTTGCCCCAGACCATGCTACGGGTTAAGTGTTCATGTTGCAGTTTCATGACTTTTGTGACAGCGTTAAGGTGGGGGAGGGGTCAGGTCGTGGGTTAGTGTCATTATGCAGAGGGCTGTGGAACCTGTTCCTCTGCCAGATGGAGAGTGGTCAGTGTCCCCAGGCCATGTACCACCAGTGCCCGGCACATGGAGGACTGTGCCTCTAACACTTTTTTGCTAGATGCTGGTACCTCAGTCTTGGGCTTTCCCGCCTCCAGACAGAAGGGATATCGTCTTCTGTAGATGATCCATTCTCAGGCATTCTGCCATAGCAGCAGAAAACAGAGCAAAACTCCTGAACCCACACCCAGGAGATCAACAGTGCCTAGTGAGAGGTTAGACCCACCATCAAGTTGCTCCTCCCAGTCTGTCAGGCAGAGTACAATTATTTGAGTGCAGTCTGAAGCAACAGTGACTAGGTGAACAGGACCTCGAGGCAGGTTGTCACAGTGCCTCTGCTCATGACAAGCCTGCAGATGCCACTCAGGGAGGTCTCAGGCTTGGCAGGAAGTTAGGACTGGTGTTCTGTCTGTCTGTCTGTCTGTCTGTCTGTCTGTCTCTGTGTGTGTGTGTGTGTGTGTGTGTGTGTGTGTGTGTGTGTGTAGCCTCAAGACATGGTTCCTCAAGATCTAGCCAGTCTTTTAAGATTCTATCAGACAAGGCCTCTCACTGGCCGGGAGCTCACTATGGCTAGGCTGGAGCTGCAGGGACCCACCTGTCTCTGCCTTAGGGCCACCATGCCTGCATGTCATGTGGACTCTGGGAATTGAACTTGGGGCCTCACACTTGCAAGACAAGCACTTACCCACCAACTAAAACATTTCCCTAGCCCAAGACTCTTGGGTTTTAGCCGCATTTCCTGCCTCTCCCTATCTTCTCACTGTCTTCCCGACCGTTCCTAGCTCTGAACAATCACCCTAGTTCCTGCGCTTACCTATTCTATTTTGTCCCACACATGGGACCAGGAAGTACTAACTTCCTGCCTCCATCCCTGCCATCATCCCCTGCATAATTCCTTCTCCAGAACCCACTCCTCTAGCAAACACGTAGGACAGAGCACCTAGTACTTATCAGTGATGAAGCACTCAGTACCGATCTGATTCAGGCTAATCCTCCACAACCAGTTCACTCATGACCTTAGGTAAATCACCTCCCCTTTTCTGGCCTCAATTGTTTAATCTGTTCGATGAGGTGGCTGGGCCAGTGGGGTCCCTGACACAGCCTGGGTGGCAGCAAGGCCAAGGAGCAAGGTCATGGCCCCACACTCCCCCACTGGCTTGCTTTACTCTCCCCAGCCGGGAGGAACATCCTGAACAGTGTTAAGAATAATAAACATGGGCTGATAAACATCAATAGGCCTGGCTGGTGCCAAAAGGGAAAGAGAGAAGACTGCGCTCTGCTGGCTCCCGCTCCTGGGACCACGCCGTGGCTGCCAGCTCCTTAATCATCTGGAGACAGCCGGCCGGCTCCCCTGGCCACACCCCGGGCCAGGGCAGGCAGAGGCCAGGCCAGGCCCAGGAAGCGGCCACCACCGGGTCCTCAGCCACAGGCCAACCCAGTCCAGGACCTCCCTCTGGTTGGGCTCTTAAGGCATCACCCTGCTGGTAGCCTCAGTGGCTCCCCACTGCCCATGAGACAGAACCTACATAGCCTGACCTGATATGAATGGGCCCATCCGGGCTCGGTCCATTCTGTGACCTCAAGGCCCCCCTGATCCCACGTGACAGCCACGGAGGGCACCCTGCTGTTCTCTGGGAGCACCAAGCCCTTTATCCTCGGACACCTCACATTCTGGGGGGAAACCTGGCCGTATCTGGCGCCAGAGCTGGCTGAGTGGTGCTAGAGGCTCCGTAGATCACTCTCAGACCGAGAACTCCTGAGAGGGGAGGGCTCTTACAGGGGAGCAGGGCCTGGGGCTGCTCAGGTCACAAGTGGAGGAGCCTGGAATCAAGCAGTCTGGGTTTAAAACCTGTCTGCCACGTTGCAATGGAGCCTTAGGCAAATGGCTGAACCTCTCTGTCTTAGTTGTCAGGAAAATAAAAACAATATGAATAATAATAATGGCTCCCTTTCCAGGTTCCTTTCAGGCTCGCATGGGCTGACTCATGTCAAGTGCTTGGAAGGGACCCATTATTATCATTATTGATCATCACACACTATGAACTGTGATTGCCTTGGATAAAAGTTTGTTGGATGGCCAAGTGACTTCCTCGGAGATGGAGAAAGGACTGTAGACTTACCCCCTCTCCTGAAGCCTGGCCACTGGGGTTATATAGTGCATGTTCTGTGTAACCAACAGCAAGTCCACAGATCAGGCACCCACCAAGGTCAGGGCCTGTGTTTCTTGCAAAAGGATATGGCATGGTTCCGCAAGGCACTAGCAGGGACAGGGAACTTGGGGACTGCTGTTGCTTTGGCACCCCAGAGATGCTGGTAAACTCAGTCTGGTGGCTTTGGGCTAGTGCTGAGCCATGAGGTTCTTGGAGTGAGCAATGGTCTGGAGAAGGAAGAGTGGCCAAGGCAGGAAGTGACAGACTGTGACCAGAGCAGTCAGCCTTCCAACCTCCCATCAATGGGCCTCAGGGAGATTTCCCAGAGCCGGCAACCTGACCCATGAATGAGATTGCAAGTCCAAGGGAACCACTGTCCCCAGTCCCCTGGAAGGCTCTCATCGTCGTCGTCTTCTAGCTTGCTCGCCTGCCTCCCTGGGGAAGCAGTGTCTCCCTGCTTCTGTCCAATTTTCCATGTGAGATTTCCGGAGACACTGACTAGGTCACATGACAGGAGACATGGTTCGGGGACTTCATGCATTTCTAACATTCCTAGCTCTATTTTCAGAAACCTGTTCCCCTGTGCATACCCATTCTGTCCTAGGCCCGAACATACCCCTTGATTATGAGCAACAGGCCCCTGGCCAGTGGAGAATAAGGGTCACCGGCAAATGTATGAATCAGAGTTTTATTAGGTTGATTAGCTCTCAGTCTGAGGTCTTTCTTCTGGGGTATGGTTAGAACTCCATCAAAGAGGCCTGATGGGAAATGTACCTTAGTAGGAAGCAAACTCATGGAAGGAAATATCCATTCTTGCCCATTGGCTTTAGGCTGATTATCTATTGTCTGATTCCCCGGAGTGACAGGATGCCCTGTGTTGACAATCAGGGACCTCAAAGAACCCCCGAGGCAAACTGTCCCTGTAGAATCCCACCTGTGGCTCTGTGTGTCTGCAGCTGTGGTCAGCACTGGACTTCTCTTTCAGGTGGCTTAGAGATACGGAGTGCATCTCTGAGGGGCAGATTACTCTGTAAACAGTTGGTGGGTGGTGAGGGGCACCAGGGTCTTAGCCCTGAGCTAGGGAAGCTGTGGAAGCTGGGGTTCTAGGAGGAGGTGGGATTAACATTGTGAATGAGAGAAGGTGGGACTGGGAAAGAAGTTTGATTATGTGTCTGTCATGGTGACGGCACCTTTGAACAACACCAACAGAAAAGCAGGTTCCTCTTATGGTGGGGAACAGATCTGAGCCAGTGCAGGGTGTGGTGGGTGATGTTTGGGATGTGTTCCAGCCCATGCCCATCTGCACCCCTCTTTATGGAGCTCTGGAACAGAGGCCCTGCGCTTTGGAGCAGAGGTTACTGCACTTCGGAACAGAGCCCCTGCACTTTGGAACAAACTTGTACAGCAGATTGTGGCTGGTCCAGCGTCTTCCAGCATCTGTGCCCTTCCGTCCTCCCTTCCAGAAGCTCTCTGCTCTTCAGGGCTGCACTGTGAGTCGAGTTAGGAAAGGTCAGCGGTTGCAGCCTTGGGCCTTATTAATGGAGTCCTGAATGTGGCCAGGGTGCCCTCCTTCCGTCTTCAGGGCTACCTCAGGGACAGCAGATTAAGCAGCCTGGCACAGTGTCTGCGGTGATTTACAGCCTGCTTCTGCCTGGGAACTGGGCTCCTGCATTATTCATGGCTTAAAGCCATAAATCTGCCCTAGAGCTGGCTGCTGGCTCTGCCTCAGAGGCTGAGGAGGAAGAGAGGAGGAGGCAGCAGGGGGAGGAAGGTCTGGACAGGCAAGGTGCTCTAGGGCTTTTAAGAACTTGAGCCTGCTCTTCGGGTCCCTGTCACCTTGTCTACTCTCCCGGGGTTTCAGCTGTGAGATCCCAAGCCCCGCTTTGGCTTCTCTGGTCCAGGCATCCTCCTCTGTCTATCCTGGAAGTCTTTCACAGCTGCTGAAGTCTAGGATGGCGGCCACAGGTGCTTTACAGGACTCAAAAACACCAGGCCACGTTTCTTTCTTTTCTTAAAAAAAAAGTTTTCATTTTTTAATATTTTAAATTATTCTTTGATGATTTTGCCATGTATAAAACATATCTTGATTCCCATCTCCCCTTTCCCACTACCCCCAAACAGCCCCACTGTGGTATGCTCGCTTCCCACCTTCCTGGTCTCTCCCTTCTTTTTCTTTTTTCGAGTTCATTCATAACCCACTGAGTCCACCTAGTGCTGCCTGCTGGAGTGTTGGCTGGTCTTGTTGACTTGATGTTGTGCAGATAACCACAGCTGCTGTGGCATGTAACCACAAGCGGGTAACCACAGCCCCTGTGACAGGTAACCACAGCCAGGTAACCACAGTCGCTGTGGGTTCATGAATGCAATATGGCCGTGCCATGTTGAAAGGACGTTTCACAGCGCTCTTTCTGCCGCCTCTTCCGTGGTGTTCCCTGAGTCTTGGGGTGGTTGTTAGAGATGTCCCATGCAGGGCTGAGCACTCAGTCACTTAGTCATAGCACTTTTGACTCTTTGTGAGTCTCTGTGTTAACTGCTGCCCACTGGAGAGCCAACTCAGGCCTCATTTCTTTAGAACCAACTGCCTTGAATCCAGTCATCAGGCAACGGGGGCCCCACCCTGCAGAGTCCAGATGGGCCTCCGCTGGTCGTCTTGTCTTGATTGCCTCTGCTGCGTTCCCAAGTACCCACGTGTGAGAAAATGCAGGGCTAGATACGGCCACAGGTGTGAGAAGATCTGGGCAGCTGCTCAAGTTTGAACTGTCAGAGCACCTGGAGGCCCCTCAAAAGACAGATTTCTGGGCCCACTGCCAGGGTCTCAGATGGGGCTTGTGATGCTAAGCTTCTGTCCAATGGATCATGTGATAAGAAGGGTCACTTCAGTGTAATTTAACAAAGCCTTGCTGTGTTAAAACCACTCAGCAAGAACCATCCACAAAGCTTGCAAACCATTAGATCCACCCATTCATTCAATAAAATACTGCTGGGTACTAAGTGGGTCTGCTGAGATCTGAGCTGGGAGTGAGGTTATGAAGAGCCAGACACTGACCTCAGTTGTCAGCTTGGAGTTCAGCTGCCTGACAAGGGCACTGTGATCAGACTCCAGGTGTTGGCTGGGAGTTGAACCAAGAAATTTGCCAAATTCAGCTCTATATGGAAGTCTATAGCCTCCCAGATGTGACCCAAATAAGTGGAGACATCGCCATACTTTGTGTCTGGCTGACGGAAGAAACAGCTAGAGATATGATGGGCCAGAGATATGGCATAGTCAAGTCTGAAGGCATCACTACCCTGAAAGGAGTCGCCCTGCAGATTGGGAGGTTGTGAACTCTCAGGTGAGACACAAAGGTCTTAGTTAAAATAACTTTTAGAGCTTTCTTACGGCTATAAATTGTGCTTACAATTGGCAAAAACGGTTTACTCTGGTTACAGTCCATTCTTCTATGACTTACCATTTTTCCTGAAGTTGGTGATTGCCTTGATCTCCTCCTCCATTTATTTAGGTTTTTGGGGGTCTTAAAGTATTTCCTACCTTTCCAAGATGTGTGAAATACCTTTCAATACAGTTTTCTGATTGGTCAAAACTACTAGATAATTGGTTATTTTCATCTGGAATTGTGTCTGCTTGGAGTCTCTACGTGTTTGCTCCATCTTGTCCCAGTTCTTTCCATGGCTTCTGCAAAGCCTCCCCCTGCCCCTCCCTCTCTAAGATCCTGACCTTCCCTGGGTCCTTCCCTCTCCTATGCTTAGTTTGCTTATTCAACCCCATAGGGCTCTTCCTCCCTAGGGTCTCTGCTTTGATAGTGTGTGTGTGCTGTTAGCTTTGTGAGAAATGAAGTCACAGAGGGAAATGTGAGGAGACCCAGAGAGCCAGGGGGTGCTTTTCTTCTACTTGTGAGTTTGAGTTTAGGTAGAAAATTTTACTCTAAGAAGTTTCTTTTTCCATTCTTTGGGCTGCCTTTTCTCTCAAGGAGCAGACAGGATCCTTTCTGTATCCTTGCTATTCTAAAACACAGCAATGGGTCCTGGGGAACTTTCTAGAAGACAATTTGGGTTTTGATAGTTATTTTCTTCAACCATAGACATTTTTCTTGTGGTCATTTGGTCCTTCCTTTCCTTCCTTCTTCCTCTCTCTCTGTTCTTCTTCTTCCCCCTTTCTCCTCTTCCCCCTCTCTCTACTTCTATCTCTGTCCCCTCTCCTCTCCACAGTTGCACATGCATGTGCGCGCGCGCGCGCGCGCACACACACACACACACACACACACACACACACACTTTCTCCTGTCTTCTCCCCAATTCTTTCCTCCTTTCCTACCCCCTTTCTTTTTTATAGTTACATTTCTACCATGTTCCCTCTTTACCCTGTACCTGGATGTTGGAGTCTCCTGAATTTGCTAATTTTGGGATCTTCTCATATATTGCCCATATCTTTCTTTGTCTTCTTTTTTCTTTTTCACAAAAGTTACTTTTTAAAATCGATCCTTCAACTGTTCTGATGACTTATTTTTCACGCACTTAGCTCCACATTGTTTTCTGTTCACCCCTTTGTGTGGACCCTCTCTTTATTTCATTGATGCAGTATTTTCTTTCATTTCTTGGAGAATGTTAATTGTGTGTTTTTGATGCTTTCTTTTTCTTTCCTTGCAATTTTTGTTTCTTCTAAGTTCTCTTTTTGTTTGTTTACTTCTGGGTTTTACATGGGGAATTGCCCCCAGATGTCTGGCAATCGTTAATTGTCTGTTCCTATTTCCAAGTGAAGATGAAAACAACAGACCCACATCTGTGCGAGGAGGTAGAGTGTCATGTAAGGGGGCAGGGCAGGGGTGGAGTGCTCTATCAGAGAGAAAGAGAGATGGCTCTAGAGATAGAGCATCCTGGAACCCAGCTACTTCCCAGCAGGATCAAACCAGGCCGCAGACATTTTAGTTGACTGTCTTGGATGCTCCAGCCCAGGAGAACCCTCAGATAGCTACAGCACAAGTCAGCATTCTACAGTGTGCTGGGTGCTGTTAACCTACAACATTATAAGCAATAAGATGCTTGTTGCCTCTGATCATTAAACCTTGGCATGACTGTTATGCATCAGTAAGTAACCAAAGCAGTGGCATGGGAGCACATAGACTGCACCATGTAGTTGAGTCCACAGCTGTTCACTCAGTGCCCCGCTTTAGAGTGGCATCTCTTCATTCTGTACTTGATCCTGACACTCCTGGGCCGTCCCACTTTGCTTTCTACTGGTGTGATAAGCACCATAACCAAAAAAGGGAAAAAAAAAAAACAAAAGGAAAAACTTGGGAAGGAAAGGACTTCTCCCTCTTGTGCTTCTATGTCACTGACCGTCATTGGGGGAAGGCAGGGCAGGAACTCAGCAGGAACCTGGAGGCAGGAACTGCAGCAGAGACCATGGAGGAATGCCGCTTACTGGCTTGTTCCCCATGGCTTGCTTAGTTTGTTTTCTTATACAGTCAAAGACACCTGCCTAGGTTTGGGACCACCCATACTTAGTTGTCCCCTCTCCCCCACATCAACTAACAATCAAGAAAATGCCCCACAGACAGGACCAAAGGACATCTGTTGGAGGCAATTCCTCAATTGAGGTTTCTTCTTCCCAGGTGACTCTAGGTTTGTGTCAAGATGACAAAAACTAGCTAGCACACAAGGTTTGGAGATTTATTAGCCCACAGTGAACAACCGACACTAACCTTGGCATCCCAACAACTGGATTGATGGCCTCTACTCTCACGTAGTTCAAGAAGAAGCATTGGCCCCATCCTGATCCTAATATCTAGATTCAGAATCATGGTAGTGAAAACAGGTTTCTCCCTCACCTAGGACATCACCTTTCTCCCCTCTTCAGTTTGTCTGTTGGCCTTTCTTTGGGTGACTGTAATTTAAATTCTTTGTGTTACAATGCCTTTTTCAAGTCACACAATTCCCCATGCAGACCTAACACAGACCTCCATCAGTCTCTCCTGATTGGTTAAAATGAATGGAGGTAGGATTCACAGATTCCATCACATTTACAGCCCCCTCAGTGGCCTCTCTGACATATATTCTGAGAACCTACAACTTAGAGACAAAGAACGACGTGTGACATCATTGAAAATGGGAGTGTTATCGGATGGTAAGAGGGATTTGCTGGATAAAACGGTGTCACAAAACTAGGGTCTGGGGCCATGGCTCAACCAGTAGAACACTAGCTGTGCAAGATGAAGTCCCAAGTTCATCTCCAGCTCTTACAGGAAAGCCGAGGACACCAGTGTGTATGACACTAGGTCATGCTGTGACACTAGTGCTGGGGGACAGAGACAGGAGGATCCCTGAGGCTTGCTGGGCAGCCAGTCTAGCCAAGCCAGCAAGCTCTGGGTTCAGTGAGAGAGCCTGTCACCCTAAATGAGGTGGAAAGAGGTTGAAAAGATGCCTGACGTTGGCCTCTGGCCTCCACACGCACACGGTGTACCTGAACACATCTGCACACATGCACGTGCACACACGACTGTGCCGTATTAGAAACAAGTAGCAGAGATGCACTCCTGTTGAGTGAGACAAAGTCCCTCTCATGTCTCTTTCCCAACCCACACTGAGACAGACTAAAGGAATGAGGATGCTGTCCCACTGCCACACGGACCCTGCTTACTCCCCTGGCCATTGATGTTTCTACATTCTTCATAAAGCTGAACCCCTGGGAAATAGTAAGGAACTGTGGACGAGTCCAGTGGTTGGGAAAGACCTTCCTCGGTGAGCACAGAGATATTAGCATGCCTGTTAGCCATTTATAGGAACCACAACCTCAGAGTTTCTGGAAGTTTCAGGGGTGGAACAAGACTTCACCATGGCCCAGTAACACATGTAACATGTAAACAGAAATCTAGGAATCAGGCTCCGACTTGGGCTGAGACCTCGGCAAGATATAGAGCCCCACAGCTGCCCATGGCTACTGCTAGAGAAGGCGCCACTCTGACTCTAGCCAAGAAAAGCATCCACATTTGTTTTCTGTTTCTAAAACAGGGTCTCAGTGTGTCTCTTTTATTCTGAAAATGAATAAAAAAGGAAAACAATGACTTGGTCTACTTGAAAAAAAAAAAAAAAAGACTGCAGAACGTGAGAAAGGAAACCTCATCCCGATGACTCAGAGGTGCAGGGAGCAACCAGGATAATTTTAGAAGATTCTTTGGAACCCTTGACAGACTACAGAAACTAAAAAACTGTTGTCTCCATGAATAACTGGAGAGAACAAGGAGAAGAGAGGATCAAGACGAAGCAAGAGGAGATGAAAAAGGAAGTGAGAGAATGGGAAGTAGGCGAGGTGGGGAGTGTGCCAGTGGACAGTCCGGACGCCCTGGGCTGCCCCAAAACACAACGATTTCAAGCAAGCAAGCCCATTTGCTGACAGCTCTGTAAAGGGTTATGGCGGGCTTACCTGGGCAGTTCTGCCTCATGCGAGTGGGGTCTGCTCCAAGAGATGGTCGCATCGGTTGGGAACTGGAATTCTGATTTTCCAAAGTTCCACCCCTGCTCTTCGATGCTCTACATGTGGATATTTACTTTTATGTTCTTTTTCCATCCTTTGAACCTCTTGTTCCAAGGTGGGTGGGCCACAAAGCCAAGAAGGTCTTCTGAAGCTGGCTTCCCTTAGCCACCATAGCCCCTGGTGGCTAGGGAATTGTAACCCACCCTCACTATGGTTTGGGGTCTGTAGATGGATCCCCAAAGGGATAAGGGAGAGACTTAGTGGGAAAGGCTTTCTAGTTAGAGTGAAGATGAAGGTATTAGATAAAAATATTTCAGGTTGTTGTAGGGAAATTTTATGATTAAATGACACCAGAATTGAGTTCCCCAGTGCTCTAGGCTGGGGATGCTGATGTCAATATCAGCTGTTAACTTTGAGTTAATAAGTTTCTACACCATGGGAGCTCCAGCATCCAAGGGCACAGAGAGAAGCTGCTATACCTCTGAAAACCAAGAATGTGATTCCCTCCGACATCTCCTTTGTTGCGTCTTATTGGTTCAATCAAGCCACAGAGTTAGCCCAGGTGTTGGGAGGAGACTCGCTCCACCTTGAGAGGAAACACATGATTGGAAACACATGCTAGGAGAACTGGTTGGCAGCCATCTTTGTTTAGTCTATCTACCTGAGAATCTAAGGTTCAAAGAAGGATAGGGAAGGATCTTAAACACAAGTACTCATGAGGAGCAGAGGCGACACTGGGGAATTCACTAGAGAGATGAAAGATAAACACAAGTCATTCTTCCATGAGCAAGGAATAGTAGAGTTGAAATGCCAACAGAGAGGACAAGTGCAGAAACAAGGTCCCCATGCAACCCCTTTCTGCTAGTGAAACTCCTTGTTCTGAGCATCTTTGTGGTGGAAATAGCCTTACACAGGGAATCTGAATAAGCCAGATTGCCACTCTCTCAGGCAACCAGGAGACTAACATATGACCACCATCAGCCAGTCACATCTGAGGCTCTGTAGGGTGACTCGGCCTCATCTTGTGCTTTGAAAGGAGAATCCAAGTGTGTATCCAGATGTGTTTTTACTGTATTCTAGGCAAGATCATAAAAGGAGATCCCACTTAGACTGATCATGGTAATTATGTTGAGTATGCCTCTGTGTGTGTGTGTGTGTGTGTGTGTGTGTGTGTGTGTGTGTGTAGGGGGGGGGAATTGCCATTCACATCTATGTACACACACCCATGGAGGCCAGCAGAGGACATTGGGTATCCTGCTCTATCACTTTCCACTCCATTCCCTTGAGACAGGTCAAGTCTGTGGTGGTTTGAACGAGGATGGCCCCCAGAGGCTCATATACTTGAGTATTTGGTTCCCAGTTGGTGGAACTGTCAAGGAAGGATTAAGAGGTGTGGCCAGGTTGGAGGAGGTGTGTCATTGGGGATGGGCTTTGAGGTTTCAAAAGCCCATGCCATGCTCAGTCTTGTTCTCTCGGCCTGGAACTTGCAGATCAGGTGTGAGCTCTCAGCTACTTCTCTAGCACCAAGCCTGTCTGCCTGCCACTGTACTCCTTGCCATGGTGGCAAAGGACTATCCCTTTGAAACTGTAAGTGAGCCCCAATTAAATGCTTTCTTCTGTAAGTTGCCTTGGTTGTGGTGTCTCCTCACAACAATAGAACAGTAACTTAGAAATATTTTCTCACTGGACATGGAGCTAGATCAGCAGACAGTAAGCTCCAGCAACCCTCCTCTCTCTGCCATCCTCAGCATGCCAGGGGTGCAGGTGTGTGCTCATAGTCATGCCCTGCTTTTTGTGGGTACTGGAATCTAAACTCAGGTCCTCAGGCTTTGGCAGCAAGCACTCTTCCCCAGTGAGTCATCTCCCCAGCTCAGTTACATTTAATAAGATAAAAATGTTCTATGGCAATCAAGAAATAGTGAATAGTTTCTACCAAACAAGAACTGCCAAAATATATCAGTATTTCCATTTTTTTTTCAACCATGGGAGTAAAGTCCTGTGCTCCATGTTCTTTATTAAAAAGAAACTATTTGAAGTTGTTCAGAACAGAACCAGTTGATCGATTCTCACACTTGAATTTTGGTTTCCTAAGATTTTTTTGGTGTGTGTCTGCTTTAGGGTTTAGAATTTCTGTTCACACTTCAGAAGGAGTGGTCTATCTACAAACGGATTTGCTGGGATTCTGATAGCAATTGCATTAGATTCATGAGTCTGTGGAAATAATTAGCCTCTTCATTATGTAGAGTTATCTAGTCCACACATATGGTATGCGCTTGGGTTTTCTTTGGTTAAATCAATGTCACATGATTTTTTGTCCTATAGATCTCTAATTACAGATATATGCTTTGTGTCTATACTGGTTTGGGGACATACAAACCCAGCTATTCCATTTTCTTTGTGGTCATAAGTGCCGCCATGTCTTATATGTTGATCTTGTATCCTGTAGGCTTCTGGAATTCATGCAACTCTGTGTTTTTTATAGAGTGCACACAGTTTTGTGCACAGGCCACTGAAAATAGACAGTTTTGTTCTAATCTGTATGGCCTTTTCCCTTTCCTCTTGCCTCATTTTGGGAGTGAGAACCTGCAGCGCTGTGTTGGCAGAGGTAAAAGAGTGTATTCTTGGATTAACCTGAGGATGAGGTGAGGGACTACAGAGATGGCTCAGTGGTTAAGAGCACTTACTGATCTTACAGAGGACCCCAAATTTGGTTCCTAATACCCACATCAGGTGTTTCACAACTGCCTGTAACTACAGTTCCAAGGGATCTGACATCCTCTTCTGGTCTCAGTAAGTACTGCACTTATGTACACATAAATATACACAGACATACATAACAGATGATTAAACATAACAATAAAGTAAACCTTAGTAAAAATGGACAAAGGCTGCAGAGTTTTTAAAATGAATACTTTTTATCAAGTTAAGGTAGTTTTCCTATGCATAGTCCCTGAGGATCTTTGTCACCAGTGAGGCATGGATTTTGTCAAATGCTCCACCTCTGACTAGAATACAAACACAGAACTGTAAGATTTTTAGAATGGTAGATCTTGAAATCTGTGGCCAAGCGAAGAGCTCTTTGTCTGATGCCAACCCATGAACCATAAAATAAAAATAATATGTTAACTTAAACCTTGTCAAGACAAGCATCTCATGTGAAGAGAATGGAAAGAGAAACAGAGAACTGGAGAAAACACTTAGATACCACAGTTGAGGATGATTATTATTGTGAATATGTAAAGAACTCCAAAGCTCAACAACAAAGAGTCCAATTATTAAAAAAAAAGCATTTTCCATAGAGAGGGTGTACAGATGACAGGCAGGCGCAGGAAAGGGCTTCTCAAAAGCACTACTTCTATATTCATAGTGACTCCAACCAGATGTGCTTCAACGTAAACGGTGACATCAACTGTGGTACATCCATGCAACAGAATAAAAAGAACAAACCTTTGTTGATACCAAGGATCAAACTGCCAGGGAGTCATGGTGAATCAAAAAAGCCAATCTGTGGAATATTATATACTAGACCATTTATAGAACTTTTTTTGAAATGACCGAGTTATGGTAGCAGAGAACAGATTAGGGTTGCTGGCTGGGAGTGGGGAGTAGTGGGCACAGGCACTGTGTAGCTGGACAAGAGCAGTGTGACCTGAGAGGATGGACTTGTCCCGTGTCTTCACTGGAGCAGTGGAGGAAGCAGCCTGCACAGATGGTGAAATCCCACAGAACGGAAATACACACACAGTCAGGAGCATGGCTAGGATTGGGGGATCTCATAGGAAAGATAAGCTCTGATGTCACGCCCTGCCTGTGATGCAGGTTTTTGGGATAAAGGACACATGAGACCTCTGCGTGCATTCTCACAAACAGAACACTTAAAGTCAAAACCAAGACCAAACCTCCCACTACTACAGTTATTTAAGACACCAAAGAAGCTAAGAAACAGGAAATGAAGCTAGTGAGATTGGATATAATAATTTTTTAACCTTGAAACTTCTAGGGAAGTCTTGGCTCATAAAGGAAGGAGCTATGAACATGAACTCAGTTAACAAGATCAAGTGTGTTTTTAGTATATGTAAAATAGCAACATTTAGAATGAAAGAAATTTCCTTAGCTTGTACTATTAAGAACCCTGTGGGACCCTTAGGAATAAAACTTTTATAGTTTTACCCAAAGACATAAAACAAGACTTGAATAAATGGGGGGACATGATGTGGGAAGATTCAATATGTGAAAATGTCACTTCACCACAAATTAATTTATATCTTTAATAAAATTCTGATAAATGTCCCCATAGGAATTTTTTTCTGAACTTGAAGAGAATATGAAGTTCTTTTGGAAAAATAAATGGGCAAGAAGTACTTCATTATTAAATAAAAAAATTTAAGCATTCAACTGAAGAAACTTCATAACAAAATACACCAAAAGGAAAAAGTAATAAAGAAAACAATGAACTCAAACAAAACAAAACAAAAAACCCATAGAGCTGATAAATACATTCAATAGCTCTTTCTTTAAAAAAAAAAGTAATAAGCAAAATTTGCCTTCACACCATTTGCCATAAATCATGGAAGAAATAAAGTATAAGAAAAGAATAAATCTAATTTTCGTCTTAAGAATGAACGATGTACACGTGTTTTCCCTGCTAAGCCGAGTCCTTGTTCAGTACCAGGGTGTTTTAATTTGCCTAGCTTTTTGACATGCTTAATCAGCATAGCCCTGAGAGAAGAGGGTGGCCCTGCTTACAAATGGGTGGGTGAATGAAAAAACTGGGGACCTGCCTGCTCCTAGGTACGGTTGAGGGGGAGGTTTATTGTAGACATGAGGGAGAGAACAGTCAGAGGCATCTGGAAGAGTTCAGACTGAACAGGGCCCTGAGAGGATGGGTCGGGGGCGAGAGAGGAAGAAGAGAGGGGAGCAGAGGGAGCATCTGGGGACCAAGACACCAAGAGTCAAGTGGTCAAGTGCTTACGTAGCAGAAATGGCTGGGTTGTATAGGAGAAGAGAGAAGCTGGGGGAAGGGAAGGGAAAGGGAGGGGAGGGGAGGGGATGGAAGGGAAGAGAAGGGAAGGGAAGGGGATGGAAGGGAAGGGAGGGGAAGGGAAGGGAGGGGAAGGGAAGGGAAGGGAAGGGAAGGGAAGGGAAGAGAAGAGAAACGAAGGGAAGGGGATGGAAGGGTTTAGGGGAGGGGACAGGGTATGCCAGCCAAGATGACTGTAATAGGTAAGCTGCTGAGAGATGCTGGGAAAACCTGGCAGCAGCGTCGGCTTCAATATGTTAAGTGGGCACTTCAGTTAGTCATTTGTCCCAGCTTTCTCTGAGACCTAACAGTGGGGCTGAGCTGGAGGCATTGCTCTGTGGTTAAGAGCACTTGATGTTCTTCCAGAGGAACTGAGTTTGATTCCCAGTACCCACACTGTGCAGCTTACAGCTACCTGTAACTTTAGCTTTAGGGGGATCTGGAACCCCTGGTTTCTGAGGGCACCTACACTCATGTGCACATTTACATAATTAAAATAACAAAAATAAGTCTTGAAAATAATATTATAATCTCGAGAATAAAAATTTTTTACATCTCCAAATTTACAAAATATATTTTGTGAAAAATAGATGGGTGGAATTGGTGACCCAGTACCAAATGTTTGGTCCTGAAAACATACATACAAGTAACATTATACAGACTGAGCAGGTTATATTTAGCAATATATATGTATATAAATACATATAAAATAGATATATGCATGTAACAAGGGTCAGTGAGAGAAGAGGCTGTGAATTTGAAAGAGATCAAGGACAAGTACATAGGTAAATGGAGGGAGGACAGGGAAAGGTGAATGATAAAATTATACTCTGAAAAAGATAAGAAAACATTCTTTAAAAAACATAAATGTGTGGGGTGAGGTTGGACACCATAGCCTTTTGGTAATCTAACCTTGAGAGTGACCTACCTTCCCATTCATTGTGCTCTATTTGTTGGGAATGAGGTACATGATCTGGCTCACAGATGAGAAGAGAAGATTCTTCAGGAACTTGAATTCCAGGAAGTGGAAATCACTGGAAACATATTTAGATCACCTAACACTGGCAGGTCAGTCTGCAGAGTCTTGACTTCAGGAGTCAGCCTAAGAGCTGTGGAAACTCCCTGCCTCCAACCTCGGCTTTGACAACCGTCACCACAAAGAGAGTCACAGCTTTGAAGAAGTGGCAGGTACCAGAACTTGTGCACACAAAGCACACCAAGAACCTAGAACACTTTTTTTTTGGGGCCATAAGGAAGTGTTCAGAGAATTTCAGGTTGGAAGGAAATAAAGGCTAGATCCAGGTGACTGTCGTGAGCCAAATGGGGGGAATGTGGCACAGTACACAGGGATGCAGACAGATTGTGTGCCGGTTAATTTTTATTGTCAACTTGACACAACCCTAGGGCCACCTCTGGGAAGAGAGAACCTCAGCTGAGGAGTTGCGTCCATCAGATTGGCCTGTGGTCATGTCTGTGAGAGATTATCTTGATTGATGTGGGAGGGGCCAGAACACTGTGGGCGGCACCATCCCGATGCAGGGCCTGGGCTGTCTAAGAAAGCTAGTTAACAGGAGTCTGAGTGATTGAGCTCCTGGCTTCTGCTTCAGTTCCTGCTTGAGTTCCTTTCCCAATTTCCCTCGGGAATAGGCTCTGATCTGGAAGTGTAAGATGAAGTAAATACTTCCCTCCATAAGTTCCTTTTGTCGTGGTGTTTATCACAGCAACAGGAGGTAAACTAGGGCATCTTACTTTTTAAAAAATAGTTGAATAAAGTAGGAATCCAGGCATCCATACTGGTATAAACAAGTAAGGGAATTTTAAAGGGAAAAGAGACAGCCTTAAGAGCAGAATGCCAACCAGGAAGCAGGGAAGGTGGTGGAGTTTTAACAAGTGTCATGTGGACAGAGACCATGGGCCTAGAGACCTAGCCCTAACTGGTACATCCACAACATGACCTCAACATTAAGTCTCAGCAGCATCTCAGAAGAGGGAGCGTGGAGCCTCTAAGAGCCAGAGGACCAGGGCCTTTGCTCCCAGATAGTGTCGTCTGGATATGACAGGGAAACTGTACCCATGAAGTGTCAACAATATGGTCCCCTAAACAAGATCTTCATAATGACATCACCAGTTGACATTCCAAACATGGATGGGGAAAATCCCACAAGGCCCTAACCCTAGATGAACAACTGCCTAGATGAAGACAGTTAACTGATGCTAAGACACACACACACACACACACACACACACAGAGAGAGAGAGAGAGAGAGAGAGAGAGAGAGAGAGAGAGAGAGAGAGAGAGAGAGAGAGAGAGAGAGAGAGAGAGAGAAGTTCAAGACCATCCTGAGTTATAGAGAAAGTTCTAGGCCAGTCTGAGAAACACGAGATCCTTTCACAAAAATAAACCAACCAAACAAAAAGTCCAAACCCTCACAGTGGGAAACGACCTGGCCACAGAATATCTTTAATGTGGGAGCTGTTGGCAGGGAGAGAGAGTCCCTGAGTCTCCAGCCTCCTCCAAGGTCCTGACTGATCACACGGGAGGAAGTATCGATCAAGTGGGGCAGATCTTCTCTTAATGCATTGAAATCATGTTATTCCCTCACCGGTAAGTAAGAGGCGTTGACACTTTGACATTGAGGGAACACCAGACTAATCCAAATGGGAGAAGCATCTGCACGTTAGTGGCCCACAGCTTCGAAAGCAGGAAGGTTGAGAAAGCAGAGAAAAGGGTGAGGTGCTGCAGGAGAGCAAGGAGACACGGCTGAAGATGAGACCAGGCCCCTTACTCGCTGGTCTCACGAGACAAGAGCCCATGAACTCAATGGCAGTAATGCACTGGTGTTATTTTTCTGGTCCCCAGCGTCCTGTTGTGATTGTTTGGAGGACATCCTACTTTAAGGAAAGACACCCAAGTCTTAGGAGGACCAGGGGGCATCCCATTGGCAAATTACTCTCAAGAGGCTTAGGGCAAAAGCTCTTTGTATTGCTGCTCAAAAGAGATAAAGAATGCAATAACAGAAAAAGCCAGTGACCAGAACTGAATCAGGCAAACAAAACCCTGTCGTGGAAACTGAGTGAGGGAAGAGGAAGTCCACTCCCTGAGCTGCTTGCCATTTCTCTCCTAGTGCTTTCATCCTCCCAGGGCAATCCTCTGTAGCCCTCCTTCCTTCCGTGCCCACTTTTCTGACCTGGAGCTGGGGGGTTTGTCCCAGGCCCATCTGTCTTCATACCGTGTGTCTTTATGTGTCTCTAGCAAGATGGCAGCAGACCATGAAGCTCCATGGAAGCTCTCAGCCTCCAATGTCATGGAAGCTGATATCTCTTCCCCTTCCTCCCCATCTCTTCCTCCCTTTCTCTCTCTTCTATTCCCCTCCCTCTCACCCCTTTCTCCCCTCTCCATTTCTCTTCCCTCCCCCTCATTTCCCTCCTTGTCTCTTCTCCCCCACCCTCTTTCTCTTTTCCCTGTCTTCCTCTCCCTTCTCTATCCCCCTCATCTATTTCCCCTTCCTCCTTTTTCCATCTCTCCTCTCCTCTCCCCCCTCCCATCCCCCCACCTCCCTCCCATTGCTCCTGTTTCTCTAGAGTATTCAGTCATTAAATGGAATGCCCCATAACCAGTTGCTATTCTTTACAAAGACCTGATTCTTGGATTTCTTGTGTCTACACTGCAGGCTTATTGTTTTTAATTCACGGCCATCTAATTCATTATCTTCAGATCTTTCCTCTAGCTGTTCAAATGTTTACTTTGGGGGCTCTGGCTTGCCTTTTGAGTAGAGCATTTAGTTAATTTAATTTTTTTTCTCTGTTTAATGAGAAACACAAAACTATATGTAGGCAGCTTTTTACAGTCGGGTCCCTGTTTGCTGCAGAGATCCTTTGTCCCTCAAACAATTGCCAATTACAGTTTTGATCTCCTTCTTGGCTCTGAGGTGATTAAAACCATCTCTCCTCTCCAGTGGCTCCTTTCTGCTTCTTCAGTTTTCCTTTTGTTCTTCCCTGAGGTTAGAATCTGTGCACCATGATGGTTTTGCTGTGGGATTGCATGAGGGCTCCCTTGCAGCACTTCGGTATTATCAAATGCAATGCTCTTTGGCCACTTGAATTTTGTATTCTCAGATTCTAGGGACCTTGCTTTGACACAGCTTCATTAAATCAAAGTTTTAGTAGTTCTTTTTAACCCTTCTCTGTTCTTAGTATGTGTCCAACTGGTATTTCAGGAGTGGTAAGACCACACTTTGTACCTTTCATGACTGTGATTCTGCTCAATTTCTTTTGAATGTCAGCCTTGTGGGTGGGGTGAGGGGCGGGGGTGGGGGAGCTTTAGTGTATATTCAGTGCACACAGATTCACAGTTCGTCTAGTTTATTTTTGTATGGTTTACCAGCGTAGGTCAGTCCTTTCTTCCTCTCTTAAGGCTTCTTTGCTGTGAAACTTGATATTTTATAGTAGTGTTGTTTTCTCTGTGCAGTCACTGGGGATGGAATCCTCCCCGGTGTTTGGACTTAAGAACACTGGGGCTTGCAGCCCTCAGCCTGAAAGATGAGCACAGAAACCCGGACCCAACCACCTTCCCAAGATGTGCACAGAAGCCTGGATCCAACCATCTTCCCAAGATGTGCACAGAAGCCCGGATCCAACCACCTTCCCAAGATGTGCACAGAAGCCCGGATCCAACCATCTTCCCGAAGGCAGATGGGAAAACGGGATAGAGGAAGTTGTGGTTTGAATGTGAAATTTCTCCCATAGACTCATGAATGTGCATACTTGGTTCCTGGCTGGTGGTGATGTTTGGGGAGGTTGGGGACCCCTTAGGAGGTGGAGCCTGCTGGAGGTAGTGCAACAGGACTTGAGGCTTAATAGCTGGCATGGTTTCCTGTCTGCTGTCTGCTATCAGGTCTGCCCACATATGGCCAAGCTATCCCAGGCTCCCACCACCACAATGAAGAGCAGCTTTTTTTTTCATGCCTTTCTCATAGATGTAACAGACTGGACCCTCATTCTGTGAGTCAAGTGAAAGCCTTTCTCCTTAAGTTGCTTTTGGCAGGTGTGTGTGTGTGTGTGTGTGTGTGTGTGTGTGTGTGTGTGTGTGGCATGTGTGTGTGTGGTGTGGCATGTGTGTGTGTGTGAGTGTGTGTATTTGTGTGTGTAGAACCATATTTCCTCTTTTTAGTACTACTTCTGGCTCCTTTGAGAAAGCACATGTACATGCAGATACACATAGAAGATACACAGACACAAAGATATACATATAGGCACACAAACACTCAAAGAGACACATATACACACAGAGACACACAGATACACATACATAATACACACAGAGACACCTATAGACACATACACAGTCACACACACAGACACATACAAAAATACATAGACACACATACATACACACGCATTGACACACACACAGATGCACACACAGATTCCTTATCAGTCTTACAGGAGCATAGTGGATGGTTATTTCCTGTGGAAGAGGATTCCATGCCTTTAACTGTTCTCCCCACACCCAGCTCCCAGGTTTCCCTGACATTGTAACATTTTAGGTTAAGACTTTTCTTTTTACATTGATTCATTTTCTCTTCCAATGATTACTTTGAGAATTCTTGTTACTTTTTCTTAAAAAAAAATCATGTGAAGAGGTTGCAGCTACGACTCAGCAGTTAAGAGCACAGGTTGCTCTTCTAGAGGACCAGGTTCAGGCCCCAGCATCACAACCCCCTGAAACTCCATTTCCAGTGGACCAATGCCCTCTTATGGTCTCTGAAGGTACTGCATGCATGGGGTACGTATACATACATACATGCAGACATACACTCATAAAATGAAATACACACACACACAAAATAATAAAAAAAACTATAAATCACATTATATCATTTAGAATACAACTTACTTCAGTTTATAACCCAACTTCCACTTGTTAGGTTCCCATTCATTTCTTCCTCTGCTAGTGCATTTATCAGAACAAAGTCACTCTGGATGATTGAGTGACTAATATTATTCTGGAAGTCTGAATGTTTGAAATGTCTTCTATTTCTGTTGCAAATGGATCCCAATTTTGTGCTTGAGGGTCTTTTACTTTTGTGACTTTGTAGACATTGTATTTATTAAAATCCTTTCTTCTTCTTCTTCTTCTTCTTCTTCTTCTTCTTCTTCTTCTTCTTCTTCTTCTTCTTCTTCTTCTTCTCCTTCTCCTTCTCCTTCTCCTTCTCCTTCTCCTTCTCCTTCTCCTTCTCCTTCTCCTTCTCCTTCTCCTTCTCCTTCTCCTTCTCCTTCTCCTTCTCCTTCTCCTTCTCCTTCTCCTTCTCCTTCTCCTTCTCCTTCTCCTTCTCCTTCTCCTTCTCCTTCTTCTTCTTCTTCTTCTTCTTTACTTAAAGCTGCAGAAATTTCTGATTCTAGCTCACCCCTCCTTCGCCTGGCCTGTGACTCCTACTCTCAGCACTTAAAGAATTTAAAAATGTATCACTAACGCCCTAAACTTTCACCAGGAGACTGAGTATGGCCCTCTTTTCATGAAAGGCAATCACCCATGGCTGGGGAGTTGGCTTGATAGGTCAAGGGCTTGCCTTTCAAGTGTGAGGACCTGAGTTCAGAGTCCCAGAACCCACATAAAAAGCGGGGTGCACACACTTGTAAGCCCACTGATGGTGAGCTGGGAGGTGGAGAAAGGTCCTGGTTTTCCACTAGCCTGGCCACTTGGGTGAGTTCCCAGCCAATGAAAACTTGTTCAGACAAAAGGTGGAGGACACCTGAGGAACAAGATTGTCCTTGCACACACACATGCACATGCATGCATGTACACATACATAAACATGCATGCTCTCACACAAGCACATACACATGCATACACATATGCAAACACACACACATACACACCATAACCATCCCATTATGTTTTCTCTCTCACCTACTTTCTTTTCTTTTTTTTTTTCTCCTTCCAGAATGGTAAGGACGTTGTTTTAAGATGTAGCTTTTATGATTATTCAGGCACACCGAAACCAACAGAGCCAACAGTAGCCGCCTGTCATTGAGGAGGCAGCTATTACAGTCCAGAGAGGAGGAGCCACTCTGGACCATGGAGCTGTGAAAGGGAGCAGATGGGATCCCCAGCGCCAGCCAGGAGGAGAGGAAACAGGGGAGCCTAGACTGGCACGTCTGTTGTGGTTTCTGCAGGAGGGGACAGGTGAGGCAGGGCAGGCAGGCAGGCTCAGACTAACGGGCCGCTTTAAACCAGTCAGCATTCTGGGGGACACGGGCTGTTTCCTGCTGCCTGGAAAATGGGTCTGGGGTTATTTGGGTAAGTGAAGCGTGCCCTGGAATGTGACACACAGATATGTCAGAAGGCTAGGATGCAGGGTGTACAGTGGCTGATTTACCAAGGAGGCCTGCTGGCCAGAGTTCTCCAGTCTCTCTGGGTGCTGTCCTCTGGGAGAGGCGGGGTGCCCAGGGTCAGCAGGAGGCCCACGTGTTGAACACCAGAGTCAGAAGACAGAAAGGCATGATAAATTCCAGAAGAGTTCTCACAAGGCCCCAAGTAACTCTGTGTATCCATGGTCCTTTCTGCTTGGCCATTTCTGCGAGTAAGAAAATACCGAGGAAAATGTTTTCTTGACAGTGTACTGGCTGGCTTTCCCTTCTGGCCCCTAAAAGAGACCCAGGCACTTCATTAGCCTTTGTTTTTGAAACAACCGCTTTTTATTTCATTATTCCCTTTTCAATTTTGTTTCTTTTATTTGATTATTTTTGACTTTCATGCTTATTATTCTCTTTTTCTTCTCCCTTCTGGTTGTTTTATTTTTAACTTCCTGAGTTGAATCCTCAGTCCATTTACTTAAAATATTCCTTGATTTCTAATCAACGAATTTAGGTCTAGACATGTCTGTCTAGGTGTAAAGCTTTACAATGGCTGCTCTTGTCCCTTACCATTCTCAGCGCTAGGAAGCTCATGAGCTGATTAGAATTTCCTCACCAACTCCTACGTTGTTTAGGGGTGGGCTTGATTTTTTTTCTCCTCCTTTCCAAAACATGAAACATGTTCTTTCGGGTCTGGGGTAATGGAATGACTTACTTTGTCCTCTATGGCATGCCAGCACATGTGGTCCGGATCATACTGATACTTCTGTGACTTGGAGTTCACGTCACAGAGCATACTGATGGCGGGTACGTGAAAGGGGTGTGTACTTTGTGCTATGTGACTCTGTCAGAGCTCCTGTAATTTCATTGCTCTGGTGTCTTGCAATCTTAATGTAGGCTGGATGCTTGCTCCCATCATCCCAGGGTGTCACCAACTCTGACAGTTTCTCCAAAAATCAGTCAATGACACGGTTTGCACCTGCCACATTAGCTGTGTACAAGGCACTGTTATTCCATTTGAAGGTGATTCTGCGCTTTATTCTACAGTATCTCACCAACCTCCCCTTGGATAGCACTTCGCTATCCAAGGTTTTTTTTCATTATTTAAATTTTGTCTTATGTGTGAGTGTTTTGCCTGCACGTATATATGTGCACCACGTGTTTGCCTGATGTCAGAGAAGGCCAGAAAAGGACATTAGAGCCATTGAAACTGGAGTCACAGAAGTTTATGAGCTGTCACATGGGAACCGAACTCCGGTCGTCTGGAAGAGTGGTCACCCCTCCAGAGCCAACTCTCCAGACCCTTCTTTGTTCTTTATTCTCCCGCCCGCCCCCGTCCTTGCTTTTTGAGTAACTGTCCCCTCCCTGATTGAAAGTTGTACATTTGTTTTCTGTTCTCTCAGTAGATGGTCTGGCTGGACAGCTCACTCTTCCAGGATGTATCCTCCCAAATGCTTCCCCTGCTAGGCAGCAGTGTGTACCTCGCTCCCAGATGGGTTCAGAGCTGAGACAGGTGCCCTGGGGATGCTCATATCTTGGTTCCTCTGAGCTTCACATCTGTATAGGGAGTTATTTCTTTCTTGGATGATAACTCTTTGTGGCCAACAATAAGCAACATGATTCCAGACATGTGGCTAGGTGGGTGGGTACAGTGGCCCTCCATGTCTATCTACTAGTGGTCAGGCTATGTGTTTGTGGTTCCCTGGCTCTGGTGGTGGTGGTGGTGATGGTGGTGGTGGTGGTGGTGGTGGTGGTGGTGGTGGTGGTGGTGGTAGTGGTGTGTGTATACACATTATTTTGGATTTGGTGCTAGAAATCAAACTCAGGGCCTTGGGCATGCTAGGCAAGTGCTCTTCCCTGAGCCATAGTCCAGGCCAGGGAGTTCAGTTTCAGCACAGCAGCCTCATCTGCAACAAATGCTCGATGTTTCCAGTTCCTGGCTGGCTTCCTTCCCACGTATTCATTATAAAGAAGGTCCTGACTTTACTCTCTTTAATGTGGTTGTATGCATACATTCTAAGTCAATAAGCAAACATATCATTTCTAGGTCTTGGGACAGAGGTAAGAAGATTCTGGAACATGCCCTTTCTGCCTCCTTGGCATGAAAGTCTTGCTGTCCACGTATCAACTTTCCTGAGCCAAGTGGTTGACCTAAGCTGGAACAGACAGGATGTGACAGGTTTGAGGCAGCTTTCTTCCATGGGGAGGAAGAACCTCCTTTCTTTCCAGGAGCTCTAAAGGACCCATGTTCTTCTTAGTTCATCCTGGGCCTTTCTGGGTCCTTTGGGCCTCTTGACCTGGACCTAGCTGCTCCCCGGGCTGCAGCTTCCCGGACACAGTGGCCTGGATGCCCCATTGACTTCTGGAACACAAGCGTGCTGGAGGGTCACAAAAGGCAACACACAATGCAATTGCAGAAACAAAGGGTGCTGACAGGGATGGATGGACACAGGGAGGGAGAGCCGTCCCAGGGCTGCTTTCCACTCTGTTCTGGATGCTGAACAAATGTGTTCAGATGTCTGCCCGAGGTAGTACTGTGCTGGCTCAGGACTGCTGGCTGTGAGGTCTCGGGGCCTTGCAGACTCCATCCCACTTGGCTCTCCATCCTTGCCTTGCCTTTTTGAGTCCAGCAAAAGGACTGTCGGCTGCCGCTCCCAGCAGTCTTTCTGCTCCTTACCCACCAAGTACACACTCAATGCACACAGTGTGCATTTGTATGGCCCTGTCACACAGACCCTGTGCTTCACTTCCGTTGTGGGGCTGTGCACACGCGTGCATGTATTGAGGGTTGGAGGACGACCTCCTATGCTGTTCCCTGGGGGCTGTCCACCTTGCTTTTTTAAAAATATTTTTATTTTATAATTAACTTAATTTCACATATCAGCCACGGATTCCCCCGTCCTCCCTCCTTCCACCCACCTCCAATCCACTCCCCCATTCCCACCTCCTCCAAGGCAAGCAGATGCAGAGATCCACCTTGCTTTTTGAGACAGTGTCTCTCACTAGCCTGAAGCTTGCCTGGTAGACAGATCTGCCTGGACAGGGGGCCCCAGGCATCAGCCTGTCTCCTCTCTAGTGCTGGGATTACAAGCATGCCCTGCCATACCTAGCACCTCATTTAAAAAGGAAAGTGAATTCTTGCCAGGCATGATAGCATGTGCCTTTAGACCCAGCCCTCGGGAGGCAGAGGCAAATAGATCTCCGAGAGTTCAAGACCAGCCTGGTCTGCATAGTGAGTTCCAGGACACTCAGGACATTATAGTAGAGATAACTTGTCTCAACAAAACGAAACAAAGCAAAACAAGCAAACAAACAAAAATCCCACATGGATTCTGGGGACTCAAACTCAGTCTTTACACCGTCAAGGCCAACACTTCACCATCTGAGCACAATTTAAACCCCTCATCCAAGGCCACACACCTGGCATGTAGTAGAGTTAAGAATCAGATCTAGGTTCATCTGATTTTAAAAAACGTTTTATTGCATTCATTCTTTCTTTCATTCCTTCATTCCAGGAGGAGCAAGCCACTGGGCTTGTGTTGAGGCCAGAAAACAACTGTCCTTCCACCTTGTGGATTGAGCTCAGGTCCTTAGGCTTGGCAGCAAGTACCATTACTCATAAGCATCTTCTTGGCCCATCAACAGATCTTGAAGGCTGAACTTAAAAGTTGTTAATGCTGCCCATTAGGGAAGGGGTCTGAGAAGATCTAACTGCTCTTCCTAGCAATGGCCTCCCACAACCAGAATCTTCTGGAAGAAGGTCAGTGTGCTGTATCAGAAGGCTGACCACAACTTTCGTGTGGCTTTTGGGGAGTTGGGGTGCTGGGAAGCTGAGAGGGGAAAGGTTGGGTGCAGAATGTCTTCTGCCTTGTTTGAGGCAGGGTCTCTCTAGTTGTTGGCTGCTGTGCACGCCAGGCTAGCTGGTCCTGAGCTTTCGGGGGTCCTTCTGCCTCTGCCACTCATCTCTCTGTAGGAAGGCTGGGATTATAGATGTGCATTAGCACATCTGACTTCATGTGGCTTCTGGGCATTCAAGTTCAGGTCCTTGTCCTTTATCTACGGAGCCATCTCCCTAGCTTAGGGCATGTTTTACATTGCCCACTTTCCCACAGAGCTCAGGCCCACTTACAGGAGGTTCTTCCCACCCTCTGGCAGCTCAAGCTGTAGTATGGAGTTTACGCCCTCAGATCTCCTGTTCCCGGGGATCCCAAACACTGTCCACAGTGTCTGCCCAGAGGAAGAATTCTAACTTTGCACTGAGTGTCTGGGCACCAGTGTTCCCAGCCTTTCCAAGTTGCCCATCTGCAGCTGCTTGCAGATGCTTGGCCATCAGGGAGTGGGTATCCATCCTTTCTCAAGGCCAGTACTGACTCTTCCTGCAAGAGGCTTGGGTGCTCCCATCTCCAGCCTGGATCTGGACTTCCTTGCCTGTGCTCTCCTTGGCCTCAGATGGACCAAATGAGCCCCCTGCTGTCTGGTCCAGAGCCAGGAACTCCTTACTTCCCCCAGGCCTGGTTCTTTCTACTTAGTGCCACTTCTCTGAAAGATGATGGTGTAGTTGACAGAAACTGACTTCCAGTCCTTTTCCTTGGGTGAATGCCTTAGCGAACATTGAGAACTTACTTGTTTTTTCCTTCCAGCAAAAGAGGTGAATCAGCCAGGGTGGGAGAAGTCATGCTTCAGTAACAAATCTCAAATCTCTGTGGCTTAAAGTGATGAAGATTTCTTTTTCTCCCACGTTTCATGTCCGTGGTGAACTGGGTGGAGGCTTGCTCAACATCATCTTTATATGAGATCCAGGTGGATGGAGCAATCTCTTTGGGGTACTGTTGGCTGCTGTGGTGGGAGGTGTTGTCACTGGCAATGAAACACTCCCATCTGGAGGTGACACAGATCACACAGAATGTAAGGTATGCTCAGCAGAAGGCAGGACATAGCTACCTCAGGATGTGTGCGGTGGCAAGTACCCATTTCTGAAAGGGCGAGTAGCTGCTATTTGGAGTGGGTGGTCAGAGGTGAGTGGCACTTGGAGAGACTTGTTCCCCACATCCAGAAACTTACTCAGTCGGAGATGACTCAGTTTCTGTTTGAGTTCTGCCGGCCACTAGACACGGGACACTGAGCAAATGTGCTCAGTTGTTCTTCTCTCAGTGTCTTCAGTATACCATCTAAGATGCTACAGCTGGCATGTGCCAAAGTTCTTAGTCACTGGCTCTGGGTCCACAGTGCATGTGTCTGTCCAAGTCCTGTTCTCACTGGCAAAAAGCTGCCCTAGTAATACCCGTATAGACAAGGTGGTAGATAATATTCCTGACCCTACTTCTCTCTTTTCCCTCTCTCATTCCAATCCCCACTTTCTTCCAGGCTCTCTGTCTTCCTCTAGCCCCAGCTCCAGTCTGGCTGGATAGCTCAAAGCTCACTCTGCATACCTCTGTACTACTCTGCTAAGCGCCGATGGCAAAATCCGCTCAGGACATATGCAGCACAGATTCCTCTCGAGTCCCTGCCTCAGAAGTTTGAACTCCTTCAGCTGCCAGAGTCTTCCAGCTCCAGACTCTTGCTACACAGAGTGGTCCCAGCCTTTATGGGTGGCCCTGGACTCCAGACTTCCTCCAGAGATCCTGGGCTGTAGTGGGGAGGATTCTGGAGATCCCATGCCATGGAGCAGAGGGAAGGGATACAGAATACCTCTGAACAGGCAAAATAAAGCCATTTGTCTTGGGCTTTAGTCATCAAGCTGCTGACTCAGGAAAACATGCTGTGTTCTCGGCAACCAGCCTTTACATTAAAACCGGATGATTTGTGAAGCCTAGACACATCCCCACCCACTTCACTCTGTCCTTTCAACTGCCAGAGTTGGGCTGTGGGCTCTTCCTTTGCCTCTCTTGGTCTAACAGGTATCCACAGTTCCAGCTCCATGTCCTCTGGGTGTACCTTAGACATGGGACTGTAGAAGACATGTCAGCCTCCCAGAGCCATGCTGGATTGTGCCTGGCTTAGGCAAAGCTGGTTTTCTATGTCAGCAACTCCTTTTATATGTGGTCTCTCTTCAGTGGCTATGTCTAGTGCTTATAGGGCCGGTCCTTATGTATTCCCTGCCATTCCCCCATATTCCAAATTCTCCCAGGTTCCTGAGATGGGGGGGGGGATTTGGCAACAGTGAACACAATATATGTTCAGTGTCTCCCATCTTGCTCTCTCACCCTCTCCTGCAAGACTGTCCCATAAAGGGATAAGATGTACAAATTCTTTTGAAAAATTTTAAGATTTACTCCTTTTTATTTCATGTGTTTGAGTGTTTTACTTGCATGCATGTATGTGCACCGTGTGCATGCCTGGTGCTCATGGAGGACAGAAGAGGTCCTCAGGTCTCCTGTAACTGGAGTTGTAAGTGGTTGTGAGCTACCATGTAGATCCTGGGAATCAAAGCCAGGTCCTCCACAAGAACAAGTGCTCTTAACCCTGAGATGTGCAAAATTCTGGAGACATGATTGGTTGGTAGACCAACATACAGTCCCATGTCTAAGTCCTTCTCAGTCAGGCATAAAGCCCTGGGTTTGACCCCCAGCACTTCATAAACTGGGCATGGTGGTGCATGCCTGCAATCACAACACTTGGGAAGTAGAGGCAGGAGAATCAGAAGTTCAAAGTCATCCTCCACTACCCTGTGATTTTTAGGCCAGTTGGGGATACATGAGACCCCACTGGCAGGGGTGTGGGAGTGAGATTTGCAATTCGGGGAACCGACATGTTTCTCTTTCCAGCCATAGGTGGCAGGGAGGATAGCAGAGTCAGCCTTACAAGGTGACTTGTCAGTCAGGTTGAAGCAAGTCTCAAATGCTATGTGCTGTCCTCTGGAATTCATATATTGAAAACTTAGTCCCCAAAGTCCCATATCAATGGCACTCATGAGCTGGGCCTTTGGGAGGTTATTGGGTCACAAAACTGTCTATATCTGTGGGTGAATCCATTTGTAAGTTAGCAGATTGGTCAGTTGCCACTGATGGTTTGGTTATAGATGATTTGGCTGAGCTGTACAGGCTTGGCTTGTGTGGGATGTGCCCTGCTGTGTTCTAAGGACACAAACAAAACAGTACTGCCAGACCCCAGTCTTCACTCAGACTCCAGAACTCATGTAAGCCTCAGTAGACTACCATCGGTAGCCTGTGATAACAATGGAAGGTGGGCGGGGCCACCAGACTACACTCTCATCCACATGCACATAGGTGACAGCTACCATCTATCGTTCTTCAATATTTGTGCCTCTTCAACTCAGATGCTCCAAGGTGGAGCCCATGACCTAACCTGAACCCATGAGAGAATCCTAGTCTCCTGGCATCTGTGATTGAGTCGGAGGCAAACACCTGACCCAGTCAAAGCCAATGAGCTTCAAGGAGACATTTATTGAAGTTCAAGCAATTGAGCTCATGGTGTGAAGGTGAAGGTGATTGGTGCTGTGGGATGGTCTGTATATCAAATTACTCTGATTGGTCAATAAATAAAACACTGATTGGCCAGTGGCTAGGCAGGCGGTATAGCCAGAACTAACAGAGAAAAAAAAAAAAAAAAAAAAAAAAGAACAAAAAGGCAGAAGGACACTGCCAGCTGCCGCCATGACCAGCAGCATGTGAAGACGCCGGTAAGCCACGAGCCACATGGCAAGGTATAGATTTATGGAAATGGATTAATTTAAGCTATGAGAACAGTTAGCAAGAAGCCTGCCACGGCCATACAGTTTGTAAGCAATATAAGTCTCTGTGTTTACTTGGTCGGGGCTGAGCGGCTGTGAGACTGGCGGGTGAGAGAGATTTGTCCTGACTGTGAGCAAGGCAGGAAAACTCTAGTTACAGATTGGCAGAGAATGTCCTCTGCATAAAGGTTTCTGGAGGGTGGTCTTCCCTGATGCCTGGAGGGGAGGGTCACCATCTGTGGAGCTGAGGATAGAACAAAGACATGAAGGGAAATCAAGCCCCTGGCAAACAGCTTGGGGCAGCTGGGTGAGCATCCCTGGACCAGCCCGTAGAGTCTGGCTTGTTGGACAGCATATTTGCTCTGTTGGTTAAGTCCACCTGAAGAGGTCTTTATGAGCGTATGGTCACAAGAGCCTTGACAGGTAAATAAGTAAATTCGACCTGGCTTTGGAAGACCTTGGCATCCAGGCCATCCTATCCTGGGGGACTGCCACCTCTCCTTATCCTCCTCCTTCTTCTTTCCCTACAGTGTCTTACTATGTAACCCAGGCTGGTCTAGAGGTTCTCCTGCCTCAGCCTCCTGAGTACCAGGGTGAGGAATTAGGCCTCCACAATCAGCTTGCATCTTTTAGTTTCCATGTCTCCCCCCAGACAAACCCGACTTGACTGGAACTCTAATGGCTCCTGGCACACAGTAGGTAGCATTTTCTAGCACAGATGCCTAGAAGGGGATGGAAATTCGGGGTTGGGGAGGGAATACGGACTGACTTCAAGGGAGGACTCAGTGCCCAGACCAGAGGTCGTGAAGGCCTGTGCTACGCAAAGAAAGAAAAAAAAATTTTGGACAAGAAAAAAAAAACTCTCTCTCTCTCTCTCTCTCTCTCTCTCTCTCTCTCTCTCTCTCTCTCTCTCTCTCTCTCTCTCTGTGTGTGTGTGTGTGTGTGTGTGTGTGTACATGCACACACACTCCCTTCTGTATGCATATGTGTTAATGAGCATGTGAGTATATAAACCTCCGGAGACTAGGGGACAGCTTTGTTTGTTATACCACAGGCACCGCCTGCCTTGTCTTTTGAGACAGCATCTTATTGACCTGGACCCTGATCATTAGGCTCTTGTTGCTAGTTGGTGAACCCCAAGGATCCACCTGTCACCAACCCCCACCCCAGCATTGGGATCACAAGCACATTCTACCATGTTCAACTTTTTAATATGGATGACAGGGACTGAACTCAGGCCCTTGTGCTTGTGAGGTGAGCACATCGCTGGCTGGGCCATCTCTCCAGCCAAGAGAAGTATTGCTTTCAATGTAAGGAGAAAATCCATACATTAGAGCCAAGAACGGAACGGTGGGCGGTGGAAAGTTGGTATTCCTGGTTTCCTCAGGAGACACCCCTTTATGCTCTAAGATACAGAAGGTTGCTTAGTGTCTCAGGTATAACTCCCACTGAGGATGAACACTGAAAAAAATGTGATGTCAGAGCCCCATCCTCTCATGCGTACCTTCAGGGTTAGCATCGTTTTGAGGAAGATTGGAAGTCAACTGAATGACATTTTATTTTCTTGGATTATGAATAGCCTGGCCATCCACACTGGCACCTGCTAAGGGTGGGTGGGTAAAGGGCAGCTAGGGTGGAATCCTAGGGGGCCATGGCCAGGTTCAAAGTTGGGGTGGTAGAGCATGGCTTGCTGAAAGAGCCTGGCTCACCACGGTAGCCGCCTCCTGAGCCCTTCTGCCTACAAGCTTGATTTGTCCTGTCCGTGGGACAAAGCCCATCAGCCTGGTGAAGGTCCCTAGAATGTCCCGAGTCCTTAATCAACAGCTGGAGCACACAGGCATAGCCTTTGTGGGGCTGCCTTGCTGGAGCCCCCAGCCCGGTGCCCGCAGCAGGGCCTTGCGCCTCTCTTCTCAGCTGGCCTCGGTTACCGCCTGCCCTGGCTGCCTTCTGTACTACTCTGCTTCTCCCTCAGTCGCTCCCCTCTCTGTCCTTCCCACCATCAGGGGTCCGACTTTGTGCCCGGTGGGAAGACTAGAGCTAGGGTATGAATAGTCAGACCTCCCTGGGGTTCCTTCCCCAAGATGGCCCTGTCACAGTGGAGTGGAGCCCCCTAAGAGCTTTGAGGTTGAGTACAGAAGGCATCTGGAGAAATGATTCCGCCCTCTGCGCCCCCCTTTCTCCAGCCCCACCGGGTCTGGCATGATCCCCTCTTCCTTTCTGCCCATTCTTCAAGCCCAGATCTTCACCAAGTAAGTCCTGTGGGTTCGTTGCTATGTATCTAGGAGTGGGCCAGCTGAGTCACGTGGGGGTGCTGTACTCGATTTTCAACAGATTTGAACAGCTTTTTTTTTTTTTAAAAAAAACAGTTGTCGTATTTTTGCACCCCCCTCTAGCAGCATATCGGAGCATTCACTCTCTGTTTATGCACAGTGTTAAATCCCCCTGCGGTAAGGCTCAGGTATTATGGGTCACCACACTGAAATGAGGACAAAGCTAGACATAAGGGCGGTGTGTGGCTCTACACTCCCTCAGTCTGCAACTTTGGGACCGAACAAGCCACAGAACCTTGTGAGATCTGATATGGCAGTTATAAACTGGAGCCATCACATCGACGGGTTTCAATGAGTGTGGGGTGAACACCTATTCTCATAGTTCTGTGAGTTTCCTATTAGTCTTCTTATCTGTCAGAGATGCAGCCCATCCATTTGTGCTAACTGGATATGGGCTTTGTTTGAGGGGAGACAGAGAGAGGCATGGATTATTTAGGGGACCTGGGGAGCGTGGCCAGAGGCCTCCTATAGAGCAAAGCAATGCTCTAGAGCTGGCGACAGATCTTCATGACTCAGGGGTACTCAGGTCTGGGGAATGTCTTTCTAAGGAACAAACACCCTCTTGTGCTTTGCATGGCCCTGATGGAGAGGGCAGGGCGCTTTGACCTGAAGCAAACAGGGGAAGACACTCTCAATTCCCAACACGTAACTTCATAGATAATTAACCAAGCTAGGCTTTGGATTATGTGTCTGTCCTCTGAGGAGTCCTTTCTTTACACGACGGCCTTTTGGATGCTTTTTTTCTATGTGAAAACAGGACTTGTAAACTTTGTTTATAGGCAAGTGACATCCAGAGACAGGCATGGTTTAGGAAGACCCTAAGATCTGGGGTCCACAGCCCTAATAACTACCTCAGGGGACAACTTCACTCTTGAGATTTCTGTCCTGGGTACTTTGCTATGTCCTCAGTAGGACACTGTGATGTGATAACGCTGGTTGAGTGACAGATGAGTCATTCCTGAGATACTGCAGTGAGGCGCAGGAGAAATGATACCTTCTCAGAGTGTATGGTGTGTGAGTGTGAGAGATGTTTGTGCGTTTTTATGATGTGTATATGTGTGTGTACGTGTGGTATGTATGGTGTGTATGTGTGTATGTTTGTATGGTGTGTGTGCTTGTATGGTGTGTGTGTTATGTATGGTGTGTGTGTGTGTGTGTGTGTGTGTGTGTGTGTGTGTTATGTTTGTGTATGTCTTTAGTGTGTGGGAAGTAAGGGAAGGAGAACCAGGTCCCCTCTTGTCTTCTGTGCCTGGACAATTCAGGGATGATGAACTTGTCCAGTCACTGCTCAAGGATTCTTGGGGAAGAAGGGTGACAGGCGGTGGCGGCATAAGTCCTGAACAGCATGGACAGGGCACCGCATGGCCATCTAGAACTCACAAATGTGAGCAAGGCTGTGCCAGGGAGCTCAGGGCTTCTTCCAGAGTGGCTAACAGTATGGCAGGGGTCTATGCGGTCTCTCCCATCTTCTTCCTGCTGCTGGGTGGTGTGAGGGGCCACTGTGCTGGAAACTTGCGCTGGCTCTCAGGCCAAAGTCACCTTCCGCCCCTACCCGCTCGCTGCCTGGTGCTGGGGTGGGGAAACGGGCAACATAAATCCTTTCTCATCCCTGTCCCTTGACGCTTGCCTGTGCGGCTGTGGGGAAGAGGCCTGGCAGCTATAAATCAGGGGCCTCCTCTGGCAGCTACCTTCATCACGGTGCTTTACGGCACTGACATGGGCCAGGATTTAGTGGGCCCAGCCTGGCTGAGGCTGTCCCCTCCCCTTAGAATCGAGGCTTCTCATAAATCCTAAAGATGCCCATTTGCATATTCATCTGCATGCATTTGCCCCTCAAACTGCCTGCCTTAACACTCACAGAATCCAGAATTGGAGTGGGACTGAGTCTCTCCAGGGTTTCCACTGCTGCTGGTGGAGAAAGGAAATGGAGGCCCAGGGTGGGCAGAGGCCTGCCTCTGGCACAAAGGAAGGCAAGGCAGAGCCAGGTACCAGCCAGACACGATTTAGAAGAAGGTGACTGTTACAACAGATTGGCCAAACTGGGAGGCCAGGCAGGCTGCCGGGAAGGTCCCCACAGGGAAGGCCAGGGGGGAGCTCTAGGGGAGCTGGGACACCTGTCAGGGAGGTGTAGTGACCGAGAGGAGCCCAGGCACTTTGGCTCATCTAGGACGTCTGCAGGAGGTAGAACGGACGTAGAAAGGGGTAGAACGGAGGGTGCCAGTGACTCCGGGACCCCGGCCCCAAGATGCAAGGAGGCCTGAGCAGGGTCATACAAACCAGAACCCTCTTTGGCTTCTTCTGCTTCAATCTGTTGCCAATAAGGACCAAACCCCTGTCTGGATATATGTGGCTTGTTGGCAAGGCAAAAGCCTGGTGTGGACACACCAGCACCAGCTACGCTATGCCTAAGGGGCCACATCCAAGTACTGGTCCCTGCCTCTGGGACATGTTCTCTAGCTCTGTGTGATAGGTCCTGTCTAAGGATGAGAACTCGCTGGGTCATACCCTCATGTCCCGTTTCATCAGGACAGGACCCAAGAGTCCCAAAATAGCTCCTGCAGACTCTCGGGCAGAGACAATGAGGAAATCTTGGCTCTCCTCAATTCCCAAGTTCACTTGATCTTCTAAGGGGAGCCTTGGGGTGGAACTCAATGTTCCCGGTTGGGTCTAAGCCTGGCTGCTGACCAGGACAGGGAACTGCATGGCCCCAAGAGGTTGCTGTGGCTCGGCAGCCTGCCCTTCCTGGGGTTTCCCATGGACTCATAGGAAATGGCCTCTCATCAGAGACTCTTGTTTCAGCTTCTGGGGCAGGGCGGGATTTTGGGAGAAACTGTTGCTCTTGCTGAGACCTGGAATCAGGGGTAGGCTTCTCTGTCAACCAAGCCAGCCCATTGTGGTACGCAGGCCTGGGAGAATCCTTCTTCCATCTCCAAGGTACAACCCGAGGGCGACACTAGCTGCTACTGCTGCTGCCTGGTCCCTGGCCCTCCTTGCCAAGTTCCTCTCCACCGCATCTCAACAGGACACAAACGGATGGGGACAAGAAGGGCCGAGTCTGAAAGCCAGGCCTTTGCTCCAGGCCCTCTATAGTCCCTCCAGGGCTTAGTCCTTGCACAGCCAAGGAAGCCAGGATGGGGCTGCAGGTGCACAGCACCTTAGTTCCAGGAGAGAACGGGAGCAGCATGGACAGTGGGGGAGAACCCAGCAGGCAGCTGTTCCTGAACGTGGGCGCCCGTAAGGTAGCTGGGGAAAGGGACGGCATTCAGAAGCAAGTCAGTCATCACGCTGGAGTCTTAAGCAGGAGGGCCTGCCTACCCTTAGTGTCTCCCCCTAATCCTCTTCCCCACTCCCAGCATTCCTCTCTTTGTGCCTCTGTGCAGAGGTCCTGGCGCTCTTCGCTCTCTCTCTCCCGAGTCTTCCCTCTTGGGAAGACGAGAGCCCACATCAAGTGGAGGAGATATGGAGGGGCTGTGAAGTGACCTGGGAGAGGGCAGTGACGAGGGGAGACAGAGAGCTGGTGTCTCCGCGGTTCTCAAGCTCACTCCTCACCTGTCCCACTGTGTCTTTATGGAATCCAGAGGCCAACCTCAGGTCGTCCTCAGGAGCTGTCCCCCTGCTCTTTGAGACAGCATCGCCCATTGCCCTGGAAACTCCCTGAGTAGCCTAGGCTGGCCGGCCAGTGAGCAACAGAGATTCTGTCCCCTCCTCCCCGGGTCTCGATTCTGAATATAAGACACAGCATTTCTACATGGGTTCTGGGAGACTGAATTTCGGTCTTCTTGTTTATGTGTGGCGAGTCCTTTACCCACTGAGCCCTCTCCCCAGCTATTCAAGACACTGGGAGAATAAAGCTGTTAATAAAGGATGGTATGGCCTCCGAATCTTGAGGGGAGGGGGATCACAGAGCAGGAGGATGGCTAGAAGACCTCCCCAGAGCCTCCCAGGCTGACATGTGCTGGGATTCTTAGAAAGCATGCACAGACTTACAGACTTCACGGCGGCCCGGAGACAGTCTCAGGCAGGGGGGCCCCCCATCTGGAAGCCTTTAAGGGCTCCCTCCCCCTCTTCTGCAAATAGCTTGTTCCCAGAAAACAGGAGGAGAAGTTACCCAACAACAAGCCGGGGCTTCCTGTGGGGCTGGTGGCCCCCTCCCCTGCTTTTGCTGTGTGCACCAGGCCCACTCTAGCTCCGAGGCCCGTGCCAGTCACAGGTCACACTTGGCCTCTGTCATCTCTTCCATGTCTCAGATTCATACACCCCCTCTTCCAGGAAGACCCCCAGAAGCTACCCCTCTGTTCTTGGAAGCTTCTGTGTCATCCTTTATGGACACACACCTTGCCTTGAAGACTCCCTGTGTTCTAGTGCAGTCAGTAGGGGGCTGAGAGTCTCTTCGTAATTGTCTTAGCTTTGTAATGGCAGATGGGGAGCCAACAGAGCCAGATAAAGTAGGTGGAGGAGATGCTGAAACATTGGGAGACTGTTTGGGGCTTCTGACTCTCCCCGGCAGTCCAGCGTGTGTGGCACCATGCCTGTTTGGTTGTGCCTGTCTCTGTGGACAATAACAAAGTCTCAACTTCTAGTTAGCCCTAGAATAGCTGAGGAAGAAGCTGGGAAGAGAGGTTGACAGAAGTCTTGGTGAAGGGGTCCAGGGGCAGTGCCGGGGTCTTAACTGATCTGCCCCTCTGACTCTAGATTTGCTCACTTAGATCCAAGGGCACCAGATGTCAGGCAGCTTGGGAAACAAATATCTCCAGTGCCACGGATCCAAGCCAGAAGAGGCACTCAGCTCCTAGACAAGCAAAGGAATAGGACTGGAATGGCATCCTTGGACCTCTGAGAGCTGGCTGCAAACACAGAGACCGCTGGGCCTTGCCTTCCTTATCTTAAAAATGAAGAGAGGAGATCCTTGGGTTCGTAACTGAATTTCCGTCACCTTGGAGATAACGCTGGCTCAGAGGACAGGAAGGAAGAAAAGATGAGCCTAGAGTTACAACGCACAGTGTGGCTGGCAGGGTTGTGTCCAGGTTGTGAGCTGACAGAGGAGCTTTCTTGGGCTTTACTCCTCGTCTGGCGGCAGGTCAAGCACCTGCCTTGCAGGGTACTCCATGAGCAGTGAATTTATCTTCATTCACTAATTAGTAACACTACTGTTTGTGTATTATGCTGTTTTAATTCCCTTGAGCAACATAACATGAACCTGGGATACAGCAGAGGGCACAGCCCAAGGCCAAGGTCTTCAAGAGAAGGTGATCCCGGGCTCAGGCATTTTCAAACAAGATGCAATGGTGTCCACAAGACTCTCCCTGATTCTCTGAATTCTTCTCAGGGTTGGAGGTAGAGGTGTTCTGCTCCTCTGGGGGCAGGGCAGAAGGGTCCAGGGCTCCAGACTCCCAACGGTTCCCAGTCTCAGTCTCCTAACCCACTGAGCAGGACTGCAGCCTGGGAGAGAAGTGGGACATATTGGAGGTCACTCTGTTGGGGCCACTCCAGTCAGTACTAGAGCCCAGAGAACTCACAAGACTCTAGGGGCAATCAGTCTGAGAAACAGGGTGGGGGGTAGGAAGGGGGCATGTGTGACCAAGAATCGCAGCTGCAAGTGAGAAATAAGCAGGAGCAGATGGGGCCCAGAGCACAGAGTTTCTGTTTTCACGCAAATGTCTGGGACAATAAAAGTCACAGGGGAAGTCGGGGGTGGGGTTGGAGGGGAGCACAGAGCCTGGGTGGGGGTGCAGGCCGAAGGTGCGGTGTCAGCACTTAGTGCTCATTAAAATACTTTCCATCCAGTAGGCTGGGAATCAGGGTGGGCTCTCCAGCCCCCTGCCCAAGGCCCTTGGCTGGCCTGCAAGGTCCTGGCCCAGCCTGAGAAGGCAGGGAGGGGTCTGGGCCCTGTGCCCTCAGAGGACATCTAGGCAGCAAGGGCTCCTTAGAGCTGATTGCATTTCCTGGCCTTTGATGGCCAGGATCAAAGTGGGGCCAGGCTCTCCTGGCCTCTCAGCTCCTGGCAGCTTCTGTGCCCACAGGGTCCAGGCTGTGTGGTCAAGGAAGCTGGAGGCGGCAGGCTAGCCTGGCATCCATGATGTGAATGAGCTAGAGTTCTCTCATGCTGGGACTGCAGGGGCTGCAGCTGTGGGCATAGGGGTGGTATCCACTGTCAAGATAGTCTCCCATTTGTTACCCTGGCTGTGTGTCCTTGGGAAGGTAGCAGGTGCCTGTGGTAGTCACTAATGACCAAGTCTTGTGGGGCCAGGCATGGGCCCCATGTGGCCCTGGTCAACAGCAGAAACTATATTTCAGAGCAACACTCCGGAGAGATGGCTGAGGGTCCATCTGACTATGGCAAGAAAAATACTGACCTTGTAAGCTGGCCTTTCACAGGGTCCTGGCAGGGGGGCTTTGGGAGTGGCATAGAGGTGGATCCCCATACCCAAATATTCCTCCTTAGGGCTCCCTAACTCAGGACCAAAAGATCCCTCCATCTTGAAGTAGCTACTGGCCCATTTTTTTTTTTTTTGTTTCCATTTGTCCTGGCCTCCTGTCACCTATGGGAAATAAACCCAGAGGTCATTAAATGATGAGAAATGACCCTCTGAGCATCCAGGGGTATGGTGAGTCTCTCAGGTTTACCATAGGTATTTGTGAGAGCTGGGCCTGACACCTCAGGCCGCCTTCCCGGGAGCTCTTGGGAGGGCCTCGGGTTCAGACAGCTGCTTCTGCTCAAATGAACCACTTCTCGCCTGGCTCCTTTTACTCAGATGTTAGTCAGCTGCTGCCGACTCAGTTTCCCTTTAGCATGAAGTGAACAAGAGGCACAGGAAGATGCAGCCCTGGCGTAGTGGGTGGGCGGCAGAGGCAATGTGAGGAAGCAGAGAAGGCAGAGGACCATGCTGTCATGTGCCCACAGGTCCCTGAGGTCAGGGTCCTCTGGACATGGGGGCATTGGTGCTCCGGTGGCTGAGTGCCTGCAGCAGGCCTGGCTGCTCTGTGATGCCCAACCCATGTGGAGAGGATTAGGGCCCGGAAAGACCCATTTTCCCCCTCTTTCTTCTTGGAAGGAGGATCAAGGGGACCTGGTGACAGCCCGGAGGTTCTGGGCGTGTGGACAGCCCCACTTCCCGTCCGTCTCCCAGGCAGCTCAGGAGATGTACGCCATCTGTGGCAGCCCCCAGTCTCGAGCTCACAGCCCGCCCCCAAAGGAGACACCGGGGGGTCCTGCCTTTCTATTTCTAGAGCCTCTGCCCGATAGGGAGACCAGGGAAGTGGGCTAGGCCTTCTGGAAACAAGACAGCCAGGAGGGGTGGTCCAGCTTGGGCTATCTGAGCAGGGCGTTGTCTCTTAATATTAGCATGGAATCGCACTGTGACTTTCTTGGGCAGGGCCTCTGACCTCAAGCCTCCCCCCCATCCACCCCCCAATGAGTTGCCATGTCCTGGGCTTGGTCTGCAGCCAGTGCCTGCCTCTGATTTCTTGAGAAATTGTTGGGAGCGCACAAAGACGGAAATGACCAGTCTTGCTTGTCCCAGGCCAGCTCCTCAAACAAGGCCAGGACCAAGAGGAGTGTGAACTGTAAGGAACGTGGTTTATGGGACCAGGAAAGATCCAGGATTCAGGGAACAGGAGAAATGAGGACTGAAACAGTGATTCCCAACCTGGGGACATGTAGGGTCACACCCAAGCCCTTGACCCAACAAGGCCTTATTTTCTTCTGCTCTGTGTGATACATTATTTAAGTCGTGTGTGTGTGTGTGTGTGTGTGTGTGTGTGTGTGTGTGAGAGAGAGAGAGAGAGAGAGAGAGAGAGAGAGAGAGAGAGAGAGAGAGAGAGAGAGAGAGAGAGTTGTGGTGGTCTGAAAGAAAATACTCCCCAAAGGGAGTGGCACTGTTAGGAGGTGTGGCCTTGTTGGAGGAAGTGTGTCGCTGTGGGAGCGGGTTTTGAGGTCTCTTTTGCTCAAGCTTCCCTCAGTGTGACTGTCAGTCAACTTGCTGTAGCTTGAAAGATGTAGCTCTCTCAGCTCCAGTACCATGACGTCTGCCTGCACGTCACCATGCTCCCTATCATGATAATAAAGGACTGACCCTCTGAAACTGTAAGCCGCCACCTCAGTTAAATGTTTTCTTTATAAGAGTTGCCATGGTCACGGTGTCTCTGCACAGCAACAGAAGTCTGAACTAAGACAGAGAGGTGCACTCAGGAGCATGAGAATGAAGAGGGATTTGATACTAGTATGTCTTGGAATGGAACCCCAAGCAGAAGCCATGGGACCCTCTTCTCACCTCTTCTCTTCTTTTCACCCCTCCACTAATTTCTCCTCCTTCTCCTCCTCATCCTCCCCTTTTCTCTTTTCCTTCCTTGATCCCCCTCTGCTGGGGTCCCTGAGCTCAGGAGAAGCCTGTACCTTTTCCTTTTCTGGGGACTCTCAGCATGCTTGGTGAGATGGGGCTGGGCACTCAGGGGAGGGCAGGTGGAGACGGCTGGTCACACCACAGTGGTGTTTGGAGGACTCTGAATTTGGATTCCATGTTGTCTCTCTACCAGTAACCCTCCTTGGAAGTGACTTAATTTGGCCAAAGCCACTCTTCTCTCAGCCCAGTCAGATCCTATCCTGAGCTGTAGAAGCCATGGTAGCCCCAGTTCACAGTGAAACTCTGTGGCAGGGTGAGGCAGAAAGAAGTTCCTGAGCCCCGCCTCAGGAAGAACCGTTATGGCCCTTTCACATGTCTCTGGGAGTCTGTGTCTGTGGATACACACATTCATGTTGATCTGTTTGCACCTGGTCAGCCTGCAGGAAATGGTGCACATCTGTGCACAGATGCCCGTGAACTGATGCAGGGGGAAATGCACACATGCACACCGTGCATGAACACATGTGAAGTGGTGTGGGGTCACATGCCTGCATGTGTGTATACTCACAGACAGACGGAAGACTTGGCGGCAAACCCAAGACCCTGCTCCCCCTCCCCCATCCCAGACCTCAGGCTTTGTTCCCTGGGGCCCTGACAGATGAGAACAGAGAGTCCCCATGTCTTACTATCTGGGAGAGTGGCTTCTGTTGGAATCTCCTCCCTCTGTTTCCTGACACAAATAGCCTGTGGAACAAAGGGGACCGGGCTTTGGATTATTAACACACTCAACATTAGGCAAGTTGTGGTCTATTTAAATTCTTCTTCATTAGGTCGGGAAATTCCATGGCAACTACTCAGGCAGCTAGGAAACCTCCAAGACTTAAGCTCCCAGCCTCCAACATGGCCACGTGAACCCCCACATCCTGATTCCCTGACACCCCCCCCCCCCGGCACTCCCTAGGTTCCCTCTTACCCTCATCCTTTAACCCAAGCTCCATCTCTTCAGTGCCACTCCTGCTTCCCAACCAGCGCCCCAGATCCCTGACTGGTACCGTGCATCTCCTCTGAGTTACAGGGCAGCTGGGTACCAATCTCACATGCACTAGCTACTCCACACACAGCATGGGGAGATGCGGAAGGAAGGTGCAGCTTGTGGCAAAATTGGGAATGAGGTGGCTGTGGCTGTACTACTATGTGTCACCTACGTGACCAGGGCTCAGAGTCTGAGTCTGGTTAAGGTCAACTGGATTGGCTATTTGAGCAGGGAAAGAATGAGTCTGCCTTCCAGAGTGCTCCAAATGCATTCCATGGTAACCTGAGATGAGCAGGAGGATGGGATGCTTATACTTAAGGAGTGTGGGGGTCGGGGAGGGGAGGTGTCTCTGACATTGCTCAAATGGCAGTTGGGGCCTGTGATCTGGGGCAGTGTCTTTGTCTGAGATGAAGTGAAGAAAGGGCAAATATCAGGTCCTATGCGATGAGATGATTGGCTCAGGGAGCAGGTGAGGGGATGGGTCATGCAAATGAGTGGGAGGTCCTTGAGGTTCTGACAAGCCTTCTAGAGAGGGCTCTGTGGGGCACCTGGTGCTGACATTGCTGGAGTCCAGTATGAGCCGTGCTCTTCAAGAGTTCTACTGGGAGACTCTACAAGTCCAGTGCTGGCCCATTCCCTAGCAGCAAACCTCTTCTGCTTCCTCAGAGCAGCCCAGAGCAACTTCTGGAAGCCTTCAAAGGTTGAATTATTGGAGGGCTCCTGGCATGAATGCTGTAAGGATAAGTGACCCTTCAAGTCCCTCCAAGGAGCGAGGAGGAGCCTGGAACAGAGAGGCTGAAGAGAAAGAGGACCCTCTGACTGCAAGAGTCCTTCAGGGAGGACACCCTGCAAGCTGGGCCTCTTTGCTTTTCTCCTGTCAGAGGGCTCTTTCTGCTCTGCCTGGGAGAGGACCAAACCATCTAAAGAGAGCCAGGGCACTGGTGAGAGCCTGAAACCCATGGGGAGCTCAGGCCACAAGCCTGCTAACCTGAGCTTGATGTGTGCTGTGGTGTTCATGTCCACATATGTAACACACACACACACACACACACACACACACACACACACACACACACACACACGCTCATGAGCACACACACCAATCATAAATTTTAAACAAATGTTAAGAGACAAGGCAGATGACAGAGGAAAGCTTGAGGATAGGAAAGGAGTGAGAACCCACGGAGTGAGAACCCCCAGGGTGTCCTGGGCTCCTTGGAAATCTGGGGAAGTAGTCTGTGCCCTTCAGACTACCAATAGAGTCCTACTCCAAGCCTAAACACGCTCCTGTCACCACAAAGATCCATAGTGAGGCGGGCCTCTCACTGATCTCTACTAATGATCCATCTGAGCAAAGACTACAAAGTTACCTTGCCACCCAGTGCTTGGCAGGCAGGGAGCAGGGATAACTGCTCAGTACTTCTGAGCTCAGCTGATCTATGTACTCATCTTTCTCCCTATCACCCCAGCTCAGAATCTGTACCTACCCTGCTTGTCTCCAGGAGACACATGCATCCTGCTGATAACAGGAACCACAGAAGGCGGAGGGGGGCTTAGCTCAGAACTTCTTGTGGCCAGTTGTGCTAGAAGGTTGGAGACAAGACCAGAGGCTGGGAGGGCAGCAGTCTCCCACAGGGGGATTGCAGAGGTACTGGTGACCTGTCACTGCTGGCTACCCCACGGTGAGTCTCTAGCTCAAGTGGAAGCTCTTAGCACTGATGGACAATGCATCCTCTCTAAGGAAGGAGGAGAAGCTGTCCCAGATCTCAGCCAACTACCTCCATCTCCAAACAGCAGCCGGGTGGCTGGGGGGGGGGGGGGGAGAGGGCCCAAGAGCTTGCTGCCCATTATCACCTCGATGTGGGCCCTGCCCTTGAGGCTTGTCCCCGCTGCCACCTCTGGGCCTGTGTTTCTGATTAGCTGGCCCAGCTGGGCGACATTAGTTGCATTTTTCCAAGATGAATCTTGGTTGTGACTTCCTGCCACGGGTCGGAACCAGCTGCTTGCCTCTGCCGCCTGCTTTTCATGCTACCCCAAACGCCCTTGCTCCCTGGAGGGCATGGGCTCAGGGATCAGCCTCCTGAAGTGAGGAGGTGAAACCACTTACCAAGTACCCCAGCCGCCTTCCTCCTGTTTTCCGGTGATCTTGAGGAGAGGGGAGACGACATTTCATCACAGGATAGTGAGCTTCCTTACTGCAGGTGTGTCATTACAAGCACGAGAGAAAAAGCCTTTACATTCAATAGGACCTGAAACTCTTGTGGGCCCTTCAGACCCTCCTAGTATGGGGACAACACAGGGGTAATCCTGACATCTTTTTCCTGGGGAACACATGGAGGCCTGAGTGACAGTGTGCCGAAAACCACATGCAAAACCCATTTTGCTCCCTGTGAATTTGATTCACTTGGCTTGGCTTGCATCTAATCAAACTCCCAGGGACTAAGACCTCAGCTCCCGGGCCGGTGCAGCCTCCGGGAGTCTCCCTGCTAATGCCCAAACAATCTGACATCCCGGTTCTCACTGTTCATCCCTTACTTCTCAACCTGTTCCCACCCATGGCCCATGCTGTGACTGGGGACATGGCTTTGATGCACAAGGCTCTCCGAGGGCTTATGAGGCTGTTTGCGGTCTGAGTGTGAGATCTGTAGACAGTGGCTCCCCTCTACATTCTCTGTGCCTAAGGCAGCCTGGGCATGGAGATCTCTGGTGGGTTGATGGGATGAGCATGTGTGGGAATTCAAGCCATCGGTTTCATGTGGGAGGCTTTGGGGGCCTCAGGCAGTTGAGGAGACTTACTTGCTGTGGGGACATGGTGGATGCAGGAGCTCTCTACCTGGGGAGGGAACCCTGTGCTCCAGAGTAGCAGCCACTTGAAATGCTGAGCAGGGAGATGATGCTTGCCGACATGTTGGGGATCACACACCCAGGGTGAACTGATGCTTTTTGGTGGCCTCAGAGTCTGGCTGTGGGCTAGAGATGCTGGGAGGGCATCACTGTTGCTTATGGACCTGGGGACGCCATGACTGGCTTTTGCTGGGTCATCACAGGATATAAGGCTCCCATCCCAGAGTCCTTCAAGAAGTCTCTGCCTACTGCTGAGCTCCCAAGATGGGCCCATTCTCTCTAAATTTCCCCCAGAGGATTCCATAGTCCTCTTTGGTGTGTAAGTGGGGCAGGAAATATAGTTCCTGTCCTGGAAACCCCTGTTCAGGTGGAGAAGTGTTTCCCCTCCTTCCAGAAGCCCTTTTGGGTTATGACACATTGACATACAAGCCACAGTCTCTGTTGCCCTGGAACTAGTGATTTTATTCCTTCAATTCTTTGGTTGTTTTAGGCGAATGTGAGCTGGCCTGTTAATTATCTGGAAGACCCTGCCAATAGCTACATTTGGCTCATTGGCTATGAATGAAACGTGTGTCTGTCTTTCACAGTCAAGGATGCCTCGCTGTCCCCTAGATGGCTGGTGGCAAGGCTGTGTGTACAGTCGGTAATGGGAACACAGTGCTGGTTTGCCTGGGCCATGTCAATATGCCCCTGAGACTGGGTGGACCCATGATGGAATTTTGCATTCCTGAGAAATTCCCTCATTGAAAGACAACTCTTAGAGCCTCCATCACACACCTGCTAGATGATCACAGGTTCATAATTGTCATCTCTTCTGGTACTATAGGTCAAGGCAAGCAGTCACTTCAGGCCATCCTCCAAAGGCAGGTCTCTCAGGGTCCCTTTGAGCCCCCTGGTGGTCACTGCAAAGCTGTGCTGTCATCTTCTGGGCTTCTTCTTTTCAGTAGATGAGGTAGGTCAGTGTCCTTTCTTGTTAACCTTCGAATTTTCTTGTGTGGCTCACCAGGCCTAAGGCAATGGTCAAGGTCAAGGCCTATCACCCTCTCTCTGCAGGGACTTGGTTGGGCATCTCTTCCTAAACATTCTCATCCTACCTTGCCTGACCCTGGTGAGAACAACAGATTGCAGAGTTCAGGGCTTGGCTGAGATGGCCTCCTCCTCACCAAGGCCCTAGGGCGGAAGGACCACAGACAAGCCAAGACAAGCCAGAGTTGTGGGGAGTAGGAGATGTTGTCTTCTCATACCACAGGGCTGGGGTTCCTCCTGCCATCTAACCCAATGGCCCAGCCCAAGAGTAATCTACTCTGAGACAAAGGAGATGAGGCCTTTATTGTGACAGGGAGATGGGGAGAAGAGCAGCTCCCTGTGCTTTGGATGGGCACATGGTTATCTCCTCAAGTCCTCTGCCCAGCAATGGAGGCTCTGTGGGAGGGGGGAGGACCCTATATCCTCTCCATCAACAACCACCTCCCCCCAATACATTCCAAAGGCACTCAAGTCATGAGACCAGAGAGCTCTGGCTAGCCAAGCCTTCTGGGGCCTAGGACCCCAGGCATGGCCTCCAGCCTTCCATCAAGCTCTGCATCCTGCCTCACCACAGACACCCAAAAGCATGGACTTGTCTCGAGGTTTGTGCAGGGAACAGCTCTACATGGATTTGGTTTACATCTTGGGCCCTTCAGTGGTCTATGGGCTTTCCCATCTACTCTGCTCCACACATCCTCCCCAAGCCAGAGCTAAAACCCCTGGGCTTCCTCTTTAGTCTTCCATCAACCACCATTCCAGCACAGTTCCCCAAGAACTCCCATAATTTATAGACTGAAGGCAGTCCAAGTCCATATGGAGAGAGTCACATTCCTCCCAAGAAGCTACTTAGTCCAGAAGGGGAGGGAGGAAGGAGAGAGAGAGAGAGAGAGAGAGAGAGAGAGAGAGAGAGAGAGAGAGAGAGAGAGACAGACAGACAGACAGACAGACAGACAGACAGACACCTGGGAAGGATAATGGGGATAGGATCGCAGTTTGTAAAGTCCTGTTAGAGTATGAGGGTAGCCAGCTGTCCCCAAGGGCAGAAGGTACCTCATGACACCTCAAGGCAATGGCTCCTAGCTTATATTTTCCCAGAACAAAGGGACTATTTTTATTTAGTTTTCCCTCACAAATTCAATCCATCTTCTTCAGGAAGCTCTGAACAGACTTTTAAGGTGGTTTTTCCGCCCCCTCCTCCTGATCTAGTTTAACTGTTCAGGTGATGCAGGATAGATGAGGGATCCCCACCCCCATGCCATAAATGAAGAAGCCAAGACTTAGGGAGGTTGTATGTCACCTCTCCACTAATGACAACAGAGGATGGAGAGATGGACCGGCTACCGGCAGCATCAAGTGTTGGGGGGACAAGGGAACCCCATCAGGATAGGGAAGCGGAAGAGCAAGTGTCTCCTAGGGCTCATCAGGCCAAGGGAATGCACTGGGATGGGAGGAGTTAAGTGCCACACTGCAGAGACAAAGTCATTCCAACCCCCCTTCCTTTTCCACTCAGTTGACCTTTAAATTACGGCATCAGCTGCCGTGCCAGACACACTGTGATTTCCCTCACTCCATCTGCCGCGCCTTTCCCCTGGCACGGTTTCTGCTCTCCCCTCCTCCTCCACACTCTCTCCTTCCCATTCCGCTGCCCCAAAGCTGCCTCTCTCTGAGCTCCATTCACAAAATCCCAGACATGCAGGCAGGCCTTGCCACAGGTGGCATCTGAGCATGGCTGGGCTGGTGCTCCTGGTCTCTCTACCGCCTCTGCTCGCTGAGAACCTCGGCCCAAGCTACCCCAATCCCTCCCTGTCTAGAATACACCTTCAAGGGACCTCTCCCTTGGCTTGCTCCTGGGGACCCTTGCTATTGCCAGTTTGCCTGTGAAGTCTCCAGCAAAGACCATGGCCCTATTTAATGCTCATTCCCATTTGATCCAAGCCCTAAGTTCTCTCTCTCTCTCTCTCTCTCTCTCTCTCTCTCTCTCTCTCTCTCTCTGAATGTATGTATGTGTGTGGTGTACTTTTGCCGTGACTGTAGAACATAGCAGACATTAAATCTTATTGGTTTAATTTTCTTTCAGATAATAGTACAGACTTTGATTTTTTTTTAAAAAAGCTATGGAAAAAGTGTAAAAGAAAAGTGGAACATTAATCAAGGGACTCTGATGAAAGGAATGAAAGTGTTCCCTAAGAGTCCGGCATGTGCAGCAGCTGTGTGTGGATATTTAAATGACATTTTTCATATGTTGCTGTAAAAAAAAAAAAGTCTCTTTGAGTCGATTCTGGAAATATATTCCAATTTGCTACAATGCCAGTGGTTTTAAAATTATTTAGAAATAAAATGTGTTTATGATTTCGGCTGTACTCTGTGTATTTGTCGGCTTCGGGCCTCTTTCCTGGGAGGAGGGCCTCACCGATTTCTCAGAAACTCCGGCTTGTAGGAAGGAGCTGCGAGACTGGGGGGCTCCGGGGATGAAGGCTGTGTTTTGTTTTCTCCATGGCCTTTGGCTTAGTCCATCCTTCTGCCCTAGAGGTTTCACAGAGCACACCCGGGTGAGCAGGGAAAGGTGACAGGGGTGTCATTACGTGTTTAAAAAGTTTGGAGCTTTGTTTTGTTTGATTTTGAGAAAGAAAGAGGATTTGCTTGTAGTTCTAACTCTATATGTAGACCAGGCTAGCCCTGAACTTGGAGTGATCCTCCTACATCTGCCTCCTGAGTGCCTGTGGCAGGTGTGTCCCACCATGCCTGGGTGGGATAGACCTTTTGAAAAGATGTGATTTGTGTGGAAAATGAGAGTGGGATGCAGGAGACTCCTGGGTTCCCTTAGAAGCCTGGTTTTGAGAGAACAAATCTCAGAGCCAAGACCCCCTTCCCCGCTCCCTAATGTGAGACCAGCGGTCCCTCTTGGGCTGCAAAGACCTGGTTCTCAGCTTGACTTTGGAGACAGCTTGGCTGGGAACTCCCTGGATTGGGCCCTTGCGCCCTCTTCTCCGGGATCCCTTCCTTAGGCCTGCTAGGGCTCTCTAAGCTCCTGCCCTCTCAAAGGCTGGCTTCTCCCTCTCGACCCAGCCATCTTTGGGAATGCTGGCAAGACAAATGCCAGGGAGAGGAGACTCCTCAGAGGCCTTTGGAGGGTGCATACTAAGATTCTCCAGCACTGGGTCTTCTGACCGCAGGTGAGGCCAGGCAGCAGAGTGGAAGCACTTTGGTAGGGTTCCACACAGGAGAGGCCCTTGCAGACCTCCCTTAGGCTCAGGAAGACAAATGTCCTGTGAGGCTTCCTGTCCTTCCCCCAACCTGCATGGCCCTAAGGTTCCCTAGACTGGCCCTGGGTCCTGCTGATAGTTGGTCTTGTCCCCACTGACCAGTGGGGGGCACACTCTCCTCAGTTTTCTATCTCGCCTGGGCTTGTCATTTGGGCCTGGAGGAAAGGATTAGGTTCTATGTCCCATCTCTTCCGAATGAGTTCTTAGAGGGCTGCAGTGGCGAGACTCACTTTGGCACAGTCTGCCCAGGCATTTCCCAGACCCTTACCTGCTCAAGAGAAAACATAGCCTGAAGAAGGAAAGTGTAGTCTGGAGGAGGGGAGACATCTGTCCAGATGGAGACAGAAGTCCCTATCCACCCACCCACCCACCCCATACACACATCTGCCCTTTTCCTTCTAATCTCACTCTCCCCTTATGCCACACGCTTAGGTTCACAATGTCTACCAAGGATCTAACCTCCGAGTCTCTGCCATGGTGAAAAAAATCCCTTTTAGATCCAGCTGAAGCTCTTTCTTCTCTGTACTCCCAGTCCTAAGAAACTTCTCAGCTGTAACTGGGGGAGGAATGTCTCCAGTGTGCTTTTGTCCAGACATGGCCCCTATTCTGTGAGTTCATTGTTAAGGGTAATGGGTTCAACACTGGGAGCAGGTAGGACTCAGAGGAGGTTCTGCAAGACCCGGAGCACCTGCAAAGAGACGGTCTATGGTAGGTCTAGCTGCTGGGCTGGATTCAGAGGATGGTCAGCGTCTTTCTCTTGCCTGAGATTATTTGAATGAGATATGAGAGGAGACTGTTGGGGTTCTCCAGGAAGAGTTTCATCACCCCAGAGACAGAGTCCATGGAGACACAGGGAGATGGGCTCTTTGCCTTCTTCTGGAGACATTCATGCCTCTATGAGATGTTAAGAATCCTGTAGCATCTAGGAAAGAGGGCCAAGAGCTTCTCTGGAGTGTGGTGTGGAGCCTTGATGAGCTTTGGAGAATATGAGATAATGGGTTCCTTATTTGTTTGGATTAGAGGTGAGATGTCATCCAGTGTTCACTAGGAATGGACAGGTGGGAGCAGGAAGGAACTAGCTAGAGAGATTTTGAGTCACAAGAGATTTCCCAAGGAAGTGGCCAGAGATGGGTGACCTGCAATGTTCTCATTTCCACTTCAGTCTCAAATAAGTTTAAAGGCATGAAAGCTGCTGCTGGGGTGATAGGTAGGGACCCAACACAGATCTTCACCCACAGGTTAAGGCCAAATGCCTGACTGTGCTCCTCTAGGCCTGACAAGGGGTCTGCGGACATGAGCTCAATTCTATACCAGGACGACTGAGGCAGTGTGTGGCCTGCCTCATAGCAGCAAAGTCCCTTTACTTTCTTCCAAAGAGAAATTTTTTTTTTCACGGTGAGAATTCCTCTGTGAGACTGCTCACAAGCATTTTTCTAACTCTCAATCAGGGTGAAATTCAGGTTTTCACTTTTATGAGCGCACAGTGCTGTAACCTCCTCTGGCAATGAGGCTGAGCAGAGAAAGTGGGGGAGTGGTCTCTGGTGGGAGCTGGCTCTGGAAAGTAGTGGAGATGAGGGCCTGCGATGCAACAGTGGGGTCCAGCGGAATGCACAAAGAAGTGAGATGCTGATAGGAGAGGGAGAAGTGGCCCCCTCAACCCCATGGCTGACACAGTGTCATGATGACCTGAGTTATCTATAGAGCTAGCAAGTCACATGTTTCTTGTTCTAGCCTGAGCCTCACGGGGGAGTCAAAACCCTGTCAGTGACCTGAGGACAATGGCATGTTGGTTGTCTCATGCCAATCAACTCAGAGAAAGGCAGAAGCCAAGTGCCAGGACTGGTTCTAATGCCTCGCACAGGACTAAGGATGTGGCTTAGCATCTGCAAAGGCCTGGACTTGATCCCTAGTCCACATAACCCAGGTTAGTACTGCAGGCTTGTAACCTCTGCACTCGAGAAGTGGAGGCAGGAGGCCAAGGTATGAGTTCAAGGCCAATCTGAATTACATGAGACCTTATCTGGAAAAATATAGTGTCTAGAACTGGGTGCCCTTTTTGGCCTCTATGAGCACTGTACTCATGTGCATAAACCCACACAAATACACATAATTAAAAATAAATCTTTAAATGGTATTCATTACATTTCAAAATTATTAGCATTTATTTCTTGCTAAGTTACTTTTTAACTTAACCAGTTTGTAGGTGGATAACATTTGTTTTACTAATTGCAAGTGTTCTTTACATATTAAGAATATTAATACAATAGTCTGGGATTCACAAGACCACATTTCAAATAAATAAATTAACAGCTAGTACACTTAAGAATTTTGGACCTTCCTCTGAGCACTTATGAGAAAAAAGATGATAGATAGATAGATAGATAGATAGATAGATAGATAGATAGATAGATAGACAGATAGATAGACAGATAGATGATAGATAGAGCAAAAGATGTTATTTCTCAGGGAACTGGAGCAATGGGGGTCTGGGTCTTCATAGCCGGTGGAGAGTAAGATATTCCATCAACCTAACTCTCAATATCAAGATAAAATATCGCAGCCACTCCCCGTTCCTGCAGAGATGCAGCTGCTTGGCTCTCTGAGGCTGTTACCTTCCTCTCAACATTGTCTTAATAGTGGATTTTTCAAAACTGGTTAATCTGTTGGTTTCCCTAGAATGCAGAGGCAGAGGAAGGCCTCAGTGGAAGAGCTTCATTTTAGAGGTGGGAGCCCAGGTCTACCAGAGCAGACAAAGCTGCAATGTGGCAAATGAGATTGGAAAAAATACCCAATGATATGTCATTGGTCTGGGTGTGACTTCCTGCTAAGAAACATGGCTGAGCATCTGTCAGTCAGGCAGGGCATCTTAGGATAAGTTGGAGAGAAATGAGCTGTGCCTGGAATAGCACACAGGAAGGAGAGGAGGGCATTTCGTGTATCTCTTCCATCAGGGATGAGATCTTCCCTAGCTCTTGAATACGTGTTGACTGTGTGATTCACTTGAGACCATGGGACATTGGCAAAACCGGTACTTTTGTGTGCTGGGCCTCTGGCTAAGCTTAGAACCCTGACACCTCCGTGTAGGAGCTTGAGCTAGCCTCTTGCAGGATGCAACCTTGTGACTAACTTCAGAAAGGAAACCCAGGGTGCCCCATCAGACAAGAGTGTTGCTGCCAGACCTGTCAGCTGATTATAGACACAGGACAAAGCCCTGTGCTAATGAGCTGAGCCAGCCCAGAGCAGAACCTTCCCAGCAGACTCAAGAACTAATTGGTGATAGTTCCTGAACTATTTAGTCTTGGGGTTGTTTGGTATGCATCAAAAATCAACTAACTCAACTCAAATAACCTATCGTGTGTGTGTGTGTGTGTGTGTGTGTGTGTGTGTGTGTGTGTGTGTGTTTGGTAAGGGCCTTCAGAACTGATCTGAATCTCACAGACGAGTACAGAGAAAGCAACCAAAGAAAGTAGATAACTTTTACTGCAGCTACATAGCAGTTAGGGGAATTGATGAAGATGGGGGGTATGACGTATAGATATTAGCAACGGTATTGATGATAGCAGGAGTGATGCTAGGGATGACAGTAAGGAATGGTACCTGAGATGAGGATGGCTGGTAGTGAGGGTGTCGTGTAAGGAAAAAGATGTTGACTGTTCATGATAACACTGACGGAGTGGATGGAGGTTGATGGAGGTGACAATGATTAGAGTGGAGGTTATACAATAACAACAGTAACAATAACTCCTGATGGCAGAGGTGGTGATGGTGATGATGGTGGTGATAGAGATTATTGGTGAAATTATTAAGGCCACTCTACGTAGTTAAAAGGGAGGCTTATTAAGTGAAGGGGTAGTTTACAGAGTCTGGGAAAGGTGTAGCACAGTCCAGCGGTGTTCTCTGGAGAACTCCGCTCGGTCTACCTCCAGCATCCAGGGTCCAGGAACCAAGAGAGCCAGCACATCCGGATCTCGGGTCTTTAGGGTCCTCTCTTGGCCCTGCCTTGTAGGCATGACAGTTACCAAAGCCTCAATGGGGGTTGGAACTTCCAGATCAAATCTGGAATGGCTACCCACTACAAGAGATGATGGTGGCCATGATGGAGATGGTTTTGGTAGCAGTGGTCATGATCATGGCAGTGATGGCAGTCATGATCATGGTGGAAACAATGGAGACAGTGGTAAGTATGGCAGGGCTAATGAGAAAGGTGGCATGTATTGGTTGTCAGTGACATCAATAGTGAGCTCATTTCAGGATACCTGCACTGCCTGAGACCTAATGGTTAGGAAGACCATAGTGATGGTGCCAATAATCATGGTGGCCAGGGCGCTGAAGACAAGAGTGCTAATGGCAGTTAGAGTTGACACTAGCTTACAGATGTGCCCAGCCAGTTACAGTCTTCTCATTCAGCAGGAGCCTGGCTCCCATGCAGCAGGGCTTTCCTAAGTGCATTGTTTCCTTTCAGGGTTAAGATGAACCCCAGGGCCTCGTGTGTGCTGCTAGATAAGTGCCCCCCCCCCCCTGCTTAGCATCCGCGCCCTCTGAGTGTTATTCTCTCTGCTCCTCATCTAACACCTTTTAAAGCAAAACCTGATGAACTCAATCCAGGATAGAAGAGGAAGGATGAAGAGTCTATGCCATCAGCATGAAGGAAGAGTGAGAGAAAAGGGTCCTGGGGCACTCAGAACGACTGCCCTGCTGGCAGAGGGAAGGGAGGACACAGCTCACCTCATTAAGCCAGAAGCCTGGGTCTCTAGGAGCTCTGAGGCCTGCTCCCTCTGTCCTGGAGACAGCCTCACGAGAGGGAGAATGATACATGCTGGAAGGAAGTCTCTAAGCCCCAGATGGCCAGGGTGGGCCACCAGGGCCATGTGTGAGGAAAGCCTCCAGGGGTCCAAGGCTCAGTCTGGATGGGCTTGGTGCCTCTATCACATCTGCCAACAGAGGTGGGAAGAGTCCGCTCTGCTTTGGCAAGGCCCTAGCTACTCCTAAGTGTGAACCAGTGGGTGAGGAGAGAGTGAAAGGAGATCCCGATGACAGACTCCTGGCGTGAGGGCCAGTGTGATCCACAGAGCCATGTGGAGGTCAGACATGGGGAGGACAGGGGAGGCCAGACTGTCCAGCTGCACTGCAGCTGTTTTCAGTGACCGGTCATCCAGACCTGGCTGAGATCTGGGGCTGCTGTGGTTTTATCACCCAGAGCTGGCCCTTGTGCTGGGCGGCTGGATGTGGTCTTTGCCGCCTGCTCATCTCCAAGACTGCTCTGGGGATGCAGCTCTTGTGGCCCAGGGAAGAGGTGGGAAAGTTTCCCCCAGTGGGCCCTTCCTGAAATCTGACCCTTGAATCTAGGACAGGTGTCAGGGGAGGTGGGGAGAGAGTAGAGGAGAAGGCCACAGAGGTGGTTCTGTGGATAAGATCACCGGTGTAGAGACGACGACCTGAGTTCCAATCTCAGCTCCACGATCCTGGAGTGGTCACAGGAGTGCTTGTAAGCCCAGTGATGAGGGAGGTGGAGACTGGAGGGTGGGGCTTGCTGGAGCCAAGTTTTGATCAAGGCACACCCTGTGGAAAGGGTACCTGCCTGGGGTGGGTAGTGGTAAACTGAGGTACAGCTGCTTGTCAAGGGCTGTGTCCTGCTGTGTGACTGCGTCCTTCAGGCAAGGGGGCATTTTTTTTTTGTCTCACAAAGAGACTGTCCGGGCTAGTAGGAGCCTGGGTGTAGCTGCCCTTGGGGGTGTTTTCATTGCTTTAACCATCCTGGTCTTAGCAGCAAAGACGAGATTCTGAAGAGTATCCTCTGCTGCAGAGTAGAAATGGGTTGGGCCAGCAAGAAGGCTGCCTAGAGGGAATGTGGGGTGCATAGCAGGAAGATGGGGCACATGAGGGAAGACAGGGTGAATAGAGAGAATCTAGGGTGCATAGAGGAAGACAGGGTACCCTCTGGAATTCCATCGAAGTCAAAGGGGGTTCCACTCTACAAAACAGCTTGTGTACTCCCCAGCCCACACTCGCTAGGCCAGCTTTGTCCTTGCCTAGACTGCATCTTAGGCTGGAATTTTGATTCTACTTCATAATCAGATTGTTTTTAAAGAAGGAAGAAAGCCAGGTGTGGTGGTGCATTGTAATCCCTGCACTCAGGAGGATCATGAATTCAAGTCCAGCCTGGGCTCCGGAGCAAGGCCTGAGATGAGAGGAAGGGAAGGAGAGAAGAGGAGAGAGAAAGAAAGACATAGGTGTGCACGCACATGCACACACACACACACACACACACACACACACACACAGAGAGAGAGAGAGAGAGAGAGAGAGAGAGAGAGAGAGAGAGAGAGAGAGAGAGCACTAGGTATCGTCAAGGCAACTGGTACTAAAGGAGATGGCTGACAGTGAGACCTGCTCAGGGCCAGAGTGGCAGATGAGATGAAATTCTGAAGCAGTGGATTCCAGAGGACCTGGGATGACTTAGAATAAGGTCCCCAAAGGTCTCAGATGTGTGTCTCGCATCCCACACCGGGCAGCTGGCTAGAAAGCTTTGCAATCATGGTGAGGGGCCAGGTGAGTCCAGTAAAGACCACAGTTAGGGGTCATTCTGTGCTCAGGACAGGACAGTCCAAAGCCAGGACTGGAGACCGTGAGAGGGTGGCCAGTCCCTAACCTGGGTGGGCTCTTAGTGTGGACCTGGTTCCCGATACTGTCTGTTCATGGGTGGAGGTGATGTCCTTCAAGTGAGAGAGGGCACAATTTCGGGCCACAGATCTCTGAAAACGTTTCTGAGGTCTTTGCACCAGGGTCAGGGAATAACTAACTATCTAGACAGGAAGGAACCTCAATGAGGTCGTCAGCAGGGGTTGCTAGACAGGAAGACACTCCCCTGGTGAGGCGTTGGGTGTGTGGGCTTTTTGAGCTCCATAGAAGCACGAAGTGGCCTTGAAAAGAGGTAGGAGCAGGAACACGGAGAGTTGGACCAAGAGTCTTTTGAGCAAATGGAAGTCACAGGGCCGATAAGGAGTAAAGGTTCAGAAGGGGTGGGGAGAAGGGACCTGGCTGTTCCCGGGAGGCCAGACCACCTTGGTAGCTTCTGCATCACTCTTTCAGAGTTCTTTGTGGAATGCAGTGAGGAATACAAGGCCACAGCCTCCCTAGGGTCTGGAATACATGGATAAGAGATTGACGCCTCCTGTTTCTGGGTGGTGAGGGGAAAAGTGGACTTGACTTTGCACCATCTGGAAAGCTATCAAGTAGGAAGGAGGTGCTGGGGAGTGGAGAGGCCATGGCAGGCAGGCGGGCACGGGGGGCGGGGCAGGCTAGAGAAATCAACTCTCTTGCCAGTGTTTATTAGATTTCAGAAGCTGGTCCATCCAGACATCCCTTAGCAATGACAACCCCTACAAAGGAGGTGATCCCTGAGCATCCTCCCCTCAGTGGGAAATGAGGAACCACCATGTGGTGTCCAATGGGAGCCATGTGACTGTTAAGTCTATACCCTGCAAGCTGGGGCCATCCCCAAGGCTGCAATAAATAGTGGGCACCCAGGAAGACAGACAGAGGCTGGAAGACTCACTCAGGCAAGCGGTACAGGGAGCTGCAGGATTTGGGCTGGCAAAATAAAGCAGTCCCTGGTATGAGAAACTGTTGTTTGGGGCCTTTTTGTAAAGACACTGACTCTACAAACTGGCTAGTGGCAAAGGAGAGACTTCAGGTGTCTGGCCATGGTGTCTTCCCTAGTTGTTTCCCATCCATCCATGGGTACCTTTTTTCTCTCTTCCTTTTGTGGTGGGCTTAGACTCTGTACGTTTAGACACACATTCATTCATGAACTCATCCATTTGTGTATTCATTGATATTTCCATTCATTTATGTGTTCATGAATCCTCATATTGATGCATTCATTTAATCATGGATTCATTCTGAATAGTCAGTCATGTATTGATTCATATATTTACTCATTCATGTATTCATTCATGCATTCACTTATTTATTTATGTATTGACCCATTTATGAATGAATCAATGAATGAATGTATCCATTCATGTATTCATTCTTGTATTTATTTAACAAATATGGTTACTTGTGGCAAAACATGGGTGGAGGGATTTGGGGTAGGCTAGTGAACAAGACACATTCAGATCCCTGCCCACATGGGCTCATTTAGAGACCAGATAATTGGATATAGGGTAGGTAGGAGGCAGCCAGAAGTCTGGGAGCAGGGAGAGGGCTCTGGCCATTGAGCTGGGGCCTGTGTTACAGATATTTCTTCTCTAGGAAGCCTAGGCATTAACTGAATGCTAAGAAAATCTCTAGGCAGAAAACAGGCTTGGTGGATACTGAGTCCCAGGCTCAAAACAGAGCCAGTTAGCAAACTGTGGGCACATGGCCCAGGCTGTGGAAGGAGGGGCCTGGCATGTTGCTGTTAGCTTTCTATTACAAATACCAGAGATAATCACCTTGTAAAGAGGAAGGGTTTGCTTTGGCTCACAGTTTCAAAAGTTCTCCTCTGTGATTAGTTGGCCCAGTGGTTTTTTTGGCTACTGCTTTGCTCCATTGTTTCCCAGCTACTGCAAGGCAGCACATTGTGGTGGGAGCTGCGGAAGAACAAACCCATTCACCCCAGGGCTGCGAGAGGAGAGCGATCAGTAAGAAAAAAACGACCATGATCCCACAGTTCCGTCTCCTCACGGTACAATCCTCAGGATCCAGTCTTCAACACGTGGATATTTGGGGGGTACTCAGGGTACAAATCGCAGCCCTCCTCCTTCCTCTTGTTCCCTGTGCTGGGAGAACAGAGGGACTAGGGCTGTGATCAGAGCACAGGGTGACTGCGTGGTCTGGGGGCACATCAGGACGCCTTTCCTCATAGGGAGAAGCAGGGCTGGATGTGAGTCTTGGGCTAGTAGAGGCGTTGTCTCTTCCCCCCTGAGACCTGCTTTGTTGTGGGTGTTTCCGAGGCCTTTGTACTAGGACCCTCATACCTGCCTTCTTTTGTTTCCTGGGTGCCCTGGCCACTACAGTTTCTTGTTTGTCTCCACAGCACCTGAAAAGTGGTGATGGGGGGGGGTTTGCTTTCTTAGTCTCCCAGTGAACACAAAGAATTAATGACCAGTGAGAGAGAGACAGTATAAAAGAGATGCCAGTTAGTCTGAGTCAGTCACTTCCATCACACCCCAGGACAGGACCAGGGAGGAAAAACATCTCGGACTTAGCCCCAGATAGGCATGGAGAAGAGGAGGAGCTGGTGGGTCAAAGTTCTGTGGTCTCAAGGTCATGACTATGGTTGAGGGGCTGGTAGATGTGGAGGAGGAGGGAGAATGTCTAAGACCCACATCTCCTTTCTGTTCTTCTCCCCTGGCTTCTGGGAGCTGTGGCAAGCGGAGAAAATACAGGCAACAGAGCTGACTAGTGGCCCCTGCCTGCAGCAGACAGGCGTGGATGGACACGCCCTAAGTTCCCTAGTACACGTTCTAGGCTCATATGGCCAGTTTGAGCTGGTCAGAGTCAGGGGCCGGACATGCTCAGGGCCACCTTGACCTCTCCAGTTCCATCTCTCTCAGGCTTTCTGTCTCTCATCCTAAGTCTCACCCTTCTCTCTAACACATTGTCTAGAGACCTGCTTTGCTGTGTGCCTCTACTGTAGCCCCCCATTTTCTTCTCAATGAGCTGCCTGGGAAATCCGTGGCCAGCATGACGACTGCCACATACGTTCTAGACAACTGGACTCTAGAGACCATCTGCTTGGTTTCTTAACACATCCATGACCCCTCTGTGATGCACTGTTCCTCTCCACCAACATCTGGGTGCAGCTCTTTCTGATGGCTCATTGTCCTTCTCTGGGGACATGGGTGGGAGTAGATGCCCCCATCCTGGCCCCAGTGCTCAGCAATCCCAAGGCTGCCTGAGAAGGATGGGTACAGGCAGACTCCTGGCTGACTTTGCTCCTTGTCACATTCCTGGCTGTGAAAGGGACTTCTTCCAAAGCCCTGGGGAGATGACATGAGTTTGTTTGTTTTTCTCTTGTCTCCACTTCAAGGGCAGCACTGGCAAAAACAACACTCTGATGAATTCCAGCTCTTCCCTCCTCTGCCCAGAGCAGGGGAAAGACCTTCCACTCTCTGAAGTGTCAGCCAGGGGAAGAGGAGTCAAGGGACTGTCTTCTTCAGGATGGTCACTTGCTCCACTGCTCTTCTCCTCTGTGGGGCAAGTTACAGTCTCACCTGCTGCTAACAAGGCTCCCCCATCATGCTCCTGGGAAAGGCAGTGAGACTACTGCTTAAAACTAAATGCCATTGGGAAGGCAAGCCTCCACCCAAAAGATCGACCTAAGAGGCAAACAGTTGGACAGATGTGAGCACCAGAAAGCTTTCTCAACATCCTCCCATACACTGGCTGAGAACAAGCCTTCCTGGAGTAACTCATATTCCTGAACGGATGAACTGCATTGAGCCTTTAGAACCATGACATAAAAGGCTTCTTTCTTGGGTTGGAGATAGGGATCAGTGGGTACCATGCAAAAGGTCTTGAGTTCAACCCCCATAACTAGATGTGGTGCACACCTGCAGCCAGCACTTGGGAGGTGAAGGCAGGAGGATAGGAAGTCCAGGGTCATACTTGGCTACTGTTTGCTCAGTGACAGAAGCAGCGAGAAAGAGCTGTAGCTGGGGCTGAGAAGCCTTCTCTGTAGCTTTCAAAGATGGCTTCTTAAGACCAGGAACCATAGAGACTGGTGACTGTTGCAGCTAAGGAATGATGCACAGGCTGAGTGAACGACTGAGGGCACCATAAATGCACAATCTAGCCGTGAGTGGGACTCCCATCATGGGTTTGGACCTACTGTTGAGGTTTGCCTAGGTTCCAGAAGGGAAAGAAGTTGAATTGAGAGAGAGAGAGAGAGAGAGAGAGAGAGAGAGAGAGAGAGAGAGAGAGAAGAGAAGAGAAGAGAGAGAGAGAGAGAGAGAGAGAGAGAGAGAGAGAGAGAGAGAGAGAGGCAGTCGTGGGAGGAGAAAGAGACTCAGTTTCAAATCACCAAGTGCATTCAGATCATGCCTTAGACTTTGACCAGGACCCAGAGGCTTACCTGGGGATAAAGCTGTCACGTGAAGTTGAGTTGGGGTTACAGAGTTCCCTCAAGTATCTGCTCTGTGTTGGTCATGGTGGACAGTGTCTGGCTGGTGAGTTCTCACGAGGCTGTATCTGTGGCTCTTCCCTTGTGAGCAGGCATTAGCCCTTGGGTAGGGTCTACTAACCGCATCAAGAAAACACAGCCCAGGTACCACACCACCTCACTGCTGGGTAACCACTTCTCCTCATGAGTCAGCACCACAGTACCTCTATGGAACTTAGGAAAACTGCTGAAAGTTCAGGGCAGACTGTGGAGAGTAGGGCCAGATGGCGTTGACCAGGACAGCCTTCTCAGCGTTTGCAAGGACAATGTGGAGCTTGGGTTGCAGAGAAGTGAAAAATTGATCTTGATGGTCAACGTGGTTTGATTGTGAATCACCTAGGAGATTATTAAAGCACATCTCTGGATGTGTCTGTGAGGTCCAGAGAGGATGAATCAAGAATGCTGAAGTCCGATGATGGTTTAATTTATTAACATGCTAAAAATGTGAATAGAGGGCTGTGGGTGGGGGCTGTGGTTGGGCAGTAGAGCATTTACCTCACATGAGAGAGGTCCTAAATTCAACCCCCAATTATTGGGCATTTGGAATGGTGAAAGAAAGAAGAAAAATATGAATAGATTACTGGGAGGTAGTAGAATGGTGGAAGTTGGGGCCTAGCAGATAGAGGAAATAGGTCCCTGGGACACATCCTTGAGACTGCATTTTGGCCTGGCCCCTTCTTGTCATGGCTCCACTCTGCTTCCTGGCCACCATTATGCAAGATGCTCTGCTCTGCAGCACTTTGCCTCCATGGACTGAAACCTCTGAAACTGTGAGTTAAAACAGACCCTCCCTCCCATTAACTTGCTCATTTGTATCAGGCATTTTGCCACAACACCACAAACTCTAACTAACCCAGGAGTCATGGAGAGGAGCTGGTAGGAAGGAGCAGACCCTGGAATCAGTTTTCTCTGCCATTTCATTTTCCCCTGGTCCTTGTGTTTCCTAGGTGCCTTTCTTGATGTTCAATGTCCAGAATAGAATTTCCACTTGCTCAGCCAGTCCATGTATTTAGCATCTTCATTGTTATAGTTACTCTATTGAGTGCCAGGGATGCAACGTGAATAAGAACCATTCTCATTTGCAGGAACTCTCACCAAATGTAGAACTTGGAAACGTAGTAGAACTCTCCCACCATCTCCTGTGATGATGGAAATACCTACCTATGCCATCTAATGTGGAAAGTGCTAGTCACATGTGGCTATTAGGCATCTGGATTGTAGCTAGAACAGCCAAGGACTCAAATTTCTGATCTCATTAAGTCACAAATAACTTTTGTTTAAGTAGGCACACGTGCCTAGTGAGAATCTTAGTAGATAGCTTTAGTTCAGTGGGAAAGATAAGTTACCAGGTCATTCCATGGGCAGGGCAGTATGGCTGGGGCCTTATCTCTGGTCTACTCAAGGAAATAAGGACAGTAGAGCTGGGTCTTCCTAGGAACTGGGAAGTCTTCCTCTTCCCAACTGAGGGGACCTCTGAGCAGAACATGGTTGATGGTAGGGATTGTGTGTCGAGTCTAAATCTCAAACCAGTGATTCTTGCATTTTTCACAGACTTCCCACTGGGATCCCCCATAAGCTAACCAGAAGAGCTGGGCTTAAACAAGGGCAGGCAGATGTGCTCTGCCCGATGGCCTGGCTCTCTGCCCTCTTCCATCTCCAGGGGGTAGGTGATGACAGATGGACTCATGACTCTCCCAAGATGAAGGGATCCAAAGAGCTGAGCTGACCCTGGGAATGATGAGTGCACCCAGGGGAGAGGGTGCGGGGTGTCTGGAGACCATCTGGAGAGCTGGGAAACATTTAAGGGAAGAGGACTGACGTAGGGGGAAGAGGTTACCAGGAGCCAGTTCCTCAGTGGAGGCCAAGACTCCCTGGGTCACTCTTGTTCTCTGGTCCATATGGAGAACCAGGGGTGGAATTCTCAGGGCTCTGGGGGGCATCTGGAGAACAGAGATTGTGGGGTTGGGCTAGTAAAACATCATGATGAGGTCTTCCAGGGCCCTCCTGTGTGACAGGCCTGTATGGTCAGGTGATGGGGTTCACATCACACTACCCATGTCAGACCAGGGTACCTACTCATGGGTGCTGACCAGCATGTTAGAGAAGGAGTTTGTGGAGATGGAGATTTAATTTCTGCATATCTGAAGTAGAATTCTCGGTGTGCTCTTTGACAGTTCCCCCCCCCCAACGGAAGCTGGGAATGATCGTGGATTCTCTCCCTTTCCTTCCTTCCCACAGCGTCTTCATCATGAGTAACAGTTCTGTCTTCAACAGAACACAGTTCTGTTGATTCTCCCTCTAAAATTTACTTGACCATTTTTTCCTGACACAATTCTGGCCCATGTTTCTAACAGTTTCTCATCCAGGAATTTGTCTTTGATCACCTTGTTTTCTAGACTTTGGTCTTCTGTATACACAAAAGCCAAAGCAATTTAAAAAAAAAAATCAAGCTGTTTGCTCGCTTGTCTACAACATTTTCAGTGCCTTGCCTTGACATTTTACTCAGGATTATAGCCACTCTCTCTGGCGTGGCTCAAGAGGAGTCGCACAAGCAGCTTCCAACCCATCTTCAGTCATTTCTCTGGTGTCTTCTCCAGTGTTCCTGCTATGCTGACCTTCCCATTCCTCAAGCAAGCCAAGGTCTTTCCAAACTGTCCATGTTGCATCCTCCCTCTTGTTTTCTTGATGGGCTTCTCATCCTTGACTCCTCCATGGTCCATGGCTGGATCCTTTCTTCTCTTCTTCCATAAACTCCCCCCTGCCACTTTTGAGTAAAAGTTTTCTTGTTGACTGTGTCTTTCACCATACTCTAAACTCTATCAAAGAAGGGACCATATGGCTATACTAACCATGGTACGCCTATAAGGTGCTTGACTGCCTTGAACACAAAAGGAACCAGATAAATATTCATTTAAATATGATAAAGTCATGGAGATTGATCAGTGGGTAAAAGTGCCTGCTGCCAAGCTTGATGACCTTTTGGTCCCTGAGACCCATGTGGTAGAAGGAGAGAAAAGACTCCTACAAGTTGTCTTTTCACACATACACTAAATTTAAAATGTAACAAAATGTAAAAATGTGAATGACTGTTTTTCCCTTTCTCACTCTTGCAAGCCGGATCTGTTCCCTGTTAGGAGGAGGATGGCTCACCCCAAAGACCTCCAACACTGGCTTCAGTTATTACTGGAACTGGCCCTGCTTTTTCCCACCCTCCCTTCACTATATTTAACACAAGTCAGCTTTTTCTAGGAAAGCCAAGGAAGTATGGATTTGCAAAGAACCCCAACTTCATTCAGCTTTTTGCCCATATTGCTATATTTGAACATAGGGCCAGTAGTTGGTGGATACTGTGATGTGAACAATCTTTTTCTAGTCTGGATCTAGCTAGGATTTCCATAAACCTGGGCAGCAGTAGTGGGTGAGGACCAAGCAGCTGGTCCCCAAAGCTTTAAGCCCATCCATGGGCAAGGCAATTCATTCTTCTCTTTTGAACTGCCATTCCAGATTATGTGTGGTTCTTTTTTCTGAGTGTTACAGACAAGTTGCTGGTATTGTTTGGTATTGAGGCAAAGAGCTAAGGTTTCATATGTCACTCTTGTTCTCTCATCCGTATGGAGAACCAGGGGTGGAATTCTCAGAGCTCTGTGTGTGTGTGTGTGTGGGGTTATCTGGAGAATAGAGATTGTGGGGTTGGCTAGAAAAGCATGATGATGAGGTCTTCTAGGGCCCTCCTGTGTGACAGGCCTGTATGGTCAGGTGGTGGGGCTCACATCACACCACCCATGTCAGACCAGGGTACCTACTCATGGGTGCTGACCAACATGTTGGAGAAGGAACCTATATAATCACTGCCCTCTGAGAATCTCTCCTCTCTGTTGTGAACCTATTTGTCCAATTAGCACCATGGCTAGATACCTGGTAGATACCAATTAGCACCTAGCAGAAGTCATGAGGTGGAGTGGCTTTTCCAGATACCTGATTTTAAAATGCCTGGCATCAATGCCCTGAATTCCTTATTCAGTAAATAGTATCAAATTTTTCCAAAATGATAAAGTATCACTAAATGTGGGGAATATTATTACAATAACTTTTAATCTAAGCTCTGAATATCCTAGACAATGCAATAGAGAGGGAAATTTTGAGTAGCTTATGTATGGGGAATGAGGGAACATAAATACCATTTTTTCAGATGATACTGTCATCTCCATATGACTGAATAACCATTGCCTCTTCAGTATCTCCTTCTCTTGGGTCAGCTCATAGATATTTGAGGATCTATTCCCTCACACTTTTGACCCATGTGATCTAGGTGGCCTTCCTTCCTTAGCAGTAAGTCATGCATGTGACCCCAGTGTAACCAATCAAAACCCTCCATACCTTTGGATTATCTGGTGAAAGCCATGTAATCAGCTCCATTAGCCTGAGAAGAAATCTAATCTATCCAAAGACAAATGGGAGATATAAAGAAAGCTGATGTAAGTACTTCTGATGTTAGTATTTACATTGGATTTTCTATCTTGAGTGCAAACATGTTTTTGTTTTGCTTAGGAAGAGTTGCCCTTGTAAACTCAAAATTAAAACACTCCTAGCTGATACATCTATCTAAAAAGTGAAAAATAAAAAAGTAATTACAAATAGTATGAAAGGTGCCCTAATGTAGCTAGATAGAAAACAAGTCATTTTTCACTAGTAATATCAATGAGGGCCATACACTTCTTAATAAATACTACAGATTTGTCCAAAAACCAAATACCATAAACTCCAGCATGGGTGGAAAGGTAAAGTCAAAATCATGACAATGCCAGTACTCTCCCAGGATTTCATCCAACCAGTACATTAGGTGAAATGTAATCACATCCAGATTTTTTTTTGGGGGGGGGTATTATTTGATTTGGCATATTGATTATAAAGTGAGATGTGTTGTTAAGATGAGGTGATAAATTAGTTCATTAAATGTGTTGCTGACTTGCTGTATTTTCAGGTTCCAATATGTAAGCTGAGAAGCATCTTTAAAGACATCTATAGTGGGCAATCTTGATTGTCAATCTGACAGGGTCCAGAACCACCTCAGGCTTCTGGGCATATCTAACGGAGTGTGTAGATTAAGTTAATTAAAGTGGGAAGAACATCTAAATGTGGGCAGCACTGTTTCATGGGCTGGGGTCCTAGGCTGAATAAATGGAGAAAGTGAGCTGAACACTAACATTCATCACTCTCAGCTTCCTGCTGTGGACACAATGTGAGCAGCTGCCTCAGACTCGTGCCACCATGACTTCCCTGCCGTGACAGACTGTAGTCTCAAACTTGAGACAAAATACATGCTTTTATCTTATGTCGCTTTGGTCAAGGCAACATGGGAAGTAATGAATGCAGCACCTTGTAAACAATGAAAGAACAACTCACTCAAAAGAAAAAGGAGAAAGAGGGAAGAATGAACATGCCATAGAAATGCCAGTAGCCAATATACAAATAAAAACATGCCCAGTCTGCCCTGTAGACCTGTTATGCAAATTAAGACAGCAAAGAGGCTGGGGCATAGCTCATGGTAGAGCACTTACTGAGCATGTGCAGTGCCCTGGGCTTGAACCCAGCACTGAAAATCAGCAATATACACAACAATGACAACACACACACACACACACACACACACACACACACACACACACACACACACATACACTCATGCATGCATGCACAAGCTTGCTTTGGTCAGCAGGGAGACAGGAAGCTGCTCTGAGCTGTCTTCTTTGGGGTGGCAAAGGCCAGGGAGAGTGGTGGCTGATGATAACAAAGAAAAGTTGAATTTGAAAAGGCGTTTTAGTTCTTTTCTTGCCTTTCCTCCACACTGCACAGGGATGGGCATTTTGTGACTCTTATTGAAGGTTGTTTTTTTTTGAGACAATGGCTGAGGACTTTGGGTAACTGTTTATAGGGATAGTGGTTGGCTCTCTGGAAGGTGTGATTGGGGGAAAAGCTGGAGACTTGCTCAGCTGTACATTGTGTGTGATCCTGCTTCAGCCTCTGGCTCCTGGCTGCTATACAGTGAGGCTGTTCACACACTGGCCTGCAGAGTAGCTTTATGGTATGATGCCTGAGACACTGCCCCAAAGACTGCAATATGGCTTCCTCTTCCTCATTACATATGCTTAGGGAGGTGCTGAGAGTCCCTCAGAATTTGTGACTAAAATACTAAACTCCTGAGAGAGCACTGTCATCTCCCAGAGGACCCCATATTTGACTGCAAAGACTTTCTGAAGCAAACGTTTTTGAAAGACGAGTGCGAAAGTTAAGATATGCTAAATGCATTTGCAGATATGGGATACCATAATATTTGCCATGACACAACAATAATAACACAAATTTTAAGAGCACCATATAGAATTATTGGCAAAGGAAGTACAACAATTGAAATAATAAATGTGATAGACAAATAACAAGATGAATACAGCTGAAGAACAATAAATTAGTAAACTGGAAAATCGGAAGAAGGAAACAGTTCAGAAAGTAGCAGGAAAGGATGAAGGAACATTTAGAAGAAAGGTTTAGGAACACAGAGAAGGAAATGGAGTGGTAAAATGTAGATAGCAAGAATCCCAGAAAAAGATAAAAATGTAAGAATAGAGGAGGCAAGAAACAAACTCTCTAAACTTAGAGAGATGCTGCTTAGGATTGAGAAAATAATCTTAGATGACAAGCCTCGATGAAAGGCAAGTAAAGCAGAGGAGGGAACTTTAGTAACATTTAAGACTAGCAAAGGACTCATTTGTGCGAGAAAATCCTTTCTCTACTACATTTCAAGCACAGAAAAAATTTTAAGTATAAAATTTTTAAAAATTAATGGAATCCTTATATTTTTATTGTGGCAAAATACACACGACATAAAACTGACCACCAGAATCAGTATTTAATGTATACCTCAGGGAGGTCAAGCAGATGTGTGCTCTCAGGCAGGCCTTACCACAGCCATCCCGAACATTCTCAGTTTCATGAGTGGAAACTTTTTACTCACAAAACAACAATTCTTCATCTCCCATTCCCAGGCCCTGGGAGCTACTGGTCTATTTTCCACTTCTGAACTTTGCTTTTTAGACCTTAAAACTCAGGAGAGCATCTTTAGTTCCCTGTGAGGCAAAAGTAAATGATGCCCAGAGTCTAAGAGTTGTTGATGGCCTCTTGAACTACAGCCAGAACCAGAAGACAATGGAAAACTTTGACTTAGGACTTTTATTTTGAACCAAATTGTCATTTGAATGACAACACACACACACACACACACACACACACACACACACACACACACACACACACACACACACACACACGGTAATATATAGGCTCAGACAACCATCCCCAAAGGACCAGCAAGATGGCTTAGTGGGTAGAGGGGCCTTAGCCACACCTGTTGACCTGAGTTCACTCCCTGAGACTCACATAGGAGAAGAAGCTAACTGATTCTCACAACTTGTCCTCTGATCTTCATATACACCGTGGAATTAGTGTGTGCACACATGCAATAAATAAAAATAACCATTTATTTGAAAGATACATATTGAAAATACCTCTTGAAATGTTTAAGAAGGAAACTAAAGTCAAGAGATACTGCAAGTAGAATAGATGAGAAAGTGCCAGAGCTCTCGATATATTTCTTCATTATCTATTTACTTAGACATTTTCAGACAGGGTCCTTAGTCCAGGCTGATCTTGAATTTGCCAAGCATAACCTTAACTCCTGATCCTACTGCCTCTCCCTCCCAAAGGCTGGTTTTACGGGTGCGCATCACTACACCCTGTTTCTTTGCTTGTTTTCTGTTTTATTTTTATTCTGTGTATGTGTATGTGAGCATAAGCATATGTGTAAGTGAGCATATATGTGAGTGTGTGTATGCACGTATGAGTGTATATGGGTGTATGTGTGTGAGTGTATAAGTTTATTTGAGTATATGTGGTGTATGTGTGCATATATGTGTGTGAATATATGTGAGTATATGAATGTGTGTGAGTGTTTACGTGTGAGTGTATGTGTATGCATATATGAGTGTGTGAGTGTGTATATATGAGTGTGTGTGTGTATGTGTGTGTGTGTGTGTGTGTGTGTGTGTGTGTATGAAAGTATGTTTGTGTGCAGGGAGAGTGTGGATGTTTCTGCCCGTGTGTGTACATGTGGAGACCAGAGGTTGGTATGGGAAGCCCTTCATGCTACTTTTGTCTGTCTAAAGATTTATTTATTTTATGTGTATGAGTGTTTGCCTTCATGTAATTGTACCACATATGCACAGTACTCTCAGAGGTCAGAAGAGGCTATCAGATTCACTAGAACTGCAGTTACAGACAGCTGTGAACCATGTGGCTGCTAGGAACCAGGGTCCTCTTCAAGAGCAGCCAGGGTTCCTAACCACTGGATCATCTCTCCAGCCCCTCCTCCAGGTCTCTTGACCTTGGTTTTTCAGAGGTTCCCATAGAAGCCGGCTGGAGTTTACCCGATTGTGCTAGGCCAGCTGTTCAGCAAGTCCCTGGGGTCATTCCTGCTTCCCCAGCGATGGGATTACAGGCATGCACACCCCTGGCTTTTTCAGGTAGTTGTGGGGATCTGAACTCAGGTTCTCAGACTTATGTAGTAAGCACTTTACCCATGGAGCTAGCTGCCCCCCTTTGTGCTTGTTTAAATAACAGAGTCGGGGAAATGCAAAAAGGAAAGTATTCCCTGCAACACGGATGGAGCTGGAAAAAGACTTTTGAAGGGGAAAAATATTAACTATAATCCTCCAAGATCAAAAGCTAAAATATAAAAGTTAAAAGCATGTAAGCATATGATTTAAAAAATATTTTTAAATTTTAATTTAAACTTTACTTAAATACCTAGATTTATTTTTAAAATGACATTTTTAAAGCCAGGGAATGATCAAGTCAATGATTCCACAGAGTGGTCACTTGGAGAGATGGGACAGAGGAGAAATCCAGGTGGTTGTGGTGATATGACACGATTCTGTGAGTGTTGTGAGATATTTGTACACTGTGTAAAGGTGTATTCATGTGATTGGTGTAATAAAAAGCTGAATGGCCAATAGCTAGGCAGGAGGTATAGGCAGGACTTCTGGACAGGGAGAGGAAGAGGAGGAAAATCTAAGCACTTGAGGGAGAAGCCAGGAGACTCAGAGAGGAAACAGGAGGTGTAAGATGGAAGCAAGAGAGAACGTCATGTAATAGAACATAGATTAATATAAATGAGTTAATTTAAGTTATAAGAGCTAGTAAGGAACAAGCCTAAGCTATAGGCTGATCTTTCATAATTAGTAAGTCTCCCTGTCATTATTTGCAAGCTAAGTGTCCCAAGATAGTCCAACAAGAAAGCTTGCTACTTACTAGAGGCACAGTGGCCTGTGGTATCTATTTTCTTCAAAAATAAACCAACACATTTGCTGGAGATGCTGTGAATGTGTTGCTTTAATTGATTGATAAATAAAATGCTGATTGGTCAGTAGCCAGGCAGGAAGTATAGTGTAGGCAGGATAAGGAGAGAGGAGAATGCTGGGAGGTGGAAGGCTGAGTCAGGAGACGCTACCAGCCACCACCTCCATGAGAAGTAAGATGTAAGGTACCAGTAAGCTACAAGCCACGTGGCAACTTATAGATGAATAGAAATGGGTTAATTTAAGATATAAGAACTAGATAGCAAGAAGCCTGGGCCATTAGGCCAAACTGTTTAAATAATATAAGTGTCTGGGTGTTTATTTAGGTCTGAGTGGCTGAGGGTCTGAGTGGGACTGGAGATAACTCCAGCTATACACATTCCCAGGCCTCAAAGGAGAGCTGCCTGTGAACTTGGTAATGTACCATGAAGCAGGCTGTGAGTGTTCATACCTAGAGACATAGGAAAATGTTCAGGCAATGAAAACACTCCCATTCATCTGCCTTACTCTTCTATGTTTCCTCCTCCTCTCCTCTTGCATGTGTGTGATAATGTACAGGTTCTTGTGGGTGGTTGTACATGGATGTATGGGTATGGAAGGCAGTGGCCTGTCTCAGATGTCTTCCTCAATTGCCCTTCACCTTGTTTATTTGCTTATTGAGTCTGGGGCTCTCACTGACCCTGGAGCTCACCTGAGTTGGCTAGGTTGGATGACCATGCCCTGGTTCTGGGGTTAAAGGTGTGTTCCAGTCTGCCTGCCTTTATCTGTTTATTTTTGTGTGGAGGCTGGGGAGCTGAAAGCTTGCACACCAGGTACTTCACTGCTGAGCCTGTCTTCCCAGTCCTTCATTGACTTTCTGGAGGTGCTGCATGCACTTCACCTGGGTCCCCAGCCTGGCTGTCTTAGATCACAAAGGGTGTGGACCAATGGCCAAGTCAGCAGGGTAGCACACAGTCAGTTTGGGTTGAAAGCTACAGAGCCTGGCTTCGAAGGCCAGTGTTGCCACTTTGCAGAGGAGCAACTCTGTTCCAAGTACTTAAGCTCTCTAGGTGTGATAAAATGCTATATGCCCACACTGATTGAGCTCAATAAAATGGTAAAGGATAGCACTTCGAAGTGCTTACTTGGCACATGGTGTGAGTTTAAAATGTAATGATGAGAATGAGAACCACAGCAATAAATAAGAACAAAGAAGCACTTCTTACCAACAAACAAAATCCTAGGAGGTCGGGGTGAGATGCTTCGGCCAGCTTGAGATTGTGAATAAGCTCTGGAATCCGTTAATAGTTCTATGACGCCCACTACTTGCCTTCAGTTTTACCTTCTCTCTCTCTGTTTCCTGGTAAACACTTTTGAGAAAGTCCAGTTTTATTGCGGGTGAGTGACAGGGAGAAAGGGACTTGGCTGGAAGAGCAAAGAGAGATACTGCCACCCAGCCTCCTAGGAAGAGGTAAGGCAGGCCAAGGACTCTGGGACATGGGGAGTGGGTGGGGGAGGATACTACTTAGCAAAGCCTTGTTTTTATTGTCCTGGCAAAGACCAGAAAGCAGTGTTGGGTAACATTCCATCCCATTTGAAAATTCCAAAGCTCAACAACCAGGGGTGAAGTCAAGGTCTCCCAGGGTGGTAGTGAGCATCCACAGATAAGCCCTTGGCAGTTCAGTTAGCAAGCCTGGGCTAGGGTGCAGCTCAGTGGTAGAGTGCTTGCCTGCCACACATGAGGTCCTGGATTCCATCCCTAGAACCACAGGAAATGAAGGCTGAGGGGTTGGAGTTCAGCTCCTAGCACCTTGCTCCAAGGGATATGGCTTCTCCTTCTCTGGGTCTTGCGAGCAGGAGTCCCCTGCCTTACCTCAGCTCCAAAGCTCTAGGTTTCCAGTAGAGGTCTGGCCTGAGTGCTCATCTCACCTCCACCCCCAAAGACTCTGGTTTTGTTCCCATTAAGGGAACAGAGGTGCATAGTTGCCTGCCATGAACTCCCCCGCCTTCTGGAAACTGTGACTCTGGCCCTCTTGGGGTCACCCAGGCCCTCTCCGCTGTTTGTGCTGGGGTTTCTGGGAGTTTCCCACATCGTCTTGGGCTTGCTGTAAGGTGGCCTCTCTGCTCCCTGCTGCCCCTTCAGCTCCCTTCCGGCAAACCCTTGGGAAGCCGCCAGCATCCATTCTCCCAGCCTGTGAAAACTCCATAGCTGAGGCAGGGGTCTGACTGGCAGTTGTCTCTATGTAGAGGGCCAGACCAGCAGTGGAGTTAGTCATGGGGTGGTGACCACTGACTGTTGATCAATGGTGTTCTTGTTGGCCTCATGTTGGCTCCTTGGTGACATCTGAATCTTTGTTGCGCTCAGCGCTCCTTTTGTCTTCCCGCTTTCCTGAAATAAGGACGGACAAACAATCCGAGAACCGGAGCCACATGTCCCCAAATGCGTGTGGCTCAGCGTTGGTCATGTTTTTCCAATTATCCCTTGTTCTGAATGCCACAGTTAATACGCCTGTGCACACTCACACACATACTCGGGACAATTTTTAGCCAGACATTCAGGCTCCTCTTTTCCCAGAACCCTATGGGTCCTTCAGGACCTGCCCCACCCAGACCCTCAATCTCTGCTCCCGCCCCCTGCAGCCCCTGGCCCCGAGCTCACCCTGCTTTGGCACGCCACTCTTTCAAGACAGGATGGACTTATTTTAGTGTTGCCTGGAACGTCTTGCTTCCCGTCTCATTGCTTTTAAATCCTGCCCTTCTTTCTGAGCAGCAAGCGGCTACCCAACAAAACTTTCCAAGGTAGCTCACCCACAGGTCCCGGTTCCTACAGCATCCCCAATCCCAGTGCTAACTAAGGGGGCTCTAAAGCAGGAAGACGATCCTCAAGTTCAGGCCAGCTTGTGATATATAGTGAGTTCAGACCAGCTAGAGCTCTAGAGTGAGGCCCGGTTTCAAAATGAGTAAATGATAAATAAATTAATACGTATATATATTTTGACACACCGGAGAGATGGCTCAGCAGGTAAAGGCGCTGCCACCAAGCCTGATGACCTGAGTTCAAAGCCTGGGACCCACGTGGTGAAGGAGAAAACCACTCCTGCAAATTGTCCTGTGACCTTCCATGTGTGCTATGGCATGTGCAGCACCTATACACACATAAACACCCACACAATAATAAATTCAATTTCATTTAATGTATGTAAAATTAATAATAAAATGAAAACATAAAAACTGGCCTTTTCCATCTAGTTAGGCCTAATCACCATTTATGCTTGAAAGGAAGGACTTTTTTTCCCCCACACGCACACATAAAATACACAAACTCACTATTTAAAAACCAGAAAAAGAACTGAACCCATCTTTACATATGGCTTTACAGGGGCTTTCTCCCTTTACTCCATAGTTTTGTGAACATCTTCCCACGAAGAATTCTCCCTCTTATACATGTTAAAGAATGTCATGATTGACCACATAAGAACCTTAGACTTTCCTGTGGGGGGAGCATTTTTATTGTGGAAAATCTCAAACACTCCCAAGCTGAAGCAAGGGTCCATTGCCCCCCACACATCCCATCATCCACCTTCCTTTCTTCTATCTCACCTACTCCTGCCCGTTTGTCCTCCCCCACCAGTGGGGGGAGGTGTGAACTCAAGACCCGGATGGCATTTTATTTCCCTGTAAACAGCCGTTGTTTTTCTGAGATTTGCTGTTTGAGAAAGTGCATAGCCACGCAAAGGCAATCTTCTGTCGAGACCCTGTTCAAATGGATCTGTGTTTCATTTGTGACAGCAGCATCGATGATTTGAAAAATAGTCACACATCCACGTGCACGTTGTCTTATGTACTCAGCCTGTGGTGGAAGCTTGTAGGGCATATGGGAGTACAGATCTCCTGCAAGAGTCCCAGCCCACAAGCCAGGCCCTGCTGGTCTGCTCCACTAACTTGGGCGTTCCATCAAACTCTGACTTGTGTGTTCTCCCAGTTGGTTCACATATGTGAGCTCTGTCTCTCAACTCCGCTATGTTCCACGGTCTTGAATCATGGCTTCCGTCTTGCACACAAAGTTGTAGCTGTCCTAATGTGGCTTCCCATAAGGAGCTGCACAGGCCTTGGGGATCTTTTGCTGTACAGGAGGAAACTGGAGCTTCAGAGGAAGAAGGAATTCCTTGGGTGAGAGTGCTAGAGGGGCTGGTTTCGGCTCTTTACTTCCCCAGCCTCTTCTCTTCTCTTCTTTTCTCTTCTCTTCTCTTCTCTTCTCTTCTCTTCTCTTCTCTTCTCTTCTCTTCTCTTCTCTTCTCTTCTCTTCTCCTCTCCTCTCCTCTCCTCTCCTCTCCTCTCCTCTCCTCTCCTCTCCTCTCCTCTCCTCTCCTCTCCTCTCCTCTCCTCTCCTCTCCTCTCCTCTTCTCTCTCTCTCTCTCTCTCTCTCTCTCTCTCTCTCTCTCTCTCTCTCTGCTCTTTCCTTCCTTCTCCCTCTCCCCACCTCTTCCCTCTCACCCCATTCCCTTTCTCTCTCACACAGGTCTCATGTACTTGGGCTGACCTGTACCTCACGATATAGTCAAGGATGACCTTGAACTCCTGAACATCTTACCTTCATTTTCCAATAGGGGCATTGCCTGTGGGTAGATTTTTATGAATCTGACAGGACATGGGGATGGCATGCTGAGTTCTCACACTCAAGCTCTAGGGAGGTTTAGGAGCTGACTCTTATACCCTTCCTTCCCAGTCTCCTTCCTCCCGGGTCTTCTGCCAATGAAATAGTAAGTAGAGATAAAATAAGGGGGAAAACAGCAGCTTAATCTCCTAAGAACCCACTCTTTCCCCCCAAATAATGATGTTTCCTATCTCCTGCTTCCAAGTCCCTGGTACCTGGGGAACTGGCCCTGGTGGTAGACTGTTTACATTCCCATCTGACTATCAGCTTGGAATGGCTTGTTCATCCAGACAAGGGCACACTGTGAAACACATGAGTATTTCTGCTTCTGGGAGTCATGTTACACCATTGACATGGGAATAGGCAAGATGTTAGCAAGACTTCTGGGAGTGATCAAGAGTGAGGGAGAAGAGAAAGTGACATCTAATGAGTTTACTCATTGTGAAACCTGGACAGGGGAATGCCCAGTTCAGAGCAGATCTCCCTTCGAAAGGCAGATAGGGAGGTGAGAAGAAGAGCCAAGATGGCATTCCTTAACTTGGGATAGGAGAAGGTCTAACATGGAGTCCTGCTGTTTCCTAGTCTTGGAAGACTTCTGGATGGGCATCCCTGTTTCTGTGAGTTGTTCTGAGCCACGAGGGCAGGATCTTCAGCACGTTGAAGGATTCTAAACCCAAGCCACAGCCATTTGGTTAAATCTGAGCTAGGTTGACATTGTGAGTCCTGTGCTGTTTGTATACCCTGTTTACACTAAGTGTTTACAGAGACTCTACATACTTATCATTTGCTTTTCCTTACTATCCATCTGTCATGAATTATTGTTTATTTACTGTTTTCTGGGTAGGTTCAAATGACCGACCCAGGCTGGCCTGTAATTCACTGTGTAGCACAGGCTGGCCTGAAACTCTGGATCTTCCTGTCTCAGTCTCGCAAATACTGGCATTGCAGCTGTGTGCATCCATGTCCACAATCTACCTCCCTCATTCTCTCCTTTTCCTCTACTTTTCACGTGGCCCCTGTTGCTCAGGGACCACGACCAGCTCGGAGCCCTACAGCTCAAAGATCCCCGAATTAGGAGTGAGAAGGAAAGGGGCTGAGGGAAAAGAGAATGCAGCGAAGACATGGCCAGCCACCAGACAGCCCTTGACAGCACCTGCCCTCACCTCCATGCTAAAAAGCACACATCAGTCATACACCACAGTAGCAGCCAGACCAAGGTTTCTGTGGAGTCTTAACCACATCCGGGGGCTGCTGAGCACACAAGATGCAACATGGGCACTCTGGGGTGTTTGAGACTACCTTGAGAAACCAAGAAATTGCTCAAGAATCCCAGACATTCTAACTTTCCCTCTGCTTGGCTTAGTGGTTTCACGCCCATGGCGCGTGGGTGTCACATAGCAGGTGTGGACACACACACACACACACACAATATGCTTCATCCTTTCCATCAACTCCATGCTTCTCATTAGGAGAACTGATTAAGTGTTTATAGTAAGCCTAATTTTAGACCAGGGCCTTTTGGAGATAGAAAAGGGAATCCAGGATAATTCTCTTAAAAGGATCCTAATATGGTGATCAGAGATAAATCTAAGTCTCTGAAAACAAGGAAAAGAGAGACTATCTAGTGGGTTCAACTTTGGCATGTAGAAAAGTCTGGAAAAGAGTCCCAAGGGATCTGGGAGCGGCATCTTGGAGAGGAGGAAGATGGGGTGTATCAGCATGGGGGGACAGGGTGGGTCTGCAGATAACTGCTGGGAGGAAGGAAGGAGCCTATCATGCTCTGAGGGCAGGGAGGAGTCAAGCCTAGGTAAAAGGCAGGTGCTCACAGGAGAGCCTTTGATCAGCAGGCTGGTGGTGGAGAGTGGACTCCAGGAGCATGTCTTAAACCACGTCTGCAGGAAGCTTTGCCTGGCATTTTTTTTTTTCTGGATAGGTGGGGGATTTGGGTCTGCATGTATTTTTAGCTTTGTCTTTTCCACTCTTTTCTGAGCAATGACTCTAAGAGCTTTCAGCTTGAGGTCATCTGTTTTCCTAGTCCCTGCTCCAGAGAGGCAGATGCCAACTCCACCACCTCACACGGAGGCTGCTGCCGCCCCGGCACTGACCCCAGGAGAGCAACGTGTCCCGGACCACAGGAGCAGCCTGTGGGAGGCCATTGCTGTGGCAGGCTCGGCAGTCCTGAGCTCTGCCAGGATGTCACCACTCATTTCTGGCAGAGTCCTAGAGGAGAGTTTCTGTGGTCCCCAGATGCCGGTCTCCAGTTCCCCTCGTGGCCAACATGAGCTTTACCCCTCAGGCTGGAAGCCTGCAGAGGAACACGGGGTGGGGGGTACTAGGTCCTGCCTTAGGATTGCGGCTGCGGGCCTCAACCTCGGTCATGGACAGCTCTGCCCTCCCTCTCCCTCTCTCCTCGTTCCTGGCTCCTTGTCCTTCCTGCCACCACAGTGGGTGTTTCCAGCCTCTGCTTTCCTCATTTAAGCCGCACACCCGCAGTCACTCATTCAGGTCTTTATTTCTAACTCCACAACCTGGCCTGAAGCCTGTCTTCTGCTCGAGGCCCACATTTCCAAGTCCCTGGTGGATACTACTACTGGGAAAACATGACCAGTGCAGCTCTTAACCTTTAACCCCTCTCCAGACCTGACCTCCGTCCTGCCAACTGTCTCTGTCAGAGGCATCTGCACCATCCAGCCACTCTCCTCTTCGACTTTTTCACCTAGGGAGACAAGACTGGTTCACTCCTGTCCTATGTTGCTTCACGGTTGCTGTGATAAACGCCGTGGTCAAAAGCTACTTGGGAAAGAGCAGTTATTTCTCATTAAATTCCGGATAACACTCCATCTCTGTGGAAAATCAGGGCAAGAACTCAAGGCAGGAGCCTGGACTGAAGCAGAGATCTCGGAAGGATGCTGCCTACTGCCTGGCTGCCTTGGGCTGGCACTCAGCCAGTTTTCTCATTCAGGCCTACCCAGGTGTGGCGCCACCCATAGTGGGCGGGACCCTCCCACATCAATCAAGTCAAGACTTCCCCACAGACATAGCCCCAGGCTACACCGGCCCCGGCAATCCCTCAATCATTGAGACTTCTTCCAGGTGCCTCTTGGTAGTTTCAAGTTGACAAGGAAAAGCAACAGGACAACTTCTCAACACACCGTGTGTGTCACCAATATCTCTTCCAGTCCAATCCCAGTCCTTCCTGTGGCTGGGCCGCGGGGCCCACAGTCTCTTCTCATCCCACCACTCTCTACGGGTGCTGCCCAACCTCTCGGGTCAGCAAACCTCAAGACCTCTGTCTGCCTTTAAGTCCCTTCCACGCATCATTTTCTCATCATTTCATTTGGCTTTAATTCCTCAGTTCCTCTAATCCAGGCACATCCAGGATAGTTCTGAATGCAGTCCAATGCAAAACCGAAAATTTACTTAAAACATTATGAATTTTTTTTTACAATTTTTTGTAACTTGATTGTGCTGAGATTTGTAAGTGACAGTGTCACACAAAACAAGTGTGTCTGCAACCTGTGGAGCATGAGTTGGACACTCAGATTGAATTTGTGGTCTAAGGCACCCATTCCTCACTTAACCTCTTTGTCTGGTGGTTCTCCCTACCATCTGCAGGCTGTCCTCCCTTCTGTCCTTCAAAGCCCCAGCAAGGATTTCAGTATCCAAGGGCGAAGTTGACTTCTCAAAGAAATTCTCAAATTTCTTGCCTGAAATTGTCCTGAGAGAGCTTTTATGTTACAAGAGAAAACCTTGTTGAATGCTTTCTCTCTTAGCTTTTCCCCACCAGAACAGGGCCACTCCACTTGGTTGCCCAGTTTGCGTAGTTGGCATCTTATGAGAAGGTCAGAGCTCAATGGGAGTAGCTCTGGAAAAGCTTGTTGAGGGAAACCCCTATGCAAGATACAGGAGAGGGAGTTAGGGGAGGGGAAGACGACCTTCAGATGGTGGTGGGGAGGGGATCTGACCCCTGTGGAGGGGAGGAGGAAAGGAGGACGGCTGGAGAGGAAGAGTCGGAGACTGCAGAACAACTCTCGGAACGTTACAGCCGAGAAGAGGTGTCTGAGCAGTCTCAAGTCACCTGGGCTCTGTCTCCAGGCATGGGCCAGCATCTGTCCTCCTACTGTGCGGGGACATTGGCTGGGATGGTTCCTGGGAAGCCTGGCTCCACAAGTACTAGGATGGATCTGTCAAGGCATGGCAGGAGCCCCTGTCCACATGCTTGTCTCACAGAGATTCTGATCATGGCACTCTACATGCTTGTGAATAAAAGATTCTTACCACAGACCTACTCCCATTACCACTGCCACACTACCACCCCAAGCACAACCATCACCACTACCACCACTACCACCACCATCACTACCAACACAACCACAACTACTGCCACACCCACCACTGCTATCACTACCACAACCATCACCACTACCACCACCAGAAACATCACCACAGCCACAAACATCACCACCACCACCACCACAACCATCACCACCATCATCACAACCATCACCACCACCTCCTATCACCACCACTACCACCGTTTATAATTAGCACCACCCCCTCTCTCATCATCTATCATTATCACCAAGACCACCAACACTATCACCATCAATATCATTGCTGCTATTGGCACCACCACTCACGCCATTTATAACCACCACTTTCTGTGCTACAGTTGCCACTACTGCTACCACCACCACCATTGCCCACAAATGCCTGCATTATGAAATCAGAGAGTACAATATGAAGAAGAGGAATGTGATTACAAAGCCCCGGCCCCTTGGCTTTGACTCCATCGTGGGCTACTCACATGGCTGCCCATTCTAAGGCCAAAGAGTCAGTGTGCTGCCTGATGAGAGACCACAGCAAAGGTTTCATGAAAACAGTGGTCATGGTAGCTGCAGATTGGGAAGTGACCTTGCCCTGATTAGAATATCCAAGGGCAATAAAAGAGATTTTTATAATCCTAGTGGTTCCTGTAGGAAGCAATAAATGCCTTGCTAAACTCAGGGACGAGTTGAGAACTTAGGGCTCAGGCATTAACTCAAACCTAAGGAGGCCTAGGAGGGAAGGGCTGCCCCCCATCACTGGTACAGTCTCAGGGCTGAGCTGGGCCTGGGATCCTCAGTCACCAAGTGCTCTCCAGAGCTGCTGGAAGAGGATGGTGGCTAGGGTGGAGCCTGTCTGGACGGGGACAGGAATGTTGCTCGAGTACAGCTCAAGGGTGAAATGAAGGCCATAGACCCTGGGTGATGACAGAGGCAGCTGCTGAAAGCCAAAGTCCCGGCCACATCTGGGCTGCTGATTGCACAACCCAGCTGTCGGCCTGGCCTTCTGACTCCCTGGGGGATGCGTTGGCTGGGAGATTGGAGGAGGGTGAGCTGAAGGCCTTGGGAAAACTCAGCACCTGCCTGGGGGCCTGGCGTGTCTCCTTCCCTTTGAGGGTACCCTGGCTGAGTATGAACGCAGGGGGTGCAGGGCAGTCAAACCTTTCGGGTTTGGAGTTTTCCCTTTGTTCTGAAGCCCTGTGACTCCCGTGTTCCTAAAAAGGGAATTTCCACAGTTCCCTTCCCACCCTTCCTGGGGACTAGGCAAGGATGGGGGGTTAACTGAGGGGCAAATGAGAGATGGAAATTCCCTTAGAGTTGGCAGTAGTGGGAGGTGCCATGTACGAGCCTGAAGCTACTAAGCTGTGGCTTCGAGTCCTTTCCAGGAAGAAGGCATTCTCTGTATTACTCCAGCACTGACTCCCTACATATCACCTGTCAACACCCGAGGGCCTTTCGTTTTCTGAACTGGAAAACAAAACAAAACTCTGTTGCTATGACAAACACCATGACCAAAAGCAACCTGGGGGCTGGGTGGTGGTGGTGGTGATTTCAGCTTCCAAGCTACAGTCTACCACTGAGGGAAGTCAGGGCAGGAACTCAAGCAGGAACTTAGAGGCAGGAACCATGGAGTAATGCTGCTTACTGGCCCAGGCTTAGCTGGCTTTCTTATACAACCCAGGACCACTTTCCCAGGCAATGGTACTGCCTGCAGTGGGCTGGGCTCTGCTACTCAGTTTAGACAATTAAGACACACCCATAATTCATAGATAAGCCCCCAAGCCAACCTTGAGCAGGGCAATCTCTCAACGAGACTCCTTTTTCAGGTGACTCTAAACTGTCAAGTTGACAGTCACAGCTAAGGACAATTCTGACCTCACGAAGTTCACTCTTCTGTGAATCTGCACGGCTTCCCTGTCCCCTCTCCATGCAGATGTAACTTACAGTTGGGACTCAGCAAGAGGAAGGCAGAACCTCAAGCCATCAATTTGGTCCAGACCATATATCCCTTTGAGAATGGAGTTTGCATGCGTTCCCTGCAGGACTGGGGCTTCTGAGACAATGGGGTGGAGTACTCCAGATACCGAGGACCCACAGGCTGCCATCCTTATTCCCATGATCAAGGAGATACATACTGATGATAGGAGCTTCTTGACAGATTTTGCAGTGTCTGTTTTTCCTCTTGAGTACATGTCCAAGGCAGAGAAAATACTGTATTTTCTCCATTCTAGATGTTACTGACGGTGGTGAGCACTGCTGATTTAATAAGCTTTTGTGTGGTGAGGGTTTGGGGAACCCTGAAATGGAAGTGAGTGAGTAGCCTGCAAGACGTCTTTTGTTTTTAAAGATACTTATTTTTGCAATATTGAAGACGGAACATGGGACCTTGCCTCTGGCTCTCCCTGTCCTCTCCTTGCTCTTTCTATTTTGAGACAGTCTTGATAAGAAGCTAGAACTGTTTAGTCCAGGCTGACCTTGAACTTGCTACCCTCCTGCATCAACCAATGAGTACTTGGGATGATATGTCTGTGCCACCAGGCTTTGCTCAAGCTGCTTCCATCCACATCAGAATGTTGGGTTTCCAACATGGAGCAAAAACTCTTTACTGCCTGTTTCTTTCCACAGCTTGGAGGGATACGAAAGGGCCCTGTGGGGTATGAAATAATCTCTCTCTTCCAAAACCTTATTCCTAATTCATTCTTCTCCCAAGGGACAGTAACTGATATTCCAGAGAGAACCTTAAAGTATACAGCCTAGCTCTGTTCAGGTAGATCTAAGTGCAGAAATCCCTAAAACATTGCCCCATCCCAGGACCCTTTAGGGGGCAAAGAAACAAATCTCTATGGCTTAAATTCTCCCTTGAAATTCCTAAGTTATTCAAGGAAAGGTTGTACCTGCATATATATATATATGTATGCATTCTTTTTACATATGTATGTATATATTCTTTCTTTCATACCCAGTTTCTTCCTTGGGAAGCATGGTATTCAGACCCCTTTTCATCTGGATACCCCTTCTATTTGTTAACATCCTGTTTAACTCAGTGAGCTCACAGTGAACACCGTACATCAAGGATGGTGTGGCGCCCACAGGATCTTCCTCAGTGATGACTTCCACATTTCTCATTCCATTTGTTTGCTACAAAGTTTGTAGTCAATTAAAATTCCTGTGCCTTTTGTGCATCCGTTCCCTATATCGTGGGCATCTGGATTTGGTTGTTTCTTTTGCACGTCAAAGATTTTTGCATTAAGGCTAAATTTTTAAACACCTCATCTTATTAGAGTCCCTTTAATCTCAGCCACTATTAGTTTCCTGTAGTTGCTATAACAAATTATCCCAAGCCAAATGGCTTAAAAATAACACCCTGTAGCCCTGGAGATCAGAAGTCCAAAATGGATTCTACTGGATGCTTTGCTGTTATTTTCTCAGAATTGAAAACAGTCCCTGGACTGAAGGAAGGAGGCACATACGGTTCAGGAAGCTCATAAAGCATACATGGTTCAGGATGTCTACTTCCTGAAGTTATGGGAGCACTAACCGATAGCTGGGAGAAAGGACACTCAGTGTGCTGCCCACAAGTTGGGCAGGGATGTAGCTTTTGTGAGTGGTCACCCATGCTGGGGTGGGTTTTCCAATGATTCAGCTGTCTTTGTTACCCATTGTCCTGCAGGCAACTCCAATAATTGGCCTATTGGAATACATACAGAAAGAGAACCACAGTATGTTTTCGCTCATACGTAAATCTTAGATTTTAATGGGGGGGGGGCGGGGGCTATGGATACAGGTAATGAAACTAGAAATGAGAACATGAGAAGGGGAAGAAAGAGACCTTAATGGAGAGATGAGTGGGAGGCAGAGGGGAAGAGGGGAAGCCATGAGGAGAATCAATAAAAAGTGTATGAAATACCATAATGAAACTCGTTATTTTTTTTTCCCGCTAATCAAAAGTAGATTTAAAAGTAAAATAAAGTCTCATTTCCTTCCAAAAGATAGTCCCCACCTCAACGCCTCTGTTTGGTTAAAGTCCCAATTCCCAATCTCAGGGGAGAGATGTTTGGAAGGGCATCTGCTCACCATCTACCCAGCTCCTTGTCCTTGGCTTCCTCCCATCACTCCTGTAATCCCTTCTGCTCAGGTCCTCATCGTGGCTCTCCTCCACCTTGACTCTGCCAGGACTGTCTCTTCCCGGGCTCCTTTCTTAGACATCTCCTGCTTGTGCCCTGTGAGCTCAGCCTGTCTGTGTGCATCGTCACTTTGTTCTACCTTTCTCTCTCTCAGGGGCGGGTGTTCCCCCACATCTCCACCTCCTCTCCTCCTCTTCTCTTCCACTCTTTCTAGCTGGTGGTCCCGCCAATTCTGTGGCTTTAACCTTTACCTTTAGGCAAGTTACCAAGTCTTTCTTTTAAAAAATCTTTCTTCTTGGCACACATTTATTGCCCATATGTTCGGTTTTATTAAGACACTTTCATTCAAGCGTCTCTCGGAGTTTGACCCTATTCACCCCCACATCTCATCCCCAAGCAGGTAGTTTTGAGTTTCCACCTGCAGCTCAGGTGCCCCACCCCAACTTCAGAGGCCTGTGCCAAGTTGGCCCCAGTGACTTCTCCACCTGGATGACTCACAGAGGTCCAGCTTAGACTCCACACATCCTACTCACCATGGTCCTCCTCAAGGCTCCCTTGGTTCCACCATAGATAATCCCCACTGGCACAGAGCTCTGCTCTTCTACCTCACACGGCTTTGACCAGAATTCCCCAGCCCAGGACACATCTCTAGACTCCAGCATCTTATGTTTCACTGCACCTTTGCTGTTGTGTATTCTTTTTTCTCCGTCTCTTAAAAAAAACAAAAAACCTTTTAATAACTCTTCCACAGTTTCAGACATTTATACAAAGCGTCTTCACTGTGCCTGCTCCTAACTCACACCTCTCCCTTTCCCAGATCTCCCTTCAGGTCTGCCTCCCACTCCAGGGCCCCTCTTCTCTCTTTTGTCCGTAGCCCACTTAACCCAACTGGCACTGCCCACTGGACAGCTGACTGGCCCCATTGACTTCATCTTGATCAGGCAACCACAGCTGCCACGAGTTCAAGAGTGCACCGAAGACAGCATTCTACTGCACTCCTCTCCACTCCGGCTCTTGCATTCTTTTGTCCTCTGTTCCTCAATGTCCTGTGAGCCTTGTCCTTTGTTCAACCATTGCTAACTTCTGATCTCTGCCTTAAAAAAAAACAACCCACCTGGCACATCATAGCAGATGCTCCCAGTGCCTGTATCTTAGGTCTTCCCCAGTGCAGAACATTCTAGACTGACCACCAATCTCCAGTGCCCATGTTTGTTTTTCCAAGAGGTTTCTCTGGTCACAGGCAAACTTGTCTGAGAGGAGCTTGGCCCAGTGGTGAAGTCCCAGACCCAGCACGGCAGCCCTGGGAATCATGCACGCTGGTGATAGAGAGGAGTCACCAGCACTGGCTGAGCTTCTCATCTGGACAGGAGGCAAGAACTCTAGAAAGAGACTAGGTTATGTGTCTGAAAAGGCTGCCGTTGGGCTAGAGGAGGAGATAAAGCGGGTGGGAAGCGTAAGGAGGAGGCTGCACCTTGTCTGGAGTCTCGCTGGTGCTGGTGCTGGCTGTGTAGAGGGGTGAGAGCTGCTGAACATGATGTCTTGGGCTGGATGGACTAAAACAATTTCATCAACTTTTTTTTTTAATCACAAAAATAGGTCATGGGGATGAGATGAGATACCTCTAAAGTGAGCTGAGATTGTGACATAATCCTTAGTCACCACCAAGGAGCCTTGCTCCTCACCATCTTTTGGATGGACAGTGAAAGGCCATACCTCCGACGGTCACAGTCACCCCTGAGTCTACATTGTCAATTTATAGCCGCCAGCAGCTGGGCTTCCCTGGCAGGGTTGTAGAATGCTGGTTTATACCCAAAGAGAGTTGGGAGGACCTGGGCCTCCTGAACCCACTGGGGACAGCACTGGCCCTTATCCCAGGCCTGTTTCTGGGGAATTCAGGACCCTGGGCCCAGACTTCCCTCCTTTTAGGCCAGGACTCCAGGGCCCACACGACACTTTCACATATGTGTATAATTTCGTGGTTTATATTGGTCGTTTTCTGTCTTTAATTAAATTCCTTTTGGAAAAAAAATCTGTCTTCACAAAACCAGGGGATTAATTTTTTTAAGTTTTGTTTTTGATTTTTGTTTTTTGTTCCATCTGTGCCACGGTTTGGGGCCTTTTGTGACTGATGTTTATGTTGGGAACAGGAGGCACCTGCCTAAGCTGTGGGAGGGGGGCGTAGTGGGGTGCAGAGTGAGGTGACAACGTGAAACGAGACAGGTGGCAGACACAAAATTCCTGTTCCTTGAGCTTACATCATCTATACCCAGATGCCCATCTTCAAGGAACACCCCAAAGTATCAAGACCCCCAAAACTCTCAGCTCCCACTCCCTTTGGGGTCCCCTCCTCCCTCATCCTGTGTGGTCAGATCTCAGCCTTGGATGCTCTACTGTCAAAGGCATAAAGACAAAACTGGCCTGTCACGCTGTATTTGTCTTGGGAGAGCTTGTTCCTAGGAGGGCCTCCCGGGCCTCCCCAGCCAGGAATAGCATGGAGTCTACATGATCAGCCCGCCCACCTGCCTGCCCGCCAGACCTTCTGAATTGCTTGTTTTTATTAAAATTCTTTTTGCACGCGCGGTCCTGGATTGTATGTGGATCTTGGATGAGGCAGTGTGCAGGACCCAAGGAAAGGAAGGCCATGGGCTTGGTTGGTCTGCCATTCCAGGGTAATAGAGAATGGAAGCCCACGAAAGAAGCCCAGAGCTGGACAGGGCATGACACCAGAGCCACAACAGGCAGGCTTTGGCTGGGTCGGAGCTTCCAGTCCCCAGAAAGTGTTAAAGAGGGCCACAGGAACAGGAGAGTGGCACCCCTCGGAGTGACAGCCTGTCTACTTGGTACCTCTGCCCCAAGCAGGCAAATCACAGAGGAGGGATGGCTCTTTGGACCCTTTCTAGGTTTTCTCATGTGCTGGTCTGGTTCCTCGGGCTTTGGGTGTCCTTCCCCAGGCCCAGACATTCTTTGTCTGGGCTTGGCGGCGAGCAATGGTCCCAGACTCCAAAGTCAAATGTGTTTTGCATGGTTGGGCTTATACACAAAAAAGTTCTCTACCCATCGCTGGGTCCAATTTACCTGGAGACTGGTGTCTTTCTTTCCTCTTCATGTCCACCCTCCTGGGGACCCAAACCAGTCCTTCTCCAGGGAGGTCCTAGGTGAGGCAGAAAGAAGATAGGAGATCATGGCATTGGGACTTCCCGCCAAAGCAGATGCTTTTCGATGTTCGAGTCAGAGGGCCAGGTCTCTGTTCCCAACAGTCTGGGCTCTGAGCCCCACCTGGTGTGATCCCCCACCACAGGCCTACCGGCTGGGGCAAGAGGGTACAGGGTGGGGGAACCGTCTCCGAGTCAGGAAATTGCAAGTGTTCCAGGATCCTCAGCCAAAGGCCCAGTGTGGAAACGTGCAGGGCTTCAAGCTGGTTCCGAAGGAGGAGGAGAGAAGCAGAGGGGCTGAGATGCTCGTCCCAGGCGCAGACTCTCCTCTTGGGCAGAAGCTGCGTGGTAGGCATGGCGAGCGACTTCTGGTGGGAAACCACATAGAGCCAGCACCTTCCCCACCAGGCCGTCCTGGCTCCCAGAAGAATGCTGTAAGAGAATCCCAGTTCTCAGTGTGTGGGGAAACTGAGGCACAGGGAGATGGAATTTGCTCTAGACAAGACCAAACTTTCAATATATAGGGAGTTTGCGAGAGGAAGGGCAGAATTAGCACAGCGGGATGGGGGAGGGGAGGTGGGCTTGGTGCAATCCCTGCGCCATCCGGGAGGGCGGGGGCTTTGGGAGTGCCCCCATCCAGGGGAGCCAGGATAATGATGTGATGAGATGGAATGGTATGAGGGGCACAGGCATGGGGGAGCAGCTGCCAGACAAGACTTTATCTTTGTCGCTTCCTGGCAGGCATGCTCAAGGCAGCAAGATTTCTTTCTACCTTTCATCAAGAGTCAACATGGTCCTCCGGGCACCATGCTGACCTGGATACAGGCTGGGACTGTGCTGGCCTGGCCTGGGAGAGCCTTGTGTGCCCCCAACGGCACCAGTCCCTCCCTCCGGTTTCTGGAGCCAGAGCCAGGCTTTAGAGTGTGCAGCCTGCCTGACAGCAGCGGGGTACTTCACTGGGGGGTTTTGATGAGAGCCTCTGCATTTGGAACCTATTATTTAATCACTAATTTCCTCCTCCCGTCAACCCCTTCCACTTCGTCTCAGCTCGGCGCCCCCGCCCCAGATTAGATCTCCATGTGGTGCTTTGCAGTGATCCCTGACAGGGCTTCTGTACTGGGAGGAAGGGAGGGTAGCCATACTGTGACCCAGCGCTGCTCAGTCTGCAGGTACAGAGAGGGGATGGAGCAGTCCAGACCTGCATCTGCAGGGCTGGAGGGTGCCAGGGGACCCAGACCAAGACACTGGGAATGTGGGTATGAGCTGTGCCTGCCCAGGGAGAATGGTAAAGCTGGTGTCCCCAGAAGATCTGCTCAGTCCAGCCAACACCCAGAAACTTTATTACCTCCATGGCCCCACCTCCTTGAGGATGAGTGAAAGAGCCAATCCCATTTTTATTCAGTGCCCTCTAATGTATTGAGGACCTTCCTGCCCAAAGCTAGCTCGGTACCAGATGGAGCTCCCCCTCAGAGACTCCCCAGTAATTGAAGAATGGATTAGACCTGGAGATAGGGCATGGCACTGACCACAACACAGGGTTCTTTAGGACACAGGAGTGATGAGGGGGAGCCCCAATATTCCTCTCTTCCCAGCCTTCCCCGTGAGGATAGAAAGGGCACTGGAATCAGACCAGAAAGAATGAGAAATATTTATTTGGTGCCTCATGTGCACCCAGCCTCAATCACATTTGATGGTGTTTATATTATCATCTGCCACTTCCCCACCACTATCATCATTACCATCACATCATTACCATCACATCATTACTATCCCTACCAAAACTACTATGTTCACCATCACTACTATTACCACCACCACCACCACCACCACCATCCCCCCCACTACCACCACCAAATCTACCACCACCACCACCACCACCAAAACTACCACCACCACCACCACCCCACCACCACCAAAACTACCACCACCACCACCAAAACTACCACCACCAACACCACCACCACCACCACCACCACCACCACCACCAAATCTACCACCATCACCACCACCACCACCACCACCACCACCACCACCACCACCACCACCACCACCTTCTCCTCCTCTTCCTCCTCCTCATATCACCTTCACCATCATCGTCACTGCCATCACCATACCATCACTCTCCTTACTTTGTTATCACCGTCACCACCATCATCATCATGTCACTGTCATCACATCATAGTCACTATCATCCCTGTCACTGCTATCAGCAGCAGTAGAAGCAGTGGTACCAACCTTTGTAGACTGCTCTTCTGTGACAAGCGGTGTCCTGAACTCTTTGCAGTGCCACCTCTCTGTGACCCTCCAATAGATCTATGAAATTCTATTTACTCATGCTTACTCTAACTGGGTACACTGAGGCTCCTGTTGGATAACGTTCTCAGACTCAGAAGTGACAGGAACAGGATTTGAAGACCACACTTTTCCTAACATCCCCAGGGCTTCGAGCCAGGAACCACAGGAATCTCATGAAAGAAGGTCTGCCCTTCTTTCCCCGCAGACCAGGAAAGACTGGCAAGTCTAAGGACATGCAGGACAGGACGAGCTAGGAGAGAGACAGAGGGGTCCTTTTGCCAGTGTCCCCATGCACAGCAAGTGCCCTCCCTCATCCCCACCCCAACACACACTAACTTCTTCCCAGGCCCAGCTCACCCTGACATTCCCTGTGCCTTCTCTTAGACACAACTTGGAGATTGAGACCCATCACTGGCCCTGCATTGTTCTCCACGTTCCTGGAGATAAGACTTTGATGTCCCACCTGAGAAATTCTTACAGGGAGACACAGTAGCAGAGGCAAAGTTGAGGTGAGGGTTGCAGGATGGATGGTCTCCTGCTCTGTATTCCATTGCTACCCACCATGTGTATGAGTGGAAGTGAAAGCCCAGAGGCACCATACCCTCTCACCATACCCATTGCTGATTACCAGTGGAGCCTGTAGTCAGATGATGATGATAATGATGATGACGATGACAACGATGATGGTAATGATGATGATTATGAAGATGATGATGATGAAGAAGAAGAAAAAGATGATGTTGACAATGATTATGAAGAAGACGATGTTGATTATGAAGAAGAAAATGGTGGTGGTTGTGGTGGTGGTGGTGGTGGTGGTGGTGGTGGTGGTGGTGGTGGTGGTGGTGGTGATGATGATTGTTTCTTAGCCTTGAGTTCTAACCAACAGTCCTGGTACAAGATAGGTCTCATCTCCCACTCATGCTGCAGATGCTTAAGCCAGGTACTTCCTTCCTGAAAGGATGCTGAAATCTAGTTTTCATAACTGGGCATAGCTATCTGGCCAGGGCCAGAGACACCCAGTCTGGACTTCAAAGCCAGGGTGAGGAAGAATTACTCTGGGGATGGTAGAAGCAGCCTCTAGGGTGAGGAACAGCACAGGTACAAGGCCAGGAGTACCAGGGGCTTGCAGTTCCTAAGGACCCTTCTGCAGCATCTCTAGGCCTGTTTTTCTACCCTTGTGTGTAATTCTGGAAGAAGCTGAGTAGCCTTTGTCTGCTTGTTTTCTGTCCTTTTGGGGGTCTTGGAGGCTTTCTTCGCTGGCCTTTCCCAGCTGTACTTAGGTATCCATTTGACCTGCAATCTGTACACACAGAAATAAGGCACTAGGGTGACATTCTGCTGGCCCCAGTGCTGGCCTCCCACTCAGACACATGTGGTTTCCTAGAAGAGCCTAGGATGAGAATGAAGATATGTGGTGTCATGAACAGATCGCCTTTTGGAGGTCAGAACTGGAACCCAGCCCTACCCTTTCACAAGAGGTAGAGTCTGGAACCAATATGAGCCACTGTTTTCAAATCAGCACAGTAAGTGCTGTTCCTTACCAATTGCTACAAAGGTCCACTGAGATGGTTAATCACCAAAAAGGGACCTGAGGGAAAGTTCTGCTCAGAATGGCACTGACTGACATCTACCCATCTAAACATGGTCTCTGGATTTCCCTTCCTTCTGCCCATTCTCTTTGCCATGAGAGCTGGTTGTTCTCACTGTAGGTGGGTGAACCTTTGCTAACCTTCAACGGCCTCCATGACTCTGTGGCTCATAGGACACTAGAGATGAAGTTTGCATATCCTTTATCCAAAATGCTTGGCAGAGTTTCAGACTTTGAAGTTGTTAAAATTCTGGAATATTTGCACATATGTAATGAGATACCTTGGGGACAGAAGCCAAGTCTACACACAACATACATTTACACTTCATAGGCTGTAGACACATCAGCTGAAAGTAATTATATATGATATTTTAAATGACTTTGTGTGTGAGTCAAAGTTTCATGGTATGGAATTTTCTACTTGTGGCATTTTGGCACAAAGAAAATTTTGGCTTTTTTTTTCTTTTACTGTTTTGGATTTCAGATCTTTGGATTAAAGATGTTTAGTCATTAGAAGCAGAGACTTGAAATCCTCTTTCACAGTTGACTCTACCTCCTTGGGATTCTATCATTAAGACAAGAGCATGCTTTAGGTAGGTGCTAGTCTAGAGGTTGGGGAGGGAGGGCGGGGGTTGGAGCAAACAAAACAGACCCATCTGAAGCTTGGAGCTAGGGCCAGATGATCCTCAGCTGTACGAGTGAGAAGAAATGATTATTGTTTTCAACCATTGACTTTTTGAGATGATTTGTTATGTAGCAGCCCTCAGGCAATTTACATGGATATTTTTACTATGATACATTTACTATGGAGGAGCATGATGATAGACAATACAGAGAGGGTAGTGTCTGGTTTCTGCCAGCTATGAAGACTTCTGATTTGTCTACTACTCGGCTTTGATGTTCTTATATATGAAAACTCAGCACTGCCATCCAGATCCTGCACCTCTGCACATGATGTCCACATTTCAGGTTGGAAAACAGAAGAAAGGCCAAGCGTGAAGGACTAGGGCAAGCCCTACCTAGGAACACCTATTAGTCTGTTGCTAGAGTGGGCTTTCCCAGAAGCTCCTTGCACTATATTTTTTTCTTGTTGTTCTGCTTGTGTTACCCAGAATGATATTTTTTTTAAAGATTTATTTATTTATTATGTATACAGCATGTATGACTGCAGGCCAGAAGAGGGCACCAGATCTCATTACAGATGGTTGTGAGTCACCATGTGGTTGCTGGGAATTGAACTCAGGACCTCTAGAAGAGCAGTCAGTGCTCTTAACCTCTGAGCCATCTCTCCAGCCCCAGAATGATGTTTTAATGCCACCCAGCATTCGAGGAGTTCTGGTAAGCTGCCTTATTTCTTATTTCTAAAGATTTATCCAGGCTGTTGCTGAGGATACACTTGGCTCAGGGATGCTGGCCTGGTGCTGAGGAGAGAGGAAAAGACAGAAGAGAATAAAGGGGAGGTCCTTGCTGAGGTCCTGCATGGAGGAATACCTCAGTGGGCTCTGCTCTGCCAAATGTAAAATGTGTCTGGGAACCATTTCCTCTCTGGTCTCCCATCCCTGCTACCCCTTTCCGATCCCCACAGCCCTGAGATACAGCCCTGATAGTGACGGTCTACTCCCAAAGAGTTCGATGCACACTGACTGGCTTCGAAACCTTTTCTTTCACACTCAGAGGCAGTATTCTGGCTGTTGCCTGCAGCAGCCGCTGTCCAGAGGTCAGAGGTTAGAGGTCCACCTTTTATCACTCAAGTGGAGACAGGAGTTTGGGGTTGCACAAAACACTGCTTTCCTCACAGTGGCTTGGTTCTGACCATGAATGAGGCCTACACAAAGGGATGGCTCTTTCCAGATGTGGAACTCACTTCTGGATCTATGTTTTCAACCTGTGCAGCATGTTCCTGTCCCGGACCCTCTGCCCTCTCCTCCTGCCTCCCTTTTTCTCCGACCCTAGACTATCACTTCCTCCATGCCCTCAGATATAATCTGCAGTGGTCTCCATCTTTCTACTAAAGCAGCCCTTCCCTGTGCATCAAAGCCTTGTAGTGAATGGCACAGACATTTCAGCTGAAAAGCACAGGCTGAAACTAAATACTGAGATGAGTGCACAGTGATATCGAAGTTCTACCACCTACATTGGTGGCCATATATTTCTCTATGCACATGTGTGTGACCGTGCAGGCACACATGCATGCATGGGTGTGTGGAGGCCAGAGGACAACTCTGAGTGTCATTCCTCAGATGTCTACTCTTGTGTTGTTTTAGAGCCAGCCTTTCACTGGGACCTGGGAATCACCCATTCAGCTAGGCTGGCTGGCCAGCAAGCCCTGAGATCCACTTCTCTCCTTCCTTCTCCCCCTCTTCCCAACACTAGAACATGTGCCACCACGCCTTTTTTTTTTTTTTTAAACATGGACTGTGAGGATCTGTTTCAGGTTCTCATATTTTTAAGGCAAACACTTTACTGACTGAGCCGTCTCCCCAACCCCCGGTGCCCATACAGTTCAGTGTAACATGATCAAAGCCAGGGAAGCCTAACCTAACTAAAGTGCTACCCAGTCCTAAACTGAGGCAGGGGAGGAGGGCAGAGATGGAGGGATGAAATCAGCTCATCATCATCAGGTCTTGGTGTGGGCTGTGCCAGGCGCTGTCCTTGGTGCTGGGACCCAAGGCAGGAACCAGGTGTTCCTTGGGTGCTGTCCTGGTTGAGGGGCATCCAGAGTGGGGCAGGGACATCACAGAACCCTCAGAAAGTCACCAGTGGTACAAAGTAGGAAGAATTCAGGAAAGTAAGGTTTTTTTGGACGTGCTGTAGTGGGGAGATGAAGGAGCCCTGGTAGAGACCGGGCAGGACTTTGTGGCCATTCTTGGGAACGGGGACTCTGTTCTGAGAGCTGAGGAACAGTACTGATGAGTTGCAATATGAGGCAGGGTATCACAGCTAGGGAATGGAGATAACTATATCTGTGACATGAGAGATGACGATATGTGGGGCAGGTCTGGAGCCCCAACAACATTAGGTTAGGAAGTTCTGTTTGCCTTGGGCTGTGTCGTGTTCCCAGAAAAGCTAGGAGCGAACGGAGAGCAGGTGACTGGCAGGAGAAGCCGCTAAGTCAGCACAGCTTCCTGGGTGCTGTGTGTCTTCTTTTCAAGAATAAGCAGAGGCCAGAGACCCTGCTTCTCCCTCCCACCCCTCCCACCATGGTTCCTTGTTTGGAGCTCATGCTTAATGTTTCCCAGAGGGAGCCCGCAGTGGTCATGAGGACACCGGCATGGAAAGGAGCTCTGGACCTAACTGAGCTCCAGGCTAGAGTGGAAAAAGACAAGAAGACCAGATTGGGAGCAGGTTCAAACCTTATAGTCCCCTCTTCCCACCAAGCCTGCTTACCACCCTCACCTCCTGCATCCACTGAGTCTGCCGACCTTCTCTCTCTGGGTTCCCTGAGAAGCCGCAGAGAGTTTCATCTAGAAGGGTCACCGCATTATGGCTGGATGCCATATTTTGGCTTTAAGAGTAGCTGTAGAGTCCCAGCAGGACCCTACGGAACACCCACCCCTAACTTGCATTCCCCCTTCTGCTCTGAAGTCAGTCAGGATCCCCCTTTTCAGCCCCTTAGTTTGGGGCCTCCTGCAGCTCCCTGCCCGTGGCCTCCATCTGGCCTTCAAGGCATGGCTTCATTTTCTTTGGCCGCCTTCTTTTCCTCTTTCCATGTACCTGGTTGGCTTCCAGGATCAGCTGAGGTTCAGACTTGACTCCATGGAAATAGAGATAGACACAGTCCCCCTTTTTTTTTTTTTATTTAATTTAGTAAAGAATAAGAAAAAGAAAGAAAGGAGAATTCTTGGCAAGGGTGGTACCTTCCAAGCCAGAGCTAGGAGACCCCACGGAAGATGCTGGAAGCTTGAATGGCGGATAGTCAGCAAGCTTCTCCTGTCCAAGCTCCCGTGTCCTTCCCACCTCCTCTCGGGTCTCCTGCTCTGGCAGACTCCGGGCCTCACACTGTCCTCTGCCTCTCACCTCCCAGGCGTTCCCCGGCTCCCAGCGCACCCTCCCCCACGGCCACAGCTCTTGCCAAGTCCTGGCACTGACACACGGCTCAGCCCCTGCCTGGGGCCCTCTCGGCTCCAGCGACCTCTGGATGCCCCTCCCGGGCCAACCACACACCGTGGGCTGTTCCAGCCGAAATTCCCTTGCACCGTGGAAAGAGGAAATGAGAGCGGGGTGGGGGCAATGGATGGCGGAGAAGAAGAAAACGAGATGGGACTGAGTCCCGAAAGAGGGAGGACTGAGGGGAGAAGAGGAAGCCAGGGCTGGCTACTCAGCTGGGGCTGCACTGGGGCTGTGGCGGGAGCTTGTCAGGACAGACCCCGAGGAGTCCAGTCCCACCATCCCACGGCAATGTCTAGCTAGGGTCTCACCTTGGCCTGCGCTTGGGCCTGATTCTACCCTGATTCTTTAGGAATGCCAAAACACCCAGGGACATCTGAGCTGCTGAGAAGGTGAGGAGGACTGTGTGGGCTGGCCAGCACCAGAGAGTGGGGCTCACAGGAGAAGCCTAGAGAGTCACGTGTCCTTGTAGCTTGGCTTCTCTCTTCACTCCTTCTGGCCATTTCCTCCCAGACCCTCGAGTCCCACTTCCTACCCTTAGGGCCTTTGGTACTTCACTGGCCTCACTTCCTGCCCGGAAAAGAGCTGTAGCCACTAAGATTCACATCACCTTGCCCCTCTGTGAGTGTGTGCTTGTGTATGAGTATGTGTGTGTACGTGTGTTGGGGGGGGGTGCAGAGAGAGAGACACGGAGTAGTTTACTTATATGTTGGTATGTAGGCACACAAGTGTGTGGGGGCTTTCATGTACATGTGTGCATGTGGTGGGGGCATAGGTCAATTTCAGTGTCATTCCTGAAGACAATGTACTGTATTATTTTATATTTGTGTGTATGAGTGTTTTACCTGCATGTATGCATGTGTACCATGTGTATGCCTGGTGCCTGTGAAGGTCAGAAGAGGGTGTCAAGTCCTTGGAACTGGAGGTATGGGTGGTTGTGAGCCACCCGGTGGGCCCCCAGGAACCTTTGCAAGAGTAGCCATCTTATTTTTTGAGACAGGGGCTCTCAACCTCATTAGGTTGAACTGGCTGGCCAAGGAATCTTGGAGGCCCTCCTGTTTCCCTGTCTCCATCTCTTGGGTCACAGTTGCACACACAATGCCTGGCTTTCTTATGGAGTGGCTGGGGATAGAACTCAGGTCTTTGTGTTTGGGCACAATCATTTTATCTGCTGAGCCATTTCCCTGCTACGTGCCTTCTAAAGTGCACAGTGCTATTCCTGTAAGATATTAGCTCTCTGAGAACATGCTTTTACCATCCACCTCTGTGGCCAAATACACCATCCCCTGGTGTGGCTGCCTTGTGGGTGAGAACAAGGCATGCTCTCTCTTGCCCAAGTTGAGGGCAAGCCACTAGATAACAGCAAGGTCATGTCACGCTGTGTTGTTGTTTTTTCTCTTTTGGGGGACCCACTACCCAGTTCCCAAATAAATCATACACAGAGGCTTATTCTTAATTATAAATGCCCAGCCTTAACCTGGCTTGTTTCTTGCCAGCTTTTCTTAACTTAAATTATCCCATCTACCTTTTGCCTCTGGGTTTGTCCCGTTCTCTTACTTCTGTAAATCTTACTCTTACTCTGTGGCTTGCTGTGCAGCTGGGTGACTGGACCCTGACGCCCCCCTCCTTCTCCAACTGCTTCTCTTTTCTCCTCCCAGATTGCTCCTTCTATTCATCCTGTTTGCCTGCCAGCCCCACCTATTTCTCTCTCCTGCCTCACTATTGGTCGTTCAGCTCTTTATTAGCCCATCAGGTGTTTTAGGCAGGCACAGCAACACAGCTTCACAGAGTCAAGCAATAACAACATAAACAAAAGCAACATACCTTCAAATAATATTCTACAACAGAGCTGACCTTCAGCTGAGGAGTCCAGAGAACACAGCTTTCCTCCAGGAGCTCCCTCGTGCCTTCCAATGAAAACAGCTACAGGGTAAAGTTAGATGAACTAGATTCACCTTTGGGGCTTCTTTAAAAGGCTTTATCATGACATCATTTACATGCCATAAAATTCACTCCTAACATCAGTGTCATTAGTGACTTTAGTAAATTCACTGAGTTGTGCAATCCCCACCACAACCCAGTTCCAGAAGTTTCTGTCACCCGCTCAGCTTTCCCAGCATGAGGAGTTTCCTTCCCACTCTAGTTACTCAGTGTCTTTATCATAAATAGGATCATTTTTCTACTGGGAGAGAAATGAAATTGAGTCGTTTTCACCTCAGTGTGAATTAATTGGCTACAGTTATTTATTTTATAAACTCATTAAGTAAATATTTGGTACTGTTTCTAACACTGGTGGTAGAAGCCTTAGCCAGGAGCAGGTCCCAGTGCTGAAACGGCTACTTTCATGGCGCTGAGGGGATGGCTCAATCAATAAAGCTTTTGCCTCTCAAGTGTGAGGACCCGAGCTGAGCTCCAGAGCCCATGGGAAAAATTCCAGTGTGGTTGGATGTGCTTGTAATCCTAGCACCAAGGATGCAGAGACAGGTAGATCCTGGGGCTCCATAGACACCCAGCCTACTTGTTGAGTAACTGGCCAGTGAGAGACCTTGTTTAAAAAATACAAGATGTATACAATGGAGGAACCATAGCTGAGGTTGATCTCTGGCCTTTGTACATACACATAACACACACACACACACACACACACACACACACACACACACACACACACACACACACACACTGAGGCTTCATCTTAGGCAAGGAACATGTCCCAAGGATCTGATCCAGATAGACCAGAAAGATCACTCGGCAACTACTGGGATCTTGATCTTGAGCTTGGATTCCCATTTGCTTCCTGCTGACTAGAGATAGCAAGTATGAAAGTGCATGTGAGCCTGTCAGTACATGAGCTGTGGTATCCAGCTATGGTATCCTTGAATGAAGGAAGATGTATGAGTCAGGTGACAATCCAGATTAGTCTCCTACTGCAGCTGCCTACCCTTGGAAATAGGGGTCATTGCACAGGATGTGACTGGGTTGACACACTGGACAGTGAGGAGGCAGGAATTGGCTTCAGCCTGCCAGCAGGCTTCAGACAGCTTGAGAGAGATGGCTGGCCTGAGTCTCTTTCCCATGCTTTATTTTATTTGTCACTTACACAAATAAGGATACATCCTAAATTCTGGATGTGTAGACAACAGACATCGAAAGACCACAACCTCTTCTGGACTCCAAGGGATGATGAAGTGGCTCATGAATTCTTTCTTCGGTCTTTGAAGAATGGAAAGGGGTGGGTAATATGAACATGGTCCTCAAAGCTTTCAGCTTTGTTTTCAGAGTTAATTGTTAATTAGCATGAGGTGGCTATCCCATCTCTGATTGGGTAGTGGCCAGAAACAGTTTTCCATCCATCACTGAATCTAAATAGTGTGATACTGACTCTCATTCAACCAACCAACCAACCAACCAACCAACCAACCAACCAACCATCCATTCCTCCCTCTCCATTCCTCTATTATTCTCTCCCCTTTAACCCCTCATCCATTCACGCATCCACTCACCCACCCATCCATCCCTAATTTCCTTCATTTTCCTCCCTATTTCTATCCATCCCTCCATCTAGCCACCTTTCCATTGTAGCACGAATCTTAAAAGTTCTTATTAATAAAATCAAACCAAAGGACAGTTATTGGGGTGAATGCTAGAAGATCAGAGAAACAGAACAAGCTACAGCCACCTCACCTCGACAGTTCCTCAGCTGATCCTGTTTCCTCAGACTGGAAGCCTCTGAGTCCTCATCCAGAATGAATCTCAGCTGAACTGCTGCTAAAAGCCTAAAAACTTAACCAGGCTCTAGTTCCTGGTTTTCATGCATTTTACACCTTTCTGCTTCCTACCATCACCTCCGGGGATTAAAGGTTCTTGTTACCACACCTAGTTGTTTCCAGTGTGGCCTTGAACCCACAGGGATCCAGACAGATCTCTGCCTCTGGAATGCTAGAATTAAAGGCATGGTGGTCACCATTTTCTGGCCTCTATCTAGTGGCTGTTCTGCTCTCTGACCCCAGATAGGTTTATTAGGGTGCACAATATTTTGGGGAACACAATATCACCACACTCCATCTATCCATCTATCCATTATTCCATTCCTCCATTCATTTCCTTTCCCACCTATTCATTCCTCCTTTCATCTGTTCATTCTTTATTTATCCATCCATCTTCCCTTCCATCCCTTCCTATATTCATATATCCATCCACTGATCCCATGAATCTGTTCAATGAACATTTATTGGGGAGCTACCAGATGCCAGGCCTTACAAACACAATGCTAGAAAAGTCTAATTATCTCATTCAAGGAGCACACAGTCTTCTAGGGAAGACAATGAGAACACACCTTCACAATTGCAGAGTGTATTTGTGTGTGAAAGAAGAGAGTACATACTGTCCAGAGGACCATGGACCAGAGTCACCAACTGAGCCACAGCAAGGGAAGCTGCCTGGGAAAAGACTCCTCATGGAAGTAGTACCAGGTGAAGAGCAGTTGTGGGACAGGCTTCATTGGTGGTAGAATTCTTTGCAGGTTAGGAAAACCTTGACTGATTCTGGGGGCTTTAGGAAGGAAAGGAGGATTGCTGGACTTCCACCAGATTCTTGTATGCTGGAGGAAGCAGACAGACAGGACTTAGACTCAGAACCCAGGCAACAATACCACCCCATTGTCCAGCCCTGTGAGAGTCCCCACAAAGGTCTCCAGATCTGCCCATGGAGGCTGGAAGCTACCTGAATGAGTTTCAATTGATAACACAAGGGTAAGAAATATGGCAGAGGAAAAAATGTGCAGACCAGTAAAAATGTACCCTGGAACTATGCCTGCTGTGGACTGGTGGTTGGGAAGTGCTGGGCTAGAAGATCTCTAGCATCCCATGAAGCTATTGTTCCAGCTGCCCTGGTCTGCAAGGTAACAAGGTAACAGTAAGGTGTGTGTGAAACAATGCCAGAGATCCTGAGTGAGTACAGGTCCCACACATCCTCCAAGAGCCTAGGTGGCAGAGACTGGATCCCACCCTTAGGGCTGTGCCATCTGGCGAGTAAAGAGGGTCTGTCCTTGTCCCTCAACAGTAGCAGAGAGGACACATAGGGAGGAGTATGGCTGGGAGATCCAGCCATTCACTGGACCCGAGAAGCCAGGCTCCAGCCAGACACACACACACAGAACTCCATGCTTGTTTCCCCAAATGACCAAAAGTCCTCTAAATCTTTCCATTGGACCAAGTGTGCCACCACAGTTTTCATTTTTTAAACACGTTGATTGGATATCTAATATCTAAGTACCATGGGCTGTGAAGGGAATTTGAAGATGCTAGCAGTAGGAGAATGTGGGAGTCTTAAGGGTAGCTAATTTCTGTAGGTGTCATTAAGAAGGTAAGCATGGTGAGCCAAGCCCCTGTCTTGGTGACAGAGGAACCTTCCCCAGGAACAAGCAAAGCTTAAGGTCTGACTGTCTAGCCAGTCAAAGGCATGGGCTACCTGACTCTATAAGGAATCACAGTGGCCAGTGCATCCATCATCTCAGCCAGGGCACCCCTCTAAAAAGAGCATCTTCCTCTCTTTAAACTAATCCACCTTCTTATCTAGCTCTTCTGCTTTCTGTGAGGTTTGCACGAGGCTTGTTGTCATAGTGGTACTAAGCTGTTGGGATGGGATGCCAGGTCTCTTCAAAAGCAGCTGGTCCCCAATGCACAGACAGTGTGGTGGGACAGGAGGAGATGAGGTTGGTGCAAGCTAGCTAATGATCTGGGTTCCACTCAGATGGACCAGTCACTGAACTCTCCCAAGTTGCATGCTGTAAATTGAGGACTGTGCTATCCCTCATGCTTCTTGGCATCTCAGAAGGTCTAGGCTGGAAGCATCCCTTAGAAACCATCAATGGCCCCTCTGCTGAGTTACTTGGAAAGAATGAGGAAGAGTCTCTGTGTAGGGAAAAGAGGTAGAAAAAAGGACACTTCATATATACAGTGTCCAAACTGCCCATAATCCTGCATTTAATAAATGGATGAGCTTTTCCAAACACATTGCCCATTCTGAGCTTCATTTTTCTCAGCTGCCTATATGGACAGCTGCCCAATTCCTATTGACAAGTGTCCGGTGTATAAATTGAGGATGGTGTAAGCTCTCACTTGTCTCTGGCTCTAATTTACCTCAAGACAAATCTTGCAAGGACAGCATTGTATTTTGTTGTCAGTCTTTTGACTTGGTCTTTAGTGTGTAGTGGCAATTATACAGAGCGCTAGTTAGTGCAGAATAGTGACTACAGGGTATACCAGTAAGCTCTTTGGTGCTCTGACTTGAGAGGAACATCTTAAAAGAAGGGAATGCTTCTTTTGCCTTGTGGTTTCAGTCCCCCATAGGTTGACTGCCTTGTCCTGGCCTTGTGACAAGGCAGAAGCATGGCAGAAAGATACTGTGAGGATGGAGGAAGCTGCTTCACCTCACGGCCATGCTCATAAGAAGTCACTGAAGGCATTAAGGTGATAACATACTGCAAATGTTTACATAGGATATCCATATGCAAAATTTCCCTTAGCTGTGACCTTAAGATTTGTGCATCCCCAACAAATAAAGGAAATGAAGGAAAATAAAGTTATATACATCCAAAGCACTGTAACTAACATCACTAGGAAGAAATATCATTAGATAGGTCCCTTGAGGGCCATTGCTTTTCCAGATGACCTCTTTGTATGGGTTGGGAAATGTCATTTCTTTTCTCAAGTTCCATTACAGCAGAGCTAGTAAGATGGCTCATTTGGATAAAGGCACTTGTCACCAAGCCTGACAACCTGGGTTCGATCCCTGGGACTCACATGGAAGTGAGAGATGGAAGGAGAGAACTGACTGTTACAAGTTGTCTTCCTGCGTGTGCACACGCACACGCACACACAGTAGTTAAATGTTTAAAGGTTCTTCACTGGAGGCCATTGTGGGAGATGAAGAGGCTCCTGCTGGTCACAAATTTCTGACTCCAGAGCAACATCTGAACATAAGAATATCCACAATGACCCCATCCATCTCTCCAGTTTCGGACCAGTGGCGGCGCTACTTTCCTTTAAACTTCACTGATAAGATTTACTTAGATCCAAGACTGTGCTCTGAATTTTCTCCTTTCTTGAGTTCTGTGATGCCTGCTTATGTTTTCAACTATCCTTCCTTCGTTTAGAGAAGGAACAAGGGTGACCTCTGGGTACCTGGTGGAGGCAGCCTTCACACCCAGGTGGCAACTTGGCTGCTGTGGGCTTTCACTGGGGTCTCCCACAGGATGCTTTTGTGACCCTAAAATCCTCTCTGCATTGCCTACTCCTCTTTCTCCACTTGCTTCCCCAAACCACCGATCTTCCACTGCCTCCATAGTTTATTCTTCTATGGAATTTTATGTAGTTAGAATCATATAGCATATACACCTCCATTTCAGATTAGCTTTTCAATCAAAAATGGATGTTTAAGGCTCCCATTTTTTTCATGGCTTGAAGATTGTTTTCTTTGTTGTTATTTATTTTGAGACAAGATCTCACTGGTAGCCCAGGATTATGCAGATCTCGATTTGAGACCAATTTGAGATCAGGCTGGCCTCATACTCATAGCATCCATCCTGCCTCGTCCTTCTGAGTGCTGGGTTATAAGTATGCACCACCATGTCTAGGTACTGAGTTCTTTTTAGCACTGGACAACATTCCATCCTTGGGGTGTGCCTTGTGTGTTTACCCACTCATCTGCTCATCTTGGTTGCTTCCAGGTTTGGGTAATTGGGTAATGTGGTACTCCAATCAACCATTCATGATTTCATGTGGATATATACTATCAGTTCATCTAAGGAGATGCAGAAGAGCTCAAGTCCTGGACTGTATGATAAGACTGTATGATAAGCTGGTGTTGGAAGAATCTGCCAAGCCTCTTTCCACATACCTGGATGTGGAGCATGCTCTCATGGGCTTACTTTCCACATGTATGCCTTTAGTCTGTTGAGATCTTTTCTCACATTTTGAAAGTTACCTTCTTATTGTTATTTTTTAAAGGTTCCTGTATATTTTCTTTTCTTTTCTTTCTTTCTTTCTTTCTTTCTTTCTTTCTTTTTCTTTTTTTTTTTTTTGGTTTTTCGAGACAGGGTTTCTCTGTGTAGCTTTGTGCCTTTCCTGGGACTCACTTGGTAGCCCAGGCTGGCCTCAAACTCACAGAGATCCGCCTGGCTCTGCCTCCCGAGTGCTGGGATTAAAGGCGTGTGCCACAACTGCCCGGCAGTTCCTGTATATTTTCAATAACAGTCCTTTATCAGATGTTTTGCATAAAGCAATCCTTTTGTAATTATTTTCTCCCTGTCTGTAGTTTATCTTCTCATTTTCTGACACTCTTTTTTTTTTTTTTTTTTTTTTTTTTTTTTTTTTTTTTTTACAGAAAAGTGCAACTTAATGAAGTAGGTCTATCAAGTATGTCTTCCATAGACTGGTGTTATAATTTGAAGGTTCCCAAGGTCATCTAGGTTTTCTCCTTCATCGTCTTCTAGGATTTTACAGTTGGACAGTTTACATTTAAATCTATGAGTCATTCTGAGTTAAATTTTGGGGGGAGATGTGAAGTGATCTAGATAGTGATCATCCTCTTCCCCTCCTCCTTTTGGCACACGAATGGCCCCACGATCCAGCACTCTTTGTTGAAAGATCTTTGGTTTTCTGTACTGCCTTTTTTTTTCTTTATTAACCATCTGTTTGTCGATTTTTTTTTCCATCATGATGACCCTGTCTTGGTTTTTGTAACTTTATATTAATGCTTTCTAAAAAGTGTGCATGTGTGAGTACCTGCAGAGATGTGACCACATTTGTGCCAGGTGCCAGTGGAAGCCAGAAGAGGGCATTGCATCCCCTGGAGGTGGGGTTATAAGCAGTTGTCAGCATCAAATGGGGGTGTTCAGAACTGAACCTAGGTCTTTTGCAATAGCACTAAGTACTCTTAACCACTGAATCATCTCTCCAGTCCACTTTATAGTATGTCTGCAAGCCTGTTGGTCTCATCTTCTGATGGTCCTTCCCCTCTAATGTTCTATTGGCTTTCTTGGGGCATCTGTCACTCCATGTAAACTTAAGAATTGGGTTGTTAATATCCAGGGAATGACTCACTGATTTCCATTAAGGTTGTATTGAGTCAAATTCAAGATCAACTGTAGTTGGCAGTTTTCTCCAGTCCCCTCCCCCCCCCCCCCCCCCCGCCCCACGGTCTGTGTTCCTCCAGTTGTGCCTGGCCCTGTGGTCCCTCAGCCACTTATAAAATAATCACTCAGAGGCTTAATATTAATTGTAAATTATATGGCCTGTGGCTCAAGCTTCTTGTTAGCTAGCTCTTCTAACTTAACCCATTTTTATTTATCTATAAGTTGTCACATGACCATGGCTTACCGGTACTTTCACATGTTGCTTCTCCTGGTGGTGCTGGCATCTCTCTAGGCTCCGCCTTTCTCTTTCCTGTCTCTCTCCTTGGATTTTCCCACCTGCCTCTAATCTGCCTTGCCATAGGACATTGCAGCTTTATTTATTAACCGATGGGACAACATATAGTCACAGCGTATAGAAAGACATCCCCAGCAGTCAACCTAGGAAGTACTGGCATCTTGAACTCATTGTCTCTCTGCCCACACACACACTTATATTCTATTTTTATTGTTCTTTTTCTGTGATGGCTATTCTTGGTTGTCAGCTTGACTACCTCTGGAATTAACTAAAACTCAAGCAGCTGGGTACACCTTTGAGGGATTTTTCTTGATGTGATCATTTGAAGTTGGAAGACCCACCCTAAATCTAGGTCTGTCTTTAAACTTCCTACATAAAGGACACTAAAGAGGGAAGCTTTGCTTTCTGCCTGTTTGCCCTTGGTCTCTCTAGTAAATCTGTCCCTTTACTGGCATTAGAGCCTACTTTGGGATTCCAGTGTATACTGAAGACCAGCTGAGACATCCAGCCTTGTGGACTGAACAACTACTGTATTCTGGGACTTTCCATTGGGAGACAGCCATTGTTGAATTAGCCAGAGCACCACCTATAAGCCGGTCTAATAAACTTCATGTATATATACTAATTTCATAATTGTGTATCTCACATATATAAATTTATATATTAATTTCATGCATATATATAAAACATACTCTCTCTATATTGCTCCTATCCGTTCTGTTCCTCTAGAGAACCATGACTAATACAATTTTCTTATTTTTTCCCATAGGAACAGCCTCCACACCAGGTTTAAAGAAAACCCAGCCTCCTTCCATGGATCAGCTCACTGCTTATTTCTATGGTTTGACTATATCTTCTCCAAAATTCATTTTGAAACATAACCCCCATGGTGGTGGCACTGGAAGGTTAAGCCTGCCAGAAAGGGCAGTGAACTCTGGTAATACTATCAGTCTGCAGGCAGAGGCAGGAGATATGAGTTCATTGTGATAGTGTCTTATGCCTCCTTACATAGAGCTAAGTCCTTTGGGGGGAGCATTAAAATCACGGTGGTTCTCCCCCAAGATGGAGGAAGAAACTCCATTGTTCTTCTGCAGAATGCTACTGTCACTCAAAGTTGGGGTGCTTGTAGGCCTCTACATAAGTTCTGCTCTGTAGTGTAGAAAGTGTTTACTGACTCCTCCAAACCTCAGCCTGCAAATTAAGAACCCTTGTCAGGTCTGCAGCTGTCCTCCTCAGGCCCGTGGGGTGGCTAATTCCCTGGAGGCTTCCTGCAGCATCACATATACCTTGCAAAGTTCCCTGGAGGCTTTGTCTGTGATTCCTTCTCTTCTGCATTGCTGGTGACTCTGCATTCCTGTGTCTGTTACCATGTTGGTCACTGCGTTGATAATTTGGGGGAAGTGTGAGTTGGCCGTAAGGATCTCAGTGTGACCTTCAGAACTCTGAGTCTGTCTACCTGTCTATCTAGTTAACTCTCCAAGATGGTCAGATCTCAGTGAGACTGGGCCAGGAATCTTTCTCTTTACTTCCAACTCAGCTCACTTGATCTCGTCTTCCTTTTCCCAAACCAGAAACTTGGCTTCAGGGTGCCAGATGTGTTTCTGTGTGTTTAAGGGTGATCTTATGCAGTATTCCAGTCCAGAAGAAATAAGGCTAATGCAACAGAAATGTGGATGGCCAAGAGACACTGGTCTAGTGAAGAGAAAACTCTGTCTGGGAAGTGAAGGAGGGATGCTGGCCAAGCTTCTGTGTCCATCACTAATAGGCTGGGCTGTCCCAAGCAACAGCCCTTCTCTGGGGGAAGAAGGTGCCCCCCTTTTTGTTCTTCTTCGTCACATGGAAGCATTCAGTCTCAAGATCACCCTCCTTGTGGTAACTGTAGATTCCACTGTGAGCCAGTAGCTAAGGCTCAGATTTCCAGTGAAAGCATCAGGACTTACAATCCCAGCATTGGGGAGGTAGCAGGAGGAAGGTCAGGAGTTTGAGGCTATCCCTGGCTACATGCGACCCCTGTGTCAAATAAAATGAAAGAGAGCAAACAGAAGAGGCAAGACTGACCCTTTCATGGGCTTAGGAATCCCTGAGAAGTCAGGGGACACACTTTGTGAAAAAGCATGGGATGCTGAAGACTTAGCTGAAAAAAAGGAAGCAGGGAGGACTAACTGGGGGCAGGGAGGGATTGAAGAGACAGAGGATGAAAACAAGAAAATCCAACAGAGAAGGAAAATGAGAAGGGAGTGGGCAAGAGGGAGAGTGGCTAGGATGTTCTGAACCACTGTGGTGGTGGTGGTGGTGGTGTCTGTAGAAGTCAGCCAGGCTGGAGAGAAGTGGACACACAGAGGTTCCAAATGTCCTCATGATGTCTGCTGCCCACACATTTTACCATTTAAATCCCTGGCCCACTGAAGTATAGGAGATACGGTGACGCAGTGACATTGGGACACCACTAGGTGGCCGCTGGCTCCTCCGAGCTCCGAGCTCAGCGGGGGAATTCCTGCCCCTGTAACTGGAGCCCATTTCCTATTTCCTCTGCTCCCTGGAGAAGATAGGATGGAATTGCAATGAAAGGGCCTCAGAACAGAATAAAGCAAGTATGCAGATATGCTTTGTGGGAGCGGCGACTGCATGTCAAGACTAACCGCTACAGGGGGTGGAAGCTTACCCCAGGGTTCCTCTCTTAAAGCAGCAAGCAGAGTTGGAACATAGGATTCCAAAGCCAAGGTCCTTTGGTGGTGAGGTTTAGACTAGCCTGTGGTCAGCACCAAGGATATGAGGTCAAGGTTTGTTCGAGGTCAGGGCTGGGGATACAGTTCAGTCAGTAAAATGCTTGCTACCCAAGCCCGAGGACCCGAATTCAAACTCCAGAGCCCATGTTGAAAGCCAGGTATGTGGCACACTTGCGATGCATGTGCTGGGGAGGCAAAGACAGGAGGATCTCCCAAATTCACTGTCCAGCCAGCTGAGCCTAACTGGCAAGCCCTAGATCCCAGTGAGAGACCCTGTCTCAAATAAAAGGCAATAGCTTTTGGGGAATGACACCCAAAGTTGACCTCTGACCTCCACACACACACACATGCACCTGAGCATGTGAACGTGCAGGCACATGCACACACAGAATCCATGGAAATCTGGAGCATACTCTCTAAGGAGGAGGGGAACAGAAAAAAAAACCCCAGAAACCAGGGATACGTCCTAAGCCTGTAGTGAGACTTTCTGAAGAAGAAACCTGGGAAGGTGGGGTGAGACTTTGAGAGTCTAAACAGCATGGCAACACACAGCTGCAGCTAATAACAGTGAACAAAGTAAGGACACCACAGTCCCCAAACGATGGTTCCTCTCGGTCAGCATTTGGCTCACTCCTAGGCACAAGGTGACATCCCTCTTGGATGCAGATACCCGTTGTATCTGACCATGAGCACCTCCCCACACATCCCTAGTCCTTAGTGCCCCAGGCCCTGTGTCTGCACTTGGGTCTGCCAGGACAGGAGCTGGCGCCGGGTGTGGTGGACACAACCTGGAAACAGGGAGCGGCCGTGGAAACAACATGAACCTGGCACATGCCCACTGCCACTCCCAGGCTGCAAAAGGGCTGGGCCATCCCTGGGGAAGGCAGAGCCTTGAGACACAGAGCCAAGGGGCTTCTTCAGCCTAAGGGCACCTTCAGGAGGCCTCACTGGCAGGGCCATTGATCTCCTGGCTGCTGCAGACCTAAGGTCCATTCCCGTGCAACCTGGCACTTTCTACTGTGGTCTGTAGTCTGCATTTTACCTCTGTTTTCTTAAATACTGGCCACTGAAAAGCATTGCCCTTGACACTTGGACCTCTTTCTGGGGGTCCTTCTGTATCTGCCAGCAACCTCTGACTTCTATGAGGGAGTGCCTTCACCTGCCAGTCTAGGGCTTTCTCGAGAGCCCTTCATCAGCACAGGATTCTCTGAGAAAGCTCTCCTCCCCATCAGTAAGAGGAAGCAAACATCCTGAGGAACTGATCCCCGAGAGGATACTTGCCTCAGGAATCTCTATTGGTGTGGACAATCAGTGAAAGATTTTCAGCATAGGTCCTCTAAGGGATGACATTCCAAAGTGTGAAGACCCCGAGAAATACCCCTGGCAAATGTAAGAGCCTGAGGACCCCTCTACAGTGAGGCAGAGTGGGGTCCTCAAGTAGATGGCTCAGCAGTGTGGGGTCATCGCCCTCAGCTGCCTGGGAAAGTCATGGCAGTTCCTGAATAGTCAAAGCAGCATGGATGCGCCAAGCAAGACCTGGGTCAGGTTCAAGTCAGAGGCTGCCGGTCCAGAGGCCCGTGGCCACAGGACTTTGCAAAGGAAGTACGGCCAGTGTGATCATGCTTGTGTGGCTGTGGTGGAGGGGATCAAAGATGCCTGCTGTAGCAGGAGACGGTGTGAAGCTGGACGTTCCTCTCTGGCTATGTTACAGCTTCATACAGTAACATACGGAGTTACTATATGAAGCTGGAGGTGACAGCGTTACTGGTAAGGGTGTTGTTCTAGGCAGTGGTAACGATGGTGACAGAGTTACAGCAATGGGGCCCGAGGCTCCGTACTTAAGAGAGCACATGGCAGAGGATCTGAATGCGATTCTCAGCACCCCTGTGTGGTGGCTTCCAATTGCCTGTAACTTCAGCTCCAGGGGATCTAACACCCTCTTCTGGCTTCTGCAGGCACCTGCGCTCACCTGTATACTCTCTCTCTCTCTCTCTCTCTCTCTCTCTCTATATATATATATATATATATATATATATATATATATATACATATATATATATATACATATATAGTGCTCAGCAAAGCAGTAGTAATGGCGGTGTGTGCGCTAGAGTGAAGGAAGGCACTGGTGGGGAAGGACTTAGAGGACAGCCGTGCTAGGGCTCCCGAGAGACCTGCTAGAGAACAGGAGTCCCGGGGCAAGGGGAGTCAAAAGTCGGGGGAAGAAGGGATGTAGGTGGGAAAGAATCTAAGGCACAGAGCAGGAAACAAAATCCATATTCAAAAGTGGTCGAAACTGGGCCCGGGACGCCAGGAATGGAATCCAAGGATGTGCAGCCATAGTTCTCCAGGAGCAAGGGAGGAAGGTGGAGGCCAACCACACCAGAGGAGGAGAAGAGGCTCTCGGTGATGGAGCCTGGCAAGGATGGGCGTGATGGTGAGGACGGTGGACCGCAGTCTGCACGCTCTAGGGAGGCCAGATGTGCCAGTGCCTGGTGAGGCCCCTGAAGGGACAGGAAAGGATTGACGGCTCCCTCACCCCTCAACCTGTTTCCAACTGGGAGGGTGGAGCTGTGGAAGGATGTCAGAATCCGTCAGAGAACATTTGAAAAAAATAGCACATGCTGTATCCTGGGTACTCTGACTCAGTTTCTCCAGGGTGGGGCCTGGGCATAGGTATTTTGAAATAAGTTCCCACAGTGTTTCTGATCCAAACACATTCTCTCTCTCTCTCTCTCTCTCTCTCTCTCTCTCTCTCTCTCTCTCTCTCTCTCTCTCTCTCTCTCTCTCACCCATGGGACCTGCCTGCGGCTATTTTCAGCAGCCCCACTGCTGCCCCATCCTGGGGTTATTTGTAGTGGAGGCAGGAGGATTATTTCCATGTCCTCACCTCTCCACCTGCCACGCCCAAAGGGTCTTAGATGATCTGACAGCCAGGACATGGAGCCTGGGCCGTAGCCAGGGCACAGATGCCTGTTTCTCAATTAGGAGCCAATGCTAGGGCCAGAGAGGAAAGGAGATACTGGCATCCAGTGATTCCTGTCCCTGTACAGTTCTGTGCAGATTCCTGGATGCCCTTGATAGGAACTCTGTGGGAAGAGGTTACAGTGGGGGATGGGACCCTGAGTGAGTCTGAGAAGGACGGAGGCTGAGCTGAGGTTGATGATGAGGGAGCTGGACCAGAAGCCAAGCCAGGCCTACTGTCACTTGGAGGAGGCTGTGCCATTGAATTCCTTCTCTGGTGAATGACCCTCCTTCTAGGCCCTGACTTCATCTTCATGAAACCTTTCTAGGTCCCAGGCCTCACAGGGTTTCTTTGCTAGGCTCGTGGCCCATATGCCTTGTGTCTAGGATTAGACTGCATGCGTCTCAATTGTCTCACCAACAACAGATCTGCAAAGCCCAGGGCAACCCCAGCATGGCACTGCCCTTCTCTGTTCCTGGACTCCCAGCATGCCACATAAAGCATACGGGAGTATGTATTAACTTTGTGAGCTCAAGGCAAGATGAGGGTGAGTGAGTCCCAGTGGGAAGCCAGGGTCCTGGAGTTCAATTCCCCATTGTGGCCCCTTTGTCTGGCTCTTGGAGACCTAGCATGGGGGGGGGCAGAAATACAGGTTATTCCAGTGACTCTTCTCTCCATCGGGCTATGTGCCTTGGTCCTATGGTAGTGTCTGAGACCACCTGCCACAGTACGCTCGCTGCCTGTTGAGTGCCTGATTCAAGCAGCCAGAGGCTTCTCTGAGGTGCTGATTGGTCTGTACATCCCTTGAGACCTAGTGAGGAGGCTACTTCACTGGAAAAGGGTGAAGATTGGTACATCAGCTGAAGGGAGTGACTCCACCTGACCAAAGGAATCTTCCTGAAGGGGAGGGAGGTGAGGAAGGCCTTGGGAAAGGACCCATGGGCCAGAATGGTCTTTGGAGGTGGGAAGGACTACGGTGAAGGAGTGGGTAGCCTACGACAGAGGCTGTGAGACTCGCTTGCCTTTGAGGAGATAGGGACCCCAGAGGCTGTGGAGTCTCAGGTCCAAGAGACGAAAGAAAGGGTGTAGTTGAGGGACACATAGCAGTGACAGCGCCCATGGAGCTTTTCAATCTGTATAGCTCAGCTTCCTCTCTGGCCTGCGGATCCTTGGTAACCTGAGGTAAGGCCAGAAGCTCTTCCAGGTGAGGGCAGGAGCATGGTGACAAAGCTACCTCTCAGCCAGGGCTTGAGTGGCTTCTTAGGTCCCAGGTCCTCTGCCCACCTGTTGTCCATTCTGCTGTGAAGGACTCATGTGTGATTGTGTGGTTGCTTAGGACTGGAGGACGGTATGGGTGCTGGACAGAGAAGGAGAGCCCCTGCCTCCTGCCCGGCGACTACAGAAAGGTGTTGTTCGAAATCCCTGTACTCAGGGCTGGGGAGACAACGCAGTCAGTAAGATGCCTGCACACACGCATGAGGACCTGAGTGTGAGCCTCAGACACATGGGGGTGAGGGGACAAGCCGGGTCTGGACCGGGAGACGGTTCAGCGGTTAAAGTACTTGCCATGCAAACAAAAAGCCAGAGTTCAGACCTCTGGAATCCAAGTCTCAGTTTGTTTCCTGTTGCAGGATAAAGAGCATGACCAAAAGGACTTTGGGAAGGAGAGAGTTTATTTGGCTTACATGTCCCAGTCAGAACCCATCATTGAAGGAAACCAGGGCAGGGAACTGATAGAAGTAGGAAGCCAGAGGTAGAAACTGCCGCAGGGGCCACGGAAGAACACTCAATGGCTTGCTACTTAGGGCTTGCTCAGTTCGCTTTCCTAGAAGACATGGTCCGGCCTGCTTGTGGTGGCACCGTCCACAGTGATCTCAACCCTCCCATGTCAATCATTAATCAAGGGAATTTCCCACAGATATGCATACATATGGATCAATCTGGTAAAGGTGATTCCTTAAGTGAAGTTCCCTCTTCCCAGTCTGTATCAAGTTGACAAACAAAACTCTAGCATTACATTACAGCATTCAAATAGGCATGGTGGGCCATTGGTTATTATAGCACTCAAAGGGCAGTGATAAATCCCTAGAACAAGCGGGCTGGCTAGGCTAGCTGTAGAGGTGAGCACTGGGTTCAACGGAGAGCCCTTGCCTCAACAAATAGTTGGAGAATGATTGAGGAAAGGCACCTGCCTCAACTTTAGCTTCTATGTGTATGAGCACCTACACACACACACACACACACACACACACACACACACACACACCACATACATACACATGAGGAAAAAAACAAAGGCTTGGTGGCATGTACCTACATTCCAGTGCTGGGAAGTAGGGACAAGAGGGTCTGTGGGGCTCCCTAGCCATCTAGCCTCAACTACTTGGAGAGTTCCAGGCCAGTGAGAGACCCTGACTCAAAAACAAGAGACAGCACCTGAGGAATAACACCTGAGGTTGACCTCTGATTTCCATACCTATACATACATGTGTGCATGTGTACCCTCAAGACCTTACACACACACATCTCATTCAAGGGACAAGTGCAAGTGGAGAAGCTTCTAGAAAATTGGTCGCTAGCAGCCTCAGATCCAGACTAGAGATGATAAGACAGGTACCTCTGGGGTGAATGGTTGTGTGAACACAGGCCCTCTGTGAGAACTTGGAACCATCTTTTCACGTCCCTGGGAACCTTCCCAGGACATGAGTCTGCCCCATACTCTCTCTCTTTCAGGCCATTCTCTTTCGCCTGATTTTTCCAAATGGGAAGCAGCACTTAGAAACATAGAATCATACACCACACAAAACTGCACAAAGACTCACAGGCACATGTTGAGCAACTTCATCTGCAATAGCTTGGAACTGGAAACAACCCAAATATCCACCAAGAGGTGTGTGGGTAAACACATGCTGGTATGTCCATTCAGTAGATCATTAGTCAGTAGTTAAAAGAAATGAGCTACTGAGTCATGCAATAGCTTGACAAGATCTTGAAACAATTATGCTGAATGAAAGATGCCAGGCCCCAGACAGTATACAGTGTCTGACTGCATTTACATAAAGCTCTAGGAAAGGTAAACAAAGTCATGGTGACCGAAAGCAGAACCCAAAGCAGCGATGGGGCTGGCAAAGGTGGCTCTCTGTCCTCAGCATCTGTGCAGGACTCACTATGCAGCAAACAGACAGTAAGCTGTGCCTACGGCCAGCTCAACCATAACAAGACAATGTGATAAACCCAAACCATAGAATCCCAAGAAGCCTGTAGAAACAAGCTTGAGAGACAGCCCTAAAGGTATCCTGGGGGGTAGTTAGGTCTAGACTGCCCTTGAGAAGTAAGTGGCTGGGATGGGGAAGAGTATTCCAAGTGTGTCTGCCATGGGCACAGAGATAACTAGAGGATGACAGTGGTGTCATGGGGGTTTCCTGAGCTTGTCTGTACCATCATACGTGATACCTCCTGTGCTCCTAGCCAACTGGAAGTAGAAATAAGGATGCTCAGGTTTTCAGAAATGCCCCCAGCCCTCACCTGCCTCTCACGGGCTGAGTCAAGAGTGTGACTTCAGAAATCACTCTGGCAGGTGGGCTCCTCTGGGATCTGTTATGAACCCCACCAAACTCCTGCACTGGGCGGTTCAGGCTTGGACAAAGCCGTGGAGAAAGGAGTAAACAAGACCAGCAAGGGGAGGGGGTTGTTTGCTGAGTGCGTTAGCTGACCGACCTGAGCTGGCCCTGATGGTCCCTGGGGGCCACAGAAATGAATCAATCCGGCAGAGTGCAGACCTTGCTGGGCTCTTTAGGGACAAGCCAGCTGTGTTCCCCACACACAGGGTGGCCTTGGGCAGCAGAGACAAACTGTGTTGCAGGCTGTGTGTGGCCAGAGCCGACCTAGCTCATGACCTGCCTTGAGTCCCCCCTCAGCCAGATTTCATGAGGTACGGCCTCTCGCCAAGGCAGACTTGCCACCCACCCTGAAGCAACAGAGTCCTCTGATACTACAGAGACCAGCTGTCCATGGGCAAGGAGGATCCGCCCAGCGGCTTTGTCCTGACATGCCCTTTCCTGGTGGATCCGCCATGGTTCCCAAGAACATTCCCCTGCCACACAGACACTCCCCGCTTGCTGCTGATGCCCACATCTAAGCCATCGTCTGTCCACCCCACCCCTCACTCCAGAGAATGGCTCATTCCTTGTCATCTCTGAGCTCCAGCTAAGCAACAACCAGCAGCAAGGGACGAGAAATGGCTGTCACTGAAGTACCTGCCGCGTAAGCAGAGGCCCTGAGTGCGGTCTCTGGAAGCCGTGTAGAAGGCGGCAGAGACAGGAAGATCCCTGCGGCCTGCTGGCAGCCAGTTTAGCTGAGTTACTAAGCACCAGGTTCACTGAGAGACCCCATCTCAAAAATAAGGTGAAAAGCAATAGAGGAAAACAACCCACATGGACACTCGTCTATAGGCACACGTACATATGTGGACGGACACACACACACACACACACACACACACACACACACACACACACACACACACACACACTCCAGTCACCATGCGTGGCTGGGACACTTCCCCTGCTCTGCTCGACTCCTTAGGGTTTTGTTTGTTTGTTTTTAAGTTGAACTATCATTCTATCATTCTAAAGTTTCGAGCCTCTCTTTCTCCAAGGCTGCTGTTTAGCTCAACTAGCCTTAGACAGGTCCCAAGGACTCTGTCATTGGAAAGATGGCTGCCCCCAGCTCTCCAGGGCAAACTCATTCACCCTACCTGGAGATCCCTCTATTGATCATCTCCCTAGTGGTTCAGCTTGGTGCAAAGCTTGCTTTCCCAGTCACCTTCTCCACCCCAGGGAGGGCCAGAGTCATTCTTTTCTTGTGGCAAGCCAACAATTCCTATACGAAGCATATCCCAGGCATCCAGGTCCTTTCCATGAGGATTATTCCTTTCATGATAGATGATGTCACAGTGGCCATGATCTGGGAGAAGAGAGAAAAGTACCCATTGCAATCTATATGTGAAAGGCCAGGTGGGACCTAGAGACCCAAAGTGGATGGCTGTGGAAAGCTGGGCACACAGAGCAGGATATACGCTCCTTCTTATGGACGGGATGTGGCCCGGCCAGTTCTGACAGGCCTTCTGCCAACAAGGCCTTGTGTATTAATTTCTTTTCTCCTTGCTGCACCTTAAGGAAGGAAGTCTTTATCTTGGCTCACAGTCTGGGGGTACCATTTATTGTGGTAGGTAGGGCGTGGGGGCGGGAGCTTGAGACGGCTGCTCACATCATAGCATATCCATAGTCAGGAAGCAGAGAGAAATGAATGCTGATGCTAAGCTTGCATCTGTTTCCATGGTGATCCTAAATCTCATCAGCTTGGCAGCCAAGACCGACTACCATGCCCTGGAATTTCTCTTTTCCTAGCTCCCTCTATGTATGGGCACATGTATGTGCACAGCTCAGCCATTGTGGATGTCCCTCCACAGGACACAAGGCGTCAGAAGGTTTGGTGAAATGTGGCAATTCATAGCACAGTATAGGCAGATCCACCTGTGGCCCTCCACTTGTCCCTCTGAAATAGAAGAGGTGGGTTTAAGCCCTTTGTGTGCTAAAGATGTCAGAGGTATCAGGAAGATGGATTAAATGGTGTTTGTGAAATATCAGAATAGTCCCCGGAACAGAGGCCCTGAGCTCTAGCCATGCCAGTTGCTGTGGGTAGCCCAGGTTCGGAGACTGGAGGATGGAAAAGCCCTGTTCCCACCATGTCATACACAGTTAGAAGAGGGAGGATACTGCAGAAAAAGGCTTTGGACCAAAAGTTTTTCCACTGATGAATCAGCGGAGAGCGGTAACAGGAGCCAGGCTGGCCTGACCCCAGCCACCTCTGAGTCACAGCTGAGGTCCCTTGCTAATCTTAACCCCTCGGGATGACATGTTGGGACTTGCCACTCTGCATGGACCACCAAAATACCCTTAGGGTTGATGTAGCTCTGGACAGGCTTGGCTCATGCAGGCAGGAGCCGGAGAATGGAGTGAGGGTGGAGAGAGCTCCCCTGGGAACTGAGCTCTGTTCCCTGTGTACCCATGACCTTGAGCAGGATGAGCACCCTGGTCCCTGGCAGACCTGCCACTCTCCCAGATCAGGTCTGAGCTAGGCCCTGGAGAGAAGGGACCCAGGCTAAAGACTGCAGGCAGTCTCAGGCAGGGTCTGACCCTAGCCCTATCTCAGAAGTAGCTCTCCAAGTACTTGCCCTTCAAGGATGGGCAGCAAGTGACAGCCACCACAGCTTTAGGATCAGATGAGTTTATTTGTAGTGTGTTTTGGGACAAGTTGTTCCCCAAGTCCCCTTCCTATAGTACAGACACATGGCCAAGGCTTAAGGCATTAGACTCTGAAGTCATGCCAGCCTGCGTAAGGAGTCTGGTTCTGACGATGGCACCCTGGAACAAGTCATCTACCCTCACCAATTCTCTGTCTGCTTGTCTATGAAGCATCGTGACGGCACTCAGATCAGAAGAGCATTGTGAGGGGTGAGGAAGTGGTATGTATGCAATGCTCAGGGCAAGACCTGGCCCATCATGAATACTCACTAAACCCCAGCTGTGGGCCCCACCAGGTTCTCTGAGGAAATTGAGGGTAGCAAAGATGACAGCTCTCCGTCATCTTCTCCTCTCGTCAGCTCCTTTCCCTTAGACTTGGGAAAGACAGCTCCTCCCATAGAGAGGAGTTCAAGATGCACAGCCACGGGCAGGCAGAGCATAGGCAACTCCTGGGAGACAGGAGCAGAAGCCAGCCAGGTGCTGAGGCTGGGGAAGAAGGGCCTCAACAGCCTGAGTACCAGATAGCTAGGAAAAGCCTGTCCCCGACCTGTCTGAGGCCCAGGTTTCCCCCTCACTCTGAGCCGAGATCCTACCCTTCACAGAGCTTCCCCAGGTTCTGTTTCCACTGCTATGGCCTGATGAACCATCATGTCAAACTATCATGTGACTGTAGAGTGGAACTGGGAGGGGCCAGTGCCTGCCTGGTGTGCCGGAATCCCTGGGGTTGACTCCCAGCACTGCCTAACTGGATTGGGGTAGCACATACTTACTTCACTTAGAACACTGACGCCCAGAAAGACTAGACTGACGCAGGTCAGCCAGACCTCTGGTTCCTCTCAAACTCTGTGGGTGCTGGAACCCCATTGTCCCAGCAGTACAGTCTGAAGCGCAGCAGGAGCCCTCTTCCACCTGTGGATGTGTGTGAGGATGCAAGTTCTCCACCCAGGAACTTGGAGGAGGCCAGGAGGGATGAAGGTGTCTCCTCCTCCTGGGAAGATGAGCTAAGCAAGACTCTAAACATGGAGCCTCTTGGGGCGGGGGGCAGGTACAGAGCCTCTCACCTGGGTGGGTCATCACATTGTCACCTTTCCATCAGGTGGACCCTGGAGCACGTGGAACTCTTGGGTGCCTGAGGGGAGATACTGTGAACACGGGAAAGCAGGGTACTGGGAGTGTAGTGTTGAAGAAGACTGGAGACAGCAGACAGCTAGGTAGCAGGGAGCCGGAGAGAACATTACCATGGAAAAGCAACTCCAAGTGGAACCTCTCGATTCTAGGTGGGACCCCTCAATTCCCACCCTCCCTGAAGTTCAGCAGGCTTCCAGACTATGGGAGAGTGCAGCTAAAATGGAAGGGGCGGGGGGATGAGCAATCCCTTGACCGAGAGAGCTTTGACTGGGGTCAAGGGAACAGCTGGGAACGCCACAGGCACATCTGGCCGCCGGTCCAAGGGAGGGTGTGCCTGTAGCCGGCTCGGAGCCAGGGACGTGGTGGAGACAGATAGAGCCCAGTTTACTGTCCAGCGGAGGTGTTGCCACAGGAAGGCGGCTGGGAAGGAGGAGGTTCCCCAGGCGGAAACAATTTATCTGGGGCAGGAGGAGCAGCTGGAGAGGGAGGCCAACTCGGCTTGCTTGTTCCCAAGGCCAAGCAGGACGTGAGGAAGGACTGACCCGTGCCAAAGTGGGCCAGCAGAGCTGCCTCTGCCCAGGAGTGTAGCTCCATCAGCCGCTGACCCGCTCAGAGAAGAGCTGGGCCCTGTTCTCTTCCCCATCTGGGGCTGCCTTACCTCAGAGACACCCCCTAGACTTCAGGCTTTGTCTGCTACCGAGAACACTGTGAGCAGCCGCCACATGTCCAAGACGAAGAAGAAAAGGCATAGGGATCCCATTAGAGGAGCAGGGCCAGACTTCACCTCACCTCCACTCTTAAAACCCACTGGTCAAACACTGAAACGGTGGCCCCTACCTCCAGGAATGTCTCCCCTCTGAAAGGATGTCCTGTATCTCATCTTACCCATGCCTTAGAAGGCACTTGCACCTCTTGTAAGTCAGGGACCCTGCCTTTTATCTCTTTGTGTCTCACTTGGGACAGGAGAAATAAATGAACAAGAACGTCATGTCTAATACATGTCTTTTTTCAGTCCTGTGGCAATCCTGTGGAGTGCCTACGACCTCCTTATGTAGCCCACGGGCCTCAAACTCACTATCCTCCTGCTTCAGTCTCTTTGAGTGTTGAGATTCCAGGCATTCACAAACAAGGCAACTAGAGAGGGGGTTTTAAACAGAGAGGCAATAAAAAATTACTATCAAGGGGCTGGAGAGATGGCTCAGCGGTTAAGAGCACTGGTATTCTTCCTAAGCTTATCTGCCTCTGTACTAAGAGATGGCCCAAATATGCCTTAAAAAGTAACAAAAAAATGGCCGCTGAGCAGCTCCTTAGATCCTGATATTTTACAGTTATCTAATTTCTGCCAGCGGACAGGCAAATGGAAAGAGTTGCCCTATGTCATAGCTTTCTTCTTTCTCAGTGCTAAACCATCTCTTCTGGATTCCTTCTCTCCTGCTCATATGCTCCTAGCTATGCCTAAACCGGAGGGTTCTCGGACTCCGGAATCTCTGACTCTAGATCCCGCTAACGAACCTCCACCTATCCGACCTTCCACTCCCACCCCTACTACTGCATCTGTTCCTTCAGCTCCTCTTCCAGATTCTTCTTCCTCTAAAGCCGTTTCTTCCTCAGCAACGACCATTTCCAAAGGCCCTGCCCTGGCTCCAACCTTCACTTCTCCTGCCACTCGCTCTCAGACTGCTGAAGGGCCTGACCCCAGCCATTCAAACCTGTCAACTGTTCTCCCTTTGCGAGAGGTGGCCGGTGTAGATGGATTGATTAAGGTCCATGTTCCATTCTCTCTCACAGAACTCTCTCAGATAGAAAGTAGGCTGGTTTCTTATACTTCTAATTCTGCTTCCTTTATTAAACAGTTTCAATATATATATATAAAAAGATAAGAAATCAAGGCTTAGAGATGAGCAGACAAGCCTAAAGTCATATGATCTAAGGTTAGGCACTGTGTTGATTTCCAAGTTCAGATCCAGAATTCACACAGTGCCCATGTGCGTCAGTAAAGCTAACAGAAATCTTGCTGCAAAAACAAAGAGTCCCGCATCCTACTGCAGCAAAGGGTTCTTCCTCTCACTTAAGGTTTACTTGTTCATTTTTAAAGATTTTTTAAATGATACGCATGCATGTGTGCCTCTGTGTGCATGTGTGCACCTGAGTGCAGTCACTTGCAGATCAGAAGAGGACATCAGATCCCCTGGAGCTGGAACCATAGACAGTGGTGAGCTGCCCATGTGGACGCTGAGAACTGAACCTGGGTCCTCTGCAAGAGCAGAAAGCACTTCGGACCATTGAGTCATCTCTCTAGACCCTCAAAATCTGAAGCTGGGCCTACCAGAACCATCTTCTAACACCTTCTTGTTTGGGCTACTCTGGGCCCGAAGTGGCTTTTCCTGTCTCTTCACTCACTGGGAGCAGGTGGCAAGCCAGTGGTCTGCTCGGAGCTGGCCGTTTGACTCCACTCACCTACAGGGCGTGGAGGAAATCAGGGAGCAGATGGTATTCTGGTGGGTTCCACTGCCTCTGGAACAGCCATGGGAGACACCAGCTGCTGGGCCATTAGGCAGCCCAAGTACTGCAGGATTCCCTGCACCTCTGATACGCTTACAGGCTGCAGGACCTTTGCGGGCCCTTGTGTGTCACAGCGATCGCCAACAGACATTATGCTGAGCTCCGGCAGCTGAGGTGAGCTTGGGGCTCTGCCTCGGGTCAGCCTGAAAGAATCCCATGGGAGAATTCCAACGGGTTCAAATCCACGTTGTTTTTTTGTTTGTTTTGAGGTCCTTGCTGACCCCAAATTGTCTATAAACTTTTGATCTTTCTCCTGCCACCTCCCAGGTATTGTGATTGCAGATGAGCACCATGGCGACCCGTTTATGTGGTCCTGGGACTCGAATCCAGGGCTTTGTGCATGCTAAGCAAGTGCTCCACCCACTGAGCCACAACCCGTGTTTCCTTACTTATTTTTTAAGATTTTTTTTTAATTGTGTGCATGCATGTGTGGCAGTGTATGCCTATATGCACTTGAGTGCAGTCGTCGGCTGAGGGCAGAAAAGGACACCATTTGTTTCCTCTCTAAGTAACATCCTCCCATCACCACCTACCAGGAACACCTCCAGAGCTCATGGTGACTGGTGCTTTCCTTGTGCCCTAATCCCCGACAAGGGCAGCACGCTCCCCACCCTTGTGTCAGCATGTGGATATGGGGGGAGACCCCATGTGGTGAGGAGCTGGGCCAGTGCTGCGACTTGGCTTGTCCTCAGCCATGAGAAGGCCTCAGGTGCCACTCTCTTCCTCCTCCTCCTCCTCTTCTCCTGCCTTGGTCCTGCTCCACAGGCACACCTTAGTCAATAACAATCTTAAACAACCTAAAGGCGCCCGGGAAAGCCATCTTTTCTATTCTGCCCAAAGGTGAGCCAAATTTCCATTTCAGAGATAGTGCCTAGATCTCCAGCCACTGTTTTGAGACCATGGGGGTTAAACTTGATGTACCGAGATTGGCAGGCCCAAAGCATGCAAGAGTGCAGTATAATTCCTTCTGCTTCTGTCCACTCCCCTCTGCGGTCCTCATCTGGACATGCTGTTCATCCTCAGTCACATCTCCATGATATAGAAATGATGAGATAAAAGGGTAGATTATTGAATCTGCTTTAATCCAAAAACAACTATTAATTTCAAAATATTTTACATTGGTATGGATGTTGGTTTATTGATACGAATTTAAAGTTAATTTTGTTATACTGTATATATGTTTCTACTTTTGTTTGGGGCATTGTGTTTATGCAGCTCATTTTAAAATGTAATATATAATTAAGAAGTACAAAATAACTTTGCTTTTTTTTTTTTTTTTTTTTTTGAGCTGAGGACTGAACTCAGGGTCTTGCACTTGCTAGGCAAAACGCTCTACCACTGAGCTAAATCCCCAATCCCACTGAGGACTAGGCCCTCTGGATACAGAAGATAATTTTTTGGCTTGAACTGTTGGTGTGGCACCCAGGCAGGAGGATCAGGATCTGTACCTGGTCTACAGGCAGGCTTCTGGGAATCCAGTGCCCGTGGTGTGACACCTTGCACAGCCTTGGTGCAGTGGGAAGGGGCTTGAACCTGGCTAGGCTCAGTGTGCTGGGCTCTGCTGACTCCCCATGGGAGGCCTCGATTTGGTGATGTGGGGATGTGGGGTGGCTTGGGAAAGAGAGCTGGGGGGTGAGAGGAGGGAGCAGTGGGGATCTGTGGATGGTATGTGGAGTGAGTAGAAAATTTCTTTATTTGGTTTTTTGAGACAGGGTTTCTCTTGTGTAGCTTTGCACCTTTCCTGGAACTCCCTTGGTAGCCCAGGCTGGCCTCAAACTCACAGAGATCCGCCTGGCTCTGCCTCCCGAGTGCTGGGATTAAAGGCATGCGCCACCACTGCCCGGCCGAAAATTTCTTAATAAAGGAAAAAAAAAAAAGAAGTACAGATAGTCATCTATAATAGCCAAATTTATAGTCATGTTAAGTATGTTTTCAAGGTCATACACAGCTATATTTAGATAGATAGATAGATAGATAGATAGATAGATAAATAGATAGATAGATAGATAGATAGTCTTCAAACACTTCAAAGACCTACAGACTATGGCATTTAATATGTTTAATAACCTAAGGCTTTTCATGACAGTGAGACACATCTGCCCCTGACAGCACCAATCTACTTCAGAGAAGATGATGGGCATCAAAGAATCTTCATATTGGAGTTTACTTTTTGTGGCAAAAGCTAGCCATTTGGGTAAGAAACTGCCCTTGCCTCAACTGCTGACAGCATGCTGTCCAAACTAGACAAGCAGGATACAAGAAAAGTGACTGCTGAAATTTGCCAAGACAGGGTAGGGCAGTCCTTCACAATTTCCTGCTTCTTAGAAATGTCTTTCAGATATATTAGTCCTGTAAGCTGAAGCTGGATGCACCAACATTATAGAAGAACTTTGGGTGACTGTCCAGGCAGCCAGATGTCCCTGTGGTTAGGTAACATTATACCCTTCTGGGGTCTATGAAGGAATTAAAGACTAAATAATTAGACGTAAAGTTTTCCTTAATTATGATAAAAAGGTAAATTAAGTATAAAACTTTAGACTCACAAAGATAAGATAAATAGTATTTTCTCTAAATTTGCCATACACAAATGGACTACATATTGTAACTGTAATTCTTACTTGATAACTGTATTTGTTGTATATAATTTTATTATGTTAAAGTCAAAACCTTCCTTCTTAATTAAACAAAAAGGAGGAGATGTGGAATATTCCTTTACATTATGTGAAGATATGTCATTGTGATTGGTTTAATAAAAAATTAAATGGTCAATAGCTAGGCAGGATTTTCGGGACAGAGAGAATGCTGGGAAGAAGAAGGGCAGAGAAGCCAGACAGACACGGAATGAGTTGGACACACAAAAGGAGATAGAGGTAAAATCCCCGTGGTAGAATGTAGAATAATAAAATATGGGTTAATGTAAGCTATAAGAGCTAGTTAGGACCAAGCCTAAGCTATAGGCTGAGCTTTCATAATTAATAAGAAGTCTCCCTGTTGGTTATTTGGGAGCTGGCTGGTGGAACAGAGAAAGACCAGCTACATCTCCATCCTGACACAGCCCGTTACCCTGTTTGAAGGCCTTCCTTGATCCTTTACACAAATTCTTGTTCATCCAAAGAGTCCAGCATGGGAAATTATTTCTCTTATTACCGGAACCGGTCAGAGCATGATGAATTTGTTTCATTTTTCTGTAGTTCTACTTTTAGCCCTCATTACCCACTCCAGAAACTGTCACCTGGACAAGAGTGCAGGTTCCTTGAGGAATGGGATGGGGGTCTTAGTCACCTTTGAAATTCCAGCAGAGTGAATGCCCAGTCATGTAGAAGCCGTTGCTTTCCCCTTGGGTATGGGTTCCTGTCTAGTAATTCACTGCAGAGTGACAAAACCTGGCTGGGAAAAATAGAGATGGCATGCATTTATTTAATTACAGATTGGAAACTGTGCTAGAACTCAGAGGAGTCAGCCGGTCTCTGTGCCACCCAACGTCAGTCTGGTTGAGTCAAAAGTAGGGTCTTGAGTAACCTGTAGATCTGTCTATGTGCATGTCTGGCCGGGTGATGCTGAGTTTTTGACTGTGTCCAAGCTGGGTTCCTTCAAACATGGAGGTCAGGTGCTAAGGGTTAGCCTTCCCAGAGAGCCAGCAGAAGTTGCACAGATTCCAATGACCTCCTAGCAGCAACACACAGCATAATTTCTACCATCACAGTTTCCTCATCAAGATTTCATAAAAGCTGGTTCAAGTTCAAGAGTAAAGGAAAGCATATGGTCCTTCTTAATTCTCAAATAAGGTCCCAGAAGCACACGCACACAGGGTCAGAAATGTTGCCTGGTCATGTTTTAGGAAAATGCAATGGAATATGTTTCTGAAAGATTTTATTATTTGTTTTATTTCATGGGTATGGTGTTTTGCCTGAATCTGTGTTTGTGACCATGTGTATGCAGTATCCCAGGAGGCTAGAAGAGGGAGTTGGGTCTCCTGGAACTGGAATTACAGATAGTTGTGAGCTGCCATGTGGGTGCTGGGAATTGAACCCAGGTCCTCTAGAAAAGCAGCTAGTGCTCTTAATTGCTGAGCCACCACTCCAGCCCCCTAATGGGATGTTATAAGGCAGCTCTTGCCTGTTTTCCCCTGTAGACTCTGGTCTTCCCTCTGGAAAGGTGTACCCAGTCTCTGTGCCCTAGTGGTCTGCTTCTTTGAATCTGGCTTATGGGTTAGTGGAGTGAGCCAGTGATGATCTGACAGAACTGGGTTCATGACCCCGCTGAGCCACATTCTGACTGAGTGAACTGTGGGGTCCTCTGGACTTCACTCCTTCCCTCCACAAACAAAGAGCTAATGACACCTCACCAACAGCAAGGAGTTGTGCTAAGGGCTTGGAGAAGCCCAGGCTGAGGGTGGTGATCTTGGACACCAAGATACAACAGGGAAGGAGTGAGTCTCCATCAGGGTTTGATTTCAGAAAGCAGAAGACCCCAGTGCTCTGCTGAGCACAAAGGACCCAACCATGGGAGCAAGATGGAGGCTGGTCTGGAAAATGCTTCCTGGATGTGGTGAAGTGTCCAAGAAGTCACTGGTACTCTGCCACTGAATTTCAGCACACAGGGAGCTGATGACTGCTGTAGTGGTCACTGGGAGCTCACCACACCTTCCTAGTTCTCCCCAGACACGTCTAGATTTTTCTCCTCTGTTCTCTGGACTCAAGTGACCATAAGGCTCCACGAAACACAGGCCAGCCCCCAGCAGAGGTGCAAAGGATTTTCTGTGTCTTCCCCTTCTCTTATCACACCTCACATCAGGTTTCTCTGTTATCAAAGTGTGGCAAACAGGGATCAGTCATGCCAGCCACCTATGTGATATGAAATTGTATGTCACTTGGCCTAGTAATGCCCATCCTAATGGCCATGACTGGGCAAAGAATGTGGCTTGCCCAGAGCTGGTCTTACAGTAGTGGGCAGGTTAGGGTTAGGCTATGAGACTACCTTCCAAGCCAAATTCGCATCTAAAATCCTAGCCTCCGGGCAGCCTAGGAAATGTGACTGCAGCAACCCTGATTCTTCAGTAGCAGTAGGGACCATCCCAGGATGGATGCTGAAGGCCCGTTGATGATGCAAACAGTTCCTGGGGTTTCTGAGCACTGCAGCTCAGAGGCATGTGTGGGGGGGTGTCTGCAAGCTGAGAGGAGGGCAGAACAGGAAAGAGAGGGAGAAATGAGCCTCAAAAGTCACAGGCCTTATAAAGTCAAAGTTTGCGTGTGTGTGCATATCTATGTATGTGTGCATATGTGTGTTTTGTATGTATGTGTGGTGGTGGTGGTGGTGGTGGTGGTGGTGGTGGTGGTGGTGGTGGTGGTGTGTGTGTGTCCTATGTGATGCTTGGAAACATTTAGATATTTCTGAGTCTGAGGATGAACCTCAGTTGGTGGAGTGCTTGCCCAGCATGCACATCTTCAATCTAACACTGCTGAAATCTGGCATGGTGACACATAACCGTAACCCCAGCATTTGGTAGATGGGGACAGGAGATTCACAAGCTGAAGGTCATCCTTAGCTACGGAACAAGAGGCCACCATGGGCCACATGATATCCTGTCTCAACACAGACTTCTACTCACAGCTGAGCAGAGGCACTGTGGTTGTCATTTACCCAGTGCAATGTGTCATTTATCCAGGACCATTTCCATGGGACTGGAAACTGTGTGTGGACAGGGATAATGTCTCGCCTCCACCATGGTGATGGGCACCAGTAAACACCCAAGAACTCTCTCTTATGCAGAAAGGAGCCTGAGTTGGAGAAAAAGACCCAATGGCCCTTCCCAGTGTGGTCTGATTAATCTGAGCCTGGTGGGGATGCCTCCTCCCCGGGTCTCAATCCTTCACTTCTCTTAACGTGGCCCAAGATTATATTAGTCTCCTTGGCAGCCACAGCACACAGATGATTCATATTGAGCTTGAGGTCAACTGCAGTCTCTGGGTCTGTTTCACATGAACAGCTATTAAGTAAGGCAGGGCTTCCCCATCCGTCCATATGCAGTTGATTTTTTGAGCTAAATGTCTTATGTAACATTTCATCTGACCGGGTGATGGCCCCCTTTCCAGAGTCTCCAGATCTATTCAAATCCTTGGTCTGTTGACTCAGTGTGCTTATTCATCCCTTCAGCCTATGTCCTCCACCTCTGTACCACAAAGGACTCTGTCTTTAGATGACAAAACTCTTGAGCAAGATGGGCTGGAGGCTGAGATGGACTTATTTCCTGGTGTAAATTGGGGGAAGTAATTTGGTTATAATGGCACATCTCTGTGGCCAACTTGACTGGATTTGGAATTATCTAGAAGGCACACCTTTGAGCACATCTGTGAAGGAGTTTCCAGAGAGGATGAACTGGGGAGGAAAAACCCACCCAGGGTGGAGGTGAGCCATCCCAGGAGCTGGGGTCCCTGACTGAGTAAAAGGGAAAGAAGAAAGGAGGATGAACAGTACTAGCTCCGCCTCCTCCCACTGCTTCCGGATTGGATGCGATGGGACCAGCCATCCTCTGCTCCTGTTAGCATCCCTTCCCCACCATGATGCTCCCTCAAACTGTGCGCCAAAGCAAACCTTTCTTAAGTTCATCCTTTCAGGCATCTAAAAGCAGCAGATAGCGAGGCGAAAACATGAGCTGTGCAGAATTTTGTTTGCTCATCCATATTGTCTACAGACTGTGGCAGAGACTGACACAGTGGAGCAACAAAAGACATACAGCTGCCTAGGCCTTTGGGCCCACACCAAAGTGGGAAGGAATCCAGCCAGGGGCACCTGCTCTTCACGAAAGTAGATTGTGCTGGCATCCCCACGCCACTCCTGGGCGCTCAGAGGCTGTTCTTCGAGGGATCAATATCTATTGAGAGTCATGAAGAAGTAAATTCTGAGACCTAGTAACCCCACAGCCCTGTTAGCCAGAAACGCAAATCCCAGAAACGGCCATGTGAGGTTCGATAAGTCCTTTCTCGCTGTGGAAGAACAACCGAGCCATTAAACAACTGAAAACCAACCCAAAGGCCCCCACATGCTGTGCTGTCACAGAGAAAAATCTGGAGAAAGAAATCAGAAAAAAAAAAAAACAACAGCATTTAAGACAAAGGTCAAATGAAGACACGTGATGGAGGAGGGGTCACATTTGGGGAAGGAAATGAGGTGGAGCACGGAGTTGCCTCCAGTGAGTGGTTGCCGGTTTCCACAGGACTGACCAAGAAGCCTCCTGTGGTGAACCTCAGGCTGCTCCCTGTGGAGACCTATGGGAGGCACCCACCAGCTGCTGCCTCACCCTGGCAGAGATTCCATGGCCCACTCCTCTGCACTTGGCAGTGATCCTGTGAGAGAAGCTAGGAGGTCCCTGGGAAGCATCTGGCAGCATGCCCAGTGGTATTCCACGGGGTGGAATGGAGGCCCCACAGTGATTGCACCCTCAGATCTGTTTCCCAGGGCAGTACTGATGGGTCAGAATGTCTGGGTGAGGAGCTAGGTGGGGCTGCATGGGACTGGTCTGGGCACAGTGGAGAAACCCGGCTGTGTTCTAGAACTGGGGTCCCATCTCCCAGTCTCCAGCATCTGAAGTCTACCTTGAAGATCTACCTTCGGCTTCCATCTTTTATTTCCCTCTAAACTTTAGATTCTAAAGGTTCAGTGGCCATTTGTCCCAGAGCTGACACGCGGTGCGTGTTAGTCTGGGAGAGACAACCGCGCTTCCCACACTCACTGGGACCTCTCAGGATGTTTCCTGGAGAACACTCCCACAGCAGACAGTTATCAGGGATGCTCAACCCCACTCTAAGATGGACACAAGGAAGGACAGGGCCACCTCTCTCCTCCTCCTGAAGTGTCCCTGAAACACTGTGTTTCTGATCTAAGGGCACGTGTGGCCTTTTCATGGAAGGAGATTGTTTTTGTCCTGGCTATCTGGACTCTTCCTCCTCCTCCACCTTGTTCCCTGTTCGGTGGGATGTCGTCTCCGGCTTGTTTTTTTGTATAGAGCCACGGGTTGAGTCATCTGCCTCGGGGGTATATTTTCTCCACTGGGAAAGTCATCTACTTTCTCAAGGTCCACCCTGCACAACTGGCTTCGGGGCCACTCCCTTCCTGTGACAGTGGCAGTGCCAGGGTGATAAAGCTCCTTTCCCCAGCCCTTATCACCTTCGCTTCTGCCAGCAGATATATGCCTCTTAGCTGGTCCGCCCGGGGCGAAGCCCACCACTTCCTCACACGGCCTTTTCAGCGATTAAGTTATCAACCAGGCAAGGACACAGCAAGTGCTTTGTGGACGTCCTTGTGGTCAAGAGCCGACTTCTGCCAGTTTGAGATCCCCAAGCTAGGACTTGGAGAAAGTTTCCCTTAGGCCTTCCACCAAAGGCCAGGGGCTTCGTCAGCTCCCGAGGAGAGGCCTGAGACAGAGAACTCAGCCGACACGATCCGCTCTTGAAGCCGTTCTTGTGATCTGTTGGAATCAGAGAGAAAGTCGAGCCAGGCTTCCATCACTTATTGGCTGTGTGGCTTGGGGCCAGTTACTCAGCCTCTCTGGGCTTCAGCTTCTGAGTCTGTAGACACTGGAGCTTTCTTGATCATTCCTCTGCATTTTGAAGGAAGTTGTTTTTGTTTTGTTTTGTTTTTCTCTTTTTTTTTTTAATATTTTTTACAGTTGCCATGGCTTATGGTCACGTGCATACACCACTGGCTATGTCTTAGTGACAGAGAGGCTACAGGTGTGTTGGGGGAGCCTGCATCTTAGAATCTACGGATTAAACTAATATTTTCCAATAGGATGTTTTGTAAGACTGACATGACTCATTATACGCAAAGCACCAAGAACCATGGTGGGCACACAGCGCTGCACATGTGTTAGCTTTTTGAGATGTACTCATAAGCAGTGTGACATCAACAATATGTGGGGACACTGCCCAGCTAAAAGGGCTTCACAGCAGAGTGCGCCCTGTCTAGCTCTGCTTGCCTACTGCACTGGAAGCCCTGTGGGATGATGATGTTTCAAGACAGAGGAAGCCAGGGTCCCAGACTACCAGGTGGAGGGAAGTCAGGAACCAACCAGGAACACCCAAGTCACATAGACAAAGCCCAGGCGAACGGAGCAGTAGCACCTAGGGCTGACAGATGACGACACCTCACTACACATTCAGTGCAGGCTGCAGGCACTGAGGGGGGGGGGAGCGTCTGTGGAAGGAGCTTGGAGAAAACCAGGAGCTTGACTTGTAAGTTGTGACTTACTTCTGCTCCAGCACCTCAGAAAAACGGTTGACAGCATGCAGCCTCCACTGGCCCCGTGCATTGCTGACTCCATATTGAAGTTTTCATCAAGGTACTGTCCACAGGACATGGGATATGTCTCTATCACGAGTTAGCGCCAAACCCTGGTCTCTTGGGGTTCCGCCGGGTGTGGTCCCTTCACAGCCCTCGCCCCCACGCTGTGGTCAGGCCTGCTCCTGCGGCCCATAGATCATCCTGACATCAAGAAGAGACCCCATTAATCACAGCACCTCATTTCATCGGCTGCACTACGCCAAGGAGGAAGCCCCCACAGAGCTGTGGTGGTGGCTGGGGGGTCAAGGACTACAGCCCAGCAACCAAAAGCAGAGGGGACTCCCAGGCTCTTACAGACTCCATCTGTGAGTGACAGAGTCTCTCTGTATCCCTGCAAGGATTCCGCAGGAAGCCATCAGGAGGCCAGTCCTGGGAGTGAGAGGCTTGCAGATCTCAGCACCATTACCTGGAGTGAGCTGTGAGTCATGTTTCTTTTTATTTAATTTTTTTTGTTGAAAAAAAAAAAAAGTCCCAACATACAAGGTTGATCTGCGTTTTTGTTCGGTATGCACAAGATTTCGTATGTGGCTGCTCCCCGGTTCACCTCTCAGATCATAAAACAGCCAGTGACTGAACACAGGAGTCCATCAAGTGGCTTTCAGGTCCTCTCCCCCAACTCCTCAGGGCCAGTTCCAAGGAATCCAAGTGACAAAGTACAGGTGCCCTGCAGCCAGGCCCCTGATGGCCTCACAGCTTCCTTGGCCCGAGGGAGGTTTCTCATAACTGCAGGCCCACAATTGGATGTGACATGTTGACCTAGGTTGAGCCTCCCAGACTCCCCAGAACGTGGCAACTGAACAGTCCACCCCCCACCCCGCCCCAGCCCTGGCCTTTGCCTGGTCCAGTGGTGGCTGGGCTCTGAGAGACCAGCTGGAATAAAGACTGTCCACAAGGAAATGGTCTGGCTTGGAGATGAGACGCACTCTTTGTACAGAGGCTTGTCTCTCCATCCCTCCCAGGACTGTTTCCTATAAACCCTTGTCTGCATTTTGGGTCCATAACCTCTTTACTCAACAAAACATAATGACCGGAAGAAAATAAATTTAATCCCAAAATACAGAAGAGGAAAACTGAAAATAATAGATAATTCATGAATGCATCCTAACTTCATTAACTGGATCCGTTGCAAACTTGTAGAATTTTCCTTCCATTTGAAAACAATTTGTACCTTCGATTTTCTCGCCTTGCATAGATTCCTGAGCACGAGGGTGGCTGGGAAGTCAGGGGCAATTGTAAACTGAGCCTGGAAACTACAGCCAAATCATTTCAAAAGCAAAATTATAAAAATTCTTTCCAAGTATTTTATAGCAAAATAATTCTGTTTAATGTGGGATTTGGGTGCATTTTAATTCTTTTATATACTCTGGGGTGGAACCTACAAAACTTAGACTGTCTGGTACCCAGGAAGGCCTCACATCCCCTGTCCTCCGTACTCCCCTCCCCCTCTTCCTCCGCTCCCCTTTTCTTCCTTCTCTTCAAACCCTCATCTTCTGCAGTTCCAAAGAAGCACCCAGTGAGTAATAATAATCCTGTGCTAATAATATCTCTTTATACAAAGACACTAATTTCTGGGGATGTGGTGGGGTACACATGTGTACACATACTGGTTGTCATTCCTCAGGTACTGCTCCTTTTTTTGAGACATGGTCTCTCCTCACTGGCCTGGAACTTGCCAAGTAGGCTAGGGTTAGCTGGCCAGTGAGCCCAGGGATCTGCCTGCTTTTCCCCTACCGCACCCCAGTCACCGGCATTACAAACACATGCTTTCATGCTCTGTTCTTTTAAAACAAAAAAACATGGTTTAAAAAAATAATCCCATTCCTCAAGACAAGCACTCCACTGACTAAGGTAGTTCCCCATTTCCAACAACACTTCTCAGATCCTCCCCAGGGGTGTACACAGCACCAGGAGGGGCCCCCATTTCCCTCTCCCTGGGCCAGTAAATGCTCAGTACCAGATAGATAGATAGGTATATAGACAGACAGACAGATAGATGATTCTAGGTATATTGAGGATAGTCAGATGGATTAAAGATGATAGATGGATAGCTGATAGGCAGGTAGATGGATGAGCAGATGGGGAGATAGAGGATGGAAGGATGGGTAGATGGATAGACAGATCAACAGACACTAAGCAAGATCTTCCCCTGGGGTAGATATCAAAGCAGAGACTCTGACCATGCCTGTGTCTCTGATTCAGCAGGTCTGAGGTGGAGCTGTGACTGAGAATTTCACCCCGGGCCATATCTTTGTTGTCTCTAATCCTTGCTCTGTGAGGGAACTTCACTGACTCCCCGGCCACAAACCCTTGGGTCACTTGCTACCTTCAAGGAACACTGGCCTCGATCACCAGAGTGAAGTCCAGTGGATACACAGTGGCACATCTGGTCGGGGAGAAGGTCAGCTGAGCATTTGAAAGTAGCTCCTTGGTAAGGCAGAACTTGGCTCGATCTGTGAGCCCTGCAGAATCTGAGTAGAGAAAGAGGAGGGCAGAGGCACCCAGGCTTGAGGACAGGGGCTTGGTGGCTCCCTGGTCCGCCTTCGAAGGATTAGTAAAAGAGGAAACAGAAGGAGGAAAAGAGGGAGTCGTCTCCAAGAGAGGCTTGAGACAACTATTCCAAGGATCTGAGTGGACTCCAGACTCTGAGTTCTGATGCCACTTTGGGGTTTTAGTCACGACTCAGAGCTCTGCAGATAGCCAGGCCCCCGAAGCTTATGGTCAAGTGTTTTCTGGGGCCTGGCCACCCAGGCAGAGTATCTGCAGGCAGCACACTGGCCTTGACCTGGACGCCAGCCTGCTGGGAAAGTGATCTCCCTGTGACTACCTGAGTGCCTGGCAGACCTGTCTCCAAGCCTGGGACCTCACTCGATCTCCTTATGAGCAGTTCCTTCTCCCCCCCCCTTCATTCTACACTCAGTTTTGCTAAGTAAGCACCCTCTCTCCTGCCCAAGCTCAGGTGTAGCATGAATCTTAAAGAGTCTTATTAATAAAAACAAACATGAAGCCAGGTATTGGGGTGAATGCTGGAAGATCAGAGAAGCAGAACAAGTCACAGCTACCTCACCTTGCCAGCTCCTGAGCTGATCCTGTTTCCTCAGACTGGAAGCCTCTGAGTCCTCACCCAAATGGATCTCAGCTGAAATGCTGCTCAAAAGCCTAAAAGCTTAACCAGCTGTAGTTCCTCATTCTCACGCCTTATATACCTTTCTGCTTCTTGCCATCACTTCCTGGGATTAAAGGCGTATGTCACCATGCCTGGCTGTTTCCAGTGTGGCCTTGAACTCACACAGATCCAGAGGGATTTCTGCCTCTGGAATGCTAGGATTAAAGGCGTGTGTGCCACCATTTTCTAGCCTCTGTATCTAGTGGCTGTTCTGTCTCTGACCCCAGATAAGTTTATTAGGGTTTATTGGGGAACACAAAACCACCACACTCAGGGGATACAGGGGGCCTGGTGCTCAACAGTGATGATAAGGATTTGGGGAAAATGAGGAAGAAAGTACCTCAGCCCCTCAGGAGTGGAATCCTGGCCCCAGAGACCTGCCAGTGCTTTGATCTTGTGTTTGGGTGTGGGGGATGACTGCTTGTTTGTCCTGACTGAGCTCCACTCTCTCTGTCAGCTCGAAGTGTTGAGACACTCACCTCAGAAATCCTTGACTGTCCAGGGAAGCCCTACAGGACCCGTGTGGTGGAGATACCTAGAAGCAGGAGAGTGCTCCACAACACGTGCGGAACTGACTTGGACAGGTTACAAGGAAGGAACTTGGTTCCCGAGCTGGGGGCAGAAGTCTAGGCAGTCTTGAAGTGAAAGAGAGACCGAGGGTGTTCCCCAAAGCCGGCTAGGAGCTCAATGCCAGGCAATGAACAGCAAAGCCTGATGGACGCTACCCTATCCTCCTTATGGTGGGAACATCCTGGGATATGGGTGCCACCTGCAGGATGTGACACTCTGAGTCCAACTCACACCCCCCAAACTCAAGTGAGGGGACCAGGATGCTTGTCTGGCTTTGACAAAGGTGGAAAGAATAACCAACTGAAGAAAGACTCTAGGAGGCATTGGGGACTTCTGTGGACCTTCCGTGAGAACCTTGCTTTCCTTCAGCCTGGGGCTGGTTCATAGGGGCCTGGAGCAGCTTCTGCCTTGCCTGACATTACTTAGAAACACTCTGGGAGACACCTTGTCCTAGAAGGCACGGGTAACAGTCCTCTGAGGCTATGTACCATACAGCTCTGAGACAAGGACTTACAACAGCATCTGTAGTGGAGCCCTGATGGGCTGGGAGCCTGGGAGCAGCCCAGCCAGGCGGTTCTGACGCAGGGACAGACCCCTGTGAGATGATTGCTGGGCCTACTTTCTTCCACAGACTCCACTGAAAAGAGAGGCAGGCTTTGAAGGGGACTCAGGCAAACGACCAGAGGCTGGGCCCTTGGTTTATCACAGGAGGGACTTCAGGGCACTCTGACCATGACCTAGTCCTCCTTTGAGAGAAGCCCATTGCCTCTAGTGACCTAGGTGTGGAAGTCATGATCAACTTGCTGCCACATGCTACTGGCCAGCAGTGGCTCCCTGAGTCCAGCCCTCATTCAGGAGGAGAAACAGGCTCCAGCCTTTTTGCATACATTGTTTCCTGCTATTTTTAATTAGTTTTGTATATTACATTTTTATCATATTCATCCCCTCCCCCAAGTTCTCCCAGATCTACCCCTTTACCCCCAACTTTGTGTCTTCTTCTTTAAAAATCCATCAGTTCCCATCTGTGCTACCCACATACTCTTGGGTGTGTGGCCTTTCCCTGGAGCATGGTCGACTTACCAAGGGCCACACCTTTAATGACAACTGACTCCTCCTTTCCCAGCAGCCGCCAATTGCCAATGGCATCTCAGTTCATGTGGGACTTGGTGCCCACCTCCGGGCTCCATGCTGGAATTTGGACTGGCTTGAGCTTGCACAGGTCTTGTGCATACTGTGAGTTCATGGGCAACTGCCCTGCTGTGTCTCGAAAACACTGCTTCCTTGTAGCCAGCCATGACCTCTGGCTCATAGATTCTTTCCTCCGCCCTCTGCAATGATCCCTGAGCCTTGGGAGGAGGAGGTGTGATGTAAATGTCCCATGTACGTCTGAGTATTCTCCAGTCTCTTGTTCCCGGCACTTTGGCCAGTTGTGGGTCTCCCTGTCACTCACCCTCTATATCTAAAAGAAGCTTCTCTGGTGAGGGTTGAGAAATGCCCCCATCTACAGGTGTAACAATAAGACATTAGGAGTCAGCTAACACTGTGCCCATTTAGCAGACTAATAGTAGTGGGTTCTCCTCTAGGCATTCTTCTTTAGGCACAAGTGTTAAGTTGTTCTAGACACATTTAAAAACGATTACAGTGCTCCAGTCATGGACGAACCCATCTCCATTATGGTCACCTGAAAAGATGACAAGTAAGTCCCTTCTCCCAACTTGCATAGGTCAGCTCTGAAGGGCCATCCAGCCTTACCCTCCCCCACGGAGTCGGCTGATATTCTTCTTACTTAGTTGTTCAGCTTGCCACACCCCCTCCTGCCTCCTCCCTTTCTCTTCCCTCCCATTCTCCCAAGAGCACCCCCTACTATACCTCCCACGCTCATTCCCTCCTGTGAAAATGAAGGCTTTGGTTATTGTGCTAATGTGTTTTCATAAACATTAAATCTTGTTTTGGGGGCTATGTTCCTGTAAATGGTTTCCAGGAAGGCCTTCCATCCCCAGCTTCAATGAGGACTGGACTTTATTCTAGGGGACCTGAGACTTCACTTAGTCATTTAATGTAATCGAAGGGTAATAAATCTATATTATGCATTGATATATATATAATGTATGCAAATCTTGTAAGAAAGGAATCTAATTTCATTTTTCTCTAATGGTTCATCAACTGCTAAAACAATAAGACTTCTTGAACATTGTGCTACTGTTATGTGTGTGCTTGTGGGGATAGGCGTGCACATGTGTGCAGTGTGCATGTGGAAGTCAGAGAATGGCCCTCCATCTTTAATTAGGCCTGGAACGTCACCTCTCAGACTTGCAGTTATCCTCTGGTCCCTGGCTCCCATCGTTCAGTGCTAGGGTAACAGGCACATTTCACCATACTTGGCTTTTTACATGGGTTCTGGGGATCCAAACTCAGGTCCTCATGCTCACAAGGCAAGCACTTTGCTGGCTTAACCTTCCCGCCAGCCCTTGTTCCACTGATTTAAGAATGACACTTTTGCCTGTGCACCACATTCTAAGTGGGCTGGTTTCTGAGCTTTCTCTTCCGTTCTGGACTCCGGTTCCGTTACTGTGGTTATTGTGTTTTTTGAGGTGGATAGTGACAGGATGTGCTACTTTGCCTTTTTCTTCTCTTTAGATATTTTCATGAACATATTCTTTTAGGAGAGTGGGATTTTGAATGGTATATATTTAATTATCCATATTAGCTCTTCGAAAATAGCTTTACCATGTTAAAGCTTCCTTCAGAGAATAAATGTGTCACTTTATGAAAGTCTCGCTTTCGGTTTCTTGCTGAAGTTCCTTCTGGACAGAGCCGTGCGGGTCAACGGATGCTTGAAGAGTGGATGTATACTGTGGGCTCATGGGTGTGCAGGGTGAGTGTGACACGCTTGTAATTCCTGTTAGCCCCTGACTCAAGTGGCTTCAGGACGGGCTTGTTCTGGCTCACGGGTTGACAGTGGTGGAGGGTAGGACAGCAGAAGCATGAGGCAGCTGCTCACATCACCCACAGTCAGGAAGCGGGGAGGTGAGTGCCGATGCTCAGCTCACTTCTTTTCATTTAGTCTGTAACCTCAGCCCGTGGACTGGTGCTGCCCGCATTCAGGGTAAGTCTTCCCACCTCGATTAAACCTCTGGAAACATCCTCACAGACATGCCTGAAGGAGTGTCTCCTAGAGGGTTCTAGGTCCAGCCAAGTTGACGGTCAGGATGAGCCACCACTGCTTGCTAAGCTTATTCCTAAATAAGGTTTCAATGAAATCTGTGATACATTCTTCTTTACTGTGGTTCTTTGTGTGTGTGTGTGTGTGTGTGTGTGTGTGTGTGTGTGTGTGTGTGTGCATGCGCGCCAGGAATTGAACCCAGTATGTGCTGTGCCAGAACTCTACCACTGGGCCACACTCCCAGCCCTCTTTTCTTCACTGTGTTTCCTGCTTTGTTATTTCTGTACACAGTAAGGCTTCTGGGGTTATGTGCACCGATTCTGTTTAGCAGCCACTGTCTGCTTTGACTGTTCCCATTACTTCACTCAGAAATCGGCTTTGGTTTTCTTGAGCAAACAGTGCCATGCAAATAATGGCAAGTTCCTCTTCCTCTCCAATACTGATACTGCCGAGGAGGACAGGGTGAGCCTGAAGAGGAGAACTACATGACAGCCTCATGCTTGGTCTGTTTCCTTCATTGCAGATAAGCAAGGTATGAGTGTAGAACATGGGTCAACAAGTTCAACTCAGTTATAGCACAAGCACCTAACGGGAACACGTCAGTCTTTTTTCTTAGAATGTTTCATATGTGTGTGCATGCATGAGTGCATGTATGCACGTGTGTCTGTCTCTGTGTGTGTGAGTGTGTGTGTGTGTGTGTGTGTGTGTGTGTGTGTGTGTCTATGGTGGCAACAATCCCCCCAACACCTGCCCAAATACCTTGCAAATTCTCAAGGCTGCAGATAGTTCAGGACCCCACAGTTGTATAGGTGACATTTTATCCTATACATGTGATGAATTCACAAACAAGACACAGAAAGAAACAAACAGCATTATATAATTATAAAATAGAATAATTATGACAATATTCTCTAATAAAAGTTATTTACGATTCATTAAATGCTTACTTCTAGAATTTTCCATTTAATGTTTCAGTCCTTAGTTGACCATGAGTAGCTGAAACTATTAAAAGTGATATCCCAGAAGAGGGAACACTGTGTGTCAAAATATATAAACTTATAAATATTATTAAAATACACAGTACTTATGTTTTTTTTAAATTTGTTTTATTTCATGTTTATAAGTATTTGTCTGCATGTCTATACACCATGTTAGTGCTGGGAATCAAACCTAGGCCCTCTGTGAGAATGACCAGGGCTCTTAACTGCTGAGCCATCTCTCCAGCCACAATGGACACTACTTGTAAGTTCAGTGTTAAACTTTCTGTATCATGAAAGTATTTTCAGAAAAATAAATACATGTGTTGACATTGTGTCTTTTTGCCAGGTATGTACAATGAAGCGACTAGTTCCTGATGCCTAGACCATCCTAGTCTCCCAGCAAACATCCTTCTGAGATATGTTTCTAGGAATGAGATTTGTAGTTTCTACAGCATTATTGTACCGGCACCTCCCAAGGGACTCACAGCCTGTGAGTCTGATTGCTGCTTGCCTCATCTTTACCAACTAAAGGGTGACTTACTCCAGTCTGAGTCCCTTTGCATAATAAGCTGGACAAGAACTCAAATCCTCCTTCCAGGAATGTCACATTTAGATGATGAGATGGGCCATTGTGAACTTGTGTGGTTGAATGTCAAGCATTTTTGCCATATATATTATAAATATTTTCCCATAGTTGCATTATGACATACAGAAAGCCACAGGGGAAAAGTCGCATCATCAATACATGTACTCCTTCACATGGCTTTCTTCTAAGAAGTTTGTTGATATTTCTACATCAACAGACTGTCAATTTGCATCAGCCCTTTTAATCTAGTGAAGCATTTTATTACACTTGCAAGAGTCTACATTTCTCTGCTCCACTGAGTTCCCTTCCTCTCTTTCCAAATCTAATCATGACTAATTTGTTTGCAATCATTTCTGTTCCTCAGCTTTGCATCACTATTACAAAATACTAGGGATAATTAAGTTACAAAAAGACAAGGTTTATTTAGCATACGGTTTTAGAGGTTCCAACAAAAGACCAAGTGGAACTAGTGCCTTGGGTGTCTGGGAGAGGTCCCAGGCAGCAAGCACAGAGCAAGACTTCTTCCCTTATGATGCAGAAAACAAGGGGGAAGGCAAGGCCATGGGTGCTTAGAGCGTGCCTGTAACCCCAAGACTAAGGAGGCCAAAGCAGGAGGATTGCCATGAGTTCAAGTCCAATCTGGAGTACATAGAGAGTATCAAGGCTACATAGCAAGAACCCATATGTAACTGAATGTTTTCCTGTGTCCCGCCTGGTCCACAGCCACTTTGATCCAAGTAAACAGAGGCTTATATTAATTAAAACCATTCAGCCATTAGCTCAGGCTAACTACTGACTAGCTTTTACACTTAAACACAGCCCATTTATGTTAATCCATATGTTACCACGTGTTCCGTGGCTTTACCTATGTGCCATTACATGCTGCTCCCTGTACAGAAGGCTGGCATCTCCTGACTCAGCCTTCCTCTTTCCACCATTCTCCTTGTCTGTTCATCCTGCCTATACTTCCTGTCTGGCTACTGGCCTATTAGCTTTTTATTTATCAACCAATCAGAGCAACACATTCAGAGCATACAGAGCATCTCACAGCACCCATGTTTAAAAAGAGAGAGAGAAAAGAGGGGAGAGATGAAAGAGAAAAAGCAAGGAAAGGAGGGGAGGGGAAAAGAACTCAGAGGAGGGGAGGAAAGAAGGGGAGGGAGAGGGAAGAAAGAAGGGAAAGGTGGAGGGGAAGAAGAAAGATGGATGGGTTCTGCAATGCTGTTTGAAGATTAGTCCCAAATGATAGGGCTTCCCATCAGGCCACACTTCCCAATTTCCCCTTCCAATAGTGCCACCCTGGGGGACCAAGGCACATGGCTTTGGGAACACTCACTCAAACTACAGGAAGTCTCGTGTGTATTTCAGTCTCTACACTACATGTATGTCCCACGAGTGATGTGTACTGAGCTTCTTTTGAGCTTCAGGTTTTGGACCCTTACAGAAACAGCATCAACCCGAGGATATCTTGCAATTTGCTTTTGCTCAGTGTTATATTCCGAAAGCCCATTCATCTTAAAATTCGGACTTGGGATCCCTTTATTTTTAACAGAGGTGTAACAGCCTCACTTATAAACACTCCACCATCGGCCCACTTTCCTGGGACTGGGTATTTAGGCTTCCTTCTACCCACTCAAGACAGAGTGACATTTCTATAGACACCTGTGCAGGAACAAGCATCTCCCCAGTGTGTGGCAAGCTGTACACGGTCTGGGGACACACACCCTCAGCACCCCACAGTTCTCAGGATGGACCATTTTATCTCATACAGTCTTCTCTGCCTCACTCTACGGTGCTGTTGGGTTTTATGTCATCAATACTGTAGGTTAGGAGGGGCCATCTCACTATCTCACTCCTACATTCCCCTCCACCCTGGTGACATTTAAAAAATCTTCTTGCCCTCTATGAGCCCATGGGCCCCCTCTTCTGTACACCCTCCAGACTTGTCCATTCTGCTGTTCCTCTGAGTGGATGATGGTCTTACTTCATAATTCAACATTATTACAGATTATTTCTCAGTTGGTGATTGACTTAGTAAATGTGTATGATGTCTCTGTTGATCCATATCTTAAATTTTAAGGAAATCCCACCTCATTCTTTCCTGAAAATCTTAGGGTTCCGAAAACAATCTTTTTTTTTATTTATTCTGTGCATGTATATTGTTGATGTATGTGTTTGTGTGTATGAACACAGATGTGTATGTGTGTACATATGTGTGTGCATATGCATGTGTGTGCATGTGCATATGGAGGCCAGAGGTTGACATTGAATGTCTCCCTCAGTTGCTCTCCACATTATTATTATTATTAATTATTATTATTATTATTATTATTATTATTATTATTATTATTATTATTTTACACAGGGTCTCTCACTGAACACGGCACCATTCCCTGGGCGGGCGGTCCTGTATAAGAAAGTTAGTTGAGCCCAAGCCTATGCTCCAGCTGGCCAGCAGCACCCTCCATTGGCTCTGTGCGTGCTCAGCTGTCACTGAGCCCCCAGGTTGGAGGGAATGCTGCATAGACTAGAAAGCGGACCTGCCTTCCTGTCTGTCCTGAGTTCTTGCTCAGACTTCTTGGTGATGTACTGTGACCTGGAAGTGTTAGCTAAATAAACCCTTTCCTCCCCTGAGTTGTTTTTGGTCATAGTGTTTTTATCACAGCATCAGAAAGGACTAGAAAACACTTCCAAATCTCTACTCTTCTTTTTCTCTTGTGTCCCATGAGACAGTTTCTCTTTAATGCCACGTGTGCATACATGATCTGATGTATTTCTATAAAAGCTAAGCATATTTTCCTCTTAAGAGACAGAGCCAAACCATCAGAGAGACCAGAAGCGTGCACATGGTGCTCCCTTCTCTGCAGCCCCATGCTTAAAGCCTCACTTATTCGTTCTGATACAGATTGAGTTTTGACCCTCACAAACCCAAGTACGCTGTATAGTAAATTCAGGTGTGCTGAGTGAACAAATCCATCCACCTCACCAACTCAAAATGCCACTTCTACCTTGCCCTACACTCTTGGATGCTTTTGGTCTCATGGAGCTTTCTTGTCTGTCCAAGCAATCTGTTTTGTCTACTCCTGCACAGTTCCATACAACTGTGGTTATTCTAATTCATTATACATGTCAGTGTCTGGTTGGGAAACTCCCATTTCATTACTCCCTGTTTTCAAAAGTTCCCTGGATCTTCTCAAACATTAGTCAATGGAATCATGTTGCCTACCTCTGGAAAAAAAAATCCCACATGGCCGTTGACGAGGATTACAAATAATTTACAGTTTAATTTGTGGGAAATGGACAACATCCCGGTGGTGAGTGCTCACAAATGTGAACACAATACTCTCCCTGGTTATTTAAAAATGTATAGATCTGCCGTTCCACTCAACTTTGTAATTTCATTTACACAGTTTATTTCTGTCTATTTTCCTAAGCCTTAAAACTATATGAATCTGATATTGCAGTCCATGGTCTGTTGCTGCTACAATGAAGGACATTTTACCATTATATTTTACTTTGAATTGATATATGGAAATCCTTTTTCTGAACAACCCTGCTATTTCCAGCCATTTTTCCTTCATTTTCTGGGGCTTTCTAAACTGTGAGTCATATCATCTGCAAGTGACCACAATGCCCCTAACTCCACTGAAAGGTATGCCAACTGCTTCATTCTGCTTATTCAAGTCCCAAATTCCCACATCCACTCATTATAAAGTTAAACCTGTAAAAACTCCTATCTGTAAGTGTCACTAATTATGGACCAACACTATGACAAAACATAATAAAATATCAATAGTGGTTAATGTCTTTGTCCAAAGCTTTGAATTTTAGTAAGCTTATGGTCAGCAAAATTCTCAAACTTAACTTCTGCAACTTATTTGAGTCTGTACTGATTTTTATTTTTTAAGTTGCATTTATTGATGGAAGGGGCATATACATATGTAGAGATCCAAGGACAGTTTGTGGGGATAGGTTCCATCATGTGGGTCCTGCCTGAGTTGTCAAGCATAGTGACAAGCTCTTTTACCTAATGAGCCATTTGACAGCCTTTGAATTTGTGTTTCTCAGTTGTCTGAGTCAAGAATGGAAAGAATGTCTAGTCTTTCTCTTCTAGTGATGAAGGGTTGATTACCCTTCCTGCTTCAGCACTTAGGAATTAGAAATATATATATGACAACTGGTTTTAGATGTTGGACAACAGCTCCAGAGCACAGAGCAGGTATGAAACTGCAGGATGCTATGGTGTCTCAGGGTTGAGAAGGCATAGTCAGAGTTCAGAGGCCAAGACAGCTAAGCACTCAGGGGAAAGACCACCAGGTGAAATAAGGCATCCAGCACAGAGCTGTGGACTTCATAAGCCGCCCCCCTCAGCTCTTTTGTGTCATGAGAAGAGCGAGGCTCTATGAGGCTGTGAAGAGAATTATCAGGAGCCATAGCTGAATGACTCAAGAATATTAGATGGAGCTGTGGAGTCCCTGAAGAACACACAGAACATCAGAAGCTTGAGACTATGGTAGTGTGATTTAGTGCTTTAGTATGATCCATCAGAAAAATACCTAAAAGGAAGCTTTGATGAGCTTAAACTAAATCATCAGTGGTATAACAACTGAGCATAACTAAAGTCCTTGATTTTGAAAAAACAAAACCCAAAGTCTCAACAATGTGTGGTCAACAAGGGCCACCCAGTTCCCAGTATAAAATTTCTGGGCATCCTGTGTCATGAAGATCCTGCTGTTTGGGATCTGTAGTATCTCCGTGACACAGGACAACAAAAGGATATCTAAGAGGAGCTCCAGTGAGAGCCATTATCTGTGGTGTAGCACAAACCAGAGGCCTTGAGCCAGACCAATGGCTGATGGTAATGAATTCTTACAAGTAAAGATGAACAGACTAAAGGGTGAACCATGCTTCTCAAAGGGCCAAACTGCAGCTTCCGTGAAAAGTTTCTTCTTTTGTTGTTGTTTTTGTTTTGGTGTTTTGTTTTTGTTTTTGTTTTTTAATTTGGTTTTGTTTTGAGGGGAGGTTGCAAGGGCAGAGGGCAGATTCCAGGGGACAAGGAGATAAGTGGAATCAGGATGCACGATATGAAATCCACAAAGAATCAATGAAAGTAAAAAAGAAAGAAAGAAAGAAAGAAAGAGAGAGAGAGAGAGAAAGAGAGAAAGAGAGAAAGAAAGAAAGAAAGAAAGAAAGAAAGAAAGAAAGAAAGAAAGAAAGAAAGAAAGAAAGAAAGAAAATTTCCAGGCATCACAAGAAGCATAAAATATAACCCAAACACAGAAAATAATCCAAATAACAAACAGCAATAATGAAAACCTTCACCTGATAGAAAGAACCATCAAACAATGCTCATTCAACCAGCTAGATAATATAATCAAGAATTTAGTAAAGAAACAGACAGATAGGGGGAAGATGTGTTTGCACATGAGCACACACACACACACACACACACACACACACACACACATACACAAATACACACAAGTCTCAAGTGGATATTTCAATGGACAGGACTAAGAACATATTAGAAACAATAGAAGAAAAGTTGGAGAACTTGAAGTCACAGCAAAGGAAACTGCAAATAAAGTACACAGAGAAGCCATGGGAGAGCACAGCAGATCCCAGCCTTGTGAGGAACCAGGCTGTGATAGAAGTCCTTTGCTCCTGGGGTTCAGAGGGAAAAGGGACAGGGCAGAAAAGTGTCCAAAGACATTGGGTTAGAAAATTTGCCAGATTTCATGAAAATTAGAAACCCACAGATCCAGGAAGGAAATCCTCTTGAAAGAGCAAAACAAAGAAAATCGTATCAGCACAAAACTTCTGAAAACTCATGATAAAGAGAAAAATCTTAAAGACATTCAGTCAAGGAAGTACAAATAGACCAAGACAAGCATTACTGCAGATTTCTTGTCAAAGACTATGTGAGCCAAGAAACAATGGAGTGTTTTAAAAGTACCTAAACAAAGTGCCAATCTAGCATTCTGAATCCAGTAACGATCTAAAATTTTAAGTACAGTTAAGTCATATTCAGATATATAATTTTACTACAGAAAATGTTAAAGAAATTAGTTCAATTTCTTTAGAAAATCATACCAGACACAAAGTAGGAATCAACACACATGGATGGGGGGAGGAAGGCACATTTGGAGAAGGTAAATAAATGCATAAATATTAGATATATATTTTTCTAAATTTTAAACTTTATTATAAAAGTCAATTGATTACTTAAGGGAAAAATAGGAGCTTCACTGCAGGAGAAGAAAATGAATGAGCATAGCAGAAAGCTTTGCACAATCCATGAGGCAGTGAGATGCCATCTGAACAGACTGTGATTACTAAAGAGATGTATAACAAATCCCACAATGATCTCTAAGAACAAAGCAGTACAGCTAATAATCCAATGATGGAGACGAATGGAATCATAAAAAAAAAAAGATTAACTCAAAATAGGAAAAGAAGCGTAAATGGGAAATAGAAAATAAACAGTAGAGCAGTAAGCATGGCCACAGCCACATCGCACTGAATGGAATGTCTAAGTAGAAGTGGAGAGCTTTTCTAGAAAGGTCCAGACAGTGGACGTGTTTGGTTTCTGGGAGCCATATTGTCTTTGCTGAAGTGGCTCCGCTCTATACTGACGTGGTAGCACAGTTGTCCACAGTACAGGCGTTGATGGTGCGGATGATTGGGCCACAGCATGTAGTTTACTGATTGTTGGTCGAGAACACTTCAAGTCAAAAACATACATTGTCTACCCAGGCAGAACAGCCATTGCCAACGATGAACAATTTTAAGAATAAAATTGCAGATAGATGGAGAGTAAGAGAATGAGAAAGACAAGCTCTTCAGGGGCTGAAGAGATGGCTCGGTTGTTAAGGGCACTTGCTGCTCTTGAGAGGACCCTGATTTGGTTCCTAGCACCCAGGTGAGGAGTCTCAGAATTGCTGTAACTCCAATCCCAGGGGATTTGATGCCCTCTTCTGGACCCAAAGGCACTGCACTCAAGTATGTGTAGACATACACACTTTAAATAATAAAACAAATCTTTTAAACTAACTAAATATTCAGGAGGCAAACTGTAGACCAAACTTTTGCTGTCTTGACACGCCTAAAGACATCCATCTCATCATAGCAGTCTTTAAAATAGGTGTTCAAAGTAAAATCCCAGGACAAAAAAGAAGCTGTTTAATCATGTTATAGAAAACATGAACAAAGTGGAATGAGGCTTAGGTTTTGTATGCAAGAGAAGAGGATGACATAAAAAGCAGAGACAGGGATGAGAAGGGACTCGGCTGGTGAACACACAAGCTGCCCAAGCCTAACAACCAAATTTCTATCCCCAGAACCCATGTGAGAAAAAGCCAGATGCAGTGCCACGCATCTGTAATCCCAGCACTCTTCAGGCAACATGGGAGGTGGAGACAAGAGAATCACTTAGAAGCTCTGGACAACCTAACATGTAATGTGCAGTTCAGTGGCAGAAACAAGGGAGACCCTGCCTCAGTAAGAAGCAGGTGAGAACCAACTCTTGAAAATTGTCCTCTAACCTCCACGTGTGCATCATGGCATGTGATACCTGCACACACACACACACACACACACACACACACACACACACACACACACCATAAGCTTTTGTTATGATTTGAATATGGAATTTCCTAAAAGGCTTGTGTGTTTTGGTCCTGAAATTGTGGCACTGTTTTGGAAGGTTGTGGAACCTTTGGGCATAGAACTTTGCAGGAGGAAGTGGGTCACTGGGGGCAGACCTTGAGATGTCATAGCCTGGTCCTACTGTAGGAGCAATGTGATCAGCTACCACCAGGACCTCCCCTTCATGACAGACTATATCCCTTCAAACTGTGAGCCAAAATAAGCCCTTTCTCCCTTAAGTTGCTTCATGTCAGATGTTTTGTCCCAGCAACTGAAAAAAAAAAAACCAACAACCAACAAACAAATAAACAAACAAAAAACTACTATAGCCTGGAAGCAACTTACCAAAATGTTCACAAAGTAATTTCCAGGTACGGGTTTTAGCTTAGCTCTTATTTAAGACTTGTGCAAAAGACAAAAAAAGATTATGATAACTACAGAGTAGAAGAGAGACAATGCACATGATTTAAACAGTAGAAGACACGGGCTCATCGTAAAGGTTACTTCTTATGGGCAGCTTCTTTGGAAGGTACTTCCTCACTCTAACTCTGTCCTCTCTCTACCGACAGTGTCAGAAGTCTAAGATGAACTGATATGCTGTCTCCAAGGCAAAGCCTGCTGCAGCCCCACCAGGCATCCTGGATGGCAGCCAGAGGGAGTCCCAGAGCATCCAGCTCCCCCAAGGCTGGCTCTGACAGCCCTGGCCCTGGATCCTTAGCTGGACACAGACAGTAAGACCCTGTTGTTCTCCCAGCCTGGGGCAGCTCTGAGGTATGTAAGAGGGCAGCCAGACACACGAAGTTGTGACAGAAGTTAACAGAAATGAAAAAAAAAAAAACCATATGCGGAAGCCACGTCTTTCCTCCCCAGACCCAGTCTTCCCTCCCTGGGCCATGTTCAAACCCCGCTGTCTTTGGAGAGAAATCCATCCCATGTGTTTTTTATTCAGTTATGCTTAACTCATCCGAATCCTGTTTTGAAAGAGGCCATTGGATGGGCTACAAAGCTGTAGCAAAGCTCCCTGCAGCCACGCCCGCTTGCGGACTGGCCAAATACCCTTCTAATCCTCCAGGCTGTGGGGAAGGCTGGCCCCGCATCTGCCTGCTCCCTAGTCTCCACCCCGTGGGGTTCTTCCTCACTGCTCCTGCCGTCTGGTGAGCTCTGGGGCTGGAAACCCACCTACCCAAGGGAGAGTAGAAAGTGAGCCAGACAAGGTCAGACTTGTCAACCCAAAAAGAAGGCATGAAACCCAGGGGAAGATGCTAGTGATGCCTAAAACAAAGTACAACAGGGCAGAGCTGCCCATAGGAACCTCTGTCTAGAGAGAGGAGTACTATTCATGGTGGACAAGTACCAGGAGAAAGTAGTGCATTCCCAGACCCATCACCAACCAGAGTCTGAACCTCAGCCTTCTTAGAATGGACTTGAAGGATGAGACCATAGTCCAGTAAGAGCAAGACACTTAGTTCCTATCTTCAGATCTAGAAGGTTCTGTTTGGTCTGCTGGGGTATGCTCAGTGTAAGTTATGGAGGCATAAGCAAGTTGTCCCAAGCAGACATTTGGAAGTCATTAAGTCAAAAGATGGTTGACTCAGACATGAAGCATGCCAGAGCTAGAAAAGACCTTAGCAAATGTTGTGTCCACCCCAACTCTCTGTCCTGTTTCTATAGACTCAGTCCCACTAGAACTCCATTCAGAAGGCTTTGAAGAAGCCTAAAAACCTTCACTTTCTGCTTTTGGAAAAAGCATTGAGTGTTAACAAAATGCCAAGCCTGTTCCACACAGAGTCTAAGATAAAACCCAAGGGAAGCAAGAATAGACAGAAACGGAGGAACCCAAGTCCTTCTGTGTGACCATCAAAACAGACTCAGACCTTTCCCAACACATCTCCCTTTTCTCACCATCACTGGCCAGGCTGAATTCTCTGAACCTGCCAAGAAGGTGTATGCAGTTGGGACCAGAGGTAAATGGTACCCTATCGAAAACTCAGGGAGCAACTGAGGCTGCTGGAGACAGGAGGAAAGGTGATCAGAGTCAGAACCATTTTGGGGGGCTTGTAGTTGTAAATCTTAGAGAGCTTCTGTAAGTTGTTGTCACGCAGCTACTAGTGTTAACATCAGAGTATGTATAGTCCTATCTTTAAAATCCATGCAACCAAAGGCATGGTTGGGCAATGGGTGGAGAGAAGGGAGGATAACGAGGGTCCTGTGCTCACTGCTGCGCAGGCTCCATCATCAAGGAGATGAGATGTGTGCAGAGTTGGGAGAGTAAGAAAAACATGGCTGCCCATGGCAAGAAGGAAGACGGACCACAGTGGAGAAGGTAGGAGCCAGTTGGGGATGCTCAGTGGCCGCAGCCCTTATGGTATATGGTGGTTGCATTCAGAAGCTACCAGCAGATGGCAGTATTTCAGAACAAGAAGGTTAGGACTGGTACAAAGAGGCGACTGGGCTTATGCCTAACAGGCTTGGCTGTCAACATCTTGTGGAATCATCACTTGACTATCATTAGTCTCATTCTGCACACAAGAAGGTTTAGTAGCTTTCTTGAAGAAAGAGAAAATACAAGAACCAAAACTCTAACTCTGCTATCTAACTCCAAGTCTAAGCTGGTTGCTGAAGAGCATAATTCATTCCGTTTGAGTCCCTCTAAATTTCCACCATATACTAAGTTCATGACAGGACTTGATACTCAAAGCTATTCAGACCAGACCCTGCTCCAACCAGACAGCCTATTGGTTTCACCAGTGACAGACTGATACTCAGTGACCATGGCTATGGGGGCACCCAGGACAGCAGGTAGCACATTAAGCCCCAAGCTTGGTCCTGGCTCACACATGCACTGGTCGGGTGGCCTTGGGCTTGCCAACTGCTGTTTCAGGGTCTCTTTGTTCCTGTCTATGTGTGACTGGGTGTAATGTCAGCCTTGTGAGACATGGTAGGAGAACGCATTTGGAGATGGCCATGGAGTTGGCAATGTGCTTTACTGAACCAGCAAATATCAAATGTGACAAGCAACGGGGGCCAGAGGAGAGGCGATTAAAATATGTTTGCCAGGCTGAACCATTTGGCTGACAAAGGGAGCATGGCTTCCAGCCAGGAGAAGAACATGGATGTGGAGATATGACAGTCCATGACGCCCAAGACAAGATGGTGGGGGAGCGTAGACAAGGAGCTCAGTAACCCACTTCATTCCTAGGAACCTGGACACTACAACGTGTCTCACAACTGGGAAATGTAAACTCCCATGGGTTTCAGACTCAACTAGATTGTGTATGTGTGTGTGTGTGTGTGTGTGTGTGTGTGTGTGTGTATCTGTGTGGCATATATATGTTCATGTAGTCATAGCACACACATGTAGAGGGCACTTGTATATCTATGCATATGCACATGGGAGCTAATGGTTGATGACCAGTGTCTCTTACTGTACCCACCTTATTTTTTAGACAAAGTCTCTCACTAAGCCCGGTACCAGTTCAGCTAAACTGGCTAACCTCTGAACTATCTCCACCACCGGATGCTGCCCCAGCCCTGGAGTTACAGATGCTGCCTTCCCCATTCAACTTTTATGTAGGATGCTGGTGTTCTGAACTTAGGTCCTCACACTCATGGGGCAGGAATGTTATCAACTAGACCATCTCTAGTCATCATGGTATCCTCCAACAAGCTTCCTGCCGGCCCCCTAAGCACCCAGCAGTAGCCCTGACTGGCCTTCTCCGGGGCTCTCCCTGCTACATGTCTTGGTGTCTCTGGTACTTCCTAAAACACTGCTCTGTCTCACACCTGGGCCAAGCCTATTAAGGCCCTTCCCATCAGTCCCTCACAGGCCCACTACCTCCAATCTCTGCCTAGCACACAGCAGCAACATAGCTCTGGTCAGAAGCTCCCAACCTGCTCTACCCAAGTGTCTCCATCTACGGCTCCACCAAGAGGAGTAGGGACCCAGCAGGGCTGGAGGTAACAAGACTATTTGTGTCCTCCTGGGTAGCTAAAATTATTCAGAGGATGCTGCCCCCGGGGCACTTTGGGAGTGGGGCTAGAGAGAGGCAGAGTCCAGGCCCCAGGGTTGCAGACAGGTGTCATCAGAGGGCACTCTTAGGCTAGAAGAAAAGGGAGAGACATGGAGATGGCCTTGCGGCCCCTTCTCCCCGCCTTCACTTCTGGTCCCAAGTCTTCAGAAGCCGCAGTAGAGACATCTCTGTGCTCTGCTCCGAGCTCCCAGTTCTGCCTCCCTTCTTCTGGTCTTCCTTTCCAGAAGAAATAGAAACAAAAGCAAGTGTCTCTTCGTGGCGGTGGTGGCTGGAGGGGGGGGGGCGGGATTGATGGGAAGCTCTCTCTCCGCGAAGAGGTGCATTCCTTCCCTTGACCCTCCAGCCTTCCAGCCTCATCATTCATTCCGTCTCACACAGCTGGAGCCGGGGAAGACCATGACAGGTGGGCCAGCAGGGAGGAGGGGATGGGGCATCGTGGTCTCCTCCCCATCCCCCAACAAGACAGATACGTCCCCTCTGGACGTGCTGGGGGAGATTATTTTAACAAGCACTTTTGTACCAGGAAATCAGTGTGTTTAACCTAACAAGCAAAGCACGGCCCAGTGGGGCCCATAAATCTAGTTCCCACCTATTAATTTTACGGCCTACATAAAGCAGTGTTGAAGTCCAAAGTATATGTGACCTAAGAAGGGATCGCTCATTCTGACACATATACGACGTGGCCAGGACTCGAACCCTGACCCTGACCCTCACTCCAGGAAGCCAGCTCCCAAGCCTTGCGGGGTGCAGAAGATCAGACTACAGAATCCCTCCCAGGCTCTTCCTGGAAGGGAAAGACAGCTGGTGTAGGCAACTGTGCAGAGGACAGAGAATGTGGATCCTACTCAAGGAAACAAGCAATGGGCCTTCTATTCAGCAAAGCCCACTGCCTGTGGGTGGCTGTGTGCTGGTCACTTCCTAAAGCCACCCGGAGGAGGGGACAAATGGGGACAGAAATCCAGCCAGTGCTGCACGAATCCTCCCTGTGGCCCAGGACGGGGCTGTGTGTGTCCAAGGAGAGGACGTCTAGTGTCCTTGGATGAATCCTGGTCTCTCCTCTGACTTCTTGAACTATCACCCCAAAACTCTGTGAGTCACTGTCCCACCAAGCAAGCCACACAGCCCTCCCAAGGAAACCCACGACAATGGTTGACGTCGAACCAGACTGGCATGCCCGCTTCCCCAGTGTCAAGCATGTTCCAATTGTCTCTATCACCACACACTGACCACAACTGGGCCACTCTAGCCAGCCCACAGCAACTGCAGACTGATCCCCACAGAGTCATTGGGACATGGACCACCCTGATGCAATGGAGCCCTGAAATCGAGCCACCTCAATCCCACACTGACCTTGCAGCAAAGGAATCAATCAGAGGAAGCCAACCCCAGAACATGCTTGTTGCATCCTTGGCTCCAAGCCGACCTCCCAAATCCAAGATCTGAGTCCTTGCCACCCTCTGGGCTCTCACGCAGCCTCTATCTGGGCTGTCTGACCTGAGGTCCAGTGTCTAGGAGCTACATCTGTCTCTTTGCTCTTGAGGGTCCTGCTGGGACTCTCAAAGTGGAGCCTGTATTCCTGAGTGAAGGGGGGTACATCACTGCCAGAGGCGTGGGCTCTAGGAAAGTGTGTGCTTTATCTTGAAAAGCCATGTGGAATTCATGCCCATTACATATATTTATTAGCTGTATTATAAAAATATTTCTCTTAGGCTGGGGTCCTCAGAGGCAGGGCCAAGTCGGGATGTGAGGGCAAGAAAGTCGACATGGGCTGTGATCCCAGGAAGTGCCACAGGAGAGTGAGGATGAAAACTGGGGAGGGGGAAGGCCATCCACGTGCACCATGAGAAAGACGCAGTGTACTGCGAGGAGACCACTGTCTACAGCGTGGGGAGGGACTGTCTGTGGTGAAAAGGGGCCACTATACACCTCAAGATGAGGCCACTGTATAGCAAGAGGAGGCTACTGAGCGCTGAGAGGAGGTAGATGTGTAATGCATATGGAGGCTTGTGCCACTCCGAGGTGCTGCACCCCCTGGCACACTTGGAGACATGGGTGATGCCATTTGCTGTGGTGTTTTTGCCTAGCTAGTCATATAACCTTGACTCCTGAATCCTCCTGGCTTCTACATTCTGAGAAGCCCAGTTTGAGAAATCAAGGCCTAGAACTCTCTATCCAGCACAAAGTACCAGCTCCCCATACTCTCTTCCCACCAGCGCCTATGGTCTATCCTCACCCTTGTGATCACACATTGACTTCTAATCCCCACCACGTGAGAAACCTACAGCCCATGTCAGCCACTCACGTGCTACAACTCACCTGCACACTAACCTCCAACACGATCAGGAAGGGAACACTTGACCCTTCTATATATGCTGGCTACATTCCAACTCTTAAATCTCCAATCCCAGGTCTTGGATTGACCCATGACACAGCCACTCCGGAAGTATTTAGCAGGCCACATGTTTATTTCTGACTCAGTGACACATGGAGATGCACCAATTCCTAATGTACACTGGCTCCCCAGTTGCAAATAACATACAAGCTAATGCTAGACTCCAGAAGACAGTGATCTCCAAGCTCCAAAAGGTGCTTGTCGCCAGCTTTCCAACCGCACGTTGACCCCAATCCCAACTGCTGTCTGTCATTCCCAGCTGAAGCCTCACATGGACTCTCACCACCCAATGAAAACCACTGGCATGGATGCCGCAGGCTAAACACTTACCCCATGAACCTCAACCAAACAATGACCTCAATTCCAGCTACCCCAAGACCAGGCTTTCTGATTCCCAAACAAGGCTACACCCGTAACTCCAGACCTTCACTTACCCTCAGCCCTAAACAAAGGCTGATCTATCAAACTTAACTTCAGAGAGACCCTGTCTCACTCAGACACAAGACCTCAAACTCCATCTCTACCCTTCCATCAGCCCATGTCTCTCAATAGAGGGACCCTACCTCACCTTTACATAGATCTTCAAACTTGATCTATACTTTCTTCCTTAGCCCATACATTCCAACAGCATCATGATAACACAAACAGGTTACCTGTCATATTTAATTTCAGCTTTCTTAACCCAAACTTAGAGTCATCTGGGAAGAAAGAACCATGACTAAAGAATTGCTATAATCAGATGGACCTATGGCCATGTCTGTGAATGATTTTCTTAATTGCTAATTGATGGTGGAGGGTCCAACCCACTGTGGGTAGTGCCATCCCTAGGAAGGTGGGCTTGGGCTGTATAAGAAAGCTAGCCAAAGAAACCAGGAGGAGCAAGCCAGTATGCAGCGTTCTGCCATGGTCTCTGCTGCAGTTTCTGCTTCAGGTTTCTGCTCTGAGTTCCTGCCTTAACTTCCCTGGATGATAGAGTGTAACCTACAAAATGAAATAAACCCCTTCCTCCCCAATCTGTTTCTGGTTAGAGTGTTTTTATCACAGCAACAGGAAAGCTAGCAGAATACTACCCTAATTTTTAACCTGCTTACAGGCAGAACACCCCAAGCCAACCTCATTGCCCCTCCTCTTAGAAAGGGCACTCTGATGGCAGCCCAGGCCATCTGATGATTCTGGCCCTGCAGTCCCACTAGTCGTTCAGTCCTGCACACATGAATCCAACTCAGCCTCACCTTTCCCCTTCTACCCTCTCCATACCCGAAGATTCTGACCCCCTGGGTTCAGTACATCCTGACTCTCCAACATGGTCTTACCCCCGGGGCCTATGCCCCACACAAGTCCACACACAGGAGAGTATCTGGACAACATCAACAAACCCTAGTGGCCAACAGAAACTATTCTTTATGTCCTATATCTGCACAGCTCAGGGGAAGGCACCAAAAGTCTCACTTTTTTTTTAAGCTATCATGTTCTTCTGCAACATGTGACCTCCTCCATGTAGCAGGAATCCTAATTGGTCTTCTTAATTAAAACCTGGAGTCAGATATCAGAGTGAAAGCCGAAAGATCAGAGAAGCAGAGCAGCCAGCCACTAGTTCTTACCTCCACGAAATCCTCAGCCGAAAAGGGCTCTCAGCTCCTGTCTCCTCCTGCCTGTATTCCTTTCTCCACCCAGCCATATCACTTCCTGTCTCCACCTCCCTAGTGTTGGGATTAAAGACATTCGATCCCAAGTTCTGGGAACAAAGGTGTGTGCCACCACTGCCTGGCTCTGATTCTCTTTTAGACTGGATCAATCTTGTGTAGCACAGGGTAGCCTTAAACTCACAGAGATCTGTCTGCCTCTGCTTCCTGAGTGCCGTGGTTAAAGATGTGTGCCACTACTGCCTGGCCTCGATAGCCGGTGTCCTGGCTGTGCCCTCTGGTCTTCAGGCAAGCTTTATTTGTCAGAGCATACACAAAATGTCACCACATCCCACCACCTCCTTGCGCCATGTTTGGCTTTCCCAGGACTCAGTGTGTTCAGTTAATTTGCTCACACCAGTCTGCAGCATGCAGGGCAGAAGGGTCAGGAGCCTGAGCAACTGTCCTCAGCTGCCCACAAAGTGGATGAAAGATCTTGGTTGTTCTCTCTGTCTCTTTGGTGTTTATTTGGTCCTGTATATATCACAGGCTAGTAAATCTCTGCTAGAGAATCAAGTTGGCCCAAGCTCACTCATCAACTGATCATCTGTGGCTGCCTCTGAGCCTCTGGAATGGCGGTGAAGGAGTTTTGAAAGAAACTGTGTGGACTCAAAGTCAAAAGCCATTACTATCTGTCTCTTTCAGGGAAGATTTCTACCCCCACTTCTGCGCACCCCCTCTTTCCTCTCCTATGGTAGACTCATAATGAAGAGTTGAATATGGAGGCCTCCTTCCTTTTCTGGACCTCTCCGTAAACACACTCTTCCGTGATGGTTTTTTTTTATTTTTCTTTTAATCGTAATGGTGGCAGTTGACCATCATCGTTGTGAGATGCCTGCCCATCCTCCATCCCTCCCCCCCATTCTCATGCTGCACCCTAAAGAGGAAGGGCTGAAGTAACATCCCAGAGTTGGAGGCAAGGACCCCCTGTGTTTGGGCAGCAACACTGAAATTCCCAGTCTCTCTGTGGACTGGGAGACTCTTCTAACTTTAGTGCTTTTGTTTATTGAAACCCGACCCCTTGGTGCTCACCACCCTTGGCCTTGGGCCCAGACCTGCCAAGGCCCTAGCTTGCCAGCCCTGGCCAAGAAGTGGGGGGTATGGGGACTAGAAGGAGCTCTAGCCGGGATCCATTCCACAGCACTGCTCGCTTATAGCCTAAGGCGCTCCCAGCCCCTCCCTTCTTAACGTCTTGCTTACAAGACAGCATTTGGAGACAATTTCTCATCAGACCCTCTTGTAAACATCCTCCTGGGTGAAGCAAGCCTGAAGGAGCACTTATTAGAAACACCTGTGCCAGACAGCGGGCCTGGTGAATGACAGCTTGCAGACCCACCGTGGGCCCCCTGCCAACTCAGGCTGGTCAAATGGGTGGGATGGGCAGGCAACAGGGATGAGGCTTGGGTGGGGAGCTGTCTCTTCCCTCCCAACACCTCCCTGCTAATCCTCCATATGGTCACTAAGCTGCTGAGGCAGGGCCTTTCCTGTCCTTCTGAGAGAGACCTAGACGTCCCAGGGATCCCCAGTTCCATTCATCACTTGTTGGCATTAACATGATTTTTGCCCAGCATGGTGGCATATGACTGTAATCCTAGCACTTGAATGATAGAGAAATGAAGAATAAAGAATTCAAGGTCATCCTCAGCTAATAGTTCAAGACCAGTCTGTGCCATGCTTCAAAAACCAAAACAACAACAATAATAATAATAAACCAATTAAACAAACAATACTACCACCAACATGTGCACACACCACCCCCACCATCACCATCACTAGGCTCATTCAGTTTCTCTAGTAAAAGAATAATCCCTTTGTTTTCACAGGGGCACCTAGCAGTGAGGCCATTCTGGATTTCTCGATGTTTTACTTATTTTTTAAGATTTATTTATTTTGTTATTTTATGTGTGGGAATATTTTGCCTGTGTGTGTGTGCGCGTGCGTGTGTGTGTGTGTGTGTGTGTGTGTGTGTGTGTGTGTGTGTGTGTGTGTGTATACTACTTTCATGCCTATTGCCTGCAGAGGTCAGAAGAGGGCATGAGAGTCTCTGGAAGTGGAGTTACAGACAGTTGTGAGCCAGCATGTGAGTGGGTCCTCTGCAACAGTGACAAGGGCTTTTGACTATGCGCCACCTCTCCAGACCCTTTGCTGTTTTAAGTGACTGGGCATTTTCTTTGTTCTTCTCTCTCTCTCTGTCTCTCTCTCTGTGTCTCTCTCTCTGTCTCTGTCTCTCTCTCTCTGTCTCTCTCTGTCTCTCTCTCTCTCTCTCTCTCTCTCTCTCTCTCTCTTTGTTTTTGTTTGGTTTTTTTGAGACAGGGTTTCTCTGTGTAGCTTTGTGCCTTTCCTGGAACTCACTTGGTAGCCCAGGCTGGCCTCAAACTCACAGAGATCCGCCTGGCTCTGCCTCCCTAGTGCTGGGATTAAAGGCATGAGCCACCACTGCCCGGCCGTGACTGGACATTTTCAAGGCTCTCGTCAGTGAGCAGGTTTGAGAGACAATGTCAGGGATGTCTCAGGCTATAAGTAACCTTGACTTTCTAACAAAGCCCCTGAAAGTCATGAGACAGTGTCCAAGGGCTACATCTTTTGTGACAGGGCAATTCCAAGCATCATCCCTGCTTCATCAAACACCATAGCTGGTGCTGAACCAAATTCCCTGTTTCCTGGGAGAAAACAGGCGGAGATGAGGAGGAGAGGAAGCTCTGAATTGCTAACATGCCAACTCTTGTGCTATGGACAACTCTTGTGGTGTAGACGTTCTGCTACTGGTCCTTCCATATGTGCCTTGTGTGGGTGCACATGTGTGCAGGTGCATGTGCGGGTTTATGTGGAGGCCAACGTTTGATGTCAGATGTCTTCTTTCCCACCTTGGCTTTTGAGACAGGGTCTCTCACCAAACCTGGAGCTCACTGGTTGGCTAGACTGTCTGGCTAAGTAGCCGCTGGGACCCTCCCGTTCCAGCTCCTTGGTGCTAGAATTGCAGGGATGCTGCTGAGCTGGGGATCTGAACTCAGGTCCTCGTCCTGGTACAGCAGATATTTTACTCTTTAACCATGGGACCGTCTTCCTGGCCCCCACTGCTGGCCCTTTAAAAACAATTTGTTTATTGTTATTTTATGTGTACCGGTATTTTGCCTGCATGTATGTCTGTGCTGTGCACCGCATGACTGCCGTTTCCACGGAGGCCAGAAAAAAACACTAGATCCCCTGGACCTGGAGTCGCAGACAGTTTTTAGCTGCCATGTGGATGCTGGGAATTGAGTCTGACATCTGGAGGGGCAAAGCCATCTCTCTAGGCCCTGCTTCTGGTCTCTGACTTTGGTAGACATTTCTGGTGTTCCCTGTAGCCCCCACAGCCACTCTCTGGGATCTCCTGGACAAGCTCCGAACCTCTTCTGGCTCATGTTTACAGAATTCTTTCATTTGCCTGTGAGCAATGGGACCAGTTTAAGCCCAGGGTCATCCTTGGGCCTATATGGGAGCCTAGAAAGGAACTTTCTTTCTGTTACTGGGTGGACATCCCATGGTAGTACTTTGTTCTTGAGAGAGCCTTGCAAGAGGGTGTCTCAGAGCCAGCCCCGGGCAGCCCAAGTCCATCCCAGCCCTAGTGCTTAGCGTGGAACTGAGGTAGTGGATTCAGAGGGCAGCTGGAAGAAGCTTCTTGAGTGAGCTGGGCAGAAGGAGAAAGCACAGGACTCCATGAAATAAATCAGTGAGATCTCAATTCCGATAAATCCAGTTTCAAAAAAAAAAAAAAAAAAGCAACAACTGGTAGAAAAAGAAAATGTAATTTATGCCCATTGAAAGGAGGCCAGGTTTAGATTGATGAAGTCTCCTGTTTACGTAATAAATCCATTTCCATTCATGTCACCAATATATTTATCCACACATCCTGGTCCAAGTCAAATCTTCATTATTTTATTATTCAACAGGGGGCAGAGGGGAGGGCAGGGGGACAGGGTTCTGTGTCGAATTAATAAAGTCTCACTCTCTCCCCCAGATGTCTCCTCACACAGGGACGATTTATTCCTAAGAAGGACAGAGAGGAACTGGGTGCAATTTATGTGCTTTGAAAGAGACCCAAACGTAATTAGGCCAAGTCTCAAGTTCAGGGAGAAATAAATCCCAGAGAAAGTAGCCGGGGGGTAAAATTTACGTTCTCTGAAAGTCTGGAAGCCTCTCCCCAACCCGCTCCGCCCCTCCCCCAGGCCACCGTGCTTGGTGCTCCAAGCCCACCAGGCCTAGGTGCATTCTCCCACACCCTCAGCTTCCAGAAGGCCTATTGTGTTCATGGGTTTCCCCAGAGGGATGCTGGCCCTTCCCGGCATCTCTCCTCAAGCAAGTCACTGTTCTCAGGAGAATGGGATAACTGGGGTCTTCTGAGGGACCTGCCTAGACACGTACCCAGGTCTACCTTCACCTTGCACAGCCAGCCAGGGGAGATTCTGGAGCAAGGACCAGCCAGTCCCCAGAGTTCAGGGGAGCCCCCCTTCCCTTCCCTCCTACATCCACGTGGTGCTCACCCGGGAGTGAGGGGATCCCAGCAAGCTGGGCACTGAGTTGTTGGGCCAGGGTCAGTCAGGATTTCTGAACCCAGCCATTGGGAGATCTCAGAACAGCTGTGGTGGGGTACAGGGCCAAGGGGACAGTGGAGACTTCTGAGTGGGTGGAAGAGTGGAACATTCTAGCCCCTTCTGGAGATAAGAGAAATGTTGGGCAGGGAGCGGGCTCCCTGAGGAAGTATTCATCCACCTGAAGCTCCTTTCTTTCTTCTTTTCTTTTTCTTTCTTTCTTTCTTTCTTTCTTTCTTTCTTTCTTTCTTTCTTTCTTTCTTTCTTTCTTTCTCTCTCTCTCTCTCTCTCTCTCTCTCTCTCTCTCTCTCTCTCTCTCTCTCTCTCTTTCTTTCTTTTAAACAGGGTTTCTCTGTGTAGCTTTGTGCCTTTTCTGGAACTCACTCTGTAGCCCAGGCTGGCCTCAAACTCACAGAGATCCACCTGGCTCTGCCTCCCAAGTGCTGGGATTAAAGGCGTGCACCACCACTGCCTGGCTCTGAGGCTCCTTTCTATCCCTCAGCTACACATCTCAGAGTAACTGATCGGTCATCGGGAGTAAACCTGCTGCTCCGGGAGTCTTCTCTGTCAGGAAGTATCTATCCCACAGGGCCTAAAAAAGCAGCAGAATCCTGTCCTGAATAAAGGGTCACATCTCTCTGGAGCCTGTGAGACCTTCTTTCCGGCCCAGTTGTCCCAGTAGACAGGCCCATGATTCCTCCCTCAATTAACAGACATCTACTCCCTGCAATCAGGCCAAAAGCACCTTGGGAGGGGCCTGAAAACAGAGGAGGTCTGACCAATCCCAGGCCCTGGCCTCAGAAATGAAGGACGCATGTGCCAAGATGAGTGAAATGTAGAAAAATTAACAGCATGCTTTCAGCCAGGTGAGTGGGCAGGAAGGAGCTGGGCAATGCCCAGTTTCTGGCTTGATCGGCTAAGCCACTCCTGGGCCTTTTGCTGCAGTGGGGTACATTGTAGGGCTAAGCAGATACCAAAGATGGGTTTCCCTGAAGAGGAGTAGGTTTAGGGGAACAGCAAGGTTTAGGGGAACAAGATGAATCCCATGAGGTGGTTGAGACTTTACCACGGCTTCCGGGAGGTGTCTGGTGAGGACCAAGCAGACCTGAAAAGAGAATTGTGAAGCAAGGAGCAAAGGCCTTGGAGGCTGAGCCTGGCCGGGGTCCCAGGACACAGACCCTTCAGGGGATCAGGGAAGGCATCCCGAAGGGAGTGGGGGGACACAGGGACAGGCACAGACTCACCGGTGTTCACAGTTGAGAGAGAATAAGGTAATGAAGACAGAAGACCGGGGCCTGAGGAGATGGCCCAAGTACTTTGCAAGCATGAAGACCTGAGTTTGGTCCCTGAGTGGGTTCAGAACCACGTGCCACTTATAACCCCAATGCCGGGGAGATCCCTGCTGCTTGCCAGCCTGGCAGCCTACCCTAACTGATGAGCATCCCTGCCGGGTAGTGTCGACAGTGGCGGAAGGTGCTATGAGGCAGCTGGAGGAGAAGAGTCATCAACTGTCTTCCTCAGTGGTAGACACAGCTCTGAAGTGCAGGTAAGATGCTCCCACCGATGCGAGAGTAACTTGACTGTTAGGAGGGCAACCAGTCACTTTCTGACCAGATTTGAGACCCAGGAGCGAACATGTGCCTGGTTCTGCAAACGTGTCATCGAGAACCTGTGGCTTGGAGGTCACAGGCCCAGGGGAGAATGAATACTGATGTTTCGCTAAGTAGGCATGGAGCCAAACTGCCTCCTCAGCCTTCATGTTCATACTCAGAACAGTGCTGCTGTCGGCTCGGGGCAGAGAGGCCTCTCTTTTTTCTTTTCTTTTTTTTTTTTTTTTTAAGAAGTTTATGGTTAATGTTATGAGTCAATGTGCTGAGAATAAGTGACAGTGGAGAGAGAAGGTCACAACAAGTCATCTGTATCACCCTCTCCAAGGCCCAGAGAAGATCATCAGAGAGAGAGAGAGTAGAAAGCTTGTAAGAGCTGCAGGAGGGAGAGAATGCTGGGAAACGCTGTCTTCTGGACATGGCCATCACAGGCATAAGTACGCAGCAGGTGTGATTACCTGCACAGCACCTGTGTGCACACACGTCACTGGGGGCGAGTCGGGGAAGGAAGAGACTCACTGGCAAGTTAGCAAGAGCAGGAGAGGGACAAAGGAGAGCATTATGGGGGATATGGTCCCAGTACAGTGTATGCATATATGTAATTATAAAAAAAAATTGCAAAACACTCTCTCAGGGCTGGGGAGATGGCTCAGTGCTGGCAAAGTGCTTGCCCCAGAACCCATGTCGAAAAATCCAGGCGTGATGATGTGTGCTTCTAACACTTGTGCAGGTGGAGGCAGGCAGATCTCTGGGTCTTGTTGGCCAGCTAGCCCAGTCAACTTGGTGATCTCCAGGCCAGTGAGAGAGGGGCCCTATCACAAAAAGCAAGATACACAACTCCTAAAACTGACTTCACGTGCGTGCGTGTGCACTCACATGTGTACACGCATCCACCTACACATGTGCACATGTGTGCAAGCACTCCCTTAGAACTTGGGGGAACTGCGAGGCCGGAAACAGGTCCCAGTCCTCTTTCCAAGCCAAGAACCTGGAATCCAGCCCTTGCTGACTCTGGTTAACACGGTGACCCGTGAAGAGCTGCTCACTGCTGGAGAATACCAGGTCTCTAGCTGTCCACGACAGGGCTGGTTTCAGCCTTGTTCCTTTGCTGTTGATGAGCGAGAGGCTCCTTAGCCCACAGTGCCATGCTGTAGAAGCCACCTGAGCTTCCCATACCTACCTTACTTCCAACAGCCACACAGAGCTATGGAGAGCTGGAAGGAAGTGAATGCCAACACCTATCTCAAGAAAGGCCCAGCCTGGGCACCCTCTCTGGCACGCTGACTCTGGAAGGCAGTCTTACCTCCGAGAGACTCATCAGGGCCTCAGGGGGCCGTCTGATCCAACTTACACGTTATTACTCAACTGTCGCTCACAACACATGCTGACGAGAGTGGGGGGTTGAGGTTCCCGCAAAGGCCTGCTGTCTTTGATGATGCAACAGTTGCCCTATGTATGACAAGGAGCCTTCCCACCCTCCGGCCTGCATTGCCTGGAAGTGGCCTCAGGCTGAGGCTGGTGACCTGGCAGGTCTGGCCAGGTGTTTGTAAAGAATTCTGGAGGGAATTGGGAGGGGCCTGCGGGCCTGAGGTGACTATGTGAGGCAGCTGTCACCTCTGGGTGTGGCACTTTCTCTGTGATCATGTTACTCCTATGGGGACTGTTGTCCCTCATCTGACTTCCCTAATCGAGACAGCAGAGACTCCGGCCATAAACTCAGCGCTTTTACAAGCTTCTCTGGGAAGCCAAGACTCCTCTGGCAAGCAGACCAGGGCAGACCAGAGGAGCTCGGCAAAGCAAAGTCAAATGCCAGGATGCGTTCCATCTCGGTCACTCAGCAAGCCACTTGGTTCTCACAAAAGCTCCACACCCACAGCTGCCATAGGAGAGTGCCTGCTTTCAGGATGGGATGGTAGTTCATAAAGACCCTAGATTCCTACTTCCCTTGACACAGGCTCTGTGAGGGGATGGGGTGCAAGCTGGGGGAGCTGCTGCCAGCCAGTGTCCTCCTCTGTTCTGACTGGCCCTGGAGGCCCTTGCTGGGCCTGTTGTCTCTCAGACCCTGGGAAGACTCTTGTACAGGTGGAGAGAGGCCGGGCAGACAGATGGGAGGCTAAGGCAGGGAGGATGGGCCTCCAGTGATGTCTCAGCCTCGGTCGGCCCCCGGAGGGTGCAGTGTATCCTGGTGCTCCGCTGGCAGAAACAGGGAGTCTGACTCTTCCTTCCCTACACTAATTGTTACTTAGAGTCAGACTCACTCTGGGCACTTGGGTCTCCAACAGTCTGCATCGAGTGACCCTGGAGAGCCAAGAGCAAGCTTCCGAGCTACAAGCTCTTAGGAACGAAGCTCTTGGGTGCTGGAGAATGGAGGGATGGCACTGGCAAGGGGCACTTCTGTTAGCCCACTGGCATCTTTTCCACCTGCCCACACCATCGGTTCCAGGTTATCTTAGCTTTCAGAGCTCTGAAACCTTTGCCCTGGGTGTTAAGCAAAGCTTCCTACGTGGTGCTGGACCGACCCCACAGGACTGATCTGACACAGTGAAGGGCCAGCTCGTCTGTTCCGCAAAGACGAGCTGACGTGCTACCTTCACGCTCAGCAGCAAGGGGCATCACCTGCTTCTGGAAACTTCCCGTTTCAGATGATAATGAATAGCTCCTCCTGCTGATTTGTGCCACCCTATTCTACCCAACAGAAAAAAGCGATTTAAATTATCCATTCTCATCCCAGTGTGGACCACGATGCTCTCGCTGGCCTTTGCCGCCTGAGCAGGAACCATGCCTGGGCCCATTGTGGGGTTTGAATGTAACTTGGATTTGTCCCGAGAAGTTTGGTGACTGCCCCATCACTCTAGAAATCACAGACGACAGAGTTCCTTTTAAAATGGATCAAGTCTTGACTTCTAGATCCTTCTCTGCACTCTGGGACTTGAGGCATTTGGTTATGCTATGCCAGTTTTGCTGTGATGTGGTCAAGAACTCACTTCTCTAGGGACCCAAGCTCTTCTCATGAACGATCAAAGCTATGTACTGGGGCCAGGTCATGGCCCTTCAGTACTAAAGTCAATGAACTTTAAACCTGCAGCTTAACTCTCATGGAGAAATAATGCATGGCAGAACTCCATGTTCTCATTGTCTATTTTTTCCCTTTAATTTGTTGCTGCTGGGAAGTGCCCATCAAATTTTTTGGAAGCAGGGACCAAGACTAGTTTGTGTCTCTGTGCATTTTCTTGATATGACTCCTCCCTGGACATCTGAACTCTCCCTTCATCCCTATGAACTAACCGACCTGTCCAGGCCCTGTTCCTGGTGAACCTTCATTTCCATGAATAGGCAGCCTTCGCTCTGCCATGTCACCAGTGGAGCTCATGGCTATGCCTTAAAACAAGAGGACATTTTATTCTGGCCATGTGCTTGAAGTTATAACCAATACTGTTTTCTCCTCGGCTCTGTTTAAAAGCTCAATTTAGGGTACTAGTCACCGTGGAGTAGGGGCTTCCCCTTGCTACTAAAATGTTCATCCCTGAATCGGAGCAGGCTGTCCTGGGCCATCTGAGAGCTCAGATGTGGGCCACATGGCTCTGAGCTCTCTACAACTGTCCTCACTGAACTGTCTTTGGGTCCCCAGCTCACATTTCGTCCCTATAATCAACAGTGTGCTTTATGAACTGTCTATGTATTTCAAAATCGGTTGCATGGAATCTCCAATCATTTTGGGGAAGTTGCTTAAGTGTGCATTTATTGAAGTACCTATTGCCCTCAGGAACAATCCACAGAAGGAAATTGTCTCTGATCTCATAACCAGAAAGCCAGGGACACTGATCTACTTTTTTATTGCCTTGGTATTGAGGGTTCTGAAAGGAACTTTAGGCTCCTTTATGCTCTGGGACCTGCATTGAGGCAGGGTATCGTGGCAGCAGTCACTTGGTCATGAAAGAAGCCCTCCTCTTAGAGTGACTAATAAACATCAGAGAGGCAGAGCACAGGGAAGGGGCTGAGGAGAAGATACGTGTTTCAGAGGCATACCTTCAGGGACCTACTTGCCATCTCCAAGCCAGTGACACCACCACTATCATCTCTGGATGCTCCATGGATGAAGTCAGAATCTTCACATCCCTACCACTTCCTAAAAGTCCCACCTCCAAAGACTGCACTGGGACCAACATTTTGGAGGGAGACACATTATATCTAAATCATAGCATCCTCTTTGTTTCAGTTCCCAGGAAGCTCAGAGCCAAATTATTCTATCTCCACCAAGTGTGCAAACATGAGCATGTCCACAGCAGAGCTGAGTGGGTGGAATTCTTGTCTTCAACCTTACTGGATATTATTAAGTTTGTTGGTGGAAGTTGCAGTGATTTCTATTTCCAACAGGTGATCCAGAGTTCACACTTCAGCCCGTAGTCCTGTATGGGTTTGGCCGTAATAGTTCATCTTGCTAAGTTGAGGGATTTAAAGTGGTATCTCATCATTTAAGTGTGCATTTCCTCATCACTAAGAGGCCTCCCTTTGTGTATTCTCTGACCTCGTAAGTTACCTGTTCACACCCTTTCTCTTCCCTTACTTTAGTTTTTGATGTTTGCCTGATTGGCAAGACCTTCTATCTGCTTCCTTTTGTGGCTGCCTTGCTGGGACTTCCCACATCTGCTTGGCCCCATTCTGATTTCTTTAGGCATCTCTTTGTACACACTCATGCAAATTGCGCAGAAAGCCTAAGGGTTGTATTAACCAGGGGCGGCTGACTCTGTAATACAAGCCCAGATTGAAATGGCTTAACAGAAATGAGCAATTCAAACGCCAGCTTTGCTGGCTGGTGACTCTTCCAAGCAGCTCTGTAGGTCACAGAGTTCCCAGCTGGCCCTCGCATCCAGCTGGGGGTGGTTCTCAGGCACAAGCCTCAGGTCATGTACTCTTGCCCATTTCCCTGGGTTGGAACTTAGTCACCCAGTCCCATGTCCCTCCAAGAGAAGCTGGAGATGCCTGGCCCAGGAGTCAGAGGAAGTGGGCTTGGGGGCAGACCTCCCCACGCCTGCATTTCATGGCTGCATTTCATGGCTGTTAACACTTCTTCTGCTGTCTGTGGAGATCACAAGGTCTGCCTGTGTTTCCTCTCCTGGAATCACTCAGTAAAGGTGAATGCATGCGAATGGGGTGGGGCTGGCAGGAAGAGCTGGCCCAAGTGGAGGAGTTTGAACTCGCTCAGAGCTGCTTCAAAAGGGAATCACTTAAAGTCTTATGCCACCTATGCCATAAAAGACAGAAAGAAAGGCCAAAGGATGGGGAAATCTGGGGCAGCAGAGACTGTCGTCCCAGGAGAGATTTGCTTCTAGAAGAAAAGAGTGGCTTGCCCTGCTGGGTAGAGACAGTCAGTCTAATAAAAACTATCAATGGTGTTCCGGCTTTCAGGCGATGAACAGACTGGAGAACCAGTCAGGGAGTGAGGAACCTAGAGGACCTGGAGTGTTGAGACTAGAGGCTTCTCCCTTGAGAAGGCAGTCTGTGGAGGAAGCCCGAGGCAAGTGGAACAGAAGTGGACACCAGTCCTGTCCTCGTGGGGTTTACCGTCTGGAAGGGCAGACAGGCCTCAGCTCATTAGGGTTAGACCCTGTTATCCAATGTGTGGGCCGTTAAGGTCCTGTGAGCAAAACAGAAGGCAGAGGGCAAGGGACATGCTTGGAGGGTGAAGAGCAGTTACCCTGGGCCACAGGGGCCGAGCTAGGACAGCAGAGGCTCGTACAGATGGCTCAGCTATAGTGAGGACTTGAGTTTAATCTCCAGCACCCACCCAGATAAAAAGCTGGACAGGGTGGCAAACATTTGCCACCCCAGTGCCGTTGGGTGGCAGAGACAGGTGGATATCTGGGGTTCACTGGCTAGCCAGATTAGCCTAATGGAAAAGCCCAGTTCCAGCAAGAGATCTTGCTTCGAATAATAAGGTTGATGGCTTCTGAGGAATGGCAGCCAAAGTTAGTGTATGCTAACACACACACACACACACACACACACACACACACGCACACACATGCACACACACGCACACACATGCACACACACATACAAACACAACACACATACACACACATAACACACACACAACACACACACACGCACACACACACATAGACACACAACACACATACACACACATAACACACAAACACAACACACATAACACACACAACACACATACACACACAAACACACACATATAACACACAACACACATACACACATACAAACACACACACATAACACACAACACATATATATACACATACAAACACACATACACACACAAACACATACACACATAACACACATACACACACACATACACACACATAACACATACACACAACACACATACACACACAAACACACATATAACACACATACACACACAACACCACATATAACACACATACACACACAACACACACACACACACACACACACACACACGCTGTGAGCACTCACATCAGGCCTCTGCTCAGCATCACATCCCTCACTTCCCATAACCCGCTTGGCAGAAGAGGACATCTGAGTGTGAAGCTAGGTGAGAAGTATCCACAACCTCATCCGGAAAGCAGACCGACTGCAGGAAGTGGGATGGGGTGGGGATGGGCCAGAAATCACATGGTATGTCTGAAGTGCAGCATCGCCCAGCTTCCTCCTCTGCCTAGATCCTGAACCAACCACAAGGCCTAAGAGGAAGAGTCCAGGTCCTGGATGCCAATACGCCTGTAGGACCAGGACCTGAAACAAGACCTCCTGCCTACTCTCATGTTTCTCGTCCATGCAGGGAACAGTTCTGTGGCCTCTCTCTCTCAGATAAGAGAGCAGGGCTCTGAGAGTTAAAAGGGCCTGGGTTCGAAATCAGCTCTATCCTCTCCCCATGTGTGAGCTGCTGGGAGTTGCTGCTGCTGCTGTTTCTGGTCTTACATTCCCCAGTCACACGATAAATAAGACAATGATACCAACGTCTGGGCTGCACAAAACAAAATAAGGACCCTGGGGGTAGGAGTCTGACACAGTCACCTGGACCTCGTAGGGACTGGACGGCAGTGTGTGTGTGTGTGGGGGGGGGGTCTTAAAATCACACTTACCTATGAGATTTCCGAACAGAGATCTTCCCGGGTCCCACTGTGTTTCAAAGGCTAACAACTCTGATTTCCCCAGAAGTGCACAGCCCCCCCACCCTTTCTCGAAGCCTCTGGGGCTGAACCACTTGCTGCAGCCAGTTTTCCTGGTCTCTCATCAGTCCAAGGACTGTAGACCACCCCCTGTAGGGCAGACAGTCACACACCATGCCTGCTCATACCCTGCGGTGACCTCTTCCCCTGGATTCTGACGGAACTTCTCTGCCAGAGCTGAGATTTTACCCCTTCATCCTTCCACACCCAGCCCTTTGTCCAGCAGGTGCCTCTGCTCTGTCTCAGCACCCCACTCAGTGTCCTTGCCTGTGCCCGGGCCAGGACACTCAGCCTCTACCAGAGAGACCAGAGTAAAGCCACCCCTGAGACCTTCCCAGGGCTAACCCTTATCCATTTTCCTGAGTGAACCCTCCCCCCTCACACCCTTGCCTTTCTCCCTCATCACTTTTCTGTCTAGCAGGGCACCCGGGCATGAGTGAAGTCAAGTTTCCCCAAATCCTGTTGGGCTGGGGCAAGAGATCAGTTGGTAGTGCGTGCTCTGAAGGAGAGCTTGAGTGTGATTCCCTGTGCCCATGGCAAAAAAAAAAAAAAAAAAAAAAAATCCAGGCATGGTGGCATGCACTTGAAACTCCAGAACTGGGAAGGCAGAGACAAGAGGACCCCCAGGTCTCACTGCCAGCCAGCCTAGGTGAATTAGCAAGTGCCAGGCCAGTAAGAGACCCCATCTCAATAGACAGGGTGGATGGCCCCTGAAGAGTGACACCAGAAATGGACCTCTGACCCCCGCATGCACATGTACATCCATGTTTATGTACACACACACACACACACACACACACACACACACTTTTGCTAAGGGCCAGGCACTGGGCTGGAGCTGTGATCCACTAGAGGAGAGGTCCTGTCTAGAATGTGCATTGTGCTAGGAACAGCCTCCTCTCATCCTATCCTGAACCCACGATGTGCAGAGTTCAGGGTGGGGAGGGCACTGAGGGGATCCTCTATGCCCAGTGTTTCTGCCAGGCTGCAGTCCTCCTCTGCAGCCACTAGGCCATGCTGCTCCCCTGGGCTGCAGCCAGCAGCTCTTCTTGCAGGAGGTGACAATGTCAGCCAAGCCTCTAGGGCAGGCCAGGAAGAGCTGAGAGGACAGCAGAAGAGAAGGAGGTCACAGGAAACAAGTCCGGAGCCTCGGCTACTCTCAGAGTGTTGAGTACATGTTGGTGTCCTGGGACAGAGAGGTGGACCGAAATTCACCAAAGCCTAGCGTAGAGACCCCCGAGAAGGGACAAACATTCCCTCCGGACCCCAGTAGCTTTCTGCCCTCACCCCGACTCCATTCCCTGCTTCTTCCCTAGTCTAAGGTGGAAGGAAGCCCTTTTCCCAGGTGGCCAAGGCGCCTTCTACAGCTTGTTGGTCACATCCCCTGAGAGCCTGGCTTGTAACCATGGAGCGGCACCTCTCCCCGCCGCCGCCTGCTTCCCCTTGGACCTCCTCTCTCTCACCCGCGTGCCAAGAGCTTACCTACACATCTGCTCTGCCCTGGGTCTTCTGAATCTTAGAGGGGTGGAAACGACACCGTCTGCCTCCTGCCTTGGAGCTCAGATCTTCTGAGCTCGAACACTGGGCAGAAGACACGGGCAAGCAGTGAGAGTGAGGATGTCCCTTGTTGCCTTAGGAGGAGCCCAGGAGCCCAGGCCCAGGCCTGGGGAAGTCACATACAGTTAGCCAGTGGCAGACTCCTGGCCATTGACTCTATCTGAAAACTATGAATGGGACTGAGCTGCCTTAGAGAAGACAGACAGAGGCCGCGAATGATTTAGTTTTAACAACATAAAATTTTATGTTCCTTAAACACACCAAATCACCCTAAATGGCCATTAAGACATCACGGTCAAGGGAACCTTCTGGCTGCTTCATAGATAAGGTCAGAGTTCACCTGTGATTGACAAGCTAACTGCTCCCAAGCAAGCTGGTGTTGTGCAAGGACACAGTGATCACCGCCATCTGGAACATGCTGTGCACCCAGGAGCTGACAGGGCCTGGTATGACTGCCTCTGTTCCACCAGGAGTTTGCTCAGCACATGTTCCATTGGCAGGGCCCAGTTCCTCTCCAGCCTTGTAAAAGCATCGCAACTTCTAAATTAGATGTGTCTGAGCGAAGGAGGGCCTCTCCCTCCATGTCTAAAGCTGTTCCCATTGTATAATGGTCACCCCACCACCACCACCCCGTTAGAGCTTCAAGTCCACGGAGGCATGGACTCTGGCTTCTGCTTCACCAGTTCAACAGTTACTGACTGGTCATCTGTCATGGGCTCTACCGGCTGCTTCAGGGAACACAAAACACGACAGGAACATGGTCTCTACCCTCAAGAAAGAAGATGTAATTTCTGGCTTGTGGATCCATTAGTATTTGCTGCCATTTTAGATGCTGGCTACTTTTACAGCCATAATGTTCCCAAGAAAGGGGCCAAGTTACTATTGTTCCCATTTGTTGGGTGAATAAACTGAGAGCTAGAGAGGTTAACTACCTTCCTCCAAGCCATACAGTACATTCAGGATGGATCTTAGCATGAACCCCTTGCCTCTGTATGCTCTGTAGTCCATTCTGTAAGCTTGTGCCGGGGGACTGGGCCTTGCTTGTTCTATTTTGGGCTCCATTAACTCAGCCCCAAACACCCTGTCTGCCCCCATGTGTCCAGCTTAGCTTCACAGCAGTCGGGGCTGCACACCTTCACTGGAGACCTGCCTAAGAAAATCCTGAATGCAGGGGGAAACATCTGAAAGCTTTAGTCTTTGCTCTTAGCCAGATACTCTCCAGGAAGGAGGGTCTCACTGACAAGAATTCCACTCTGTGCAGTGCCCTGAAGGCTCTGCCAGACTTCAAGGGGAAAAGTCTGTGTTCACTAGAAGACCTGTGTTCAGTGGAGGGGTCTGTGTTCACTAGAAGACCTGTGTTCAGTGGAGGGGTCTGTGTTCAGTGGAGGGGTCTGCGTTCTGTAGAGGGGTCTGTGTTCAGAGAGGGGTCTTTGTTTAGTGGAGGGGTCTGTGTTCAGTGGAGGGGTCTGCGTTCTGTAGAGGGGTCTGTGTTCAGAGAGGGGCATGTGTGGCTCATAGAGGGGTCTGTGTTCAGCAGAAGGTTCGATGAGGGATCTAGTACATCAGTTTAGAGGCAACCATTTTCTATTGTTGGCTCCACACTGGGCTCGGAGATCCTTGAGGATGACATGTTCCTTTCCCAGAAGTTAGCCAGAAGACAACTGGTTTGGTATCTGAATACGCAGTCTTTTATGTCTAAGCCAGGGGGCAAGAGTCGGTTTTCTGTGCCAGGGACAGAATTCTGAGTGGAAAAAAAAAAAAAAAAGGAAGTCAAATGACCTAAACCAGATGCGCGCTTTGGGCAGCTTTGCCTTAACGCTGCCCATCCATTGGTTCTCCCGCATGGGGATGTGCCCCTTGGACACTGGCTGCCCTGAAGATGTGTCATAGATGTGGCAGACTTGGCTGCAGATGGGGAGGGAGGGTGAGAAGAAGGCAGACACTGCCACCTGGCCTGGGGGAGTGGGCCAAAAGCTTAGAGAGCTGGAGTCCGTACGGGCGAAATGGCTTCTGGGGGTGACGATGCAGGGCGAGCCCCTGGAGGGGCTCCTGCGGAAACTGCCTCTCCCAGAACCAGAGAAAAGAGCTTTCCTCGCCGGTCTGCACAAGTTTGGCTTCTCCAGTGTGAATGTCTATCAGGACCCCGAGGAGTGTGCATGAGGCTCCAGATCTCAGGGCCTGAGTCTTCAGTTCTGCTCAGAGGATCGGGGACAACATTCCTCTTACAATCCCAGGTAGTGTTGGTGTTACTGGAAGGGATCTGAAGTTTAAAAACCACTGGAGCTTTTTAGAATAGTTGAGTCGGCCTACTCAACACACTACTGTGAGTGTGGATGTCAGTGTGGAAACTGAGGCAGTGGGTGTCTTCAAAGGCCTCTTGGCTGGCTCTCAGGTTATGGTCTGGAAAGGGGAGAAAAACGGCACCTTCCACCTTGACAGAAAAGAGAGATATCAAAGCTGGGATTAGGGATCAGGAGCAATAAAGTGGGGCCTCCTAGGAGAGTGTGTGTGTGTGTGTGTGTGTGTGTGTGTGTGTGTGTGTGTGTGTGTTGGCATGATACATGTATATGTATTGTGTCTGTGTGAACATTAGTGTGTGGAGGGTGTGATGTATGTGTATGTGTGGGATCTGATACACGTGGTGCATATGTATATGTTGGTGTGTATCTGTGGGGTATGATGTGTGTGTGTACACAAAGGAGTATGTTTGGGTGTGGTGTGTGTGCACCCATGTGTAGTTACACCTTCCCACCGTGTGATCTGCATGTGTGTGCATGCCCACACACGTGTACACTACCGGCTCTACCTGCAGTCCCCACTCTACTTGTCCTCAAATAAATGCCCACAGCTTTCTACAGCTCTTTCTGCCATGAAAGTAAACCTGTGGGACTCCACTTCCTGTCTCTTCTACCTGCCATACTAATTCTTCAGGCCACATCCAGGCCCCATCTTCTCCAAGAGGACCCCCTAGCTGCTTCCACTGGTGAGGAAGGCTGAACCCATGTGCTTCTCACTGAGACGCTGGCGGCCCTCTTAGAACCAGGCCACAGCAGGCACCCGGTGAATCGGGTTCAGCATAGTGGACTTGACTCACAGAAGAAGTAAGAGAACCAGGAGTGGGCGGCGAGGGATGCTAAGGCCACATGCTCCCAACTGCAGCGCTAAAAGTGGAAAGTGGGATGGCAGCCACGGAAGCTTGGCCTTCTTCCTTCCCTCGCCATCTGCCTGGCAAGGAAGGGAGCAGGAAGAGGCCACTGCACGTTTCTCACTCGCTGAAGTCCTGGCTTCGAGCAGACAGGGACAGAGTTAGGGAAGGCAGCCTGTGCTACGAATTCAATATGATACACCCCCACAGGCCCATGAGAAGATTGCTTGCTGCCCAGCTGGTGTGCTATTTTGGGGAGTTCTGTAAACTTTAGGAAGTGGGGCCTACTTAGAGGAAGTAGGCCATAGGGCAAGCCTTTGAAGGTCACACCTGGTCTCCAGGCTCTTCATCACAGTTTCTGCCATGAAGCGACCAGCTACCCACAATACCCTCCTGCCATCATGGCTTCTGCCCAGGTCCACAGGACCAAGCCACCATAGACCCAAAGCATCTTAACCCAGGAGCCAGAATCAATGGTTGCTTCTGTAAGCTGTTGCTCTCAGGGATTTTAATCACAACAAGACAGAAGTCATCAAAACAGACCTTCCTGTCCTAGTGAATGCCTCCTCCAGCCACCTTGATTATTCAGATGGCACTGCTTGGGGAACTCACTCATTTGCATGTCAGGGGAACATCGTCAGGACATGCTGTCAGGAAAACGAAATGACTGACGCAGGAGGGACTCGAAAGAAAGAGTGACCTGGCCCACAGCGGACTGGAAGGGGAGAGATAAGAAAAGTAAGAGGAGGCCCCCGTTTTAGCCCTCCTGATAGGAGACTCTGAGCTCTGAATGATCAATGACTCCTTGCTGCCTCCTGCAGAGGTGGGGAGTTCTCCTGCTGTGGTAGGTTATCAGAAACATTCCGTCGGCTGGGGAGGCAGAGCTGTCCTCAACACAGCAATCCGTGTGAACAGCCCCGGGTGCTCTTGAGCAAGGTCCGGCGAGTCCCCATGCTGCTTGTGTGGAAGTCATCCAGGGCGCCTGTATCTCAGCTGGGAGGGAGACCAGCGACGCCTCTTCAAGGAAAGTGATGTTCAAGTTCATGTTTGCACAGGATGCTTTATGTAAGAGGAGTGAGTGGTAGGCAAGGCTGGGAAAAGGAGAGGCCACTTGGATGTCAGCATCTCAATAAATCTGCTGAATCCCCTGAGAGTCAGCTTCATTTCGTGTGTTGGTTGCTTTAAAGGTCTCTCTCACTGTGATGCTTAATCCTGCTCAGTTAATAGGAGGCACAGAGAGCGTGTCTGGTCCCTCTGGTCCCGTTCTCACCTGTCATCCTGCATCTATCCCGTGGGATGATGAGCTGGATGCGCCAACACTCCTGTCACTCAGAGGGTGCTGGGACACTGATGCACGTGAACAGCTAGACACCCATAGCATGGCCACAACACATCTCTATTGTCATGGCTCCTGTGGGTGAGACCAGGGTGGGGCAGGGATTTGGGAACAAAAGGACTTGCTGGCACCTCTAAAATTATACTCCAAAGAGAAAAAAAAAATCGGAAGAAAGCTCAGAAAGGGTGGGAGGGCACAGCACTGTTGGCTTCCAGTGTGGAGACTGGCAGAAGCTGGGAGAGCGCATAGCTGGGTGAGGCTGCAAGTTCATCAGTAGGCTGCAGCCTGCCGCCTCTGCCCTCTGTCTCCATTTCCCTTCTGTGTACCAAGGAGTCAAGAGGATGCCCACCCCCTACCCAGGTCAGCTCCTGCCCAAAGCTCTAAGAGTCTGGGATTCTATTTAAGATTGCTCAGTCCATCTGTTTCCCATTGAGGAGGCTGCGTTTTCTCAAGTGCGCCTCCCCCTCCTCTGCCGTCCACAGATTCCCACCATGTGACCCCTCTTCTCCCAATGGTGTGCTGTTTTATGGCTTGTTGTTCTGTGTGCGTGATTTGAGTTTGGGGACTTTTTTTTTTCATCCCCCACACACAGATTTCCCCTCCCTCTTCCAGAAAACATAGCGTCTGAACTTTTCACTGCCAGAAACCCTCCGGAGGACAGTGCCGAGGACAGGGGGCAGAGGGAGATGGATGTCTGCACTGTCTCCCACTGCCGCTCTCCCAGCTTCTTCATTCGGTTCTTCCCTGCTTGAAGTGCTGGCCCTGATGTCCCAGCACATGAATCAGTGGGATCTGAGGCCAGAGGGGAGGCTGGGGAGAAAGAATCAACGCAGTTCAACAGTTCAGCCTGCTTTTACTGAGCCTCCAGGGCCTGTGTGCTGGAGTTGCTGGAGGGGAGAGGCCTGGCTGAAGTGGGCCGCCAGGGAGGGTTAGGCTCCCAGGCAAAGAAGGCAGCCTGAGGCTGAATGTTTGCAAGGGATGTTCCGAGGGAAGATGGGAATTCCTCTAGCCAGGGAGGCCACAGACCAAGCTTCCTTGAAGATACGATCCTCAATCATTCATTTACCTACTCCACAGTTGCACAGTAGGTCTCTTTAGGAGTCGGGCCCTGTAATCACATTTGTTTATGGGCTTTAGGAAGAGGACACCAAACGGAGAAGCATGTATGCATATGCGCATGCACATGCAAGTGAAGTGGGTGCACACACGTACATGCATACATGCATGTGCATGCACGTGCACACACATACACACACACACACACACACACACACCACTTTCAAGGCACAAAAATTCCAAGAGCCACTCTACAGGGATTTCATGTAAACGAGCTAATCCTTAAGGAAGTGACATTTAAACAAGACAGAAGAGCAGGAACACACACAGGGTGCACCTGGGGGCAGGAGCAGAGCATGCATTTGAAGGTGCTGAGGCCTGAAAGGGCTTTGCACCTCCAAACAACTACTAGAAGAGGAAGGTGTGAGAAGGCAGAAGTGAGAGTCAAAATGAGCAAATGATCAGAAGGAGGAGACTCTGAGGTAGGGGGAGGTCCCTGGCCAGGTGAGGCAGGACTCAGCCTAAAGTCAGAGGCAGGGGTCATTTTGAGGTTAAGATTAAGGGTCATTGGAAGCCACACTCAGTGTTCAGGCACTGGAGTGAGAGGCTGGGTCAGGCTGTGGCCAGGATTAGGTCTCTGATGCCAGAATTAAGTGTTGGTCTGTGGCCAGGGTTAGAGTCAGTTTGAGGGCAAGTCCAGGGGTCAGTCCGGGGACAGTGTTAGGATCAGTCACTCATTAAACATTCAGTGAGCGTCTCTGAGGCCCCCGTGAGGACAATGAGGATCTTGAAAGCATTTTGCCCTCCCAAATGTGGAGCTGAATGGAAAAATAATCCTCAAGGACCTGCCTGCCGGCTCACTAATTCCCATTGCCATGAGTGATGCAGGGAGAGTGCCAGGCACCCTGAGACCTCAGGCAGGGTTACCACAGCCACACTGCAGATGATGCCACCATCTCCCAGGGTAAAGCAACCATTTATGGTGCCCCCAGGTTCTGTGGGCTGGAGGTTAGAAACAGTGTGCCAACAGTGTGCCATGTCTGAGGCAGACCCAATAGCTGGATCCAGGAACTGGAGACAATCTGAAGGTTCTTCATACACACACACATTCCCATACACCACACTCACAAACATGCACACACACACTCTCTCTCACCTCATACACACAAATACACACACACTTAGACACACATACACACACTCATACACACACACACATTCTCACACACCACACTCACAAACGTGAACATACTCTCTTCCACACCCACACACTTAGACACGTACGTACGTACGTACACGTACTCATACACACATATGCTCACTCTCTTACACACACACACACACACAAAAAAAAAAAAACAAAAAACACCTAGCCATGACACCAAGAGTGATAGTTTCTTCCTGTGGCTTCCTCAAAGCATGACAGCCTCAAGGCCATGAGTGTCCGCCAAGAACAAAGGAAGAAGACAGAGGTAGACTGGACATGCTACAGGAGGGCATGTGGAGAAGAGCTTCTCGGATATCTGTGGAAATCCCACCTTCCACGGGTAACAGTATAGAGCGGTTCATCTGGGGCAATGGCAGAGATCCCTCCTTAAGAAAGGAAAGACAAGAGAGTTTACACCTGTAGTGTTCCCTACCTTCTCACTCAGAGAAGCCAAGCTGTAGCTAGGTAACTGCAGGCCTGTAGGATCCTGGGAGATCCAGGGGAGGATTCAGGATTGAGGATGCTTCTGCAGCGATGGGGCCCAGCATACGCCCTCCTGAGCATGGTGGAGATGGCTGTCTGCTCCAGGACTTCGGCTCTATCCTTAACTCGCAGCTTTCCTCTTATCGAAAGGAGCTGAGGAACCAAGCTTGGTGGCCTGGGCCTGTCATTCCAGTTATTCCAAAAGCAGGAGGATTCCAAGTTCAAGGTTGACTTATACTAGAGTGAGTTCAAGCCCAGCCTTGACAGTTTAGTGGGATCTTATCTCAGAATTTAATGAAGAAAAAGAAAAACAGCGAGGCTGTAGCTCAGTTGATGGGTGCTTGCCTCACATACGAGAAGCCCTGAGCTCCTTCCTCAGCTCTGCATGATTGGATGCAGCGGTACACCTCTGTAATCCCAGCAAGTGGGAGGTAGAATTAGGAACACCAAAAGTTTAAGGTAGGTAATCCCGGGCTACAAAGCAGGTTGGAGGCCAGTGTGGGCTACAGACCTTATCAAAATAAATAAGTGAACAAAGTGGAAAAGCATTGGGGGTGTGACTGGGTGGTAGAATGTCTATACAGCCTACAGCATGTGTGAGATCCTGGCTTTAATCCCCAGTGCCTAAAAAGAGGGGAGGGGAGGGAAAGTTTACTCCTGGCCTAAGCAGGCTGGGGCTAGCACAGTCCAACTGATTTGGGGTTCCCCAAAGCTTGGGAAACCCACAGATGGATCTAATTTTCACTGGATCTTGTGTGCAAAAGCCTTTGATGCCTTGAAGGTGGCAGGTGTAATATTTCTGTCTTGTGTTCCCTAAGAACCCCTTCCTTCATGGACTCCTGGGGTCTAATCCTTTCTCAGACTCTCCCAGTGGGGAGTCTGTAAGGTTAAGAATGTCCTTCCATCCCAGGCACAGAGGCTCTCCCTGCACACCAGATTCCAGGCCTCCTGGGTCTTTCTCTGTTGCTGGGGTTCTACCTTCTAAGGCAGGATTTAAATCTGATGAGGTGGGCTGAGTTATGTTGCAGGCAGTCAAAGGTACCACCCTGCAGATGGGCAGGAGCCTCAGAAAACCTTGGCATCTGGAGTAGAAAGGCATGGTCTCTAGGTTCTGTGTGCACTTGTCCCCATCACCTCCCGAGTGACCCCTCCTGGGTCTCCGTTACTTGCTCTCATTAGAGCTCCTCTGAAGTCAACTCCACTCCTGCTCTTGGTCTCGGGCAGCACCACATCAACCACCTCCACACACTGTGACAGGAGCCCCGCAGTGGCTCTGGCATGAATGACCCTCTTCCTCACTGGCCTTGGGAAACTCCCTGAACTTGGCCCTGGGGCTGGGGTCAGGCAGGAAGTATGACCCAGATGACCTCATGTTCTTACCCTTGCAGCTTGTGACTCACCTCCGGGGTGGGGGACAACTCAGGATTGGAGAGCCAAAGTCACTTGAAAACTGAAAGCCTTGTGAGGCTCTTCCCTTCTAAAGCTCCAAGAACAGACTTGGCAACCCTTAGCCCTTCCCTCCTCAGGGACCCAGAATGATAGACTAGACGTTTCCAACAGGGACTTCAGTCTGCCTTCTAGCTTCTCCGAGGTCCAGCCTGGCTGTGTGTTGGTGACTAGGCTCCTTGCCTCCTCTAGGCCTGTGTCCACGACGACTCTAATCAGTAGAGATTAGCATCTCTGGTCTCAGAGCCCTGTGCTGTCTCAACCCCCTCTCCAGCCAGATGTCAGTGCCCAGTGCCTCACACACTTTGGCTTGGCAAATCTGTGGCAAAGTACCTCTTGCTCTGTTCTACATATCTGTGTGTTTCCCAGTTTCCCCTTTTCATCAAGGGGGTCACTTCTGTCCTATAGTTACTACTCAGCTGCGCAGAAAACAGCAGGTAAAAAGTCCCCTGAGCACTCTCCTCCTGATGCCTGGGAGGTGAACAGACCTCAGAGGCGTCCTGGGCAGTGTGGGAGCCACCAGCCACATATGACCATTTAAGACGTGTAACATGAAATGAAGTGGGGTCTGGGAAGACGGCTCAGTCTGTAAACTGTTTGTTTTGCAAGCATGAGGACCTGAATTTGGTCCCTAAAATCCACTTATAGAGGAAAAAAGCCAGGAGTGATGATGCACGCATATGATCCCTGGAGGAAGAAACAAGTGGATCCCTGGGGTTTGCTGGCCATCCCGCCCAGCCACTTCATAAGTCCCAGGTCGATGAGGGACCCTGTTTCAATTTTTTAAAAAAGGTAGGCATGTCTGAAGAACGTCAGTTGAAGTTGTCTTCTGACCTCCACATGTGTACACGCACTCATACATACATACATACACACACACACACACGCACGCACGCACGCACGCACGCACGCACGCACGCACGCAAGGGCTGGGATGGGGGAGAGCAATGAAATGCAAAACTCCATTCCTTATGATAATCATGATAGCCACAATTCAGTTTCTGAGGGGTCCCATGTGACTAGAAGTGCCTCTGGCATTCTCTGCTGGACCATTCTAGAAAGTTCTACTGTACAACACACTTTGAAATGATGGAGCTAAAAGATGTCAAGTCAGCTTCAACCTTGTCCTCAAGCAAGCCTAAGGAGTGGGTAGACACAATAAGGCATGAATTCATACCGTGTGAAGCTCCTGAGGCTTGCAAGGCCCCTGCTTCTGCAACTCACTCTCCTGCCTGGCATAGCCAACCTATGTGAACTAACCAAGGAACAGCGAAAGAAGGCGAAGACAACCAATTTCTAGCTTGTTGGACAAATGCCATCTGTGATCTAAACAACCCATGTATTAGGTGATCTATCCAGAACCAGTCCCTCAAAGGCCATGTTGGGACAGCTGGGTGAAGCTTGGAAGACCCCCTGGAGGAAGTTAACTGGGAACTGTGGCTTGGAAGATGAACAGAGCGTTCACAAGACTTGTAGTTGATTATAACACCACCTGGGGAAGCTGAGGCGGGCCCAGGAGACTGGCAGGCCTTCCAGCTGTAACATCAGAATGGAGAGAACACATGAGCACGAGTGTTGGTAGGATCAGAACGGCACTGGGCCATTTGGTCTTCCTTAGGACCGTCAGAGAACCTTGGAGAAGCTATGGAGGTGAGTCAGAGTGGGGCTGAGAAGCAACTCCCTGCATCTTTCTACCCAGAGTTGGCAGAGAGCATGGAGCAGAGTGCATAGAAAATGAAGGGTGAATTGATGTTATCACTACCGATAGCCAAGGGCAGAGCACGTCTGAAGACTGGCAGGCCTGAATGAAATGCCTGGGGTTGCAGAGTCTGACTGGGAACCAGGGGGACTTTCCGGCAGCAATCTGCATAGGGGGGTGATCAGTTCTTGATGATTAATTCAAAACAGAGGTTGGCAAACTCCAGAGCCCCTCCCTTCGGAGGTCCAGGATGAGTTTCTCAATGCCTCACTTGGCTTCCTCAGCTGTGAATCCTCTCAACACCTTCCCCCAGCTCCCCGACACCCTGAGCCAAGCACCATGGCATCCGAAGCTCTCAGCACTACTGTCTTCCAAGCTCCTGCTGGGATGGCCCATTAAGCTCCACTTTCAGCATTCAACTGCCTCTTCATTTTTTTCTTTTCTTTTTTTTTTAAATTTTATTTTATGTGCATTAGTGTTTTGCCATGGGATTCCGGTTCCCTGGAACTAGAGTTACAGATAGTTGCATTTAGCAGGAATCTTAACAGGTCTTTTCTTATTAACAAAAACAAACCTGGAGTCAGGTATTGGGGTGAATGTTGGAAGATCAGAGAAACAGAACAAGCCACAGCCACCTCACCTGATTCCTCAGCTGATCTTGTTTCCTCAGACTGGAAGCCTCAGAGTCCTCATCTGAATGGATCTCAGCTGAACTGCCTCTGGAAAGCCTGAATGCTTAACCAGCCGAGTTCCTGGTTTTCACGCCTTATATACCTTTCTGCTTTCTGCCCTCACTTCCTGGGATTAAAGGCTCACTTTCTGGGATTAAAGGCCTGTGTTACCATGCCTTGCTGTTTCCAATGTGGCCTTGAACTCACAGAGATCCAGATGGATTTCTTCCTCTGGAATGCTGGGATTAAAGGCATGAGTGCCACCATTTTCTAGCCTCTGTATCTAGTGGCTGTTCTGTTCTCTGACCCCAGATTAGTTTATTAGGGTGCACAATATTTTGGGGAACACAAAACCACCACATTTCCCCTTTTTGTCTAAAATTTTAAAAGCTTATAACTAATACAAGAAAAACTATCCAATAAGTATATAAAATATATACAGTCAAGAATTACATTAATGATGTCTAGTCCATTAACATTTGACAGATTCAGATAAAAATCCCATTGTATATATTAGTTATTGATTTAAAAGACTGTTTCTTTTCAATACCCTTACAAGAAAAAGACAGAGAAAGATTTACCTTCACGGTGCCAACTTATCATAATTTTCAATCAGTTAAGAGATAGCAATGGAGGGTCCTCCCACAGGGAATGTTGAATAGCCCAACCCTGTGCCAATATTTTGTACAACAGCCATTGGAAGTGATACATAAAAAATTTCCTAAATCTATAATTTATCATTATATGGATGATATTTTATTAGCTGACTCAAATGCAGATACTTTAGAAAGAATGTTTGAAGAAGTAAGAAAATTTTGCCTTGCTGGGGATTACAAATTGCTCCTGAAAAGATACAAAGAAGAGATTCTACTAATTATTTAGTATATAAAATAGAGCTACAAAATATTAGACCCCAAAAGGTGCAAATTAGGAGAGATCAGCTACAGACTCTTAATGACTTTCAAAGATTATTTGGAGACATTTCTCATCCATGAAACTATTGTTGGGGTAAAAAATGATGAACTGAATAATTTGTTCAAAACCTTAGAAGGTGACAAGGACTTAAACAGTCCAAGAGAATTATCACCTGAAGCTGAGAAAGAACTGGCCTTGGTAGAAAAGAAAGTACATGAAGGACACGTGGATCATATCGTATCAATCCAAAGCTGGATTGCATTTTGGTTATTTTACCCTCTAGGCATTCTCCTACAGGAATATTAATGCAGAGAGAAGATATTATATTGGAATGGATATTTTTACAAAATAAACTGAATAAAAAATTAAAAACTTATGTGGAAAAAAATCTCTGACTTAATTTTGAAAGGAAAATTGAGACTGTCAATTAGCAGGAATAGACACAGCAGAAATTGCATAATGCTCTATTAACTTTGAATTTTCTCAATGCTAATGAGAAAGGAACAACAGCTGCAGAGAGACATTAGATAATAGAAAAAATTAAAGAATTAAATCAGCCTATATACTTTAAGGATGTGCTGACCTCAGAATGGAAACCAGGATATGTGTTACGTTGGGGACGAGGTTTTGCTTTTGTTTCTACAGGAGAAGATAAGCTGTGAATACCATCAAAATTGATAAAGGTTCGATTTGAACAAGAGAGACCTCTTTATTAGAAGAGGTGATAGTTCATCAACCAGCATGACCATCCAATTTAAACTAACTTGTACCATTAACACATGCCTTTTCATTTACTTAATCAGACAATAACTTGCTGAAAGGGAACCTCCCCAAAATTAGTCTTGGGGGAAGGTTTTTGTTTTTGTCTTTTAGGGGAATGAAGGCTAAGGAATCTGAAGAACACTGGACAAATGAGACAACTGAAGAAAAGGACAAATCATTTGTCCCAAGAAAAAGAGTAAAATGTCCTATTGGTATATCGTCTACAAAAGTTCATAAGTCTTCTTAAATGTTTATTTCTGCTCTTCTCTAAATAAATTTAACACTATTGGTCTTCTGTAGTCCCAGTTCAATTAAAATTTAAAGCTGGCTTTGGAGTTGGAGAATGGCTCTCTCCTTCTTTAAACTCAAGCATGTTGTTAAAAGGAAAATCCAAACAACCTGTATCATGCCAGAAGAAAGAGCCATCTTCTGATATGGGACAGGAGAAAAACCAAATTAATTAAGGGACTATTCTATTACTACTAATCTCAATTCTTTGATTCTATTCTGATTCTTTAAACTTCTCTTAAAGTATGAATTTTATATCAAAATTTAAAATATATATATATATATATATATATATACATTTTAAACTTTGTTAAGATATTAATGGTCATATAGAGCACTAACTAATTCTAGAAAAAAGGCTTCAATTAGCTGCCTATAAATGTCTCTTATCAGTTTTCTGCAGGAAATCACAGCCAGGCCTAACATCAACTGAAGTCTCAAGGAAGAAGATGGGGCCCCACAACAACAACAATTCCACATGGACAATAATAATATCACTAAGCTGACAAACATCATCTACTGATCAGCTTTGGACTACAAACTGCTCAGAGCAATTTTGAGATGGCTAGCTGAGATGATGCAGTTTCAAAGACTACTTGAATAAGGACTTGAAATAAACCCTGAACTTCGGCATTATGCACAAACTGGATAATGAAGGATATAGCTACCTTTCCTAGAATTTGACAATTAACCCAAAATTTTTCTTTTCAGAATAAAGATACCTTCGCTCATACCCAGCAGGAAGCAATTTTAAGAATACGATGCCCACATTCCCAAAGAGGTGGTGTGGGGTGGGTGGTTTTTTGATCTTTTAATAGATTTTGGGTCTGGGATAATTTCATTGTTTAGAAGGGTTGGTTACAAGTTGTTGTTAAGGGTTAGGAAAAGGGTTAAGCAAAGGAGATTTAGATTTAAGGTTCTTGTGTTTTTTTTTTTTTTAAAAAGGCAATTACTAGTTTTAAATACTTTACATTGGATTAGATTTTTTATATTGTATACAAATTATATATATTGAGATTGATATTGTTAGAAAATACCATACATATATTTCTAATCTTGTTCAAGATATTGTACTTATACCATTCATTTAACAATGTAATGCAATTTGCTGATCCTTGAATGTTATTATTACCAACTATTAGGATAAAAAGAAATGAAAGTTAGTAATTAGACATTACAATAGAACTTGTAGTCATATTAGGTATGTTTTCAAGATTGAGCAGATATATTTTAGATAGACAGGTCATCTTCAATCCCTTCAGAGATCTATAGAATATGGCATTTAAAATGTTTTAATAACTTAGAAAATTTTTCTTTCTTTTTTTTTTGTTATGACTATGAGACATGTCGGCTCCTGGCTGTACCAATCTACTTCAGAGAAAATATGGGCACTGAAGAAACTGCATATGGAGTTAACTTTCATTGTGGCAAAAGTTAGCCATTGGACAACAAAGTATCCTCGAATCCACTGTTGACAAACAGGACAGACAGGACATGAAACAAAGGACTACTGATTCTTGCCAAAACAAGTGTGGTTATGGCTTTATCAAAAGGCATCTTTTGAGGCCAGGACAATATGACACCATCCCTGAAGTGGCCTTTGCAATCTGGAAAAGGTACAGTGCCCTTTTCTTCTAAGGCAGTTGAACAGGCAGTGGGCCAATGGCTTCTGATGTGCAATGGAACAGCAGCTGAAACAGTTATTCTTGAAGAGTAACTAAGCTCACGCCTCTCAATAGTAGACTGGCATTTAATAGAGGGATGTGAAGAAGAACGGGATGCTGAGATGAAGCCACATATACACAGCCAAGAAGAACGGACAGCTAAATTTAAAAAACCATCAACAATTTCCAGAATTTAAAATCCTGAATCATGACATGACACTAGTGGAATTCAGGTGTTTCTGGTACATGGACTGCTCTCACCCAATGTGAGGTTGAACTGTTGACCTTGTGTACATCCTACTTCACAAATGAGTCTGTCAGATATGCTAAGCCTATCGGCTGATGATGATGCCTCAACACTGCAGAGAAACCTCAGGTGACTGTCCAGGCAGCTGGCTGTTTCTGTCAACTCACAATTTTTTTGGAAGTTGCTTGCATGCACTTCCTGTTTTTATTTTTGTTAGGTAATATTATTTCCTTCTTGGGTCTCTGAGGGAGTTGAAGATTAGTTAGTTATAGTTGAAGATTAGTTAGTTATAGTTGAAGACTAGTTAGGATAGAAAGTGAATTAGGTACATTTTGGACTTACCAAAACAGGATAGATAATGGAATTATTTTCTCTGAATTTGTCATATACAAACAGACTAGGCATTGATTAGGTATTTATTACTTGTATATATTGTATATAGTTATTGTACTTTTGTATATAGTTTTTCTTATGTTAGTTACAACCTTTTTCCTTTTTTCTTTTTATTAAAATAGAAAAGGGGAAATACGGTGGTATTTTATTTGTACTGAAATGTGATTTTAATTGTATGTTAATAAATAAAGTTGCCCGGGGGTCAAAGCTATTAGAGCCATAGCAAAAGCTGGACATTGGTGGTGCATGCCTTTAATCCCAGCACTTGGTAGGCAGAGCTAGGTAGATCTCTGTGTGTTCAAGGATACAGCCAGCATTGGAAACACATGCCTTTAATCTTAATACCAACCATAGAAGACCTGGAGGTCTATACAGACAGGCAGTGACGAGGCAGTCATGTGGTTGGTTTTACACCCAATGAGAAGGCAGAACAGAAAGTCTATATAAAGACAAACAGACAGGAAGTAGGTCTCTTTCAGGGAGGTCTCTTGGCTGAAGAGGCTAGCTGCAGCAGGCGGGTAAGGCTCTTAGCTCTGATCTCTTGGCTTTCTTCTTTGCATTGGTTCTGTGTTTCTTATTTAATAAGACGGTTGTTTACATCTACAATGGCCTGGCTCTTCACAGCAGTAGGCTACTTCCTGACGTCAACTTTTGTCTTAGTTACTTTTCTGTTGCTGTGATAAAATGCCATGATCGAGGAAACTTATTTAATAGGGCTAAGTTCCCGAGGGTCCACGGTGGTGGAGCAAAGGCATGGTGACAGGAACAGCTGACAGCTCACACCTTACGGCTCTAAGCAGGAGTCAGAGAGCATGCTGCGGAGGGCAGGAGGCTCCAGAAGCTTCAAAGTCCACTGCTGTGACACACCTACCACAGAAAAGTCACTTCTAATCCTTCCGGAACAGTTTTACCAACTTGGGGCCACAAATTCAAACATTACGTCTACAGGGACCACTCTCATTCAAACCATCACAGCAAGATTTGGCTGTAGCCTTGGAATCCTGTGAGACACACACACATATGTAGATGTAACCAACCATCTTATTAAATAAGAAACACAGAATCAATACAAAGAAGAAAGCCAAGAGATCAGAGCTAAGAGCCTTACCTGCCTGCTGCCACTAGCCAAGAGACCTCTCTGAAATGGGGGCCTACTTCCTGTGTGTTTGTCTTTATATAGTCTTTCTGTTCTGCCTTCTCATTGGTTGTAAACCCAAACACATGACTGCCTTGTCACTGCCTGTCTGTACAGCCCTCCAGGTCTTCTATGGTATTGAGATTAAAGGCATGTGTCTCCAATGCTGGCTGTATCCTTGACCACACAGAGATCTACCTAGCTCTTCTACCAAGTGCTGGGATTAAAGGCGTGCGCCACAAACGCCCAGCTCTGCTATGGCTTGCTATTAGCTCTGACCTCCAAGCAACTTTATTTATTAACATACAATTAAAATCACATTTCAGTACAAATAAAATACCACCATACACATACACACACCACACTCAACAAGTCTGGCTGGAGCCTCTTTCAGCAATGTGGCATCTTCTCCTCCTCCCCCTACCTCTCTGGCACTCCCACAATCCCACGTCAGCTGTAGGAACCTCAGAGCTGCTGGCCCTGCCTCTTGGTTCTCAACCGGCTCCATACTTCCTTGTGGCCCAGCACTAGGTGATTGCCTCGTATTTACCTGGGTCAGGCCTGAGCCCCAAACCCTTCTGAGGATTTTCTGCTCAGCCTGGTGTTCAAAGCCGTCCACCAGCTCATTCTAACCCTGCTGAATCTAACTTCTTTCTTGTGAAAGCCTCACCTTTGACGACCAGATACTCGCATTCCTACCTTTGTCCTCTCTTCCTCTGAGCCTTCTCTTGTCCCAGCTGGCCTTCCCTGATGGTTCTATGGGCCGTCACTCATCTTTTACCCAGGGGGGCGGGCAGGGACTGGAGGACTAAAGTTTGGGATGCACTTCTCTGCTTCCTGGTTTATGACTTTCCATCAGTCATTCAACCTCCGTGAATGTCAGTCTCCTCACCCCCTAAGGGAAGACACTATGAATGTCACAGAGTAGCCTATGTCTGGGGAACTGTTTGCAACTCTAAAGGAATATCCCGATGACAGACAGGGCTTGTGTCACACTCCTGACTCTCCTTTTTTTTTTTTTTAAGCTTTATCTCTATTATGTGTATCAGTGCATATTTGCCTGCACGTGTGTCTGTGCAACACATGTGTGCAGCGCCCATGAAGGCCAGAATAAGGTGCTGGATCCTCTAAAACTGGAGTTACAGTTGTCAGCCACCAGGTGGATGCTGGGAACCAAATCCATGCACCGTGCAAGAGCAGCCAAGGCTCTTAACCATTCCAACCCTAAGATTTGACTTCGTGAGAGTGGTTTATGGTCACATGAAATGGAAAAGGTATCGAAGTTTCCCTCTTAGCCCTTAGCCTAACACATGGAAAGCTTCAGAGTTACGAACATCCCCTGTCAGGGTATGACATTTGTTAGAGTCAATGGACTGCCGTGACTCAGCAGAACTGACCAGCATTGCTCTTGGTGGTGTGGGCTCTGTGGTTTAGACAAACACAGACAAGCCCGTGCTGACAAAGCAGTGTGCACAGTGTTTCCACAGCCCACCCGCGTCCTCCGCCTCCCCCACCCCTGTCCTCCGCCCACCCCCCCGTCCTCCGTCCACCCCACTCTTCGCCCACCCCATCCTCTACCCACCCCCGTCCTCCTCCCACCCCTGTCCTCCCGGCACCCATCCAGCTGCCGTCTCTACTCTCACTGAGGCAGCCATCCAGATATCTACCCTGTCTCCATTGTTTTGTCTTCTCCAGAATGTCTTGTAGTTGGGGTCAACGTGTCTGGCCTTTTGGGGTTGGTTTTACTGTGCCTTTAACCCACACGCATCTCTTCATGATTCAATCGTTCACTTTCTTTGAACCTTGTATCGGCGCTTGGTGTTCCCAGTGTTCTGGATTTCAGGCGGGTTACAGGTGTGAAGCGCCACTGTGTCGTTGGAATTTGCATCTCCTCTCTGGCATGTGGTGGGGAATATGGGCTCATTCACACAATGCCGTTTGTGTCTTTTTTAGCGAGGATCTAATGAAGGTCTTTAGCCTCCTTTTCCCTGGGTTACTTGTTTTGTTGTTTTAACAGTTATTTACATGTGTGGTGGTTCAGATGAGACGTGTCCCCAGGCTCATGCACTTGAACCCTTGATCTCAGTTGTTGTTCCCGTCTAAGGAGGTCCCTGAACCTTTAAAAGGCGGAGCCTGGCTAGAGAAAGAACATCACTAGGGGCGTATAGCCCCGCCTCACTTCCTGCTCTCTCTCAACACTTCCTGTGTGTGGATAAGGATCGCACAGCTTCTGCTCCTGCGACCATGCACACCTGGCGCCATGCCTTCCCAGGCACGATGGACTCCCTCCAGAGAACCATGAACTAAAGTAAACCCTGTCTTCCTTCGGTTGCTTTTGGCTGTGGGATTTTTATCACAGCAACAGAAAAGTAACTAACACAATTGTAGCTAGAGTTTTCCTGCCTGGCCCACAGTCAGGACAAATCTTTGTCACCTGCCAGTCCCACAGCGGCTCAGACCCAACCAAGTAAACACAGAGACTTATTTTGCTTACAAACTGTATGGCCGTGGCAGGCTTCTTGCTAACTGTTCTTAAATTAATCCATTTCCACAAATCTATACCTTGCCACATGGCTCGTGGCTTACTGGCATCTTTACATGCTGCTTGTCAGGGTGGCAGCTGGCAGTGATTCCTTCTGCCTTCCTGTTCTTTTATTTCTCCTCTCTGTTAGTCCGGTCTATACTTCCTGCCTAGCCACAGCCAATCAGGTTTTATTTATTGACCAATCAGAGCAACTTGACATACAGACCATCCCCCAGCACAGCCAAGTGCAGACCATCTCAGACACCTGCACTCAGGCCCATGGTCCTAATCATCCTCTATGCGGACCTGCTGGGTAAAGCCATAAGGAACCCAAGAATGGGCTCCCACAGGACATACAGAACATCCCACAGCACACAATGGGTTAAAAGATGTGCTTGTCTCTCACCCAGCATCATCTCCCACAGGGCAGAACTTTCCAGCATTGCTGAAACCCATAATACCCATTATCTTCTCCTCCTCCACAGCTCCTTTGGTTTGCAACTCACACGAGCATTTTAATTTCTTCAGTTCTCTTTCCATTCAGAACGAGGTGTTGTGTGGACAGGGCCCACCTACTGCCTTCAGTCCTTAATCCTCTGCAGTGAGCCTGACATAGAATGGGTGGTGGATAAAGATGTAAAGAGCTGGGGGTAGACAAGATGGCTCAGTGGGTAAAGGCACTTGCTGTCAAGCCTGACAACCTAAATTCAATTCCCAGGAATCACATGGTAAGAGAGAACTGACTCCTGCAAGTTCCCCTCTGACCTATACACTTGTATCACACAATAAATAAATGCAATTTTTAAAGTTTATTTTTAAGATTTGAAAGACAAATGAATGATTACGAAAGAAGAGGCCATTTGCATGTGTGCAGGTGCAGATGTGCAGAGCTCACCTTGGGTGTTATCCTGTGGTTGCTGTCCACTGTGGTCTCTCACTGGGACCTGGGGCCTGTCATTTAGGCTAGGCTGACTGTCCAGTGAGCCTCAGGAATCGATCTGTCCCTGTTTTCCCATCCTGGGATTACAAGTGCATGCCACCACACTTGGACTTAAAAAAAAAAATCAATGCTTGGTTAGAACTCAGAGCCTCATGTTTGTGCACTAAGAATTCGAGTGACTGAGCTATCTCCCCATCCCCCTAGAGAAGAGTTTTTAAGCACAAGGAAGAAACACATGGCTAACCAGCTCTGGTCCTGTCTCCCTCCATCTCCTCTGTACTCCACTCCCACCCACTCACTCCCCACCCTCTGCTTCCACTCTACAGGCTCTCATCAGGCTTGGGAATGGTCTGCCCCATGTGGTTTCACTGCTGGACCTCACACTGCAGCTGGCAGGCCTGTATCTGTGGAGAGTAAGGAGACCCAATCAACACAGGCCTCGCTTTGCCCAAGAACTGGGTTTAGAAACAGAATTCTGTGACTGTGATTTCCCCAAGCTGTTGCCTCTCACTGGGCCTCTGGATAGGAGCCAGGACTCTGCCACCCTCAGGGTCTTTTGCCTCCCACAGTTCTCAGGCCCCTCAATGCATAATCTCTCCTCCAGGACATAAAAATATGTTTTAAGGCAGTAACTAGGGAGGTCATTACTTCAAAGACCCTCTTGGCAAATTCTTTTATTGGTCCCAGTTTAAAAAGCCAGAGTCTTCTTATAAAGGGGCTTCTTAAGGCAAAGCCCACCTGTGAAAATACTACCCTCCTTAGGAGTGGAGCCAGGCAGGGAAGGGCGGGCCCCAGGCCCCTGGGCTGCTCCCAGAGGAAGGGTGGGAGGAGGCTCAGAGGAGCCTACGGAGTGGGCTCTTCCTACGACAAAGAAAGGACTCGAGGCCCCACACTCCAGATGGGAATTCACACTTTTCCAGCCTCCTCAGGGCTCCCATCAGCATCCTAGCTGGTACAGAACTCTTACAGCTTCTAAACAGTTACTCAATGTGCCAAAGGGGTGTGGCCAAGCCAAACACAGTCATGGCTTGCTCCCCAGCCCTCTGAGCAAATGCCCTTGCTTCCAAGCCTCACCCCACCCCCATGAGGAGGAAAGGTGGAATCAAGTCCCCAAACCTGCTGCCCCCATGAGCGAAACCCCTTGGCCTGGCCCCAGGCAGCCTCAGCCCCTCCCTCCCGTGGATGCGGGGGAGCTGTCTGCTTCAAGTCCTCCTAACCCTGGGAGTGGGGTCTTCATAGAGAGCTGAAGGCCTGGCAGAGAGCTGTGGTCAAATCTTTCTGCCTTCCCAGGGTATGGCTCTTGCAGTTAGCACCCTGGCCTCATTATTCACTCCATCACTCTCCATTTTCCACAACCATCGGCATTTATGGTGCTCAGGTGCCTGACAATTTAGGACTAAGCAGCTCCAGCTGCAGCCAGGCTCCCTTCTCCCATTCACAGCCCCTTCTTGCAAGTGTACACACTGGCTGCCTTTCCTTCCTCCTCATTTTTCTCCTTGGCATTAATCTACATTTTGTCTCTATAACAAAATGCCTGGGACGGAGTACCTTGTAAACGAAAGAGATTTATTTAGCTTACAGTCCTTCGGGCTAAAGGTCCAAGGTGTGATAGCTCCAGGTGGTAAGTCTCTGTGAGGACATCTTTGTTATCACCGTGGTGGGGGCACATGCTCAAGAGATCACGTGGTCAAGACAGAAGCCAGAGCCATTAGGAGGCAGGCTTAGACTCTGTGTGTGTGTGTGTGTGTGTGTGTGTGTGTGTGTGTGTGTACATGTGTATGACATGAATAACCTCAAGTATCAATCCTCACCTTCCACCTTGTTTGAAACAGGGTTTCTCTTTTTGGGTTTTTACCACTGTGTGTGTCAACTTCCCAGGATTCTCCTGTGTCCACCTCTTATCCCACCACAGGAAGACTAAATTACAACTTCTTGCTTCTGTACCTGGCTTTAAGTAACTCTAGGGATTTGAACTCAGGTCTTCACACATAGCAACTGCTTTATAACTGAGCCATTTCTCCAGCCTAAGTTAGATGTTAAAAAAAACTTTAAAATATTTATTTATATTAATGTTATGAGTATGGGTATTCTGCCTGTGTGCACCACATGAGTGTAGTGTCCATATAGGCCAGAAAAGGGTGTTGGAACCCCTGGAACTGGAGTTACAGTTGTGAGCCACCACATAGGTGCTGGGAAGTGAACCCCATCCTCTGGAAGAGCAGCCAGTGCTCTTAACTGTTGACCCATCTCCTCAGCTCGACCAGCACATGCTTGGACTTTTGATGACAACTTGCTCTCTCAAGACCCGAGTCAGGACACAGTCTCCATCCCTTCTGAGCCACATCACCTAATCACCTTGCTTGAGGCCCTCCCCTGAAACATACACGCTTCCTTTCCAAGGTCGTGCTGTGTAACCCAGGCTGGCATTAAACTTGCAATCTTCCAGCCTCTGCTTCCCAAATGCTGAGCTGGCAGGAGCAGGCCACCATTTCTGACTTACACCTTCCTAACACTCCATTCTGGGGACCAAGTCTCCAGCACATGGACTCTCTAGGAGCAAACAACATCCCAATTGTAACTTTCTCAACCTGTGGCGGTGTGGCTCTATCCCCATTAGTCTCCTGCATCAACTCCCTCCAAGGCTCTGGCATTGCTGACCCCCAACCCAGTAGCGGATGACCTTGCCATCATGGCAGGCCA